>NC_138510.1:52842390-53442390 GCF_964252035.2 Podarcis erhardii | reverse complement strand
CGGACTGAATGTTGAGTGTTTTTGGCGCCCTGCCCAGCCCCCTCAGGTGAGCTCCCTCTTTGAGGGAATGGAATACGGCCCTGCGTTGGGCCTGCTGCTGCGAAATTTTAAGAAGTCGGCCCAGGCCTTCTTATAAGATCTCATAGTGGAAGGGGCCACGGCACCGAATAACCCCTCCATCACTTCTTGCTCCCAAGATTCCAGAGATGCTCCGGGAACGGCATCGATGATGGCTCCGTGTCTGGCGCTAACGAGCGGAAGCGCTCCATCTGAAAGCGAGATAAAGCATCCGCGATATCATTGTTAATGCCAGGTACGAATTTGGCCGAAAAGCATATATTGTGCTCAAAACACAGCAGGACGAAAGACCGGAGGAGATTACCGACTCTGGTGGAACGCGCAGATTGCCTAGATAGAACAGCTACCACAGCCTGATTATCCGTGTTGAAGCAAACCCTATGATTACGGAATTGCTCTGACCAAAGATGTACCGCTACCACTATGGGAAAGAATTCCAAGAATGTGAGGTCTCGGGTGATGGGTTGGCCCTGCCACTCTGAAGGCCACCTTTGAGCGCACCACTGTCCCCGGAAATAAACCCCGAAGCCCAGGGTGCCCGCAGCGTCCGACTGAACTTGGAAGTCAGCTTTTAGAGACAAGGAATCCTGCCATAAAGATATGCCATTATACTTGCTGAGGAATTGAAGCCACGTGCCCATATCCGCCTTTACCTCTTTGGAAAGGCGAACCCTGTGTTGAGGAGCCCTAAGTCCCGCGGCCAATCTAGCTAGACGAATGCAAAAGGGGCGGCCCGGCGCAACAACTCTACAGGCAAAATTAAGGTGGCCCAGCAGGGATTGAATTTGCCTAAGGGTGATCTTCTTAAGGGGCAGAAGCTGCTGGATGACCGCACTAAGGGCGGATAACTTCTCTGCGGGCAGACGCGATGTTTGAGCCACAGTGTCCAATTCAATGCCTAGATAAATCAAGGAAGTGGATGGGCCCTCCGTTTTTTTGGCAGCCAGGGGCACCCCTAGTTCCTCCGAGAGGGCTGTGAAGGCACCCAAGAGAGCAGAACTCAAAGTCTGCAGGAAAAGGCTGGAGAGTAAATAAGGAAGGTTGGAGGGAAAAGCTGGGGAGCAAAGGAAATGGCTGAAGTTCACAACGCTGAAGTTCCGTGCACAAGGCTAACGAGGCAGCAGCTCTCTCCCCCAGACCCAATCACACTGCCCGCCCAACAGCTGATCAGCCCGCTCAACAGCTGATTGGCCCCCCCCCCAGCCTCCCTTTGCCGGAGGGCTGCAAAGATTGCCGCGAACAGCCAAAGCGGGAAGCGCCGCTCTCCCAGTCACCTCACGTGAGCACTGCAGCAGCTCACGTTAATCTGCTGCCAGAAGGAAGGTCGAAACGGCGAAGTCCAACAGGCGTTGGAAAACGGAGTATTAACCCGATCTTCTGAGTGGCGGCAAAGAGAGGAGATGCGGCGCCCGCGCTGGATCCGTGTTGGGCTTCCTCAAACAGCGAAGGAGAACTAACCAGCCAGTGAATGACAATAGACCTAGAAACAAGACCGAGCCGAAATCCACCAAGGAGCAGGCAAACCGCTCAGCTGCTGGGGCGAGGGGAAAAGAGGGCGGTCCCTGGGCGTGCCTGGCCTTAAGTAGCCCTGGCCGCGCCTCCCCTCGCCCGCCGATTGGCGGGCTGGGTTGCAGGCACGCCCATGGATTCCCCAACTCTCGCGGGGGGCGAGGGAAGCCCCCACGAATGTGGGAGGGTCCTGCCCGCAACACCCTCTCCTCTTCAGGCTCGGAAAGGGCTTTGTATTCAGCTCACACTGCTGGGAGGTTTGGAGTTTCTGCATAAAGTAGAAGAATATCTGTGTCCATGTACTTTTATCAGATATCCAAAGTGATATTTCCACCAAACAGTTATGAAATCACTTTGTCACTTTGCACTGCCAATATGTCATTTGGAAGTTCATGTCAGGTAGAATATACTTATGCAATCTGATTTACCAAAACTTGCTTATTGGCCTTGAGTTCAAATTTTAAGCTTTTCAAAGTCAACCTTTAGTGTTCAGCTCCAAGCTTATGGCTGCCCAAGCCATGTCTGACTTCAGAGCAGGTAAACTAATGGTAGCCTGAAAGTAGACAACTTTGCCAGCTTGGGTGCCCTCTGACATAGCAGAATACAGTGTTACCTTGGCTTAAGAACCTAATTCGTTCTGGAGGTCCATTCTTAACCTGAAACTGTTCTTAACCTGAGGTACCACTTTAGCTAATGGGGCCTCCCACTGCCACCGCGCTGCTGCAGCGCAATTTCTGTTCTCATCCTGAAGCAAAGTTCTTAACCCAAGGTACTATTTCTGGGTTAGCGGAGTCTGTAAACTGAAGCGCCTGTAACCTGAAGCATCTGTAACCTGAGGTACCACTGTATTGGCTACTTGTTGCTAGATAACACTTGCAATTTGTAAGCTAAGTACATGCTAATAAATTCATATGTGGAATGTGCACATATCTGAAACATCTGCATGTTACCTTTCCAAAATTAACTTTAAAAAAACTGTACGTACGGCCATTTAAAAACAATAAATAGACTTCCAAACTTTCTCTCTGCCCTTGTATAATTTCTGCATAAACTAATCTGATTTCAGCCATGATCGGAAAGCAGCAGTATCTCCACTTGGGTGCTGAGGTCAAAGAAGCCACTTCTCTGAGGTCTCACAGGAAACTCATTATAAGACCTGGTTAAAAGATCTGCTCAACCAGCTTTGGGGACATTTGCTTCAAGCAAAAAGCTGCCTGTCCCTTTCTTTTGCTTGATCCCTCTATGAAACAAAGAAAACTTTGATCTGAGCTGCTCCAGAGGAATTAACTCTAGTGCTAGCACTGACATTAACACCCTCATTAGCTGGATTAAGTCTGGAGTTGCCAAACATTAATCTAGTTAATTAATGTATATTTTCCCTGCCACACATATTATATTGGCATTTTTTAGTTGCTGTCGTGAAGGCTGTGACCTGGCGACTGGGGTCCTGACTCACATGCATCTTTATTATATTGCTACCCTACTGATTTTGCAAGGCACCCCAAGGCGGTTAACATGAGACTTCCAGAGGACCTCCCATCCAAGGGCTGGCCAGCTTTCAAGCTGTCTAGCTTCACAGATTAAACTACAACAGGCACCTTCCAACTATTGCTGTTGGCTGAATGCTTTGCAGGTTATGCATGCTTTTAACTTCTAGGTCTTGATCTTTTACAGTGAGTAGACATCCAGCACAGGAATGAGGAGATCCCTCATACCCTCCTTTAACATGCAACACCGAAGAATGACAGACCTCTAGATGTCCTATAACCATAGTCATCACATGTTGAAGGCTTTGCATTGCAGAGGTCTCCCCAGATGATTGGCTAAGAAGTTAGCCTGCTTAGCTGTTGGTTGCTTGTTAACTGTTTTGCACAAATGATGGATGAAAGAATAGGAGTGGGTGTGCTTGGGATCTATGTGCCCTAATAGAGATCCCAGCACTTGCATTCTGTTCCCCTCAGATATTATATGGCTGTATCCATCTCAATGCACCTGTCAAATTTTGTGCCATTTTACCTCTTTTCCTTTTTTTGCTGGCCTGACATAATAATGGTGCATTTTTCATAGATATGTTCTCCTCCCAGATTTCCATGCTGAGGGTTTTGATTCTTACTGAAATGCTGGATTTTCCTAATTGCATCCAGCTCTCTTATATTTTGTGCTCAAAAAGAAATGGGCCTTGATCCAGGAAGCTAAAGTAGCTGATTTCTGAGACAGTGGACTAGCTGCTGTGAGGAAAATCGGCAAGGTTTCTAGCTGAATAAGTGCACAGAATCAGTGGTGCAAATTAATTAGCACACATTTTAAAGCGGGGGGGGGGGGGGAGAGATTCAAACTGCACCAATCACATCAAATACGTATGCCAGTTCAATGTTGTATGTTGTTTTGCACAAGAACAGCAGATGTAGACAAGAAACCCTGAGAATTCATGGTCTGCAGTAGAGGATACAGCCCTCCCAGAATATCAACAATTACAGGCCTTATGTTCAGTGTGGCAGCATTACAACCCGTGGTCTGCAGAAATTCCTGTTCCCTGCCCCCACCTCACCATCTCTTGGCTGTTCAGGTCAGTTCAGTTATGACCTGAGCCAGGCCTTAACTCATAGGACTCATCCACACTTCCTTTTGTGCTGTGTTTCTAGGCATAGGTCCAGGCTTTAAAGATTCAGGTCCAAGCATGTTTTTTGAGTGATATTTAGTGAATATTGGTTTTCTAGTGGTCAAGTGATTTGGAAAGTTCAACTCTAGCATGTTAAAAATGTTACTAGCTGGATAAGGGCTTTAAAAAGTGTTGTTTTGAGTGAGGATAAAGGCAGTAGGTAGGTTTGTGTTTCAGGAAAAGTCCAAAAAGGAAAGCAGGCAAGGGTAATTTACTATCTTAACCTATTCTCGCTTTCAAGATCACTTGCTGTTTTCTAATGGGATGGTTATCTAGAGATGGTCACACAGAGTTTTTGGTGTTTTGTTCTCATTATTGTAAGCTGTTTTGAGAGGGGGGCAGCAAACAAAGTGATGGTGATGGTGACATTGCTTTTATTGCAAGTGTAGCACTCATAGAACACAAGTAGGACTGTCAATTTGAGGAAAACCCACTTTCTTTAACCAAGTATTATAGTGCTTAACCACTTAAAATTAATATTATGGTGTCTTAATAAGGTGATAGTGTTAATACTTTCTACAAATAGTAAGTTGCAGCTAAATAGACATTGCAAACAATATATTTTTGTTCATAGTGCCTAGTCAAGAGATGTATAATGATGGACTTCAGCAGCAGCTGCCTTATACCAGTTAGGTCAGAATATTAGGCTATTCAACCTAGTATTGTCTACTCAAACTGATAGCAACTCTCAAGTCTTAGGCAAAGAAAGGTATTTCACATCACCTGTTACCTGATCTTTTTACTGGAGGTGCCAAGTATTGAACCTGGGACCTTTTGCATTCAAAGCATGTGCCTCCTTAGAAACTTTATCGGTAAGATAATGAATAAAAAACTTTTATGCAGTAAGCTAATGCATATCTTTTCACGGGTAGAAGTTCTAGTTAAAATCCAAGCAGAACCTTCATTTTGAATCTTGGTTTAGTCTGTGCAATTCATTACTCCATTCAATTTTATTTATATATTAAAAATTAATTTTCCATGATTGGCTCAACATCTAAAATTTAAAGAGTTTTTGATTTCAGGTGGAGCATGCTGCAGGCTTGAAATAGTCTACTGTCGTATTTAAAATCCTCTTTAAGTAATCTGCTGATGCTGCTGTAGATTGCTTATCCATCCAAAGTGAAAGTGGGCTTTTTTAGTTGTTGTCACTTGAAAACCATCAGTTCATTCTCATGCTACTATTCCAGTGCCTTTGTAAAAACCTTTTCTTTCCAGCTAAAATGACTCTCCCAGGGGACTTGCTGCAGCCTGTTTCCTAGCCCTTGTCTTTCTACGCCTCCAGGAATTGCAAGTTCTTCTCTATCCCGTCAAACAATCCCACCACTGTTGTGCATGATGATTGTCACTTCTCCTGCCTTTCCTGGCATGTGGACCAGTTTTCCTGCATCCCCGCACTGCCTCACCACCTCCTCATCACAAGAAACCACAAAGGAAAACATAGCACTTCCTGGCTGATAATTGTTTTACTTTATGTAACGCTGCAAAGATGTGTAGTGACACCTTACCAAAATAATAAAGCTGAATCTCTGCCCAGGACAGACAGAAGTCTTTTAAGGCCAGGCTTCGCCACCCATAATTCATGTTGACTGCCTATTTCAACAATGTCAAAAGAATTGCCCAATGCCATGCTACTATACAAACAAAGGTGTTGGAGAACTAAGGATGCTTTCATACAGGCCCAATAATTCATGGATGTAGCAATGACATTTTGAGGGATGGGGGAAGTTTCTCCACAGATATGAAGACGAGATTGCACACACTCGTCCACTGGCACTACATTGCCAATTATGACACACACATTGCACATGGTTATTGAATGCTTGCTGCATGAAATCAGCCCACAGAGGACCTCATTTTCAGGTGATTCAAGATGATGCAGAAAAAGGTTTCATATGTCATAGAAACACAGAATTTGTGAAAGTTGGCATGTTCAGGACAATAGCCTTACTTGCTGTTCTTCAGGGTTAAACCAATGCACGTGGCTAAACCAAATCTCCATCTATCTCAGAATTTTGTGTCTGACAAAGGATATCCAAATACTGTGGGAAACTCTCAAGCAAGGCAAGGAGGCGAAGTCTGTCTTTTACAATTCAGAATGGTGGATGGAAACAACCTTCTAACCTTGTTACTATTTCCATTGATCAGTATACAGTTCTGCTGCAATCAGTAAGGATATTGTGATTCTTGCTTTGGCTTGAGAGCTTGGATTTTACTGTATTTTGTGTAATTTTAGAAGGCTGTTGCACATGTGCACATACTACATGGAAGTGTGCGCGTAAAGGCATGCCTGTGTTCCTCACCATGCACACAAGTGCCCCAGGGGGTACTCAAGGGTATGCAGTACTGGCACCTCTTTTGTTGTTGTTAAAAAGTGTGGCACTTACTGTAACGACTTCATGGGAGTACCGGCACCTATTTTTCTAGAAAAAAGCACCTCTTTAGTGTTGCAATTTAGTAGTCACCACCTCCATCCCATGTGCCCTTTGTCATCTCCCATCCTTCCCCATTGTTATTTTAAAAAAACACAACCTGTGTAGTTAAATTAACCCTAGAAAGCACAGGTTGCTTGCCTCCAAGGTGCTATCAATGCAAAACCTGTATTGTTTGGATTTCTGTTTGACTAGGAAAGGTAAGAGTTTGGGAGATCTGGGTAATAAAAGTTGCTTCTTCAGGAGCTGGCAGCTTTTACAAAGCTCTTACTGTTTCAAAGGGGGAGGGGGAGAATTATGTGTTAACCTAGTCACTGTGATTTGCATAGGAACAATTCAGGTTTTCATTTTATGGCAGGTTCTTGGCCTAGAAACTGTTGTCATTAAATGTTGCACTGGTATGTTGGTCCATTAATCAGTGCTGCAGTATTTACCTTGCCTTTACCCGCTAGACAATAAACATCTCATGATCACTCAGTGCAGTGTAGAGCCAAAGCTAACTTTTTTGTGGTTTCATAATCCTCTAAAACCATAGGTCTAAAAGCACGAGGTAGCCCTTCCTACTGGAAGTGCCAGCAAGGTGAGCTCCTCTCTTAATCACATGCACTCATTCGCTCTTCCAGTAGCCATTTGGTAGCCCAGGATGAGAATTGGTCATCTGAATAGTTTATCACAGGCTGAACCCAATCCACATTTTGAAGGATTGCACTATTGGGCAAAATTACAGCCTCTCTGCTGATGGCAAATGGTTCAGGTGAGTCATCTGCCATGCTCATGGAAGTGCCAGAAGCTAGGGAGTTGAGCTAGTGGCTGCAATAGGAAGAGGTACCATGTGTCTGTATCATTACCAATTTAATCTGAGAGGGTCAAATGAATCTCGACCTTGAGCTTGCATCACCTAGATTTAAATCTAGCATTCTGTCTTCTGAACCATTCTGGATAGTGTCCAGTTTCTAAAATGCAAGGTTTCAAGTCTGTATCAAAGCAGCACCCTGCAATCTGGAAACAATCTGGGTTCCAAACATGTGAGGACTGGCTGTGGTTAATTCAGTAGCAGAATTTACAAACCCTTCATGTGATCTTAGAAACAGGTTCTGGGGTCTAAATGTAATCAGCTTAACTATGATTCTTGCACTGATAACAGTGACTGATTTGATGAGAAACCCTATTCCTATATGCCCCCTGCCCTTCTAACATAGAATAGAATCATAGAGCTGGAAGAGACCACAAGGGCCATCGAGTCCAACCCCCTGCCAAGCAGGAAACACCATCAGAGCACTCCTGACATATGGTTGTCAAGCCTCTGCTTAAAGACCTCCAAAGAAGAAGACTCTACCACACTCCTTGGCAGCAAATTCCACTGTCGAACAGCTCTTACTGTCAGGAAGTTCTTCCTAATGTTTAGGTGGAATCTTCTTTCTTGTAGTTTGGAGTCATTGCTCCGTGTCCGCTTCTCTGGAGCAGCAGAAAACAACCTTTCTCCCTCCTCTATGTGACATCCTTTTATATATTTGAACATGGCTATCATATCACCCCTTAACCTCCTCTTCTCCAGGCTAAACATGCCCAGCTCCCTTAGCCATTCCTCATAAGGCATCGTTTCCAGGCCTTTGACCATTTTGGTTGCCCTGCTCTGAACACGTTCCAGTTAGTCAGTGTCCTTCTTGAACTGTGGTGCCCAGAACTGGTCCTTAGAGGAAGAGAAAAGAGAAGCTGTCATTCTCTTTCCACACCATCATCCAATTTATATAAGATTTGAGGTTGTCTTTGGGATATATTATCACTTCTATAGTAGAATAAGAGCAAGGAGGAAAAAACCTGAATGGAAACACACCATATATTTTAAAACAGCTGTGTAGGAAAGCTTGTCACACCTAGCTAAATGCAACCTGCTTCTGTGTAATTCCTACATTTTATTTTATGTTTTAGAAAAGTCAAGGGATAAACTGAAAATGTGCAGGGGGGGAGAGACAAAAAGAAATAACTGCTCAGTGGATTTTATCCTGTAATGAGCAATTTTTCTTTGTAGAAAATGTGGTTTTTAATCGAACAACTAATAACAAGTTTGCAAAGTTTCTAATGAATTTTTTCTGTTTGAGTTTTCAAATTAAAAGTGCTGGTGCTCAAGTCTTCCTGCAGATTGTAGTGCATCCCCCCATTCCCAAATGAGTGGAGGCTGGTTGTAGTGCCTCATTGGTAAAGAAAAGGCACCCAGTATTTGCTTACTTTTCTTTAGCATTAGGGCACATTTGCCCTGGGGTGTCTCTGTTAGTGGTCCTCCATAGCTCAGATGCATGGCTGGTATCCAGCAGAAACCCTACATTCAGCATGGTGGACCCAATTCTGCCCCCCCCCCGCCAGCTGAGATTAGACATGCCCCCTCCTTGTTGAACTTGAGGCACTTGACAAAAAACTTTCTATTTAGGCAGGCATTTTAAATAAGTTTTCTGGGGTCTTGGATTAATTTTTAAACATGGCTTAAAAACTACAGTAACTAAGCAGTATATAAATAGCATAAATAAATAAACAAACTCTTGCATTCTATCTTTTCTCCTTCCCCACCACTGTCTTACCATTAAAGTGGAGTCATGTTTTCATGGTTGCTCTTCAGAGTAAAAAAAATAAAATAAACTTTCATATAGCAGCTGCAATTTTTGCCTGATGCTAAGAGGTTGCTCTTGTCCCGTGTGTGTCCCTTAGGGAAGGGAAGCCAGGAAAAAGCAGCGTCTTCCAAGCAAACATAACCATGTTTCCATCTGAGAAAATGTACAAGGAGAGCGAACGTAGCCAAGCAACCATGCATTATGGTAAAATGGGTCATTTTGAAGGCACAAATTGCATGTGTGCTATTGGAGGGAAATGATACCCCCAACAAAGATTTGTTTGTGGTGTCTGCGTCTGAATGTTTAGTTCAACTTATTAAGAAATAATGTGGCCTTTTTAAATTTTTCATGCCCTCAAGGCCTCTCCTTCCTTTTCTCATCTTTGCAATCACCCTCCACAGCTCTGAGTCCTGGATCATAGTCACGCACCCTTTTTGCTGGTGAAGACAACAAGATTACAGATCTGTCAGTGGGATCTGCGTGACACTCCTCCGTTCCCACACCTCTAGGGAGAGGAGAACTGCCTCAACAACATTCCTAGTTGGGACAGGAAAGCCCCCAGCCTGAAAATCTCCAACAAGGCCATAGAAAAACCTTTCTAATTTTCACTGAAAATGGCATTTACTATAGAGACCACAGGCTACATTACATGTCTGGAGTCACACTCCAGCTTGTTATAAACAGATGTGATCCCACTGATGGCTTCCTAAATACAATATCCAAAATGCATTATTATTTAGGAAGTCCATATCATCCTATTTAAAAGACAGGTTCACACCCATCATATAATATGAAGCAGCATATTATAAAGAAGTATAGATCTCTGCATATATTGCAACCATAGAAGCCAACTCCTAGGGATTTAGGTCCTTTCAACCCCCCCCCCCCATAAAATACTTAAGGGGTCTCCCCTCAAAGTGGGCATTGCCATTCAAATGTTTTACATGCGTCACATCTTGTGATCAATTATGTTTAACTGCTCCCCACATATTTTACTCAAGTTGGCACCCCTGAATTTGCAAACTCCTTTTGAAGAACTGAGCATGTGAAAAAGTCAGAGTGCCTATAAAATTTAACGTGCAAATGGGGCTATTTTTCATTCTAGAATAGGGAGTTTTTGAAACAAGGAAGATTTCCTAAAAGCATGTGATTGAGATGGGGTCATGCAGTAGTTGGGGTTCCTCCAATGACCTTTTTATTGAGTATTCATCCTGAATTGTTTGCATAAAGCTTACATGGAGATTATATGATTTCCAGTCTTTATTGAGCCTTTGTTCTGATTTGTTTTGGGGGAGGTTATACAACAATGAGCATTCACCTTGCATTCACCCATTTGCTTACGTGGTGGTTACATACCTACCTGTTAATCTGTCATTTATCCCACACTTTTTAGTGTATGTCCTCTTCACTTTCCTCACTGCAGAAAGTCCACATTTGTAAAAGTGGATTTGTTGCACCAAAACACTTTAATCCATTTTAATTGCAAAAATTTACAGTATGAGATTGAATCCTTCCCACAAGGTACTGACAGTCTGGAGGCAACTTTAGTGAAGAAACTAGGCGTTTTTATGAGACGGGAGTTGTAGCATTGGGAAAGAGATGACTCCTTGTTCCTTATAAAATAGCAGAAAGACCGCAAGGTTTCCTTCTCTATGTACCAAAATTATGCTGTCTGAATTTCTTTTAACTTCTGCTGCAGCTTCTGCTTGTCCTGGTCTGTAAGATTGTTGTTGGTTTTTTTTAAATAATTTTTATTAATTTTCATAAACAAAAAACACACAAATAAAAACATTCATAAACAACACATGACTTCCCCATGCCTCCCCTTCACTGCACCCTTGTTTCAAAATTTTTTAGCAATCCTTCATTCCATTTCTATATTTAATTTCCCTCAAGATTCTCTTGACTTAAATATTTACAGCTATAATTCTCTGTTTCTTACCCCTTGACATTTTATCAGTCTGAGATTTTGCAACAGTTCTTAAGATATATTTTAAATTTTTTCCAGTCCTCTTCCACTGTCTCTCTCCTCTGATCACGGATTCTGCCGGTCATCTCTGCCAGTCCCATAAATTCAGTCACCTTCGTCTGCCATTCTTCCAGAGTAGGTAATTCTTGCATCTTCCAATACTTTGCCAGGAGAATTCTTGCTGCTGTAGTTGTTGAAAAAGGTCCTATCTTTCTTTGGTACCAGTTGGCCGACCATGCCAAGATTGAACTGAGAAAAATAGCTAAGC
This sequence comes from Podarcis erhardii, assembly GCF_964252035.2. Classification (NCBI taxonomy): domain Eukaryota; kingdom Metazoa; phylum Chordata; class Lepidosauria; order Squamata; family Lacertidae; genus Podarcis; species Podarcis erhardii. Next base: position 53,430,875 of record NC_138510.1, on the reverse strand, counting down.
AAAGATCTCTTCCCTGTTAAATGAGTTATTCACGGACATATGGTGAAAGTCAGGGACTTTGCAAATACAATCAAGGATGAGAGACAACATAATTGGTTACAATCTGTACACAAGATGAGGTATGGATAGAGCAATTGTGGACAGGGCAAGAGCTATACTTAATAGCCTCTAGCTCTATGGACATACTCTTCCAAGGACTGCAAGTATTAACACAGATTTTAAAGAAAGGTCCATGAAAGTCCACCCTGTTCCAAAATAGATTGTAATTCTGTATTTTAATGATAGTATAATTGAGCTCATAGAATAAGTGGTGACTCAGAAACTTATCCTATACTAAAAGAAGACATGTTTGGTGTTTTTGGTTTTTGAAATAAGGGATATCTGGCTACATTATTCATCAGGCCCACTTAATAAATATACATAAATACATTTTCCCCATGGAAGATAGAGGAGGAGATAAAATAATGCATGTAGCCTAGCCCAAATCCTGCTAGTCTTCAAGTTTAGTCAAACAAATTACCATGACTGCTTTCATGAGACACAAGATCAGGCCCCTCAAGGAACTGGGGTGAGGGAAGAAATAATGAGGAAACTCCTCACACAGTAGAATATTAGCCAAGTTCAGAGCTGGACAACTGTCTCTGAACTCTCCAATCCAGTACTTGAGGGGTGGAATAGTTAGCTTGCCCTGACTGTATAGGAGAGTTCAGGAGGAAATTGGCATCAGGGGATGTCTAATGCTGTAGCTTCCCCTCTCCCAAACCCTTCAACCTGTTAGGAGGCATGTAGCTTTTATAGTTTAAATAGTCCTTTGTATGAGTGTATATGGGGAAGAGTTAATTTGGATCAGAGGAAATATTTCCCTCCGAATCAAATTAATCACTTCCAATAGACCCTTTAAGCTGCAAATGGGGTGTGCTCCATAATAAATTAAAGGAACATAAAGAGAATCGGGGTTCAGTGATGCATTAGTTCTAGGTCTGGTGGTCACCCAGCACAGAGACTCGTTGTTCCTGCACTCTGCTCTCATGCTGTCAGGGTTCTGTGAACAATCCTCAATCTTCTCATTTTTTTTAGTTTGTTTCTTTTTAAATGGAGTTTTTCTGCAAACCTAAGATGTCCCCTCAAGGATGCAGGAACTACCATCACCTGACCTTGGGCAGCTCTGTTTCACTGCAACATTGGTTGATACAAGACAGCTGACTTTGCTGTTGTGACAGTCTTGTGCAAGTGATATTGTTCCTTTTAAAGGTGGCCAGTCATCTTTATGTATTATGGAGAGTGTTTGGGAAAGGGGATGGCAGCACTCACCGTTGGAAAAAGAACACTCTGCCACTGCCATCACTTTGCTGCACACCAGCCAGCGGCAATTTGGGAGTCTGATAAATTCCAGTGAAACTATGTCAAGGAGGGCCACAAATCAAGTTAAGTGAACAGGCTTGAAATCATCTAGGCTACTCACTTGATAGGAATATGTCCCATTGAACTCAGTAGGGGTTACTTCTAAGTAGACATCTATAGGATTTACACTATTAGCACCTGTTTTGACTAAGGGTTTGTTTTCCCATTTCATTTGCCTTTATGAACAATGTGTGGCTGTTTCTCATTTTATTATACAATCTGCAGTCACAAAATATATGGGTACTTCACTATGTAAATACAGTTCTCTCTGTGCTGGGTGGCTAACAGGGCATGGTAACATTTCATTTGAAGCTTGGAGCAGAGTGAATAAGTAGGACTGCCATCTTTATTTAAATCTGCCAAAAGGGAAAAAAAAGGAAGTAATAGAGTCACTCCAAAACTTGGCTATTGCCATTCTGTTGATAAGCCATGACAAAGGCAGGCAGCTATCTCTTACTTGCTTGTGCTCCTCACCACTACCACTGACAAGACAACCATGGATGGCACTGTTGGGGACTGCAGCTAGAACTGCGGTTGCCGAATGAGAATAAAAAAGAAAGCTTTTTCCACATATCCTTAACAGCTCAGACATGCAACGCAGAGCTTGTTCCCACAGAATCTGCTTCGTCCTCTCTCTCCTTACTTCCCAATGTTCCTTTGCAGTGCCACCACTGCAAACAGAAATATAATACAGTATTGGAAGATCTGGACAATTGTTGCTGTACTGCTTTGAAAATTTCCACTGGGGATGCTTAACAGTCCAGGCTTACTTTCACATTCAGAGTCTGATAGCCATATTTGTACACAGGAAGGAAATTTATCTGAGATCAGATCAGTTTGGTCTGGTCCTGAGGGAATTTTGCTTTCCTCTGTGGCGTGTAAAATGGTTTGTCTACTTGGTGGGTCAAAGTTAGAGTATTTTTACTGCAGCACCACTGTGAATGTAAGGCAGATTGTGCTGGAGTTTTTCAGAGAACAGGAAAGGGAGAGAGTTGAGGAGATCATGACTGGACTGTGTGTGTATGTCTATCAAAGAGATGGTGAATATATTGCATATATGTATACATATTCACACACTCATACTAATGCATAATATTTGCAAACACGTAGGCTGACCAAATTTTGATTAATTGCATAAGGAGATTAATTTTAACATCTCTCCATTTTTTCTCACTGGAGTGGTACATGCTCTGGTTATTTCCCGCTTGGATTACTGCAGTGCGCTCTACGTGGGGCTACCTTTGAAGGTGACTCGGAAACTACAACTAATCCAAAATGCCTGCCACAACTAATCCAAAATGACTGGTCACTGGGAGTGGCCACCAAGACCATATAACACCAATCCTAAAGGATCTTCACTAGCTCCCAGTACATTTCTGAGCACAATTCAAAGTGTTGGTACTGATCTTTAAAGCCCTAAAAGGCCTCAGCCATCATTCAGCTCCATCATTCAGCCTAGACACTGAGGTCCACTTCCTAGGGTCTTCTGGCGGTTCCCTCATTGTGAGAAATGAAGTTACAGGGAACCAGGCATAGGGCCTTCTTGGCAGTGGCGCTCCCTCTGTGGAACACCCTCCCATGAAATATCAGGGGGATCAAAAATGAAACAACTTTTAGAAAACATCTGAAGGCAGCCCTGTTCAGAGAAATTTTTAATGTCTGGCATTTTATTATTTTTTATATTTTTCTGGAAGCCGCCTACAGTGGTCAGATGGGTGGGGTATTATTATTATTATTATTATTATTATTATTATTATTATTATGTCTCCATGGTGGGAAATGTCACTTTGGGGGGAAATGGATACAAATGAGGAAGGAGAGAGCGGCATTCAATATAAAGATAATGTTTCATTACCCACCACCTCCCCAAGAGGTTAAATGAGCTGCCCACTGAGATCAGCTATCCCAGTTCTAGCTCTGAGGTTTTAAATGGGTTTCAGCAGGGTAGGACTCAGGGCTATTCAGATTTGCATTGTTGAATAAAGCTTGATCGACCTTCCACCTTTGCAAAATTGCAAAGGGTACAACCCATGTTCTGCAAGCTGTGCCATTTATGCCAAGGAACCCAATCTGGAAATGAAAGGACTTTTGCTCTCTTTTGTGCTCAAGAGGGGCTACACAACCCGTATCTTCTCCTATCAAATGTGTACTTCTGCTATGGGCTCTGTCTTGATATTCTTCCACCAGTGCTAGGTGAACTGCAATCTCCATGGAAGTGGTGATTCACCACATACTCTCTCCCTATATAGCTGTAGAAGCATGTTGGAGACTAAATCAGGTCGCTGGTTATCACGTTTTCATAGCATTGCCCAAAAGAAACCCAGCAGATTGGCTCAAATGGCTTTTCTGTGTTCAGCATATTCGGCTGGAAGCTCTTCTGGCTTTTTCCAAAACACATGAAAACACTCGGGTCTTTAATATTTAATCCTGCCTCAAAGTACAAATTGTCAAACGCAAGGAAATGAAAGAGAGTTTATAGCAGTTGACAATGTGAACCTTTGTTGCATTGGCGAGCAGGCAGAGTGTTGGTTTCTAAACTTTCTAGTGTTTTAAGATTGTCATCATATTATCACCTTTATTATATGGGACCAAAGATCATGGGACCCATGAAATACTGCTTGGGCTAAGAGGGAATATGGCATGTTTGGGCTGTGTGTAGGACACATGGAGACAACCCTCTATTAATCTGAACATTGTGCAAAATTATCTGGCCTAGCTATCTATGTACAGTATCTATATATAATGGAATTGATGGCGGGGGTTTAATTACAATAAAATAAACTTGGGTATACCTTTCTGCATTTAGTTGCAATTAATACATACAAGTGGGACCTGCATCAAAATCTTGTAGTGTGGAGTGCCCCTTTTCAGAATGCCACATGCTTTATTCCATCCTCCTCCACACTCCATTAGTCAAGATTATTTGCCAATAGAGCATACTCAGTCTGTGGGCTTCTTTGCCACCCTCCCTTAAGTTTTGTTTTTAAATGGGGTTGGGGGTTTTTTTGTACTTCTGAAAACTATTTCTGAGTAGACATGGTTAGGATGACACATGGTTCCTACACACATTTACACTGAATGTCAATGTCATTGCATTAAATCGGGGTGGGGAACCTGTCACCCAACAGGAATTGCTAGACTCCACTGGCCATCATTCCTGACCTTTGGTAATGTTTGCAGCGGGGCTGGATGGAAATTGGAATCAACAAGATCTGGAGGGGACCCCCCCCCCCGCAGTGTCTCATAATATTCTTCTGGGATTCACTGTTTCTGTTAGAGGGTGTTGAACAGAAACATACTGAAATAATTTCTAATATTTTTTATTTAAAATGTTAAAAGAAAGGGGGCATATATTCCTATCATAGATTAATCAGAGAATGAATGTGAATATAAAATTAATTTATCTAGAGTGAATTACAGTACTTGAATGAAAGCTACGCTTTTATGCAGCGCTCTCTCTCCCTCAAGGAATCTGGTTACTGTAGCAGCAGCTTTCTTTCAATTACTTCCTATAGAAATTATTCAAGCAGCAGCAGTAAACTTAAAAATCTCTATGGCCATACTTCTGTAAAGCGAATGTAGGCTTCTAATTATTCAACACCATTTTATTCATTTTTAGTATTCACCAAAACCCCCATCAGCAGGGGGATTGGTTAACTGGCACAAATATTGTATCATCTGAATGTATAATATGTGTTGCTATGGATGGAGAAATTATCAATTGTTTGGTTTTCAGAGCAATGAAAAACACCTTTAAAAGAAGAAAAGCAGTCTCTTTCAACACTGCTTCCAATGTTACATTTGAAGCTGTGGTTTAATTAAGCTCTGTGTCTCAAGATGTGTGCTGAGTTCACGGAGGAAGGGTTACATCATGAACATTCATCAAAACTGTGAAAGTTGTGAAGAGAATCAGTGACATTTTACAGGCAGAAATGTCTTTTTCCGTGAAATAGATAGGTATATAACAATTCTGATGTCAAATTTGTGTGTAACTTCAAGCATCTATGAGCTCCCCCACATCACCATTTGACATCAAATTAATTCCACCCATCACCATTCAAGTAAATGTGTCCTTCCAAGCCGTGCTCCTGTGACCCTGCCATTGTTTTAAAATTTCTAGAAGACTCTTGCTTTCTTTACTTAAAGAGATACTCCTTTTCTCTCAAAAGCTGAACTTTGTTGAGGCCTATCTATTACACTGACTAAAGGTAGTTTCAAACATCTCGTTGAAAAATTATTGCAAAGTGCTGTTTCTAGTTTTCTTGGCTTGCAGCCTGACTACAGCATCACATTACCTCTGGTTTTGGGTCAGCTGCAACAAGTACAGTAGTGCTGCATAAGCTGCAAATTGTCCTGAGCCTCCTTCCTCAGAAGCAAGCTATATTGAACTCAGGGGGACTTACTTTGGTGTAAAAAGACTCAGCATCTGGTTATGAGGAAGCACAACAATGTAATTTAAAGGTGTGTGAGAGAGACTGCAATTCTTGACTTTCTAAGATATCATCCATCCCACAGAATGCAGTAAGCTTTACTTCTGAGTGAACATGACTAGGATCATGCTGACAGTCATTGGAGTAAATCTCAATTCATATCATCTGGACCTGTATAATAGATATTTAAGACAGAGGCAGCTAACTTGTCGCCCTCCAGATGTTGCCCGCCCAACTCTGTAGCCAATGGTCAGGTATAATGGGAGTTGCTGTAGGCAAGCATCGGCAAGGCCAAAAGTTAGCTATTCCTGATTTAGATGCAGCGAAAAGTACAATCTCTGCCCCCTTTTAATATTTGTTTCTCGGTTTCTGAAGGTTGCTCTTATTACTTCGCTATCTGTACAATTGACAGATGCTATTTCTCAGCTGTGGCCAGGCATCTCTTTAGATCTGACGTTCATTCAAAAGGAGTGATTAAATAGGAACATGTACTTATAAAGTGCCTTAAGAGTATCTGACTAGAACTGAACTCATTATTACTATTATTTGTAAAGTCACTCGAAATCTTTTGAGTTGTACGTTGAAGTGTTAAGTTCCAGCTCGCTTCCATCTCTCAAAACAGCTGGAAAGGGCACCGGGGTTACTGGGCTGAACGCCAAAACAAGAAAGCAAAGCGGGTAAGGGAGCAGAGCAGCGGACGTTGTGTGCAGTTTTATCCACGGTGCGTTTGAAACCATAGCTCTCCTTAATGCTGCGTGTTGCCTCTCAATTATTTTCGAATATTCTGTATGGGACGGCTAGATCTTGAGACATCTCCAGCCGACCCAGGAGGTGCCCAGATTTCATCGGTGGCATTCGTAATGCATCACTTGTGTCTATTGTTCATGTGAGTAGTAAAACACCATTTAGCGAAAGGAAGAAGCGGGGGGGGGGGTGGAGTCTGATGGGGAAGAACGGAGGTGGGCACTGCAAGCTCTTTCATTCTCCACTCCAGCTCCCCCTCCCTTTACCCTCTTTTCTTTGTCCCGCTTAGTAACTGGGGCTCCCAGCCAATCGCCATCCGGCCGGCTGGATTTCTTTCCTTCCTATTGGGTAGTTCTGCCGAGGGCCGTTCAGCCAATCCTCAAGCTCGATGCTTCCTCTCAGACAAAAGACAAGCAAAGCGGCTCTCGCAAACTGGGCTAACTAATCCGAGCTCTCCTCCCCACCCCCGCCACTTTCTACCCGCCTGCCGAGCTGGCGTGTATCCTGGCAGCAAGCCAGAGACGTAATATGCGACTTCTTGCCTTAAATAAGGAGAGGAAAGGTAGAATTGTACGCCTATATTTTACACTGGCAACAAATAACACTGTTTCTGCAGCTATCCCAATCAAAGCACTCAGGACCTCTCGTGCCACAAAGTTCAGAAACATACCTAGACCATTTATTTGTCTTGTCACTTTGTCACCTGCTTCAATAACTTGCCTTCATTTCTGGCAGGATAAAGAAGCTCAGCCTTTGAACAAAATATGCAAACTCCTGTTCCCAAAACTCTAAACCAGTTACGGTAGTTCTGTCTTTGAAGACAGAGACACTGAAGAATATCCTAAAATTACTTCACCATTTTCACATGTGCAAAACTTAAGCTGACTCATCAAGATAACATGGGTAGCTCCAAGCACAAAGCATGTTTTAACTAGGAAAGTGAATGTAATGGTCTTGTCTATACATTAAACCTCAGTTTGTAATTAAAAACAATGGTTGCTAGATGGAGGCAGTGGCTTCTCCACAGATGTGAAATCAGGGAATGGTTGGCTATAGCTTCCCCAATATATGTACACAACATGAACATGCAGCAATAAGGAATGTGTGCAGTCATCAGATATGGTAGTGTACAGTTTTTTCCAATATGATATCCCTAAGGACAACAAACAATGTTGTATGGCTAGGATATTTAATCACAAATATAATTGTGAATTACCATTCACATAGGTAGATGCTGCTTAAAACCAAGTTTTCTCTGAGAGTATTCATTGATTCCACATGTGCATAGTATATTACAAACATTTGGAACCAGATTATCTAGATTACCCTGAATATTATGGGATAACTCCTTCAAAATGTTAAGGACTGTGTGAACACCAGTTTCTGTGAATAACTATCACACATGAACATGTTAGATTTTGAATACTGTAGTTAGGGAGGTGGGAGCAGAAATAGTACTGCAGCCTAGCATTTTACAATCAGTATTTGGCAAGGATGGGCAACAGACCCAGGTTGTTTCAGACTTCACACGTAAGACCTGATCCTAACTAGACAGGTTAAAACATACATGTTAAAAGTATTAGATGAGCAGCTAATTCTATGGGAGTCACTGTCTCACATGTCCTGCCAACAAACTACACAACATGAATTTTACAATAACAGTTCCTCCATCATGAAATGTATATAAAATAACATTGATTAAGCACTCTTCCAAATATTACATCACACCGAGGCACAAACACCGCATCACCCACAATCTGCCACATACACAAATCTGGCTGCAGTCCTATGACTTCATACTTGGAGGAGTAAGCCCCTGTGACTCCTAAGTAAACATGGCCACAATTGGATTGCATGGTCACAAACTTTCAGTCAGTTGCACATAATTAGCCACACCACATTATATGCACCATGCCCATTTGATTAAACACTTCCCATACACTCTGTCACAGATGTTGTAATATTCACCTATAGAAATTTCACTGAGTTTAATAGAGTGACTGGAGCATATTGCTTCTTATGCATGTAACAAATGTACACAATCAACCAGAATTAGATGTGCTTAGCCACTGCTATATAGAAGGCACAGATAAACTAGGCTTGGTACAGTTTCTCTCTCTCTCTCTCTCTCTCTCACACACACACACACACTCCTATTTTCAGGGTTCCCTCCCCCAGTACATGCAGCACCCTACGTTTTTGTTCCCTTTGCTTCCAGTAGCCAACCCAATTCATGCACATGTAGAAAAAATTGCTGTGCAGGACCAAGAATGCATGCACTGATTCCTTGCTTCCATTCAAATTAAGTTTTTATAATGTATTGGATACTAAAACAGTTATGACTCTTATATCCAAGCTGGCCATTTCACATCCCCACAAGTTCAACCATTGTATATGTGCCCATTCACAACTCTCCATAAACCAGATCATGTACACATGACTGGAGTCTCCACATCCCACCAAATTTGGAGTAATCCCATTGGAGACACTGGAACTGCTCTGTAGTTGATGGGCTGCTGATTATGGCTTCAGTTATGTTCATACACACTTAGCATATTATATGGCTGCACATCAGCACAGTGAAACACCATGCACACATTAAGTCAGACAGTGTCAGTTTCACACGCATCACACATTAAAATATATAGTCCTTTCGCACAACACAACCGCATTATCCACAAACGTTCATCGTCCCAGTGCAAGCAAATCCAAAGATGGACCATACCAACAAAAAATGTAGGAAGTATGTGGTCAACGGTAACATACCGCTTACTCTCCTGTGCGTTAACCCATGTCAGTCAGCAAGTAAGCACATACTTTCTTGTGCATCGTCTCCTGTGTGCCGTTTGGGAGGGAAAGGGGGATATAGACGGGGCGGGGGGAGTCGATCCTATCTCTGAATGGTCTCTGATGCTGGCGATTTACCTCTGTGCACCGGGGTCTACATTCACAGGGTGCAGGCGAGCGACTGGGCGGCCCGGGGGGGGGGCACCTATCCATCTTTTGCTGCTCCAGCGGGAGGCTATCTACCTCATATCGCTACACTGCCCACCCCACCCTCTGCTACTTTCAGTATGTGTGTGGACTCTCAGAAGAGAGGTGGAGGTAAAGTTGGAAGCAGAGTCTCCCCGGCTCCCGGCTTCGGTTTCTTCGCACGTCCAGACGACGTAGGTGAAATACCCTTTCAGCGCAAGCATGAAAGGGTTAACCGAAGTGGGGGCGGGGTTCTTTCCCCCCCCCCGCGCGCGCGCTCTGCCCCTCACCCACTTCTTTCCCCCCCCCCTCGGGTAGGCGGAGCTTCATCCCCGGCATAGAGGCGGTTGGCGGTGGTTGGGGCCTCCTCAGAGCCTCTTTAAAATGAATCCGAGTGGGGTTGGGAATAGCCGAGCACCAGAAAGCGCGCGGGGGCCGACGCTGGGCTTGTGCGCGGCGGGAAGCAGGTCGGGAGCTGCTGCTGCTGCTGCTGCCTGCAGCAGTGAGCGCTGGGCTTCGAGGGGGGCGGCGGTGCTGCTGGACTGGCGGCGCTGGGCTTTGCCCTGAGGCGACAGAGAGAAGGGAGACGTTCCCCTTCACTGGCGCACACTCGCTTTGGGAGAAGAGCAGAAGGATTGTTAATATTTTAATATATATTTTTAGAGCGACATTCAGTTTCCTCAAACTTTTCTTTTTAACCAACACAAAACAAAACAAAAATTCTCCTTCTGCCTCCACGCACACGCTTTTTTTTTTTTTGCATATTTCGACTAAGTGGCTTCTTTCCACCCTCAGTATCCTCGAAGCAAGGAGGGAATTAAAAAGAGAGAGAGAGAGAGAGAGAGAACATTTCTTTTGGTCCCTCTCGCTTCCTGAGAGGGGAGTGGTTTTCCTGAAGAGGAAGCCATCGAGTTATTCTTAAATAAAGTTTCTCTTCCACTCACCCCCTTTTTTTGTACGTGCTATGGGCGGTTAAGCTTTATTTTGTGGTGTGCTGTTCTATTTATTTAAAAGAAACGAGCTCACAAAGAGGGATCCCAGAGATCGCCCATCTGCCTGTTTGTCACAATGTACAATACAGTGTGGGATATGGATCGCGATGACACGGACTGGAGGGAGGTGATGATGCCATATTCAACTGAGCTGATATTTTATATCGAAATGGACCCACCAGGTAAGAAGCAACACCTACTTGGTTAAAAAAAAAGTTTAATTGTGTTTAGGTTTACAATCGTGGTGGTTCTTAAGTGTCGGGCATCTGTATTAAAAGTTTATTGTTCTTCCCTCCAATGGGACAGGCTTTGGTTCTTCTCTCGTTTTCTCTCCTGGAGAAGCAAAGAACTGTACTTGGAGGGGTGTAAACTTTTGCTCTTACTGTGTTCCGCTGTGCCCATTAAGCGAGTCATTTTCATAAGGCTCGTTTTTGTTAAGAATCGAGAGCTACCTGCTATTAGGCTGCAGAATCCAAAACACACGTTTTCCTTTCCCTTTCCTCCTATTGTAAGTTCTTTGTACCGTGTATCTGTATTCATAATCTCACCTAAACTCATCTATTTAAAAATGTTATCTTTATCACTTTCTGACACTAAATGTTTGGTTAATGTTTTTGGTCCTGATGTTTTTGAAATGATTCTTTTAGCTTTTGATTCTATGTTGGCTTCTGTAAGAAAACTTGCAGCCCAGTCCTTTGCTTGTGTGCTCAGGAATAAAATTACACAGATTTCATTTCAGCTTCCTATCATAATAAGCATGCATAGGATTGTAGCTTAAGTACTATGCATTATTCCCAGTGCTGAGAGGTATTGTCCCTACTTTGTTCTGGCGTAGGACTTCTTTTGTTTCTGGAGAGGAATGAGATGTGAGAAGAGTCAGAAGTTAGGTGAATCAGAAAAGGAAGCTGGATCCATTTGACATCACTCCTAGTGAAATTATAGTGGTTGGTGTTTGAAATTGCTGCAGGCTTGTGATTCCTAAAACCGTGCTGGTGATGGTTTTAATAAGGAAAAAAGCTACATTACATTTTGGTTAAATTTAATTTGAGATTCTTGTGAGTTCTGTTTTATTTTATTTTATTTTATGAAGTTCGGAAAATACACTCCCTTCCATTACTTCAGAGTTCTGGTTGTCATGCAGATATGTGATTCTTTGTGACCTAAGGTGTTTAGGCTGTGCCAGCTGAATAATAGAAGTAAAAGTAACCTCAGAGATAATCCAGCTCAGCCAGATACAATAGCATGGTTTCTTGGACTTTATCCACACCAATGATGCTCATTCATGCTTCTCTTAAATCTCCAGAGTGTTCCATAACTTCTTAAGAAAAATTATCCAAGAGTCTTGTCGCATTTGAAATACTAACAAATTTATTATGGCATAAGCTTTCATGGACTCAGGCATACTTTGTCAGCTTGAGTTCACAAAAGCTTATGCCATAATAAATCTGTTAGTAAGGTGCCACAAGATTATTTTGCAAGAGACTAATATGGCTACTCCTCTGGAAATTCTTCAGAAAACTTATTGCTGAATGCATATTGATATTAGCAGCTTCAAACATCAACCAGAAGTCTGTGAAACTGCAGTTTAAATACTTTTTTAAAAAGTTCAGTCCTATCTCTTGGTGCATGTAGCAACCATTCTCTGTTTCGTTTATGATAGCAGTTTTCAATAATCCAGAGAACTATCTTATTTCCTCTTAGGTTGCAATCTTCTACTCACTTACCTGGAAGTAAATTACATTGAACTCAATAGGACTTACTCCCAAGTAGGGAAAGGATTGAGCTGTATAATCTCTAAGCAAATCATGTCCAGGTTTTTTTTAGTACCTCCTATGTTGTCATGACCTTCTAATGGCTATCATATTTATTTTCTGAATTGCTGAAGCATAAGTTAAATTAAAAGTTGGTAATGAAAACTGTGAACATTTCCTGTGAGGAAGACTGAAATCTGATCAGGGCTATATGCTATGTGCACAACAGAGAAAAAAGAAAATTCTGTACTTTGAATAAACTATGCAAATGAAGCAAACTGGTATAGGTCTACTTTGCATAGTTGTGAACCCAACACTAAGGCTTTCAAGGATTTATAATGTTTGCTAAAGAGAGAGAACATAGAAGCTGGGGATGGAGGGTGACATTAAAATTAGTAATAAGACGATAGTAGGAACATGATAAGGTTAATAATACAGTAGTTATACAGTAGATATAAGGAGGGGAGCATATCCAAAGCATTAGACCTCTCCTCATATCCATTCAGATTTCTGATACTTCATCAGACAGTTAAACTTTTTATCAACCACCATGAAATCTGGGAACTTGATCCGGTGTAAAAAGAAAATTAAAACTGACCTTCTCTGCGGATCTGATGTGTGTATAAAATAGCATGCAGTCCTTAATACATAGTTATTTGTACTTTTATGATTTGGTTAGCTAGCTGAAATAATAAATAAATAAATAAATAAATAAATAAATAAATAAATGTATATGATCACGTGTGCATATCTATCTCATTTTAAGCTTTTTAACTTGTAGAATATATTTTAAATTCTATTTTTGTTACACATTTCTGTTGTCAGTATCTGTTTAGTATCTGTATATCTGTTCCATGTAGCCTTTTAAATTTTGAGTTGTTTTTGGATTGTATTCAGGAGAATGCTACAGTAGATACTGGCCATCCTATTCCAATAGATTGAATTACATTAGATACATTTATCAAAGAACATTTGTGGGACCCCAGAATTTTCCATTCTTGTTCATTATGTTCCACAGTATTTCCAGGAAAAGTGCTTATAGGTTATGTTGGAATGCTTTCTCTAAGACTTCAAGTATGTCTCTTGACCCAACCAGGAACTCTACACCCTGTATTTGAAAACCATTGGCGTTCACTCAATTTTTAAAGAGACTTTCCTAGGTAGTATAGTGCAGGCAAATTCACGAATATGGAAGGAAGACCTTCATGACTCTTACCTCCCCACAAACTTTCAGAGTGCTTAGATGTGAGAGAGATATCAGAAGCAAGTGTAAGGAAAGAAAAACGGTTCAGAAGTGATAAGTCTGGCTATTGCTAAAAATTGAATTTTCAAATGTAAAGAATGCCAATGCAATAAATCTTGTCAATTTAATATCCAAACTAGATGAACATTGTTTCATTTTCACCAAAATGTTTATTATAATAGTTGTCATTATTGAGTTCCTTTACAGAACAACCATGTTAATGCAGTATAGCACTGAATTGATGCAGGCCTCTTAATAGCTGTTTCCAGGATTTTGTTTGAATAACTTTTGGGGTGTATGAGTAACCTACTACATCTAGTGTTGATCAAGTATCTCTATTCACTTCAGTAGCCCGCTGCTAGCATAAATGATTTAAGAATAATAGTCTAGATTGCTGCTAGTTTACTAAATCATAGTTTTGTAGTGCAATTTATGGGTGTCAGTCTTAGTCTTCAGTTGTCTAAATATTTCATATTGATAGATTAAAGGCATAGTTGGCTTGGCAGTTGGGTGAAATCTGCATGTCTTCCTCATGAGGAACTTGGATCTGGAAGTAACGATATTAAGCAACGGGCAAGCATTGGATATTTAGTGGAATAGGTTTGTTTTTCTTATGATGGTCAAAAGCCAGACTTCTACAATATGCTTTTAAAATTATTAAATATATATAGCTAAATCTTACAATGAAAATAAAAAAATAGAAAGGGAAGATAATTTTTACCCCATTATGACTCATTTAGACATAATTGAAAATTGTATATGGGTACTTTATCAATGAGCTCTTACACTTATCAGAGTATATTTAAATAGAGGTACATACCATGCATGGTTTCTCTGGAAAGCTCATGTACATACTGAGGGCTCTTTCTTTCTTTCTTTCTTTCTTTCTTTCTTTCTTTCTTTCTTTCTTCCCCCCCCCCCCTGTATGTATGTATGTATATATTTGTAGGAGCATAGGAAGCTGCCTTATATCAAGTAAGGCCACTGGTCAGTCTTGCTCAGAATTGTCTACCAGTGACTGGCAACAGCTCTCTCTCTTCATTCCGGAGGCTTTCCTAGCTTTGTCTGGAGATGCCAGGTTTAAACCCAGGACCTTTTGAATGCAAAGTGTGTGTTCTGAGGTACAGTCTTCATGTATGATAAAAGGAATAGCTCCCTTGCTCTGCTAGCATTTAATAAGACATCACTGGCATAATGTATCAGCATTGTTAATGTGGTCTGTGGCAGTGCACATTAGTTGAGTGAGTAGATTACATCATCTCCAGTGGCAGTGAAGCACAGTTGTGGAATGTTCAGTAGCTTAGAAACCTATTACCTATTATATGTGAGAATGTATAAATAGGCAAATTGGTCTGCAAAGTTTTAGATCATGTTTTTTCTTAACTAAGTTTAAAACACTTGCCAAGAACACATTAATAACAATTTAAAAACCGTTTTCAATTGTTAATGGCAACAATTTTCAGCACTTTTGTCTAGGGAGAGCTTTTGTGTTGCTTAGGAGTGCTAGAACATTATTTTATGGACTACATTGCCCCAGCTGTTCAGCCTTAGCAGAAAATTAACTTCTAGCCAAAGTGTAAGATTTTATACGTGTGTCTTGTGCTGATATCAAGTTGCTGAAGCAAGTTCTTTAAAGATGCAGTAGAAATAGACTATATAAATTCAGAAATACATTAGTGACAGAACTTTATGAATATGAAACTTTATATTACCTCTTCAATCAATTATTGAAGGAATACAAAAGTGTATCTTCCCAGGGTGAAAAAAAATAGTCATGTAGGTTGGATTGTCCTGAAATCCATCATAATTATTGAATACTTATTAATTGGATGTTAGTCAATTAGATTGACATTGTTGAAATTGGTTTCCCCCCCTTTAAATTTACTGTGCTTCAAAGGTATAAGCTGTGAAGCAATATTCTGTATTCTCAAACACGCCCCCCCCACACACTTTGCAGTTAGTTGTCAAATAAGCTCACTTGACAGTGTTATTCCAAAGTGGAGAGGAGCAGGTTTATAAATTCTTGAAAATATTGTTAATGTTTAGCTTTTTAAAATATGATCCTGCAACATCTGAGACTTTGTAAACATTCCCAGTGAGCTATTGCTTTTAACATGAAGTGCTGCAGTAACAAACTTTGCATTAATGGATTATATTATGTTGAATCTGATTTTGGAATGGGTCCTTCTAAAGTACATTGACATCAGTTCCTTTTTGACTGTCCATTGAATTATACAACTTGCACTTTTTCTTGACTAGCAAGGATTTGAAAGAATATGTGCTTTCCTTGTCTTCATTTCTGTAGGGTGTTGCCTGCTTAAAGTATTTCCAACATGCAAATGATAATTTTTGTTGTTGGAAATCTTACGCAAAGGGGAAGGGCGGTAGCTCAGTGGTAGAGCATCTGCTTTGCATTCAAAAGGTTCCAGGTTTAATCTCTAGTATCTCTGTGTAGGGCTGGAAGATACCGCTATGTGAAACCCTGAAGAGCCACTGCTAGTCAGTGTAGAGAATACTGAACTTGATAGACCATTGGTCTCACTCGTCGTAACTCAGCTACCTGTGTTCTAATGTATAAAAATTAAATGGTCACACACTAAACCACATTTGGTCACAGCTTCTGAGTGTATGCACTCAGCATAAAAGATACATCTTGAATTGTCTCATAATCATTTGTATATATGTGTGCTTATGCATGTGCATGTACACCAATGTTATTACAGAGCGATCCAGGCAACTCTACTGCCGAGGACCTCTCCTTGTCCCCTTCCATGGGTCGTTTTCCCTCTTAATAGCAAAGTGTTTATCCAAGGACTAAATGTGGAGCAGTTTGCATGGATTTGTAAGTAAGCAAGTGACACAAAAATTACCACAAGGAGAAAAAGAAGCAAAACAAAGTGCAGGCACATAGGCAGCTTTCGTGCACTAATTTATATTATCCAGTGTCCCTGAAGGCATAACATAAAAAGGGCTCTCTCCCCCCCCCCCCTTCTTAAGATGCTCGCAACAGAGGGGCATCTACTCTGGTGCATCGGAGACTTAGGAAGTGACACAAGAGTGCAGGAATGGGCAACTTGTAGTACAAGGTCAAGAGAAAAATCTTAGAGGTGCCATAGGTAGGATTTTCTTCATTCTTATGAGTCGTATCATATTGGTAAGGAAAAGGGAACTCTTTTCTCAGAACGGCTGTGATTCTGTAAGGTCTGTTGCCTCTTGTTGCACCCGTCTCCCCCACATGTCTAGCATAAGGTGTCTGAATTATTTTGCTCATTATTTTTCTCTTGCCAACAAGTGCTTCTCACATGGGTCATTTCGTTAGATTTTTTTTTATTTGCTCCTTTCAGGCCGTAGTATAAGAGGATTTCCTTAGATGAGGCAGCTATGACTTAGCTACTGTTGAGACTTGCAAGCACATCTCTAGCCCCTCCTGGAGCCATTGCCCATATGTAAGTGAAAAGTCTGAATGTAGGGCTTTTCCATTGAGCATCCTAGTGACCGGGGAGTGCAAATGCTGGGGGGGTTGCCTTTCAATATTCTCAAATGCCATAGAACTAGTTCTGTGTGCCACATCTGGTCCATGGACTACTAATTGATCATCTAGAGGCCATCTGATTAAAGCTGGAAGCAGAGGAAATATGTGATGTGTCGATTAGTACTTAGAGGGTTCTGCTCTGGAACCCCTTGGGTTAGACTCGGCAACTTTCATATTCTGTTTGTACTTGATTCTATGAGTTGTAGGAGGAATAGTTGAGTCTTAGCTGTTTTATCTCTTTAATACTGAAAATAAGAGTGCTAGGGTATATTTATATTGTAGAAGGAACTGTCGAATGCTGAAGAAAACAACAGACTTCAGAACTTAAAATGCCATGGGCTCCTTAACAAAACTTAATTCGAGTCATGAAGGCCTATCAGTTATGGTACTTCATCTTTCCTTTCTGTTGGGGTTTAAGAGAGTATAGTGGGGAGTGTCTGCACATTTCACCAGAACCCCTCTGATACGGCAGAAATGAATGGAAGGGTCACTAAATACTTTGTACCTCTCAAATCAGGGATGCTATAGGATGGGACACCCTATCTCTGATGCTGCTTTGAAATTATGCACATGCTGGGGTAGAAATTGCAGTAACATCTCTGTGCTGCATTGCGGGCCTCCTGGCTCAGTTGCACATCAGCAAAAAAGATCATATGGATGAGTTGCACATCAATGTGCCGTTGCTCTTAAAATGGATATGTATTTCTGCACTTATATAACTTGGCCTAAGTGAATATTTATTTTTTTACTAAGTTCTCAACTGCTTGTTCTTTAAAAGTTAGCAATGGTATATTCCATTTGATATGTGATAAACTAATGTGTTTGATAGTTCTACTTCCTTATCTTTGAGGTTTCAAATGGCAGAATCAAAGCTGGTACATTGTACTTTTCAGGCTTAAGCTCATAGTAATGTAATAGCTATGTGTATTCTGTTGGTTAAATAGAACATTCATAAGTGCATGTGTTTCTGAAAAAAATAATGTTGTTGCAGTAAGAACCTCTTCACATGTTTACTTAAAACAGTCTTCACAAGCCTGGTGCCTTCCATGGCAGTGCTGACTGGAGCTAATGGGACTTATAGTCCGAAACATCCGGAGAGCACCTGGTTAGTGGAGTCTGACTTTAAATGTTTTGCGTTGCCTCACTGTACCTTGCTATCAATTAAGCTTACAAAGCTTACAGCAGGGATGGATAACTTGTTTCAGCCTTAGGGCCAGATTTGACTCTGCGCAACTTTCATGGGTCTGCATTCCAACCTCTGAAAGAAAAAAAGAAAAGTATCTACCTATTTTCCCTCCCTCCATTGCCAAACACACTGCACAAGGCATGCAACACACAGTATTCCGTACGTACCAAACAAACACTCAGCCACACACACAGAGGGTCATTTAGTCTCGCAGACTGGACATATAGACACACAGGCAGGGTGTGTGCACACACATACTCAGCATTTCCAACCCTTACTCTCCATTGCTACGGTGAAGGTGACTGGAAAGCTCTCCCTCTTTCTTTCCTTTAAAGAGGATCTTTAAAGCACAGGCATCTTATCTCCCAATTATAGCATTAAATAGCACAGTGCTAAGATGGGTTGGGCAATGGGAAATACTGCCTTTTATTTATAAGGAGGAGGCAGAAAGCTTATTTCTGATCTTAGTGCTATTGTGTTTAATGCCAAGATCATCCCTCTAACTGCTTTTTAAGGGTTAAGGGTTTTTAAGGTTAAGCCCTACAGTATCTGATCTAATTAATAGATTCTAATAATCAGAATATAGTACAGGGATCAGCAACCTTTTTGGACCCATGAGCAGATTTGTAAATCAGATAAACTGTTGTTGGCACCACATGTGAAGGACGTTGAAGTCGTGCGTCCGCTCTTAAAGAAAACATCATTAGATCCTTTAGATCTATCCAGTTATTGCCCGGTTTTGAATCTATCGTACCTGGGTAAGGTAATTGAGAGAGCGGATGCTGAACAGCTTGGTAGGTTTCTGGAGGAAATATCGGCTTTGGATCCATTTCAGTCTGGCTTTCGCCCTGATTATGGGACCGAGATGGCTCTGGTCGCCCTAACAGGCGATCTCCGTAGACAGCTGGATCAAGGTGGGTCGGGACTTCTGATTCTTCTAGATTTGTCAGCAGCCTTCAGTGTGGTCAATCATGAACTTTTGGACCACCGCCTTGCCGACATCGGCATTCAGGGCACAGTCAGACAATGACTGCGCTCCTTTAACTCAGGTCGGGGACAGAGGGTGGTGCTAGGGAAGGAGTTGTCATCGCGGCATTCCTTGGTGTGTGGAGTGCCTCAGGGCGCAATCCTTTCCCCAATGTTTTTTAATATCTTTATGCACCCCCTTGCCCAGATTGTCCAGAACTTTGGGCTGGGTTGTCATCAATATGCTGATGACACCCAGCTTTATCTGTTGATGGATGGCCATCCTGACTTGGCCCCGGACACACTGACCAGATGCTTGAAAGCTGTGGCTGGATGGCTGCGTGGGAGCAGGTTGAAGTTAAATCCTTCAACAACAGATGTCCTCTGGCTGGGTCGGGACGACATGGGGTTGGGGGGCCAACTCCCATCTCTTGCAGGGGCTCAATTAGTGCCAGTGCCTTTTGTCAAGAGTTTGGGTGTAACCTTCAACGCCTCCCTCTCTATGGAGGCGCAGCTTGCAGCTACAGCAAAGGCGGCATTTTTCCATCTCTGCCGTATTAAGCAGTTGGTCCCTTACCTTTCTCACCCTGATCTGGCCACAGTGATCCATGCAATGGTCACCTCCAGGCTTGATTACTACAATTCGCTCTACGCAGGGCTGCCCTTGAAGCTGACTCAGAAACTCCAGTAGGTGCAGAATGCCACAGCGAGACTCCATATGGGGTCCTCGCCTCAGGATCACATTCATCCAGTGCTTTACCAGCTGCACTGGCTCCTGGTGGAGTACAGGGTCAGGTTCAAGGTGCTGGTTTTGACCTTTAAAGCCCTATGCAGCCTAGGACTCTTGTACCTATGGGACCACCTCTCCTGGTATGCCCCATGGAGGACCTTAAGGTCCATAAATAACAACACTTTGGAAGTCCCAAGCCCCAAGGAGGTTAGATTGGCCTCAACCAGGGCCAGGGCCTTTTCAGCTCTGGCCCCGGCCTGGTGGAACGCCCTACTGCAGGAGATAAGGGCTCTGTGGGATTTGACATCTTTCCGCAGGGCCTGCAAGACAGAGCTGTTGCGCCTGGCCTTTGGGCTGGGCTCAGTCTGATCCCCCCTTTCTCCCCCCCCCCCTTTTCCTTTTTTTATGGAACCCCTTATATGGGATTTTGTATATAAATTTTCCCTCGGCTCTTTTTGCTGGCCCATGTAGGACCAGCATGGTGAATATTTGATGTTTCCTCCCCTTATGATCTTGATTTATGGGCTACCACATTGAAGCCTGGGGGTAAAGCATTCCATTGTTTTATTTTAAGCCTAATTTCAGTTGGGGGATGGGGCCCTGTGAGCATCAAAGAAAGCCTCCATGGGCACTTGTGTATCTATGAGCATCCATATTGGTGACCCATGATATAATAGATGTGCCAGTTGAGCCATTAGTCATGGTAAAGTGACTAATGACATGGGATAATTGGCAGGTGGGTGGGGCTTGCTCAGACAGGCCTGGTTGGCCAGATTAAGATTAAAAATATATTTTCTAGAAGTAGCAAAACAATGTAAACAGAACATGAAAATGAGTAGAAAATAAATACAAAAATACCTTGCATTATACCTCCTCTTGCTATGTCGCTGAAAATCCCTTTTCTGAAGACCAATAAAGAAGTGCCTATACATATTGATAGAGAATGCATTCCATAGCCAGCGGTTACAGATTTAGGTTACAAGTTAGGACACAAAATGAATATATGTACACTTATGTTTGTAGTATCTCTTCAGTCATCTGCATGTAGCAGAGAATTGTGTGTGTGTGGTGAAATAGGTATGTTTAGCTATTTTAGTGGCACTCCTGATCTTTAATATAAGTTTCTTAACTGAGTGAAATTAACCATTTGTGACACATTCAAAACCACTAACAGGTATACCCGCGTTAAGGCAGCCAGTCATGTTTGGTACTTTACATGTTGTAAAGCTTTAAAATAAAATGAGAAGTAGCAGGTTATAGCAAAGGTCTGTGGTGAGTTAAGTGGTCTTATGCTGGAAACAGTTTTCTGACTTCATCTGCATAAAAAGTTAAACTGAGCTACCTACAGTAGTTGTGGAGTTTTATTTGGGGACATATAAATATATTAGGTAAGGGGTTGCCAATGTAGTGCTCACCACTAAGGCCTCCATTGGCACCCATGGGCAGGGCCCCAGACTTTAAGCTTTCATAAAAAAAGTAAGTCTCTAGCCCTCTAGAAAGAAAGCTATGAAGCAAAATGTGGAGGTACCTTTCCAAGTATTTGCTAAATACGTGCCCCCATACCTTTACATACACACTTCAAACCAGCAGTGACAGTAGTGTTATAGCAGATCCCATTCATATGTGATCACTTCAGAAGGTTAAACTTGTTTAAATAGGCTTACATGTTTTTCAGAAAAGTGACAAGTTTTGAGAACAGTATGGTTTCCCATGTCCTTGGCCCATTCTATCATAAAGATTTCCTTGATATTACTGCATTACTGTGATGTTTGTATACATATTTTATAACTGATGTTGTCCAAACCATTACTTTGAGGTTTCATTTTTGGATGGTAGCACAGCTTGCCTGGTATATTCAAACTTACAGGAGGAAGAGTTACATTTTGTTAGAGGGAAAATAAGAGAAACTAACAAGGGCTGTAAATGTAGAATAAATAATTAAATTCTGGAAATCATGGGTTGTATCCATCTGTGTTGCACAGATGGGGGGGCAGTGGACAAATAGTGAAAAATTGCTTCCATCCCTTTTCTTACAACGGAAGCTTTATTGTCAGTTGAGCAATGCTGTTGAATACATGCAACCCCTTATCTACACGTCTAAATGACGTAAATTGTTGGCAAACTAGTTTGAAAAGCAGGATATAAACAACTTAAATAAAAATCAAGTTATTGAGAGTTTTTCTCTCTGGCTAAAAAGAATGTAAATCCTGTTTAGAACTCCTTAAGCTGAGTTTGGGCAGCTGCTAGTGCTGGGCCTGAAGCTTCAGCTTCTCAGGCAGAGAGCACAAATTCTTACTCAAGTGTGACATGGACATCATAGAGCTCCTTCAACCCTCTCTGATAATAGCAAGCCCTTCTGCTTGAGAAATATCAGGGGACTTCCTGCTATAAGGTGTATTCTGGTTGTGATTTCTGTAGCAGTCTTACATTAAGGAAGTTAGTTTTGGTGCATGAGTGCAATAGAAAAGTACGCTACTTATTGAAATGTTTGGTACAACAGAGGAGACGGTAGCTGTGTGGTTAGCCAGCCACCTACTTGGTTGGCGCAAGTGGATTAGTGAGTGTCAGCACCCCTTAACCCTGTAAAGCAGAGAGAGGTAGCTACAATAGTGCTGCAGCATTCTTCCTGCACACTGGGAAAAATAATGCTGCAGTGCTGTTATTTTTGCCTATGTCACTCGGGAGGGGGGTAGCAGAGCAGAGGGAAGAGCCAGTATGTACAGTAGCAGTTAATATCGCAGCACTCTGCTATGATACTAACTTGACTCCTGATGGCCGGGTACTGCAGAAGGAAAGGAGACCTGGCTGGAAGGAGTGATGAAGTACTATTGGAGCAAATGTTGGCGGCAAAAGACTGAGAGATGAAGCTGCAGCAGTGATGCCCCAGTATTCCATCACTGCAAAAAGTGTTATGGAGATGGGAGGAAAGTGTATTTTTCCTAAATTTTTTATAGAATAATGTGCAAAACAAAATAAAATGCACAGAATAGAAAGGAAGAAATTGTGGTTTTATTAAAGATTTTCAGAGTCAACTGAAATAAAGAAGGATTCTGGGTAACTGCAAATTAATGAGACCATTGAAACTGTTCTCTTGAGGTACAACAACTGTAGTTCTTTGGCCTCATTATTATGCCTTTCTGTAGCAACATTTTGCTTCTTGTTCTGAAAATGTTTATAGAGCTATCACTTAAGAGAACTAGAATATGGCTTGTACGTATAACATATTATTTTGTAACTTGTAATAATTGCTTTTTTAAAAAGTGCTATATTAGCACTGCAGCAAATAGCAGACTTTCATTTATATGCATGTGACTAAATGCTGTAGGCTTCACTTCCATGCACACTTATCTGGTGGGATTACTGATTGTGTATATGATGGTTGGTGGTGAATCTCCTTGACATAAGGTGCATTACTTTATTTTTAAATAAACACGTCTTCTGCACAGCTCTTCAAATAGCTACCGTACTTTATCTTTGGGAAACTAAGGGTGCCTATGGGATGCATATAAGGGTGCAGATCTGGAGGAAGAGGCTGAATGGAATCCACAGCAGTCTTGCCACTCAAGCTAAGCGCCAAATTATAAATTACTCAGGAGGTCTACTATTGGCTCTCCCAATGTTTTCTTTACAAATGAAATGCCATAATGTGTTGTCCATTTGATTATAGCAGTGTGTGCATTTAACAATTCTGCATGCCACTAAGCCTTCCAAAATGAATGTCCCAATTTAGATTGCTCCTCCCCAAGCACCCCTGCTGAGGTAGAGAGGAAAATGAAGTAACATGCAGTTTTGCCCTTATAGGCTTACAATTTCTAAAGATACAGGCCTCTATCTAGCATCCAGGTTATTTCTTTCCTCAGGGAAAAAAAAGGCAGTAGAGACTAATTAGTATTATTCTAGATACTCCGGTATCTCCTCTTCCTCATTCTCCAAGGACTTGCCGCTTTACATGAAAACAAATTACAGCATCGTTCAATAGAGATAGAGAGTGTAAATTCTAACTGACATGTAAAGAAAATGCTATTTCTTATGGCTGCTGTAAAAATTGGTTAGTTTTATAGATCTTGGGTTCATAGTCTACATGTAGTATTATCAAATTCTTCATCACCTTTGCTGCCATTCTGGTCAGACACTTGTAGAAGAATGGAGTAACATTCAGTAAGAACAGAACTGAATCATCCCCACCAAATGCTCCTTTCAGTTGCAAAAAATATAAAAAAATCAAAGCAATGGAAAGAACCCAGCTTGATTTATCTTAGAGGGACACAGAAATAAAAGGGAATGGTTTTGTTTATGTAATGAAGAAAATGTGCTTCCCTGCTGGAAAATTAACTTTAAGATAAGTGTTCAACCTGATAACTGGATTCCATCCAGTTAGTCTGCCTGTAACCATCTGATCTCTTTATTTAATACTAATATGAGGACTTTCTCTCCAGCTTCATGTTGTTCTGAAGGCAGCCCTGTTTAGGGAAGTCTTTAATGTTTTAAGTTTTATTCTGTTTTTAGTGTTCTGTTGGTAGCCGCCCAGAGTAGCCGGGGAAACCCAGTCAGATGGGTGGGGTATAAATAATAATAAAATTATTATTATTATTATTATTATTATTATTATTATTATTACTACTACTATTAAATTTCTTGCATCCTGGGCTTTAACTTTTCTCCTCAGACACATTCTGATTCTCAAAAGTCCAGAAAGCATCAAAGACTTTCAAAATTATGCATATAGCACCAAGAGAGCTAGGTCTTGGTATTCTAACATTTTTTCTTTAGGTGAGAAAAACTATGACACTGTATGGCATTCTACAAATTGAAAACAACTGACAGACCTTTGCTGCAATCCTATATATTTATAGGATTGAGCTGGGAATAAGCTCAACTGAACATACTGTAACTTCTTGCCAGGGCGGGGGGACGGATAAGTATAGAATTGCTCTGTAAGAATGCTCCCATCCCCTAATGCATTCACACAGATATAGCAAGGGGATTTGCCTGTTTTGTGTTGTTCTTATTGAACTGGCTGGTTGTGTCTTTTGATGGGAGATACACCAAGGCTAGTTGCACATGATTACAACTAGAATGTACCTGTGAGTCTTACTTCCTGAGTGGTTTGGGCTGCTGCTGCTGATTTTATTTTTATTATTAGAATTTATATACCACCCTAGACCCAGAGGTCTCAGGTCAGTTCACAGAATAAAATCAAAATATAAAATCACAAAATACATAATCAAAATAAAAACAACAACCCAATAATCCCCCCCCCCCACACACATTTTAAAAAGCATATAAAGCACACAGCACTTTGGCCCTCTTGGAAACATGGTTACTTACGGTATGTTGTAGATATTATTATAGGTTGGGGGGAACCCCCCTAAACAATAGAAAATAATAAATGGTAAGATTTTGACTATTTGGGATATAATGGGGAAATACAAGCTGCATAGGAATTCCTCGGCAAAATGCAAAATGATGTGGCCAAGCTAAGGCCATTGCCAATGCAAGAGAACTGTCCTTGCCTCCTGCCCTGAGGTGTGAACAGACATAGGGGATTTGGAAAGTTGCCAGGGTAAGTGGGCGTGATGTCATAGGAAGAGTGGTGCCTTTGGCATGAAGCTTAGAGTAGCTGAAAAAAAGCACAAAACAATCTTGGTTGGCTGGCTGAAGGCAGGTAAGGAGTGATTCCTTGGACTCCAGTGCTACACTGCTGTGGGGAGCAAGCCCCTCTTAACATGACCATGTGGTAGGATAGCTCTGGATTCCCCCCATCTAAATTCAGGTGTAAATATGTAAATAAATCATATTTATTAAAGCTATGAGAGCCTCTGCCACATCTTCAGTTCTCCAAAGGAACACAAGACTCTGGTTGAGGGCCAAGACCCCTAGAATCCTGTGCACGGCTTGCAGGGATTGGGGTGGCCTGTAACAATATTAACACTTGAGCATGTATGGTACTAATAAGTTGATATCTTCACACAAAGATGGAGAAATTAAAAAACAGCCATATTTAAATTTCCTTTGTGAAAGCACTGATACAGCTTAGTACTGATTTTACTCTGCCTAATGCTTATTTGGCTCAACAAACTGGAATTTCCATGAAAGTGGCATCTTTTGTGTGGTTGGTGATATCTGTCAAGTTTTGTGCCTTGGTGTTTGAACTAGTAAAAGAATGCCTGGCACCTGTTGATCAGCTTTAGGATTTGAATTGCTTTTCTGGTACAGCCAATGCTAAATTACTGGGATGAAGTACAGAAGACCTGTCACCTTTTTAAAAAAGCTATAATTCCTTCAATTCAGTTTTGGTGAGTTTTATTACTAGAGATTAACAAAGCTACAGCACATATTGTTATCCCAAATTAAACATTACATTTTAGATTCTTCTAGAGAAGAACTGCTCCCTCTTAGAATGGGAAGAACATGTGGGTGGTGGTCTGAGTCCCCATTTTTTGGATCTTAACACAGAATTATTATTAGATAATACTTCCTACTGAAACAGCTGTAGACATTTAGGGTGAGATGTCTTCGTCAACTTAGCATTACTACCTGGCATGAGTCTTGGTTTTGGAGTGCAGGATTTAGGGTGCAAGAAAAGGAATTACAGTAGTACCTCCTGTTGTGTAACCCTTTGGTTGGGTTCTTCAGGATGCGAAAATGGCAAACCCGGAAGTATTTGACTGGGTTTCGCCCCACACGCATGCACAGAAGCAGTCCTCAGGTTGCAGAAACCTCAGGATCCGACTGAACCTCCAGAATGAATCCCGTCCGCAACCGGAGGTACCATTGTACATAAAACCATTGAAGTTGCCGTGTTTGGATGCATGTACAAAATTAAACTGGGATTTGAATATGCTTGTTCCAAGGGGCAAATTATATTTCTGTTCACACATATTCATCTTAAAGCTACATCCTGCTTCAAAAAAAAATCTTTGATCTGATCTGCTCAGTCCATCTAACCTTTATATTATGCAAAATCTTATTCTAAAGGAGCCTCAGCTATTCAGCACCCCAGGAAAATCATCCTTGCTGTGACGACTGCTTCATGATGTCACTGTGCTTTTAGACAAAGGTTGAGAAGGCATGTGAACAGTTGCTGGTCAGTGCTTTAGTACTACTGAATCCTGTGTACTTACTCAGATATGATCAGAAGAGATACCAAGCTGATAGTTTTCATAATAAACGGTCTAATGTTTTTTCATCTTGCAGATGTTCTAAAGCAAGGCTGCAAGCATATTTCTTTTCTGCAGATAATTGCATTTAGTGATACAGACCCTAGCTTATGAAATGTACTGTAATAAATTACTACTTCAGATACTACAGAACCTCTTGTCTTTTCATTTAAAGAACCATCTAGGCACAAAACTGACAAGTAATATGGGAGATAGTAAAGTTTTCACCACCTTGGGAGCTTTCTTGTACCATTCTAATGTATTAGGGCAGTTCTCAAAATTTTTATTTATTTATTTAATTAATTTCTATACCGCCCTATACCCGAAGGTCTCAGGGCATGAATTCAAATCTGAAACTAATACTGTTAGTTTGGAAACAAGTGGGAGGAGGCAGAAATGGGCATAACAAAACACCACTGTGAATTGTTGCACAATGTTTTCCAGAGATCCACAACCAATAACACTATATTAAGTGAGATAAGCTCTTAGATGTAGCATAGCCATGCCCGGTACAGTTAGAAGCCCAAATAGATATTTCTTGAGTTAAGGAGGCTTGCTGTGCCAGTGCTTTAAGAATCTACTCCAAAAAAAATGCATATATTAAGTTAAATTAACTGGACCCTCTTTTATATTGTAATCAAATGCTACAATCAGACATGCTGGCTAAACAAGAAATAGTCATTTGATGTAATACTGCACAAATGCTTTCAGTTCCCGTGTGTTTTGCTTATGCTATGAAAAAGATCTGAATAACAGCCAGGCTTTATGTTTCCAGAAATGGGGATCAGCCATTGCCTGTGTATCTCAGGATTCTAGGTGTAACCTGATACCTGCGGTACCTAGCTGCAAGTAATTGCCATTTTACGGAATCATAGGATCATAGAATTGTAGAGTTATATTGGAGCTAAAATATCCACCTTAAGTTTCATATTTATTTTTAAATTCCCCTGCCCTGGTCTTTCTCATCCCCTGCCTTATATAATAGCTAACCTGACAGATAAGATAACTTCTGGAAAAATATTCTGTGAGATTTTTGTTGGTCCTAATAAAAAGTATTACCCAACAGTGGATTTTGGAGTCTTAACTGTTGAAAATAATGTAAATTGCATTAGAAAGAATGTAACTGAATTGCTTCCACTGTCTTGTTATGGATGAGTCATGTCTTTTTCTTTTCATTGCCTTACACATGACTCTGAAGCTTCAATTTGTAGTGTATTTTGAGACATAAAATGTCTTCACACAGAGAGAGGTTTGGAATTTTGTGAAGGAGAAAAGGAAAATCATTTGCAAAAGCTGAGCAGCTATACTGAAAGTACCTGCTAGAAACTCCACAGATACAGTCTATGTACTGACGTCACCAACGTATGATCTCAGTACTGTGCTTTCATTGGCTGAAGTGCTGTTTCCTTTCAGAGTCCAGTTTCTCAAATCCCAATCAGAGTTAGCTGAATTCTGAATGCAGGTTGGTCGGTGGTGCTGGCTTAGAGTGGGAGTAGGGTTACTAATAAGCAGGCTTTCGAGAAACCATTCCACTGTGAGAAATGGTGTTTATCTTTGCCTTTGTGAGAAATTGTGTAACTTAGCAGTGCATACCAGCTAGCTATTGAAGTCTAGATCTGATCATGCTTATGTACAAATACAGAAGAAAGGTTTTGTTGATTCACTCACTTTTAATCTTGAGGAAATGGCTAAACATAGTTTTTTGAACTGCCATTAGTAGCTGTTTCTGCTTCAGTGAACAAATAGAATCTGAGCCTTCTGCGAAATCAGGATTTTCTTTTCTTTTTGCATAAATATGGTTTGGGGTAATTCAGGGGAAGTGCAACTTGCTTGACAATGAAATATTGAATATCAAACATAATTTTATGGAGGAAAAGGCTAAAAGCAATATTTTGAAAAATGAAAGCTGGGTTTTCTAAGATTCTATCAAGAACACACAAGAGGCAGAAAATAACTTTGAGGAGTAAAAGGAGCCCTTTAATTTGTTAGTGCAATTCAACACTAAGTTTTCTAGGTGATTTGGTAGCTCTTGTATTGCTTCAGTGAAACATGGGAAAATCCTCATTTTCATAGTGGACTGTTTTAAGTCTTTATCATTTTATTCCCCTCTCCACAGTAACGCATTAAATTATGTTATGCTTGGTGGCTGTAAAATTAAATTTGGTAGCTTATTCTAAAGTCCATGTGCCTATGTACATCCTTACATAATGTTATTTTAGAATTGTTTGAATTTCCTTTTTGTATTTTATTTATACTATAAACCACCTTGTGTGCATTATATCCCAAAAGGCAGCCTATAAAACCAATACTAAATAAAAAATCAACCGTTACGCTCCTGCATCTCTAGCACTGTTTTAATACTGTCACTTAATTCTGTAATTTACTATTATGCTAGTACTGTTGGAACAGGTGTGGATAGTTCCTGCAAGTGACCAAAGTGACTTGTTAAATCAGAAAATTAAATACTTCACCAATTGTGCTTTATAGGATGAAGGATTTGCATTTTTATATTGCAGCTTTGTTCCAAATGGATACTAATTTACCAAGCAGATGCTAATTGACCATAGAAGCTATTGTGTTCTATTCGCTGTACAAATAATATCAAAAGGTACAAATGCCTTATAAATGTGAGGACCTAGTGCCAGTCTTGATGTACCTTCATGGGACTGTTCCATCTTTCCATGAATAGTACCAGTGATTTTAAGAGAGCTTTCAATGTAGCAAATAAATTAAGATATTTTAATGTTAAGAAAATATAAGCCTTCTGTAACCAGTTCCTAGAGCAGTTTCCCACCCATTTTCAACAAGATACATTCCTTTATAAACAAGTATTTTTCAAGTGCAGAATCATTTCTCATTCTTTCCCTGTGGTATTCCCCACCTCCTTGCTTTGTGGTGTGCAGACCACCAAAAAAAGGAGGCGGTTTTGAGGTTCCTCCCACCCCCAATATACAAAATAAGTCTTACTTTGCCTTATTTTGTCTAATGTCTCTTTAGGTTCTTGATATTTAGGATTGGTCTTCTTTCTGCCCTTGCAGGTAGGAAGGCATTCAGCACTGGTTTGGGTCCACCACCAGGGGTAAAAGGCTTTTTCTGAGAGGCAGAAACTTCCTGCCAGTCCCCGCTGTTTCCAGCCTGGGACAGCGGACAGGCTTTTATGGAGTCCTGAAAAGAGAGAGGCAAGAGCAAAGAGGGCTTTCTAGCCTCAGAACTGTTGGAGCCTTTTATCACTCCCTGCGGTTTACTCCCTCTGTGCCAGTTCAGTAAGAAAAACCAAGGAGGACTGCAGGAAGCTGCTCTCCAGCACTCTTTTTGTGCCATAGAGACTAGCTGGATTCCTCAGCCTCCACCGCATCCAAAGGCAGGAACCACGGGCACCAGTCTGGCAATATAGAAGAATGTTTGGGTAGGAAGCTTCATCTCAATTTGCTTCTTGGGGAAATGTGCTACTGCTGCATGGCAACAATGGCCAGTGGGGAGGGGATTTAAAACCATTAAATTAAAATAACCCTAGAATATCCTGTAGAGCTTAGAGAAAAATAGGAATACGACAAAGCAAAAATGTGTGGTCCTTGTATTTCCTACTTCCAGTAAAATGGCAATTTGGGGAAGTAATTCTGAGCTAGAAAAGGTCTTGGGCAGGAGGGTGAAGCAGTGAGCTCGTGACCAACTGTCCATGTAGACTACCCAGTCTGTTTGGGATTATTTTTTTTTAAGTATAGGGAAATATTTCAGAGTCCCATGATGTGTAGTTTACACTTTGGTTCAATATGTTTGTATTCTGTTCAACAAAATAGGGATGTACTTTTAGGTGCCCTGGTGGGACATTTTAATTTGGAGATATAGGGAATGCTTCCCTTCTGATTGTCAGCAGCATTTGTTATTGTGGACCATAGTATCTTACTGCATCATCTGGAACATCTAGTAGATGTTGGCATCTCACTGATTTCACTCTGTGTCATTTTGTTAGAACAATCCCAGATGGTGGTTAGTATAGAAGCCAGCCCATCCTCTGGGAGATGTAATAGTGGGTTCCATTGGCATCAGTTTTATCACCTATATTACTTAATATATCTATAAAGCCACCAGGAGAGATAATGCAGAGCTTTGTGGTTAGGTATAATCAATATACTGCTGTCACTACATCAAGCTTTATTTTTCTTTAAGCAACTTCTCTGAATTGGTTGGTGGAAGCTTTCTTAAGGTAGATGACAATTAACAAGCAGAAGTTGAATCAAGACAAGGTGGAGATTATGTTGACTGGGAGGCTTGAGGCTCTGAGAGTGTGAAGTGTACCTATTATCAGTAGTATATTTGTTGCTTTATCGGAGCAAGTATGCATCTTGAATCCATTTCTTCCCATGGAAAAGCAGTGTCCTTTCCAACCACCCCCAGTTGCATCTGATATGCTGTTGTTATCCTTTTTAGTAGAGGTAGAGAACTTGCACCAAGTTATCTATACTTTTGTAATTTCCAGGATTCGCCACTGCTGTGTGCCATAAGTGGGGTTGCTGAAGACTATTCAAATACTGTACTGCGGTTAGTGCGGAATGTCATATGCCTGCCTGTTTGTGGGGGATGGCAGATGGAAACATACCGGTAATTGACTGTACTTTGCCAGTTGCACTGCTGCTGTTGAAGTTGTTGGCCCAATTTCATATGCTGATTTTTGAATTTATGTGTTTATAAATGTATTTGTCATTATTGGTTGCAGCTGGAGAAAGAAGGGTTAACTGCCTAATTGTTGCATGGGTGATTTTCCTAAAAGGTGCACCTGGAAAGGGAAGGATTAACTCTGTCTTCCCCAGCTGCAAACTCCTCAAGCTCACCCTCCAGCAATTGGACTTGAAAAAGACCACTCCCCATTAGAGCCCACTAACTTTTTAAGATCTTCATTGAGAACTTCCCTGTTGCTCTCCTACCAGGGAGGTTATTTGTTAATGATAAGCAGAGTGTTATTTGGGCTGCACCAGCTTTGTGGAATGAATGAACACACCACCACCACCACCACCACCACATATCATTTTTCTTCCTTCCTTGCCTTTAGATGAAAGTCCCATTTGTTTGGGAATATTAGATGGGGGGAGGAATTTGATTTGGTTTTGATGTTTACTTTGAATGAAATGGTTTTAAATTGAAGTTGTCAGTAGCCTTAAGCAATTGTAGAAAGGTAAGATATAAATACTTTAAATTAAGAAATAACTTGCGTCACAGTCCAGATATCTGTAATGTCCAAGTCAGATAGTGTGGAGTAAGGGAGATTGACTGAACTAACACCCTTATTTGTGTGCTGCTTGTCATTTAGGCCACTTTTCCATTCTTCCACATGGAGTACTTAGCACATCAGGCTTGTACACAAATATCTTATTCGAGTTTCTGGGTGTGCATAAACTGCACAAATAAGCCTGAGTTGCTAGGTGCTCTGTGAAGTGGAGCAGAAAGCCTTAGGTTGCCTTCTGTTTAGCTTGTGCATCTAGCGGAAATGCAGCATTGCAAGAGCAACATGGATTGATCCTCCAAAAGGTCTAGCACTCTCCTCTCCATATGTGTGTGTTCAGGCACCCACAGATTAACTGTTTGGCAGGTGTACCTGGCCTTCTGAAAATGCCCAGCTGCACACAGTCCATTCCTGAGTTATTCACAAACTGCCGAGAACTCGGGAAGGACTCTCAAACATGTGAAGGGGGGCCATACACAGCCAGTCTCATCCTCAGGCAGAATGAAATACTTACCCCCAGGCAGCAGGGGCAGGAAATGGCAGCAAAGTGCTGGAAGACAGAGCTGGGTGCCACACAGCCTGCCATCCAGCTCCTACGCTGGCATTCTGTCCTGAGGTGCAATGGAGGGTCCACTTTTGTTATTCTTGAAATGAATAATAATAATAATAATAATAATAATAATAATAATAATAATAATTTATTTGTACCCTGCCCATCTGACTGGGCCTCCCCAGCCACTCTGGGCAGCTTCCAACAAAGATTAAAAATACATTAAAATGTCACACATTAAAAACTTCCCTGAACAGGGCTGCCTTCAGATATCTTCTAAATGTCAGGTAGTTGTTTATCTCTTTGACATCTGGGATGGGGAGGGCGTTCCACAGGGTGGGCACCACTACCAAGAAGGCCCTCTGCCTGGTTCCCTGTAGCTTTGCTTCTTGCAGTAGGGAACTGCCAGAAGGCCCTTGGCGCTGGACCTCAGCCTCCAGGCTGAACGATGGGGGTGGAGACGCTCCTTCAGGTATACTGTGCCCAGGCCATTTAGGGCTTTAAAGGTCAACACCAACACTTTGGATTGTGCTTGGAAACATACTGGGAGCCAATGTAGGTCTTTCAAGACTGGTGTTATGTGGTCTTGGTGGCCGCCCCAGTCACCGGTCTAGCTGCCGCATTCTGGATTAGTCGTAGTTTCCGGGTCACCTTCAAAAGTAGCCCCACATAGAGCACATTGCAATAGTCCAAGTGGGACATAACCAAAGCATGCACCACTCTGGCGAGACAGTCTGAAAAGCAATATATAAATTATTTTAATAGTGAATAAATAAATATTTGCAAGCTGACCTATATGTAACAAAGACTAAATCTCACTGACAAATTTAACTACTCTAAAACTGAACTGGCGCCTCAGATGATAAAATGGGTGTAAGACTCTCAGGGTGGAACTGCATGATTCAGGGGTGCTCTGTTAGGGTGCTGATTGTATTTGGTGCTGACTGTTGGATGACTCTCTCTGTCTCCCCCCCTCTCTATATGAATGGTCCCCCCCCCATGTATTGTCAGAATAAGTCAATCTAGTGGGTGTCATCACCCCTAAATGAGAGGTAGCATTGGGGTTATAGTACCCCAGGTGAGAGGCAGAGTAGGCTGCCTGAGATTTACCTTCTCTCATTCTCTCATGATCTTTTCTCTCTCCCCTCCTTTCCTCTGCCTTCCCCTATGTAGTTTTCTTTCTTTGTGTACTGGTTGGTTGATTGCTATATGTTGAATGTTCTGGCTTTTGCTAGAACTCTTGTTAAGGTGGCTTCCTTACTATCTGCAGGGTTTTGCCCAAAGAGTAGCACTGAGAGAGTAAGCTTTGGCCCCTGGTGTTTAACAATCTTGTGCTGGCTTAGGGTGCCTTCTAAGCCCTGACTGGTGACTGGGGAGACACACCCACCCACATAGGACCACTGTCCAGCACAGGAAAGTCACCAGCTTCTAGATCAGTCATACCTCCCATTCTCAACATCTGGCTTCAGTTTATTAATCATTATTCAGTCCATTACAGATGCCAGGAATCCACTCAACCAGCTCACCTTGTTTTTCTGGAAAATGAGGAATAGAGCTGAGTGACATTGGCATACTGATAAGCTCAACTCCAAATCCTTTGATAAAATCTCCAGTAGTTCTGAATATATATTTAAAGGGTATGGGGAACAAGGCTAAACCATGCAGCACTCCCTAGCATAGGTCTAGCCAATGTGGTGTCCTCTAGATGTTATTAGACTACCTCCACAATCAGCCCCAGCCAGCAGGTCCAGGGATCAGGGATGATGCAATCTGCTGTGCAACTGCATCTGGAGGACACCATATTGGCCAGCCCTGCCCTAGTGCAACTAAAGGGCAGGGCACTACCTTCTGAGGTCTACCCAACCAGGAGTGGAACCAAGATGCAATACTCCTATCATGCATCCTTGGTAGACGATATCATCCATACCATCTTTCTTGATTATCAAAAACGGCATATAGGTCCAAGAGAATTAAAAGGTTTTAGTCTCTACATGTAGTTCCCAGCATAGGTTCTCCACCAGGGTAATAGCAGCAGTTTCAGACACAGGGATTTGTAGATTTGCTCTAGCCTCTCAGGAGTGTAACCTCTTCAAGCAAGATGTGCATATATAGCACCTTCATTCATAATTATATGCATGTGGTATATGTTCTTAATATATATGTGTGAAGCAGTCTGTTATCCTTTTGTTGATGCAATCTGATATCTCTGAATTTCTTAAAAAATCTCAAGTAAACTTGAAGAATAATTCTTAATCTTGATACTTTTTTCACTTGCACTCTCAAGTCTGTAGTGTAGTAACAGGCAATGTTTTAATTTGAGGATGTTGCTAAGTCCAGTAGATAATTCATTAAAATATTCTTCCTGCACACTTTTTTCCACAGTGTTGAGAAAGAATAGACCTTTAGAAAACTGAACAGTATGTTACAAAAAATGTGGATTGATAGTTTTTTACAAATGAAGAAACAATATTTGGTTATTTAGCATCATAGTACTTTGACACAAATTGAAGTCCTGACACTTTGTCAGTAGTCCAGTGGCTTTTATGGCATGAAACTGCAGTGCAACATAAATTGCCAGGGTGGCTACACAGACATATAAAGCCAATCCAAAAATACCCTGGTCTTTGCAAGCATAGCCTTAGGCTAATTTTCAGTAAAATAGATTAGAGCATGACCAGTCCTAGGGTCAAGGGCTGGAATTTGGATTATGTACTATTCTCCTTATATATTTGGAGGGCCAGTCTTCTCTGGATGCAGAACATGGAAATATGTTGCTGTAGTTCGAAAAAAGTAGGATGTGTCCCCTAAGCACTTCACAGTCAACTTCAGAATTGTTGCCAGGCAACAAAATGTGTTACTTTCCATCAGCCCCACTCTCTCATGGTGCTGGGCTCAAGTATTGTATTGTGACTGAAGGCAGAACTGTGACTGGTGCCCAAACTTGGAGTTTCTTCTGCAAGACCAGTGTCCTACAGGTGTCCAATAGATGGCCCAATCCATAACTTTTTTCATGCTTTTAAAAAAATAAAAGTTCCAAAATCTGTTCTAGGTGTGGTTTAAATTTTATGGCGTCCAACCCACATAAGCAAACAAAACCAAAAACTCTGTAATCGGTCTGGCATTGGGCACTGGCTCATTGTGGTTCCATGATGGAAGAAAGGTGGGCTATCAATGTGAGAAATGTGAACGTGCGCAATTTGAGGAGGATATAGCAAAAAATCAAACCTCTATCCTGGAATCTGGCTGTTTTGTATGCTGCCAACTGAATCTGATGCTTGATCAGCAACTCAGAGTTTGAATGACTAGGTTAAAGTTCGGTATAATTTAAATTGGCTTGATTCAGCATGTACAAGAACAGTGAACTACTGTACTTAGGGCACTTAAAAGTAGCCTTTGAAACAGAAATCAGTGAATCATCTTAACTACTTTAGTGTGGTAGGCATTGTAGAAGTAAATAGAAAAATATTTTGAGTAATTGATTATTCCTTGCCAAATCATCTTTCATTTAAACCAGACATTTTTTAAAAACTGAATTTTCTGTTTTAGTACCACAATCTCAGATGAAAAGGCATTTCTGTCACTTTCCTTTTCTTTCTCTTCAGTTCTCACAGGTCTTTAGTATCATACAATGCTTTACCTAAAATGTATTACCGTATTTCCTGATTGAATCCCTTATTTAATATTTTGAGATATCATTATAAAGCCAAAAAACTAAACCAACAAAATCTCTCTTCCAGCTCTTCCTCCAAAGCCCTCCAAACCAATAACTCCAGTAAATACAAGTGGGATAAAAGAGAATTGCAGTTCATCACTGCAGGATGCCGAATGGTACTGGGGAGACATTTCAAGGTAAGATTTTTCTTTTCCTGGAGGAGAATATGGCTTACTTGCAGCTTTCCTTTATATCATAGGTTGGGTACATTTCTCAGCCCAAGGGCTGTGTATCCTCTTGGCCAGCCTTCTGGAGGCTGCATGCCTTCCCCACATGCAAATCACATGCATACCCCACATACCATACCCACAATCTTATATGTGCATCATTTTAACTTTATTGAAGCCTTATTTTTTTTGCAGGGGATATTGGAGAGGGAGGGGAGGTTCTTCTTTGGTTACACTCTCTGGGAAGAGTGCCCTCTACATACCACTTTTCGACAAAAATAGACTTTTAATTGCTCTAATAGAAGCCATTTTCGAAGCTTGATTGTGAAGTGTGGAGGGCTGCATCACACATGGAGGGAAAAGTCCCTGAATAAAGCCATTTTACACATAATTGCAGTGGGAAAGGGACAGAGTGAGGTGGGGGCAATGCAGGCAGGATCCAGAGGCCCTATGAGTCACATCTGGGCCAATGTTTCTATACCCCTGCTTAGTATGTACATATTAAAATGTATTATTATTATTCAGGTAACATTGTGAACGGATTAATCTTAAATTTAGTGCACATATATCAGAGAGAGAGAAATCCCCCCCCCCCCCGTCTACTTTCTCCACTCCTCTATCATGTCTGCTTCTACTTGTCTTTTATCTGAACCAAAAAGCCTTTCCTCATATTAGAGTTGCTCCATCTCCTTCATCAATTTGGTAGCCCTTTTCACAAACTTTCCCAGCTCTAGTACAGCCTTTTTGAGATGAGGTGACCAGAACTGGTACACATCATTCCAACTCTGATCACACCAAAGATTTGTATAATGGCATTACAATATTGGCAATTTTATTTTCAATACTTTTCCTAATGATCCCTAGCACGGCTGCCTCACACTGGGTCAGTATTGTCCACTATGATGCCAAGGTCTCATTCCTTGTCAGTCACTGGTAGCTCATATCCCACTGCCATATACCGTATTTTTCGCACCATAACACGCACCCGACCATAACACGCACATAGTTTTTAGAGGAGGAAAACAAGAAAAAAAATATTCTAAACGAAACAGTGGATGTATGATTTTTGTGGTTCATGCTGTGGCCACAGACATGTGATCTGACGGTGAATTTGGGGTAGCCCAATGCAAAAATCTTGAGGATCCATGTGGATCCGTGCTTTGTAACCACGTTTTTGCACCACTGCGGCCCCAGGCAACAGTGGGTGTGTGATTTTTTTGGTGCAAGCTGTAGCCATGGACATGCTATGTGATCTGATGGTGAATTTGGGGTGACCCAGTGCAAAAATCCTGAGGATCCATGTGGATCCGTGCTTTGTAACCACGTTTTAAGTGGGGAGGGAAGGAAAAGCACTCAAGGGACAAGGTGCACGCGTGGGGTGGGTGGAGAAGGATGCTGTTAATAATGCAGAAGAGGAGTATAAGAGAAGGCTCCTCTCCTCTTCCGCTTTGCTCCTTTAAAGGCTCTGCTTCTCTCCCTCTTCCCCAGCTCGCTGAAAAACTTTGCTGCTATTTAGCCCGCTGAGTGGGGAGGAGAAGGGACAGAGAGCCTGCTTGCGAAAAAATTTGCTGCTATTTAGCGAGCTATTCTCTCCCTCCTCCCCAGCTCGCTGAAAAAAACAGCTCCCTCCTCCCGGCTCGCTGAAAAACTTTGCTACTATTTAGCCAGCTGAGTGGGGAGGAGAAGGGACAGAGAGCCTGCTTGCGAAAAAATTTGCTGCTATTTAGCGAGCTGTTCTCTCCCTCCTCCCTGGCTCACTGAAAAAAACAGCTCCGGACTCGTGTAAGCGGCTCCTCTCCTCTCCCGCTTTGCTCCTTTGCAGAAGCAGGCTCTCTGTCCCTCTCTCCTCCCCACTCAGCGGCTCTTCTCCCGCTTTGCTGTTTCAAAGCGAGCCACGGAGGAGGGAAGGAAGGGGAACCATGGATCCTCTGCTGACTGCAGCAGATCCCCCCGCCATCCGTAGGCATTCGCTCCATAACACGCACAGACATTTCCCATTACTTTCTAGGCGGAAAAAAGTGAGTGTTATGGTGCGAAAAATACGGTATGTAAAAATATGGTCCCAATGTGTACCATTTTAAACTTGCTCATAATGAACTGCATTTGCTATTTCACTGCCTGTTTACTCAC
The DNA here is from genome assembly GCF_964252035.2 of Podarcis erhardii. Classification (NCBI taxonomy): domain Eukaryota; kingdom Metazoa; phylum Chordata; class Lepidosauria; order Squamata; family Lacertidae; genus Podarcis; species Podarcis erhardii. The sequence goes on along the minus strand of NC_138510.1, from coordinate 53,391,990 downwards.
TGCAGAGAGATCCTCTTGGAGCTCTTCACTGTCCCTTTTTGTTCTAACCACCCTGAACAATTTGGCAATTTTAAAATAAAACCATTTATATTAAGTGTCACAAATAAAAGGAAACCTGAGTTTAATTATCTTTTCATATTGAATCCATGAAAATATCTTTTCATATTGAATCCATGACCATCTGTCTAACACATTTCAGTTTAACAACCTCTTTTCTATGTAAAAGGAGAAACCAGGGATAAAAATGGCACTTTTGAGAACAAACATTATAAATATGATACTCAGGGCATGTATTGTGCAAATTACAAATATTTTGACTCTGCTAGCCAAGCAGCAACTTCTTTTTATCTCATGAAGGAAATTCTTCTGCCCAGTAACTGCCAAGCATTGCTTTTAGAAAGTTATCAGTCTTTGAATAAGTAATCTTTCATGGTGCCTTTGGATATGTACAGAGAGCCAAACAGAAATCCTTAATTTCACAGTTGCTCTCCTGTCTCTAGATAGATAATAAACCTCTAGTTTTATTTTGAATATCATCCTAGGCAGTATAAAGTTTCTATTTACTTGTAAACCAATAAATTTTAATTGTTTATAATAAACAATTACTATCTTGTTATAAAATAAATGAAATACAACTTCTCTATAGGACATTAGGGCAGTATGAAGCAGCCCTTTCTTTATTCAATCAGATACAGTTAAGTGTTGGTGCTCAACTATTGGCCTCCATTTAGGAATGAGGCTTCAGGTGCAGCTGCTTCCAGAATCTAAAAGTTCAAATTTACCTTTGTTAAAACAGATTACAAATACTATGTATTGGTCAACATAAAACTGGAATGAGACAATTTTATAGAAAAATAATTTCAGAACCAAAGTAAAGGAAACCCCCCCCCCCCACACACACACTTGTAACAATGAGTGGTGCTGTTATGAATGAGTAATACTTTGATCTACATTTTGTTATTCCAGGGAAGAGGTAAATGACAAATTACGAGACATGCCGGATGGAACATTCCTGGTGCGGGATGCATCAACAAAGAAACAAGGAGACTATACACTGACATTGCGGTAAATAATTTTGTATTTGCCCTCTCTATTGTCCTGCACAAATTGTAGGTAGTACCTGCTGATAAATTTGTCTAGGTGTTTGTAGCTAGTGTAAATACAAGCACCATGTTTTCATTATCTTGGAACTTTGTTTACATTTTCTGCTAGGCTATACAAAAAGAACGCAGAATGAACAGCTTTATGTTGCATCGAATAATTTGCAATCTGTAGTGGACTTTGGCATCATGAGAATTATTAGCCTTTTCTGTTTAAAACCAATTTTGTGTTTAGGGGTAGCTCTCCATATATTTGGGGCTACAATTCCCATCTCCCCGACCATTGGCTATGCTGGTTGGGGCTGCTGGGAATTTGTAGTTCACAACATCTGGAGGCACCATGTTGGCTACTCTAGTTCTAGCTTTTTTGACAATAGAGAGGCTTCCGTCTGTGAAGGTAGAATAGAGTGGGCAAGGCTAATGTGGCTTCAGGATCTTGCACAACTCTTTGTTGAACCCAACAACTTCTCTGTAGCTCTTCACATTTTTTTCTTGTTCTCTCCTCTCCTGTCCCCAGTTCTTGCTAAAAAAAACTTGAGTATTTCAATTCTGACGGCAGCATAAAATAAGCAAACTAAGGATCTCAACCCCTCTTTTTGAGGAATTTGTCTTTCCTTTGCAGGACATTTGGAATGTCTTAGTACAAAGTGTATATAGCCTTCCCCATATGCTGTAATTTCACCAATGGCTAAAAGATGGGAAAGGGAGGGATGGAGAATCTCAACCCTTTCCCCAGTTCGTCTCCCTTTACTTCTCTCATAAAGCCACCCATCACTTAAGACTGTTGCTTCTGCCATGTCAAATCTTAATCCTCCTCCCAAAGTTAATATAGGTAGAAGTAAGGAACACTTTCCACTTATCCCAAACTGGAAGGATTTAAAATGTTGTCCTGCTTGTACTTGCCTCCTAATTAGATGGGAGATGGGATATCATAAACTTCCTCTCCCCAACAAGCCTAGTCTTGCTTTCTGATGGAATTCTTAATGGCTGTGTATGTTTGGTATTGGGAGTGATAGGTAGGTTTTAGCTTCCCTACAATGTTGTCCCCAAACATAGTGCTTTATTTTTCTCAGCAGAAATTAATGGCATTTATCATTAAGTAAATGTAGGCTGCCTCTTTTTATTAATACATATTTCTGCTGTGAAAATGTCTATGGAGGGAGTGCACGAGCCCAAGGCTTGTTCCTGGACTCATTCTGCATAGAAACTTAGGGTAAATGGTGACCACATTGCACAAATGCAAAAGTTTGGTTTAATGATGTGTGAATGAGCCCAAGTAATGCATTCAGCTCACATACCTATGCATAGTCTGGAGACTATGAGTTTCATTTCACTTACAGGGAATCTTCACTGGTTATAACATTTGAATTGGGTAACCTGGCTTAAAAGAAATTCTGCTTAGTTTTACAAGTCAGCTTTGTAACACATGTTTTTACTTAAAGGTGGCTGATTATGGAATTTACCAGAGTTAGTTTTATATCAGGATTCTGGGTTTAAACATAACAAGCCAGGACTCCCTGAAAGTGAATGTAAACACTGCTGAAGTCTTCTTTTTTTTTTTTTCCTCAACTTCATAGGGGGGATGTGGGGCCCAGCATTTCACTCCAGCTCATTCACATAGTACCAACATTGTTGTTACCTGAGTAACCACAGATAGCCAACATGGTGCCTTTCAGATATTGTTGGCCTCCCATCAGTGCAAACATCATGGTCAGTGCTGAGGGATGGATGGGGGTTGTAGTTCAGCAACATCTAGAGGCCACCACATTCGCTAACCCTGAGTAGCCCCTTTGTACATGTAGGCAAGACTCATGTATTCAAGACTGAATCCAGAAGAATAGCTATGGCAAACAAACTGGTGAGGTATATTAGTGGCCACCTAGCTTGTTAGGCATGAAGTTTTGTAGGAAACAAGTACTGTCAAAGTAACTGGACCATATGATGTGCTAAAAGGTCAACTATTCCTTTATACAATTCCTCAGTACTAAAAAACGGTAATTCTTGAACTTCCTTTGGAGAAATTCTAGTTAATCCTTTTACAAATTAGTGAAGCCTGTGACAACTACAGTTAAGATGTTTTTTGACTGAATATTACTCTCAAATTACAGTATTGCATGGGATGCTACATACAAAGTCAACAACATGTAGTGCAGAGTAACTATGCAGGAGTTTGTTTGACTTTTTGGTTTAGCATGCTTATAGTATGCAATATGAATGCACATAATGACATGCTTGTTTTTTTTAATTCTCTCTATTGCAGAAAGGGTGGCAACAATAAATTGATAAAAATTTATCACCGGGATGGGAAATACGGTTTTTCTGATCCACTGACATTCAATTCTGTTGTGGAACTGATTAACCACTATCACCATGAGTCTCTTGCCCAGTATAACCCTAAACTAGATGTGAAACTTATGTATCCTGTATCCAGATACCAGCAGGTGAGATTTTCAAAGAACCCTGTATTACCATTTGTATTACCGTTATATGTGTGTTTTTATTGAGTTTTAATAAAAAAAAATTTTTGTAAAGACAGGGTTTTGTATAAGAACATGTAACATTCATCACTTATATTAGGAAGTAGCTGGTCCCTAATTTGGCATACTCTCCTTTAAATTCCTGCTTGTCGTAGTCTCTCATTGGCTGTATAAGCTATATGTGCATAAAACTTTTGATCTTGCAAGAGAAATGAAGATGAACTGATTCTCTGCTTTTTAGTAAATCTGGAACTTTGCCTGCTATTTTTTTCTGTCATTATTGGTATCTCTTCCAAACTAGAAAGTTTACAAAGGCAAAATAGTATAAATATTTTTTTTGTAGAAGAAACATTCGAGTATTGAAAGCCTACCATGCTCTCTAAAAGAAATATTGCTGATTAAGCAAGTGTTTGCTCAAATAAAAGGTCCCAAAACTAATTTGTTAATTCTACAATCTCAAACATTTATACATATTTCCTGAGTAACAGGAATAGTCAGTGTTCAGAAGTTAAGGATAACGTCTTGGTAGATGTATAGAGAGGCTTTGTTGTTCAGGCTAAGACTGTCTTGTGTTTCCATAAGGGTAGTTCTCCAGATAGGTCAGCACTTGAATGTCTTTCATAGAAAAGTATACTTATTTTCTTTTTTATGTATGCAGGATCAGTTGGTAAAAGAAGATAATATTGATGCTGTGGGCAAAAAGCTTCAGGAGTACCACACCCAGTATCAAGAGAAAAGTAAGGAATATGACAGACTATATGAAGAATACACCAGAACATCACAGGTGTGTTGTTGCATTGTGTTCTCATGGTTACTTGGGCCTGAACTAGAGTTTAACAGCAAATATACAATCTCCAATCCAAATTGGGGGGAACAGTGTTTGATCTGTGCTCTTTTGCTCACAGTACTGAGAAACCTGGTGTTGGAGCCAGCCTGGAGCAAAAGCAGCTAGGAGGAGAGGTTGCACAGATAAAGTAGCTGGGAGGAAAGCTAAAGACACATACACACTTCCCACCTACTTTTTATCCCCTGCATTGTATATTAAGAGGCCAGCATTGTATGTTAAGAGGCCAGCATAGGAAAAGGAATCTGCTCCCACCTAACATATAGCTAGAGCAATGTCCTGCAGAAGGGAACTGTTACAGATTTTGAATGAATGGCATTCTTGAGTGTATAGTCTTGGATGCCAAGCTATCAGGAAGATCATGCTCTGCTGTGGAACATTTCAGCACAGCATCATGAATCTGCTAAGTGGTAGTCTAGCAGAGAAATGGCGGGGGGGGGGGGACCTCCAGTCCTTAAACAGTACAGCTTACCTCCTAACAAAATTTTCCATGAAAGCAAAGCATTTTGCGCTAACAGAAACAGAGTTCAAACTTGATGGAAAGTGTTTGCACTGAGAAACTGGGTAATATTCTGAGTAAAGAACTGTTTGTGTAAGCCATTATGCTGGTGTGCATTGCACAATAATTTGTGCAAGACTGGCTTGATTCTTTATGCTGACACTTTGAGGAGCCAGTCTGTCTCATAGTTACTGCTTCTAAAGCTGTGCTCACAAATGATTATTTCATCAAATGAACTGCACACTGTGCATTGGCTAATATATATATTTTTAATTAAACTAAAATATTAAATCAAATAGTATTGCAAACAAATGAGCCTGCAAACTAACAGGAAAAAACAGAAATGCACCCTAGAAAGTCTTTGAGGCATGTATCCCATCACCATTGACAAGAGTTGGCATGGTGTGTAAGAATATTTGATTCATCTCTTTGGAATATATTTTGAATGTACTGGGTCTCTGTGTTTGTTTTTTCTAACATCAGCACAAAGAGTTATATAAAATATGGACCTTGGTGTTTGTATGAAATTATTCTAAGATGATGTAAATACACTGTGTAAGGCTTATGCTACCACAGAATATTTCTTTCCGAGTCTCTGCCTTTGCTGAGTCATTACTGAAACACTGTAACCTCAAGGTCTTGTTGCATTTAATGGGTCTCAGGATCCAAGTCTGTGACTTGTACAAACTGCTTTGGCTAGCTAGGAATTATGTCTGAAGCCATGGTTATGCAGATTCAGAGCAACAAAAAAGGACATGTGAATAGAGGTCACTCGCAAAATCACCACAAGTCTCCCCTTCATACCTATAAATATACTTGCATGTGTGTAACTTTGCACTTGAAATCCATCCATGAGTGCTCTCAGGTACTGTATTAGATAGAGTAGATGGTTTGTATAAATGAGGCCCTGGCTTCAATCTTGACACTGTAGCTGATCACCTGGATTGGAGCTAGTTTCTCCCAATTCTGTATACTCAGAGTTGTAATCATGTTGTTGCACTCCCGGTTCCCATCAGCCCCTAGCCATCATAGCCAATCCACAGGAGTGATGGGAACTGGATAGCCACAGGGTCCCTATCTATGTCCCCAATTCTTTTTAACATCTGTATGAAGCCTTTCGGAGTGGGCATTAAGGAATTTGGAGCAAAGTGCTATTAGTATGCTGATAACACACACCACTGTTTTTATGTAACATCTGACGGAGTGGCTATGCAGGCTGGACCAGTATCCGTCTGCAATGGTAGGTTGGATAGCAGCAGATAAACTCTGACAAGGCATAGATCTTGTGGGTGAGTGGTCCCCATGTCTTGGATATAGGTCAGTTACATGTCCTGAATGGGGTTGCACCTCCTCTGAAAGAGAAGGTATATTATCTGGAAGTGCTCCTGTATCCATCTTTGTCACTTAAGGTATAGGTGGCCTTGGAGGCTAGAAGTGTCTTCTACCAGCTTCAGTTAGTAAGATACCTATGACTTTTCCTGGACCAAGATAACTTGGCCACTCTACTAACCTCAAGGCTGCATTCCTGCAACACACACTCTCTGGGGCTTCCCTGGGGCTTATTGTGGATCTTAATATGATTTAATGTGGAAATTGTTAATTAGGTTGTGTACTTTTTGATGAGTTTTAGATATTGTTAATGGCTATTTTTGTTATATTTGTAATTACACAATTCTTTTCAAGTTGTAAGTTACCTTAAGCATGGTTTTATCTATGGAAAGGTGGCATAAGAAAAAAATGATGTGTGTATATGCCCTAGAGGTGCACTTAGTTTGTATTAGAAACTGCACTTTTAGTGTTGCAGCTCTAGCTCTTTAGAATCTGTTATTAATATTGCACTTAATTTATTAATTGCCTTTTAAACCACCATCTCGGGGTGATTTACACATAACATAATTAAAAACAGTTAAAAACACAAAGTAAAAAAATACATTTAAAACAAGATTAAAACCCTAACATGTAGAGACTCATGATAAAGACTTGTGTATACAACTGGGAAAGCTTGTTGGAACAAAAATGTCTTCAACTGTTTGCAGATTGTGGGCACCTGTCATATCTCAGTAGAAATGCTATTCCACAGAACAGGGGCAGCCACACTAAAAGCTCTTCTCTGAGTGGGCTTCTGAGATGCTGAAACTTGCAGGACCCTCCCCCAGACAACAGCAGTCTGCTGGGTGTGTTTGGTATAAGACAGTCTCTCAAGTAACCTGCCAGAATTAGACAGGTGCCTTGTGTCATACCGTGTAGGTATTTATTGAAGACATTTTTGTTTAAGGCGTTCCCTGAGGTGTGTAACCAGTCATTTATGAAACAATTGCATATCTTTAGAGTTTGTTGAAATGATATTGTTCTTAGAACTTGGGTTGTTTTGTTTTGTAAACTGCTTTAATAGCTTTATTTTGTGAAATGCTCAGTAAAGTTGTACGACAACAACATGGTCACTTTTTTCTCAAGGTGAAAGAAGGCAAAGCAGGTGTATCTGACTAACCAGAGAGTCTTGTAGATTAGATACTTTAAATTGGTAATTCACTCAGTGTTTGAATTATATACTTTTCAATACTGAATCAAATCATATAGACCTATAAATTATCTGCTTTGATTTATGTAAAAATAATAATCAAATAGTTCTACAGCTTTGTGCTTCTGGCGAGTAATGATGATTTTTGAAATTGGTTTCTCTGTGCAGGAAATTCAAATGAAGAGAACAGCAATAGAAGCTTTTAATGAAACAATTAAAATATTTGAAGAGCAGTGTCACACCCAAGAGCGATATAGCAAAGAATACATTGAACGATTCAGAAGAGAAGGAAATGAGAAGGAAATTGAACGGTAGGTCTGCCCAAATGCCATTTTCTCCCATTGACCTCCACTATTTAGTTACATAACTACTGTGGATCAGACACCTTTGTTGTAAGCAATTTCCGCACTGTATGAAATTTACAAGGAAACTGACTGCATGTTACCTGATGTTCTGTTGAATTTAGATAGCAACTTTTTCCATGTTTAAAATTTAGTAAATCATGGATTGAGATGAAATTACTCAAGAAGCACAATCCCAAGCAGGATGAAGAGCTCCAGATCAACTTCTTCTGAAAAAGGAATGACAGAATTTTAATAGAGCTGGAAAAGGTTTAGGAAAGGGCAGCTACCTAAATGGAAATCTGGTTGATCACTGTTGGAGACAGTTTGCTAGACTTAGGAGGCTATTCTTAAGAGTGTTCTTAACAGCATAGATTCTCAATTAAATAATTTGTTAGATAATGAAACAACATGAACAATAGTGTGGATGCTTTTTCTAATAACTGTGAAAAGTATTCATGTGAGGTATCTTATCCAGGCAAAATGACTTCTGAAGTTCAAATGGTAGTAGTTGGGCAGCTTGTAATAAACAATGGGGTAACTTATCTTCATTTTTAAAATTAATTTAAATCTTTATTCTCCTTAACAAAGCCTCTAATACAGCTTACAGTGCAATTTTCAGAAGTGTTTTCATAATAAAAACAACAAATGGAATAAAAAAACAACCTAGCAATATTATATTAAACCAGCAGAATCTACACAGGAAAGGCAAATTAAAAACCGTCATGCCCAAATAAAGCAGACTCTGCAGCACACCCTCCCTGTTTTATTCAGCAACCTCTCTGCCAATATGTAAAAGGTCCTGTCTGCTGTGGCCACCTACTTTATCTCTGAAGAAGGAGACAGATGCAGCAGAGTATCAGTGGAGTATCAGTGGAAGATCATAAGATGCAGCTAGGATCATATCTGATGCATGTGGTCTCTTACTTTTGAGACTACTCAAACTTTTCCATTTTTTCTTCAGTTAAGCTCAGATCAAGAATCATGTTCTGTTAGCATAATTTTAGTCATGAAAGTCTTCGTCCAAATAATATTTAGATAATAGAGAGGAAGAAGTGGTATTGTCCAGGTGCTTTTGCTAGAATGTTCTGTTCTACAGCTTACAACTGCTATTCCAAGGTAGACTTTCTGCACCTGTGGTTTAGTGCTTAAGTTGTAAAAGGATCAGGAAGCTCTTGTGTAGATACACTTTTAGTCTGAAATGAATGAATGAAGCCAATGTCTTCCACAGTGCCTAATACAGTCACTATGTACTATTTAGTTGTAGATGAGAGTGGTTATTTTTGTGTGTAACTTTTACCCTTTAAAAACTAGTCACTTCTTTACAGCATTGCGATGAATTATGAAAAATTAAAATCACGTCTGGGTGAAATCCATGATAGTAAGCTGCAACTGGAACAGGATTTGAAGAAGCAAGCTCTAGACAACCGGGAAACTGACAAGAAAATGAACAGTATCAAACCTGATCTTATGCAGCTGCGCAAAATCAGAGATCAGTACCTTGTGTAAGTAATAGCCGGTCTGTGAGTCTCCAGTATTCTGGTTAGGGTCATTCACAGAATTAGCAATTGTGTTGGTGTCATTTTAGAAGTAAATAGAGTGGCCCTGAGCTAGATTAAGACTCTGGTGGGGGTGGGAGCTTTAACCCTCCACTTGTGTCCCAATCCAGATTGGGCTCTTCATGTCACCTAATGATTAAAGACCCCTACTCTGGTACAGATGCAAATCAGGTCTACTGTACTTATTCACTTATTTATTTATAACCTGCCTTTCATCCCAAAGGTTTTCTAGGACAGTACAAAAACTAGTCAATAAATATACTCAACAACCATAAAATCATTAAAATGCATAAGCATCATAAAACAGTCAATGGCTAAAAATAAAAGTCCTTCATGTTTGATATGACATGTATGTCTTAACTTGGCATTTGAGAATAGATAACATGGGGGACAACAGCATCTCCAACGGGAGCGAGTTCCATATTCAGGGTGCCCAAACAAAGAAGGTCCTGCTTCTTAAAACTGACTTCAGCTACTGTTGGAGCTACAAGCAGGCTTTAAAGCACAGATGGGAGATATGTTCTTTCAATTTACTTACAAAAAACATTCACACAATTCCTATTAATTGTGTGAATGGTGTCTCATCTAATTTGGCCCAAATATATTAATGGAAAGGAAGCTGAGCACTTAATGTGAAAGGATGTTAACAGTTGGTTAGCCTTTTCAGCACTCATGTAATAAGTGCTTGGCTTAATAATAACTAATCCATAGCATGTCTTGTACGGAACATTTCTGGTTCCAGCTGAATTTTCTTGTTAGCTTTGAAGTGAAATAGAGCCTATACTGAATCCACACTGGGTGTACCAAGTCAGCAGATAACTAACCAGCGCCCTCGTAGATAAGCTGCTTTTCTGAGCATTAACTGCTTACCCACTAAATGGAATTGGGATATCCAGTGAGCAAATCCCGTATCTTGCTAGGAGGGGGAAGGAAGGGATGTGAGTGAAAATCTTACATAGAGGAGGTCAATTCTCCAAAAGGCTCAAAATGTTGTACAATGTGCAGCCATATGCAGTAAGTACAACTAACTGTATATGCCTTTTCTAATTCAGGTTTTGATATATTCCTTCAGTAACGACACTGCTATAGGAAGACCAATTATGGCCTCAGAATGTTATGAATTGTTAAGTGTCCTTTTTGTAGATTATATTAACTATTAGACCGTATTACAGTATATTGTCTCTCATTGGCAGCTGGCTTAATCATAAAGGAGTGAGGCAGAAACGAATAAACGACTGGCTTGGAATAAAAAACGAAAATATTGAGTAAGTGTTTTTGTACAACCACTCTGAATTTTGCAATATGGATGATTAAAGTACATAGAAATAGTGCATGACAGGAGTGTGTAGCTCTGTGTTGGTGTACATGCATGTGGCTGTCATACGACCATGTACACTTTTTCTTAATCATGTGACAATATCTGGTCATGCATATAGATTTTCAGATAACACCAAGGGATTTTTTCTCTTAGTGGTGTACAGTTCCAGAAGAATCATTCAGAAAAAAATAACTCTATCCATCCCTCTAACATATTTACTACTAGTGATTTATAACTAGTACAAATTAATTTTTTAAAATCTTAGTATCTGTTATCTTGCATGGATGAAATGTAAGCATCTGAGACAATGAAAGTGTTTTCTTGTGCACCATAAAACTACTGCTGATTTCTCCAGGGCTTGGTCCCATATACACAGGAATTAACAGTGGTATAAAAATAATGTGAGTTAGGCCTCTGTTGTTGTTTGCATGAATTGCTTCATGCAAGAACAAGTAATCCTAATACAGAAATTATTCCTGCATTAAGGAAATAAGATTTGTTGTCTCTTCCTAGTACATACTTTACAAATGAGGAGGATGAAAATCTGCCACATTATGATGAAACATCTTGGTTTGTGGGAGATATCAATCGCATCCAAGCAGAAGATTTGCTTTGTGGGAAACCTGATGGAGCATTTTTAATTCGAGAAAGTAGCAAGAAAGGCTGTTATGCTTGTTCTGTGGTGTAAGTAGTGATTCCCTGGATTTCTTTTAGGCCAAGTCCTCTATGTGCATTTACAGGGGAGTCAGCCACATTAGACTAATAAATTTGGTGGGACTTGCATCAAAATAACCCTGTATAGAACTTGGCTGCATAACTTGGATAGCTTTTTGCCTTATATTTTCTTAATTAAAAATGGGTTTAACACAAACTGTGGAGAATGCAACATAAAGATAACTAAATGCTTACTTGGTTAGCTTTCTACCTTATTTACTTGAGTCTAACATGCCATTGAATCTAATGCGCACCTCAATTTTTGCAGTGTAATTTGCCCCCAAAAGGTGAGCATTAGATTCGAGTAAACATGGTAAATTAAATGGTACAGCACAACCAGTACTAAGAGAACCAGACCTCAGTCCCATAATCTATATACTGTTTGTGACTCTTTTGTATTTTTGCATTCTTTGCCTAGTCCTCTTGACAAAAGTATTCTAAAGTGTTTTTAAGCTTTCAGTGTCATCATTATATACACTCAAGAAAAATACTGAGTGCCTTGATTTGCCCATGTGAACAGCTACTTAGGGCCTACTCTTCTGGTTTGCTATTGCTTCCAAATCATGCAGCCAGATCTTGCTCAGAAATGCACTATTTTAGTAAAAAAAATTGGGATCTCTTCATAGATACAATAGTGCAAAGGACTGGTGTCTTAACATCTGCAATTAAAAAAGCTTTGGTAGCAGGAGTGAGAGAAATTTAATTCAGTCTCTGTTCATCATTAGTCATTTAGATGGGTCAGTGGTCTCTTAAAAGATGAAGACATTTCTTAGCATTTAGATTATAACATGGCATATTAGTTTAACCAGTCCTCCCCAACCTGGTGCCCTCTGGTTGTTTGGATTAGTATAGGAACTTAGGAAGCTGTCTTATACTCCATCTATCTCAGTATTGTCTGCTGGCAGTAGCTTTCCAAGATTTCAGACAGGGTTCTCTCCCAGCCCTACCTGAAAGTGTCAGGGATCAAACCTGGGACCTTCCACATACAAACACAAGAGCAGGCTGCTGGATTGGCCAATGGCCCATCTAGTTCATCACCCTATTCTTACAGATACCAAAGCAGGACAAAGCAGCAACAGAACTCTCCCTGGCATTTATGGGGATACTGTGTCTCCAACCTTGGTGGTAGAACACAGCCATTGTGGTTAGTGTCTAATTCTTTTTTAAAGCCCTCCAGGTTAGTGGTTATCACTACTACTTGTGGAGCAAATTCCATAGTTTAACTATGCACTATGTGAATAACTTTCTTTTGACTGTTCTAATCTTCCAACAGACACTCTACCACTGAGCTAATTGCCTTTCCCCACCTCCATTCAGCTCCACCCAACATGGTCAATGGTCAGGGATGATTGGAGTTACATCTAGAGGGCACCATGTTGTGGAACTAATGTGTTGGGAATTGTCCACAATCATATCTTTTGTCAATAATGTTAGTGCAGTCAGTAAGTTAAATTGTTTAGTATCTTCCTGCTCTTGTGACATAAGCAAAACAAGTTTCTACAAGAGCTAGAGGATGTACATTTCCCTAGATTATGGATAATTTGTAGTTCTTGAAATGCTTCGCAGGTTGGGCATTTATTCTGCTTACATGTGTGATAGAATTATATGTGCTTTAGTACTGAATGAATGTTTGTCCTATGTATTCTGGTCCAATGAGCCCATTAGTATATATAAGGATCTGCCCAGGAACAGTACTGGAACCTTAAATGCCACTTACCTGAACTGCTTTCATTTTTTTTAAATGGATTTACTGAAAGTTAAGTCCAAAAGCAGGTTCTCTGGCAAAAAAACTATTTATTGTAAATATGTTATATATTGTATAAAGTTAAGCTCTAGAGGGTTTGGAAGATGATATTCAGGTAGAATAGGAACCTCTGTCACAACCTGAAAGGCTTTTTAAAAAAAGCCTTCACTGCACCGTGACAAGCATTCATGAGACAGCAAGCCATTCTAAACATGAAAATCATTACAGGAATACTGTTGTATCCAAGGTTCCTTGATGTTTATCATGACTTTTCAGTATCTCACTTGTTGTAATCCTTCTAAATTACTATCATGTTAATTTTTAATTTTCTATTTTTTTTAACAGAGCTGATGGTGAAGTTAAACACTGTGTGATTTACAGCACTCCAAGAGGTTATGGGTTTGCAGAGCCATATAACCTTTATACTACCCTAAAAGAATTAGTCCTTCATTACCAGCATACCTCCCTTGTCCAACACAATGACTCCCTCAATGTCCGGCTCGCTTATCCTGTCAACGCACAGATGCCCTCCCTCTGTAGATAAATTCTAGGAGGGTGGAGTATAGGTGAAGTGTTAGTTCTCGGATTTCTTTTCTACAGTTTTTACTAAAACCCAGAGGGCATTCTTTCTCCTTAAGACTGCTTGTTTTGCACAAGAAATGATTTGATGAATGTGAATTGGAGACCTAGCAGCAACAAAATAATAGCTTTGGGGTTGGTGCCCTGGTGCTACCTGAAGATCAGCTGTGTTTTTATATAAGGAGACTCTCTCATTTTCCCTATAAGGAACAAGTTATCTCTTTAAAGATGCATACAGAAAGAACTAAAAGCAAAACTTTTGCCAGGCACCATCAGCGGAACTTCTACTTGGATTTTGTTTTTCTGAGGTATTAGTAATGTCTTTCAGTCTTAAGCTCCAGGAAAATGTAGGGAAAGTCTCTACTCCAGAAACTTCCCTGTTAATTTTAGCAGCTTGGCTGCAAGTCAGACAAACTTACACATGAGGGCTCATCTTGATGTAGCATGGTATTTGGTGAGAGGAGACCAAAGGAATTATGGGGAGAGTTTCAGGTTCTTATTTAAAAGAATATCCTCAAGGAAATATTGCTTTATATTTTACCAACATAGCAAAACTTTGGTTTCAATAGTACTTACCGGTCTTCAAATAAAAGAAACCAAATTGAACCCACCAAAACTACTTTCATTGCTGGATTTGGGGGGGTGGGTAGATTGCATTTGCAATCACACTTGCCAAAACTTGAAGAGAGAAATATAAAAGCTAAAAAGTCTTCTGTTGTTTTGAAAACTAACCTGTTCTGATGTAACTGCACCACTTCCCCCTTTATTATTTTCAAAATGTGGTTCCTTTCTTCCAAGGATGTCAGATTTTGTTTTTAAAAGATACTAAGCTTTGGAATGTTAAGCAGAATGAAGCTGGCACCTGGCATGTTTATAAGATGCTAAACAATGAATTTTCTGTTTTAAAAACATTTGTTGTTGTTTTTAAAAAAACTTTAGAAGTGCAATGGATTGCTTCTCAATGGCTTGCTAAACCAAAAAGAAAAACAAAACAAAAAACCCCTATGGGTGCAGTCTATATACTGTTGAAACTGGCTACAAAACTGTGTTTATAATGCATTTGGATTGCACCCTAAATCATGAAATCCATTGTACAGGTTGTATAACCTTAGAATTCATTGCTGGCTTACCATAAGACAAATATTTGGGTAGCTGAATTCAATGGGACTAGTAAAGATATAAAGTGGTAGAATCTATCAGTATGTAAACAGCTTTGCTTGGTCATCTGCCATCAGATTCATCTGGATTATATGTAACATCAAATAATGAAATTATAGCAAATAGTGAGAACTGGATCCACTAGACTGTGAGAATTTGTGCTCTGACAATGCTGTATTTACCTTTTTTTTGTCACTACATGTATGCCCTTGTTGATTTATTGTAATTTCTAAAGATTATATTTGAGCTAGAACACTTGCTTACACAACAAGGACAAATCGGTAGATTCAGCATGAAGTCTTTCCTTTTTCTGTGTAGTATTTGAAGTGCATGCCAGGGAGTTGGGACATTTGGATCTTTTCTGGCTCCAACCTACCTTCAGTGCCACCTTGAACCCCCAGACTGTTAGATTCTAATGTTTACACAAAGCAGAATGCACTATAAGGGAGCTTAGAAGTATTATGCAGAATATGAAATTGCTGAACAGGAAAATGATAAAATTTGAGCACTAATCAGCAACTGGAGGGGCTAAACTAGATTGCTTGACATGTCCCAAAAGCACTTCTGTTTTGCACTAATCTACTGCCACTTAAGCTAAGTGCTGGCTAACCAGCTGGAACATGATCTTCTAAAAATGGAACCATGGTTGTAAAAAACAAACAAACCCATCCTGTAGTCTTTAAATTTGTGAGACAACAGTTAATAACTTAATGTGCCACCATCTCTTCAGTCCCTCTCTTCCCAGGCCTGTCCACTCCCACATCCTCTTTAGCCAGCAGCAATATGCTACTTTTATTAAGCGTGGCACTGGATTCTGCCACTTTTCAGAGTCATCAGGTTGAAACTTTATACCTCCTCTGGAAGCCTAACCAGCTTGCACATTTAATTTGGTACCTACACATTGCTTAATACTACTCTGTCATTAAATCTAGCCTAGACCACAGAGGCTTGTTCTGACTTACTCAGAATCAGTGGAATGTTTTCCCATAACTACCAATTATAAATCTTCACATTTTAATGTTATAACCAAACAATGAGCTAATTGGCAATTTAGGCCATACCACACAGCTTCCACTGTTTTGCATTTACTTCATTTGGGTTTGCCCCTATGAAGTCACTGAGTCCAGTGCTAGTCTGTCTCAGAATGACCACTGAAATTAAATGAACCCAAGTTTGTCATGTCCATTGACTTCAGTGGGTCTACTCCTAAGTAGGACTAACATGGCCCTGGGGATACAATCCTTTGGCTTCTGTTACTGCATTCAGAGTATCAGTAAATTCATATGCTTCCTTTAGGTTCATTTTTTAAAAATTTACAATTAACTTTATGTGTACTTCATCTCACAAGGTGCCTTGATTTACTTCCCTTTAAATTGGCACATTCTGACACATTTAGATTAGAATTTTGAGGAAAGTAAACATATATACATGGCTTCCTTTTGGCTTATAAATAACAGCCAGCTGGTGTTCACATGCTTGCAATGCCTCTCACATTGAACATTTTTGGATGGACTTTGCAAGTGAAAAATCATTTTGCAGTTTACAAATGAAAGTTTGTAGAAGAAATGTTCTACTACCACCATTCAGCTTCCATCAACATTTCTTGATTTAATGTTCTCATGCCTAATTTTTCAAGCAGGTAGCTGACCTCAAGTGGCAGCATTCCAAATTCTCATACTTCACCTTTGTTAAGATCAGCCCCCTAGCATAACTTGCTGTCTTTCTACAAATGCACTAGAGAATAGCAAAATGGAAAATGAGAAGAGCTGAATGTGTGGGTTTTTTTAAGCCAATGAGCTAGGCTTGTTTTAGTAGAACATTTTTTTAGAACATTTTTTTTATCTGCTAGATGTTATACTGATTTCAATGACCCAACTATGTAAATGTTTTTTGTTAAGCAGTAAACTGGTTGGGTAGAAAGGCTCTTAATATGCAGCTTATCTGAAGTGCTTTAGTGGGGAAGATTCAATATTTTCCTTTCTCACAAGTAGAAAACTGCATATTTTTCTGTAGCTGTTGCAGTAGCTACAATGCACAATAGATCAGCCAAGATTGAAAAGTAATTGAACTGCTAGTACTTCTGAGGCTAATTTCTTTGCCAGTCACATATCATAAGAACAAATACAGCACTGTTAAGGAGAAATTTTGGGAAGAATTCATAAGGAGGTTACAACATAGTTTTTCCTCTGTACCTATGTTGTACAAAGCAGTATCTTGAATATCCTACTTATGAATGTAGGAATAAATCCAGCCTCACTGGGTTACTTTTCTAGTCTGTGAGCTAGATTGATTTTATGTGCACATTGGAGCTGCTTGGTTACCTTTCACTAAACAACAGTTCTTTGCTCAACAAGTCACTTTTAAAACTTGGGAGAGTTCAGAAATTATACCTGATGTGGTGTGTGGTGTTGTTAGCCGGATACAAACTTTGAAAAGCTCCTGTAGTTAAAATGTAGAGCTGGTGATGCAATTCTTAGGATCATGGCCTAAAATGAAAAGGAGCAGGGGATCAGCCAACACAAGCAACATAAAACAATCATACAACCCAAATTTAAGTTTATATCTACCTCCAGCCACTGAATTCACGTATAAATTAGTATGCATAATCTCTTTAATTCCAGTACTACTCCCCCCCCCCAATAACTGTAGGTTTTTGGTTTTCCCATACATAAGCACAGTTCTCATATATTCTTTTTTTTTTTTTTTTCATCCAAACCCCCGGTCTGCACAAGCTCAGGAATAGGGATAGCAGCAATTCTTCAGTCTTTCTTAAGATCAGGCACACAATAGACTGTAGAAGCCAACCTGGACACATGTAGGACAAATATTAAGGGCTTGAGGTGGTTTGGTTCTGTAATTATGTTGTCATTTGGAAAGCCACGACAACATGTACAGTGACTTAATGGGTTCTCTTCACATAGCAATTTTCCTGTTTGGCTATCATATTTCCAAGTCTACAAAAGCCCCCTCTTTGGTACTTGAACAATATTTGTTTGAATGTGTAGTTTTTTTGGTTTTGGTTTAATTCACACTAACAGGGAATAAAAATCTGAAGTGGTAACATGTATTGTGTGTATGCAGATGTAAGACAATTTTTGTGAGATGACAGAGTATAAATGCAGATCTGGGCATAATGTATGCTAAAAGGTGTCTCTTCTACCCATTTTTATCTTTTTAATGTGAATTCATAAATATATACTTCATGACTTGAAAAGTTTCAATATGCTCATGAAGTAAAGATTTACATCCAGTTTGTTTCACCCTTTAAAATACTTGCACTTAAAAGCAGCCAGACCTGGAGTTTTAACATATTGAAACTCCATTTTCTGATATGCAGCAATTGTACTTTTAGACATGAACTCTGTCCCCCCCCCCATAATAAGAATTACTTTATTTCCTGAAAATGATAATTTTCCAGAATTGAGGTGTTTTAAGGCATTTTGAGATAGGAAGCACATCTTAAAAGAAATGGAATAAGGATGTGTCCGAGGGCTGGCATCAGCAGTGGACATGGTCAGGTACGTCTTGGGACCCATACCCAGGCAGCTGACCCATAACCAGTCTCCAACTGCTGCACTTCTCTTTCTCAGTGACACCTCACCACTCGACTCTTCCCTGCCTGCTTAGGAGACTCAGGGATGTGAGGATGTTCACTGCACCACAGTCTCATGACTCCCCTTAAGTCAGGAGAGCTATTCCCTGTCACCACAGCACCCTTGCTTCATCCAAGTTGACAGGGAAAGTCACACAGGCAATGGAGGCAATACCTGTCATTGACTCCACACACTTGCACTAACCAAGGCAGTGCTTTCCATCCTAACCTGCCCTAGTAGTTCTTTCTCCTTGCTAGCTGTAGATGTATTGACCAACCCTGGCCTCTCCTTCCTGTCCATGAGACACTGCACCCCACATTCTTTTCCCTGAAGCCCACAACCTGCTCTTACACCTCACCCCACCCCCCAGTAAAGAGATGTGGGAAGAGGCATTTTGCTTCTGCTGCTTGCCATCATAAGATGGCAGTTGCCTAAAAGCTAAATGCTGTTTTTAGCCAAATTGTACAAACAGTTGCAATGTTTCTACACGCCAAGATAGCTCTGGGTGTGGTGGTTGAAGCTTTTTCCCCTGTGCCATCTTCATGAGCTAAATCACCATTCTGAAGCTATTTGGTGTGTTATGGGAAACACATACAACTGGGGACTGCCTGTGTTTTCTCCCCATCCCCTTGGGGCAGATATTAAATATGAGGGATGATTTATTTTCAGCAGGGAGAAGAGTTAAAAACCCACTGTCCCTCAAGCACTATTCTTCTGGTATGATTGGGCTATAAATAATACACAGGATCTCTCAACATCCTATCTACTCTCAGCCCTGAGCTAAGAGCTTTGCTTGGCTGGAGTATGTTTTGACTGAACACTGAATAACAAATAGTGGAAGTTTAGCAAATCAGTCTAACTTTTCTAGGTTTCAAGCACTAGCATTTTTGGCTGGCTCCATAATTTTAATGCAGACCTTTATACTATACACTATTCTTCAGCAACATCCCTTACTCCTGTCTTATCGCTCATGGAGGTTGAGTATTGCATATAGCAATGGCTCATAGTTAAAAGTTTATTCTGTTTCACACTTAGTATTTTACCTATAACCATTGAGAGCCTTGCACTTTTTTCCAGTCAGCCCCTCGGGACACTTTTATTTTCAGACAGGCATTTGCAGTGTGTAAAGAAAAGCTATTTAAAGACATTTTCAAGGGTCAACATGCTTTCTCCTCCCCCATCATAGGCCTAGTATGTTCAGTGGTGTTGCACCCTTGTATGCCAGCTAGCTGTGTGTTGTCTTTCTTGGAGTGTAGAGTGTTCGGTATTTGCAGTGACTGACTACAAAGAAATTTAACTCAACCTGTTAATTTTTGCCAGTTTACAGCACCATGGGATTGTATTGGTCTGCAACGTGTGTGTGTGTGTGTGCGTGTGTGTACTGTATGTATATAGATATATGGAAAATAAATTCACATACATATATCTAATATGCATTGGCCATAACTAGCCCTGGCCCTCTGAAACTCCAAATTCAAAATTTTCACTTGCTTTACCCACCTCACAATCTGAAAGTTTGGATCATTTTGTTCTCTCCTCCCTCCCCCCCCCCCAAAAAGTGGGGTTCCTCACTAATACTCTCAATGTGCTTTTAAATTTCCGATTTTTAAAAAGTGTTTTCCTTATTTGCTTCAAGATAAAGCATTGTAGTTTATTCAAAGCAAAGTGGTTGCATTTTATATAAACCCCATTTCCTTTTGAGAGACGGTAACAGTTGCAGTTCTTAAATATGGGAAAACCCCATCTAGAACTAATGTGCAAAGGAGAATAATAGCATTAATCACTGTGTATGGACTCATTTTACAAATACATGTAACAATGAGTAGGTAGCTTCATTTTGTATTGAGGTATGCCAGGACTGTGCACTCCTTCTGTACATCCCGCACATGAACACTACATTCTTGAAATCCATTTTGGTCTTTCTTTTAAGGGATGCTATTTGTCAAAGGTTGCTTCTCATGGAGCAAAGGGGATTGTTTTTGTTTTGTTATTTTTTAAATATAAATTCCAGCATGTAACTTGAGTAGTCTTGTTGGTATGTAAAACCTGTTCTTCTGTCATTTTATGGTGTAGTCAAATTCATGTAGTTTAACTTTAAAAAAGAAACTGCTTCATGAGGAAAACAATTGTATGTTAGTCATATTGTAGTTTCTAGATAAGTAATGCAACATTGTACTTGTCACCAAATGTGCTATGATCTTACTGTATGTTTCTATTTTTTAAAATAGGTGGTTGAGCTTTGGAATCCCAGGCACTAAGCATTCTGGCCTACTTTGCTTTAGAATAAAAATGCAATAAAAGATTGCAATAAAGCACATTTACATGTAATGTTTTAGAAGGATGTACTGACCGCTGTTTCTAATAAATTGAGAAATACAGCCTAGCTGGTATGATGTGGTGATAAAAATGTGTTTACTCTGTTTTGAAATTTTAAATACAAGAACAAATAAATATTGGAGCCTCGCTTGTCAAAATATTGCTGAAATTCCCAACTATTACTTTAAAATCCCAGGTGGAAAATTACTTCAGTTCATCATAAACTGTTAGTGAACACTGATTTACATCACTCAATGATCTCATTTTCAGTTACAGCTACTGGACCTAGTGTGTTCCATTCAGACTTTGGTCAGAAGAACGCAACTTTTAAATGTCATTCATAACTGATTGCTTTGCTGCTTACATTCTGAAGCAGGGACAGACAATATGCTGACTGAGAGCAGATTCTAAGCCAGCAGTAGACTGGGCCAGAGCCAAAAGTAGCCATGGCCAACCTATTCTCTCTTTCTTCCTGTCGCGGCCAATCAAGCTGGTAAGTAAGGGACTCACTGCTCTTGCTTTTCAAATTATGCCAAGGGGCACAAGCCCATTCATTCAATAGGGTTAGGGTATTAAGCATGAACAAAATGATCTACATGCATACCTCACTTTATTGCACTTCACAGATATTGCTCCTGTGGCTGTAGTTGCAGGCAGCCTAGCTGCTTCCAGGAGAAGGAAGACGCCCACTGCCCCTCTTCCTGCCACAGGAGTGGAGCTGGCTAGGGACCAAGTTTTTCTCCTCCCACCCCTGCAGCCAGAGGGGACATGGCTTAACAGTATAGTATAAACAGACCACTGTATAGTATAAGCATAACATTTACATGCACTGGGAAACCAAGAAAAAAATGTGTGACTCACTTTATTGCAATATTTGCTTTATTGTGGTATTCTGGAACCAAACCTACAATATCTCTGAGGGATACCTGTACTATTCTTGATTTTAATGGGTGCGAATTGCACCTACAGCATTGGGGGAGGGAGAATTTGAGATGGAAGAACTGCCAGATCCAGAGTCTGACCTGGCTTGTGCCTTTAGGGCAAAGGAGGGTGGGCATAATCTATTTCCCCATTTTCTAAGATAAGACCTAATTTTTTAAAAAATAAATAAGTACACCACTTCCCAGGGCCACTGCGCTCCCCTCCCCCCCAATTCTGACAGTGCTTTAGATCCTGTGAATCCCAACACATCCCGATTCACACACACACACCCCGAAAACACACTTTTTGTCCTCCCATTGAAGGTTACAGAGTGAAAGCTTCTGAGGGCAGACCTGCAGAGAGGGAGATTGCAACATTCTACCATCCCTGGGGACATAAGACTACCCTTAAAAGGTGCAAATCCTTAAACTGATTTTTCTGTTCAGTACAACTAAGTACTAATTTTTGATGCAATTTATAATGGGGCAAATCCTGAGTTCATGCTACTTGCATTCAATAGTGTATCTATCCCTATTTTTGCAGATAGTAACTACCAAAATAAAAAACGTGGCAGGAGCATAGGAATGGGCCAGAGGTATCTGCTGCAGCTTGGCAGTACTGAGCTAGATAAACTATTGCTACAAGGTACTGCTGACATTTTTATTTTCTTCTTTACTTTTAAAAAGACCCCATTTAACAAGGCAACTGTCATCTTAGGGAACATAATGTATTATTTACGGTCTCGATGTGAGTCTGCCCATTTTTATAGCTGGAGAAAGAAGAGCCAGCATCAATTAGAGCTTCTCTAAGAACCTGAGTGTGTCACTGATTTGACTTTTTAGGGTGAAGAATTATTTTATGTTTACAAATTAGGGTCTCATCCAGACCAAAGCCTGATTTTCCTGTTCTCTGGATAATCCAGTATAAAATCATGTGTTACTTGACTGTGAATGAACAAAAGCACATTATATGAGCAGGTTTATGCACATGTGTGATGACGTTTTGCTGGGTGCAGGAAAGGAAAAGGGGAGGAATGGAAGGTTCAGCTTTTCATTCCAGCAGCTCTCAATCTTGCCTGATATGAAGCAACACACATTTTTAAAATATGTTTTTACTGCTCTTTTGTGCAAATCTGTTATTTTGGAAAACTTGTATTTCAAAACAAAAATGTTGAAAGCTGAACAAATATCCACATGAAAGGATGTGACAACAACACAAAAAATCAAGCACTGGCCACAAGTGTGGACAGGAAACATCCAGGTATAATAATAATAATAATAATAATTTATTATTTGTACCCCGCCCATCTGGCTGGGTTTCCCCAGCCACTCTGGGCGGCTTCCAACAGAGATAAAAAATACACTAAAATGTCACATATTAAAAACTTCCCTGAACAGGGCTGCCTTCAGATGTCTTCTGAATGTCAGGTAGTTGTCCATCGCCTTGACATCCGATGGGAGGGCATTCCACAGGGCGGGCGCCACCACCGAGAAGGCCCTCTGCCTGGTTCCCTGCAACTTGGCCTCTCGCAGTGAGGGAACCGCCAGAAGGCCCTTGGAGCTGGACCTCAGTGTCCGGGCAGAACGATGGGGGAGGAGACGCTCCTTCAGATATACTGGACCGAGGCCATTTAGGGCTTTAAAGGTCAGCACCAGCACTTTGAATTGTGCTCGGAAACGTACTGGGAGCCAATGTAGGTCTTTCAAGACCGGTGTTATATGGTCTCGGCGGCCGCTCCCAGTCACCAGTCTAGCTGCCGCATTCTGGATTAGTTGTAGTTTCCGGGTCACCTTCAAAGGTAGCCCCACGTAGAGCGCATTGCAGTAGTCCAAGCGGGAGATAACCAGAGCATGTACCACTCTGGCGAGACAGACCGCAGGCAGATAGGGTCTCAGCCTACGTACCAGATGGAGCTGGTAAACAGCTGCCCTGGATACAGATTTGACCTGTGCCTCCATGGACAGCTGTGAGT
Source organism: Podarcis erhardii (assembly GCF_964252035.2). Classification (NCBI taxonomy): domain Eukaryota; kingdom Metazoa; phylum Chordata; class Lepidosauria; order Squamata; family Lacertidae; genus Podarcis; species Podarcis erhardii. The sequence continues at coordinate 53,368,337 of NC_138510.1, read as the reverse complement.
CCAAAATGACTCCCAGGCTGCGCACCTGGTCCTTCAGGGGCACAGTTACCCCATTCAGGACCAGGGAATCCTCCACACCTGCCCGCCTCTTGTCCCCCCAAAACAGTACTGTCTTGTCAGGATTCAGCCTCAATCTGTTAGCCGCCATCCATCCTCCAACCGCTTCCAGACACTCACACAGGACCTTTACCGCCTTCACTGGTTCTGATTTAAAAGAGAGGTAGAGCTGGGTATCATCTGCATACTGATGAACACCCAGCCCAAACCTCCTGATGATCCCTCCCAGCGGCTGCATGTAGATGTTGAAAAGCATGGGGGAGAGGACAGAACCCTGAGGCACCCCACAAGTGAGCGGCCAGGGGTCTGAACACTCATCCCCCACCACCACTTTCTGAACACGGCCCAGGAGGAAGGAGCGGAACCACTGTATGACAGTGCCCCCAGCTCCCAGCCCCTCAAGACGGTCCAGAAGGATGTCATGGTCGATGGTATCAAACGCCGCTGAGAGATCCAGCAGAACTAGGAAACAGCTCTCACCTTTGTCCCTAGCCCGCCGGAGATCATCAACCAGTGCGACCAAGGCAGTTTCAGTCCCATGATGAGGCCTGAATCCCGACTGGAAGGGATCCAAATGGTCCGCTTCTTCCAGGCGTGCCTGGAGTTGTTCAGCAACCACTCGCTCAATCACCTTGCCCAAGAATGGAAGGTTTGAGACTGGGCGATAATTGGCCATCGTGGCCGCATCTAAAGATGGTTTTTTAAGAAGTGGTTTAATAACCGCCTCTTTCAGCGGGTCTGGGAAAGCTCCCTCACGGAGGGAAGCATTCACCACCCCACGAAGCCCATCGCTCAGTCCTTCCCGGCTAGCTTTTATAAGCCAGGATGGGCAAGGATCCAGGAGACAGGTGGTTGGCTTCACTCGTCCAAGCAGCCTGTCCACATCCTCGGAGGTAACAGATTGAAATTGATCCCACACAACTTGACCAGACAGGACTCTAGCACTCTCCCGCCCCGGCCCTGCTCCCACGGTGGAGTCTACTTCTTCCTGAATCTGAGCGATTTTATCTGCAAAAAAATTTGCAAAATCATTGCAGGAGAACATGTGGCCCGTACTGGGCCCCGATGTTACAGGTGGTTCCGCTAAATTGCGAACCACCTGAAAGAGTCTCCTGCTGCTGTTTTCTGCAGATGCAACAGAGGCGGTGAAGAAAGTCTTCTTCGCCGTCGCTATCGCCACTTGGTAGGCTCGACGTTGAGCTCTAACCCGTGTCCGGTCAGATTCAGAATGAGTTATCCGCCACCGGCGCTCTAGCCGTCTCAACGATTGTTTCATTGCCCTCAGATCCGTGGAAAACCACGGGGCTCTCCGGGCTTCATGCAATCGGAGAGGGCGCTTCGGAGCCAAACAGTCAATAGCCCTGGTTAACTCCACATTCCAGCGGGCCACCAGGGAATCGGCTGAAAGGCCATCAACATGGGATAAAGCATCCCCAACCACTCTCTGGAAACCATTTGGATCCATTAAGTGGCGGGGGCGGACCATCCGAATCGGTCCCACCTCCCTGCAGAGGGGATGGGTCGCAGAGAAGTCCAGTTGCACCAGGAAGTGGTCTGACCATGGCACTTCTTTCGTTTCGCTTTTACTTAGTGTCAGATCACCAACATCCGTAGAGGTAAACACCAGGTCCAAGGCATGTCTGCGGCTATGGGTTGGGCCTGACTTATTCAGGGACAGCCCCATGGAGGCCATGCTTTCCACGAAGTCCCGAGCGGCCCCTTGTAAGGTCGTGTCGGCATGGATGTTAAAATCCCCTAGGACGACCAAGCTAGGTGTCTCCAGGAGAACATCCGCCACGACCTGAAGCAGCTCGGGCAGGGAATCCTTGGTGCAGCGGGGAGGTCGGTACACCAGAAGGAATCCTGTACTGCCCCTATTGCCCAACTTCCAGAACATGCACTCAGAAAACTGGGTCTTCCCAATAGGACGCCTGGTGCAAACTAATGACTTCCTAAAAATCACTGCAACCCCCCCTCCCCGCCCACATGACCTGGGTTGCTGTGCGTAAGAGAAACCTGGTGGACAAGCAGCAGGTACATTTTAGAAGCATAAAACTGAATGTGCTTGTGTGGATGAAGGGACACAAACACAAGGAAACAGCAAACATACATGGAAATGCGTATCTACACATTCATGTCCTAGTTTAGACACAACCGAGGTTGCCTTCCAAACTTAAACAGAGGTTTCCACATTCTGGTTTTGGTTGAAGTCGTGGTAATAAAGCAAGGTATGCCTGTAAGTCATTTGTGCATGCTCAATACCCTATTGGGACACGGGTGGGTTAAACCACTGAGCCTAGGACTTGCTGATCAGAAGGACAGCGGTTTGAATCCCCTCGATGGGGTGAGCTCCTGTTGCTCAGTCCCTGCTCCAGTTTGAAAGCACGTAAAAGTGCAAGTAGTTAAATAGGTACCGCTCCAGCGGGAAGGTAAATGGCGTTTCCGTGTGCTGCTCTGGTTCACCAGAAGCGGCTTAGTCATGCTGGCCATATGACCTGGAAGCTGTACGTCGGCTCCCTCGGCTAATAAAGCGAGATGAGCGCCGCAACCCCAGAGTCGGTCACGACTGGACCTAATGGTCAGGGGTCCCTTTACCCTTTTTATTACCCTATTGCCTTAATACTTCTCTGTGGAATTTACACTCAGTTCATTTCTGAGCATGCACATTTTTTTCTTCTCCAGTGGCAAGTAGAACTTGTCAGGAGGTGTTGTGACTGCATGAGTAAAGTTCCAGAACTAGGCCCTCACCATTAGTTCCTGTTTCGGGAGACCACTGGACGAGTGGTTTTCAGACAATTCAAATGAAATCATCAAAATTTATTCTTTCCTTTCCTTTAACTGCAACACAGTCCACACTGACCATGCTTTCTAAAGGACATAATGCCACAAAAAATTCATAAGTGAAAACTGTCAACAGTTTTTCTTCAAATTACCCTTAACTTAGTTTTCCATTTCTACAATAGCAGTCTCTGACATGTTTGCTTCTGAAGTGTCCAAAATTTGAAGCAGTATACTTCTGTATGCCTAAGATTTTGGATGACCATCTAATCTGACTGTCTTGTTCAAACGATGCTTTATTAGTTTTCTTTAAACTCTCCCCCTAAGAAAAACATTCAAAAATACTAGGCAGCTGCCAAAGATTTAGCCTCTGGCATTAAAGCAGCTGCAAAAACCTCTACAACATTTGAACTGTGGGTAGCACATAAAGATCTGCTTTAATACTCCAACCTATAACACATTTATGAATACCTGACACGTTTGCTTTATCATCATATAACACTTGGCCTTCGTGCTCCCAAATATACAAAAACCTCATCCTGAACTTTGATCTGGTCTGAGCCACAAACACCTCTATGGCCCCACTCCTCTTGTTGTTTTAGGCTAGTTCTCCCAGTTTCCCTTGCTCACAGCCACAAAGTGTTGAAGAACTGCAGTATATTTCTGGGTCACTAGTATGGGAGGGAGAAGGGGGAATATGTTAGTGTATGTAGCATTACACTTTCATAGAAGGAGAAATCAATGTGCAGCCCTCCAGATGCTTTGGACTACAACTCCCATCTGGCCATGCCAACATGGCTAATACTCAAGAGATGGTAGGAGTTGGGAATTCACAACACGCAGAGGGCACCATGTTGACTCTCCCTGCTTTACAGAAACATGAGATTGTAGGAGTGTAGCTCAATATACGTATGAAAGGGTCTTCTTCTCCCATATAAGCTCACAGGAAGCTGCTTATCCCAGTAGTGATTATACATCCATCAAGCCCAGCATACTTTGCTCTGAAAAGCAGAAGCTCTCTCTGGGGTCTTGGGCAAAGGTTCTTCCTTTATTAGATATCCTTTTAAGTGGAACTACCAAGGATTGTATCTTGGACTCTTTGAATGCAAAGCATGTGCTCTGCCACTAAGCTATGGTCTCTCTAGTTCCAAGAACCCAGGCCCTAAGATCCCCAATGATGGTTCTGCTGCAGATTCTGGGAGTTGTGGCTATGCAGTGTTATGAGTTTGGGGGAGGGGCAGACTCACCATAATCTGTGGATTCAGTAAAGAGCTAGAATTTGAGCAAAGTCATAAATTCATTAAGTAAGCAATGCACCAAGTAAGCAATTTGGCTAGTTAAAACTAAGTCAAGCACTGTTAAATACAGTGTAGGAACACAAACCCAGGCAGCTTCACATAGCTAGCTAGCAATAAGCCATGTCGTTAGCATGACAACATGTGTTGATGGCCTATCCAGGAGGAATCCTTGGGCCTGGACAGACAGAAATTGCCAAGATGGTGGGGTAAGAGAGAGAGGGGTGACAGGAAGAGAGTGATTTTTATCAAGGTGTGCTGGGAAGAATGGGGAGAACAAAGGGAGAACCATCTTAGCAGGCAGGCTGAAGGAAGGCTGGGAGAGATGCCTTGGGCTCCAGTGCTGCACTTCTGTGGGGAGCAAGTCCCTCCTGAGATGACCATGCTGCAAGATCTGGACTAATAAGACAAACAATACGCAAAACACTAAGAATAACATATAAAGCAGACAGTATCCTAAACAGCTCTATCTTCCTTGTCCAAAAGCCCAACTACTGCCAGAAGTAATCTTTCGAGAGAGAACTCTGCATAAATGCTGCTGGCCTCCAATGCAGCTGCAAGGGCACTGGAAACTTCCATTTCCTGTTTTTTATCAACTACAGTTCAGTGGTAAACACAAACCCAGATAAAATGTGGTTTGTCTTTATACTATGGTTTAGGCCTCTTGTTAAACCTTTTCGTCTGTTGAGGTCTGCATTAACTGGGGGATTATTTTGACGGGCCACATGCTGTTGAGTGACTCAGTGCCAGAAGGGGGTGAAGCCTGCCCCTTTTTCTTACTCTCTTTTCTGCTACCTCCTTTTTCCTTTCTGCCTACCAGGCCGTTGGAAGAGAGACAGATCTCTCTTGCCAGAAGTCTGTATTGATCAGTTACAGAATAATTTCCCCTCCTATTCCACTGTTTGATACGTCCCTGTCCCCCCAGGATTTTTCCTCTTGCCCTCCTTATCTCCCTCCAGCCATACAAAATTAGGCAGAGAGCTACATGTTGCCCTTGGGCCACAGTTCACCTACTCAGGGAAACAAGCCAACTTCAAGCCATGTTTTATGGATTTGGTTTGTTTCAAATAATACAGTAGTTTAGATTAACTACAGAAGCATTGTACTGCAGTTACTTGAAAATAAAAGTGAAAGCTTCTGATCTCACGACCAAACTGGAGAAGAAAAGTGCAGTGCAGAAGTCTCATGTGTGCAATGCTAAACCAAAGTTTACAATTTCATTGAAATTTTGCCATTGTGTATGGGCATAATAGTGTTATGAGTATGAAGGGGGTGGGCTGTATGCCAAGACCCTTCTATTTCCTGGATCCAGCTAGTGTTAAAAATCTAAGCAAGGATTCAAAAATCATATAAAGTTTAAGGATATTAATAGATAGTTCAGCAGTCCTTTCAGCTAAAGAGCAGAAATGCAATCTCTCAATTTTGATGCTTTCCATTGCGTAAATTTCTGAGGCTCTTCAGATAGGCTGTGAAGGAATGTGAGATACCAGCCCAATCTAACTGGAGTACTGTTGAGTGCTTGGTGATCCCACATGCCTTAATCTCATAGACAACCACTGTGGAATGTGACAATCTTTAAGCTAGTCATGCACTTGCAACCAGAGTACACTTATTCCTCCTTCCCACTTAACCACCCCTCACTCATGGGTTGGCAGGCACTCTACACGAGCAAATGCTTAGTGGCAAAACCCAGCATCCTTCAGGACAGGACACTGCAAGACACAGAATGGGAGGAATTCAACATAGCATTATGGTAGTCATTCTGTCAATGCAAATGTTTCCGTTTGCCAGATGGGATCTCTCCACTCCTCCCCCGTGCGCTGTTCTGGGGATTCACCTGACATACACACACACACACAAACACTGAGCCAATGCAAGGCATGTGCGCTAGTAGAAGTCCTTGCTTGGGTTTCTGCTACTGGGACTCAGCTGAATCTGCCCCTATATATCTGGACTGAGGAAAAATAGCTTCTCTGTCTAAAATGGGAAAGGAACACTATTTTGAGCTTTTGGCATTAGACACAGAAGAGCATGTTGCAAAGCCCTATGAGTGCATAGCTAACACAGATTTAAAATGCCATTCTTCACCCTCACAGTAAAGGAAGTCTGCAGACATGTTAGCTAGTGAGAAGTTGAAGCTGCTGGTGCCGAAGAAGCTGCCATCCTTCTTTTATTAGAAGCTGGGCAGCAACCACAGCAGACTGTGAATTAACATTTCCTAAACATGATGGGCAGACACAATAGAGTTTGGGTTAGCTCTAATCAATATATGCAAATGAAGACCCCTCCTGGCGTCTCCATTCCGTCAGTGGGCACAGATGAAAGTGCAAGTAATTAAGAGCTTGCTCTAGTGATACTGAATCGAAATCAGCTTAATGAGAAATTGTCAAACTTGAAGTCTGTTGGGTAAACAGTGCATGAGAGAGAGTGGCCTAGCATACACAAAATGAGCTTTTCCACACTGACGCCTTCCCTGTGGGGGCTTCTGTAGATGACAAGCAGATAACCTCTGAGGTCACAGCTACTGGGGAGTGGTTGCATCCTCCCTCTTGAAAACTGATAGGGACAGACAAGCTACACAGAGCTAGTATTTAGTCAAAAATTCCTTTATGGCCTGTGAGTCAACAGGACTAGTTATGGGTTGAATAGAAAGATATATCTACTGGGCAACCCAAGGCCCAAGTCCAATCTCACTGCCCCTGCCATGCCATCCCGCAGTACCCAAATAGAAGCAACACACAATAGGGTGACTTGTTGAGGGAGAGATTTGCTTCTGTCATGGCCACAGGCCAGAGAGTGCATAAAAGGGACTACCGCCAACCCTGTAATTTACCATATTTTTCGCTCTATAACACGCACCCGACCATAACACACACATAGTTTTTAGAGGAGGAAAATCTGTAGGCATGCCACCCGTAGGCATTCCCTCCATAACACGCACAGACATTTTCCCTTACTTTTTAGGAGGAAAAAAGTGAGTGTTATGGTGCAAAAAATACGGTATATAATAGATACTATTATCTCTTTTCAATGGCATTATAAGCACTCCTTAACCTACACGTTAAAAGTTGGAACAGCATCTTTTCTAACCAACAAGCATCAGAAGCCAAGTTCTCAGAAACACTAGATAAGAACCAGGGAAGTTGCCTTGTTCTTTTGGATTCAATGGCAATAATACCACAAGTGGAGGGAAGTTCGATGCTTTCATTAAATAGATTGCACAAAAAACAATATTTAAGCAAAATAGCACAGCAAGAACAAGATAAACTACTTCCCCATTCTGTTATAGGGAGCTCCAGCAAATAGTAATGAACAGACTCCAGCTGGCCATTACACAGCAGTCTCAGTCCAGGCCTATGCTGAAGTTCAGGAGTCAGAACCCATCTGAGAGATTTAGATAGTCCAGCTCCTTAGTGACATCAAGCTGGCCAGCCTTATATCTCAATTCCTCCCACCTGGTAAGGTAGGCCAGTTTACTGGGGCCAGCATAATTTATGTGCCTGCAGGCACTCAGCCTACAGTTGGCCCACAAGTGGATCTTCCCACATCCTGCTGCTACTGATCCCTGGAGTCCAAAGCGTGAATTAAACCCCAAATCATTGGCAGTCTAGGGGTGCCAACTTGAATAAAATAGGGAGGGCAAATAAGCCCTGTGCTGCATAATCAGTCACATGCACACACAATTTTGAATGATATTTCCCTTCAGCTTTGGGGGGCCCAGCCCCCTCAAATATTTTAGGGGGGGCAAAGTGACCTTGGCCCCTAGGACTTGGCTCCTATGTGCCAGTTCCAAAGGTGACAATAAGAAGGGAGGAAGTATCATGCAAACCAATATCTATCTCCTCAAAATGCAAAATTTGCCCACAGTAGGTTTCCCCTACACCAAGTCAAACCACAGCTCAGTATTGTTTTACACTGACCAGCAATGGCTCTCAAAGATTTCAGATGGGGTCCCTCCCAGCCCTACCTGGAGATGCCAAGTACTGAAATTGGGACCTTTTGCATGCAAAGCCATTGCTTTGCCACTGAGCTACAGTCCATTCGTAAATGATGGAAGATGAGGTGGTAAACTTGTGTTTGGATTAATGAACATTTTGTAACAGGTGCAGCTCACATAATTTAATCTTCCTACAGACAAAAAAAAAAAAATACATATAGAAAACATGGTTGTCAGGAAGAATTCCAGGCTAAATCCTTCTCACGAATACGGTAATTTCTATGTGCACTGTTATATAGAGGAACATCCATTAGGAAAGCTGCTACTTACAAGGTGGTCTGGTCCCACTGTTGCTGCTTTATTTGTGGTTTGTAATGACCTGCTGCTTTATGATACCATTTGATATTAGCTAGCCTACTCTGAGACCATGTTTAAGAACAGTTTTATTACCGGGGGGGGGGGGGTAATAAAAATTATTACCTTAGAAGGTTACGCCTTATTTGACGAAAGTGGCAAATCAGGTTGACTAGGAAACATTTCACACAAGCCTAGCGACAGGAGGATGGGTGCATAGGACCAGTGTTGGCACCTGGCATGCTTGGGCAGCTGCTAGGGCACCCTTAAAAAAATATATCAGAATGGCACTCAAAACAGTCCCAGGCAGCTGCGGCTACCTGTCATTTAAATTTCCCACAATATTCCCACAGCAGGGTATTGTGGGAAGTTAAAATAGTAGCTGTTCCTAGCAACCTGGCCCTGCTCTGAGCACTGCTGCCACCTGAGCTTCTTTTGGTAAAATAAATGAATAAGATGCCAATACTCCTATCTTAATAAATGTGCTGTGGGTGTTGACACAAAATGGCTCCTGTGGGCAGCAAAAGAAGAAGAGGAGTTGACAGGAGTACCAGTGAATACCATCACCACGGCAGCCACATAAGGCTTTCAGGACCCAGTGACAGAGGAAGGGACCCACCAGAGAGCACTTTGCTCACCCAAGACTCCCTCAACCCTGGAGCCAACCCTGCGTGCACAGTGTCTCTCAAGACTCAGCAGTGCAGCCAAGTAATGTTAGATCCTGGACTTGAACTTGCGGGGGTGAGCAGGCACTTTAGATAGCCACGCGTATTAAATTAGAAGCACACAATAAACATTTCTGTTCTTCCCTCCCCCACTGCCGTTCTGGGCCTTTCAATCGCTTCTGCGTTCCTTATATGTACAGTTCGTGCAGTTTTGCATTTTAAACTCACTTAAATCACAGCACCATTGTGACTACAGAACTAAAACGAGCATTGCTTCTGCTACCCTACTGCAAACTGAATAAGCATCATTTAGTTACCCCCCCCCCAAAAAAAAGGATAGTTTTTGAAATGGAAATATCTGTAATCATGTACATGCCTGGCCATCTGCCATAAAATAAGAAAGGGTGACCTGTGGCAGCCCCAGTGGGGTTGATTTGCTCGTGCTGATTGGGGGGCAGGGGGCTTTGGGGCACTGCCTGCCTCATCTGCTGCTCTCTGAGTGGTCATCTGGAGGGAGGGAGGTGGGCCTGGGTAGAATCTAAACACATATAAAAATTGTTCTGAAAACGCTTTAAATTTTTTTTAAAAAAACATACATTGAATTTTCCATAAGGCTCACCATCGCCATCTAGTGTCACATTCTGTACTGTACTTAAAACACACTTAAACATTTTATTTGCAGCTGTATAGCTGAGTCCCTGGACTGTAGGCCCTGGCGCCAAGGTCCATCCATAGATGCACTGTTACAAATTATGACTGCAGGTTTTAATTAAGAGATTTAACATTTTGCTCAGTGATGGGTGGAGGACAATTTTAATAGATGAATACGAATTTAAAACAGTGACACTAAGAGCTGAGGGGACACTTGTTGGATGTTTAAAGTTATTTTGGTTCTGGTGTCCTAAATGTAATAGGACAGTGAAAAAGACAAACATTAAAAACAGCTGTTCCTTCTAATATCTTCTAAAATACTGGATACAGTCCAGTGGTATAACAGAAAATGAGAAGCAGCTTTTAAAAACTAAATTCACCTAGAAGAAAAAGAAGGGCAAGCACCTAGCAATTTCCTGAAAAGATGGGAGGCATTTCAACAGAACATTCGGGACTGTAGCCAATGCTAGTCCTTCTAAGAGTAAACCCACTGAAATTTAATGGGCATGACTAACTTAAGTCAATTACTCTCAATGGGTCTTAGATATTAATTTTAAAAAATGTATAGTGAAATTAAGAAAAGTAAAACTGTCATACTGGATCACACGAGAATTATTCCTTCTAGCAAAGGGGCTGGAATTCACAGAACCCCAAAAAGTTAGACAAAGCATTTTTCATAAATGGCACCTATTAATAATGGTGTTTCACCTTCTTACATTTGTAAATCAAATGAAAAAGGCACATTGGTCAAATCAAATATTTGGTTTTAAAATAGCTCTTTACTATAGGGGCACACTGGACATTGAGGCATTTTTAGCATCACTTAAAATATCAATACAGGAGGAAGTGGCAATGTATCCAATTGGGTCACTTTGCAGAAATAGAAAAAAACCTGAACTGACCTTTTGAGTTTCATTAATCACTTCTTCTGACTAAAATGACTGGAGCACAAACCAAAAAAGGGAAAGGTGGTCTGAGCAGAACTGGATGGTACATCAAAGGCAAGCAAAGTATGTTAGTTTGGGAAGATCAGATAATAACATAATTAAGAGCAATGGTCTGTGCCTGCCTTTGCAAGAGAATATGACCTTCTTTATTAGGCAGATGCTTCTTTTGCTCCTGCCCTTATTTGAACTCCACAGAATCCTGATTTTCAGTAGAATATGGGGAAAGCCACAATAAAGCCATTCACACAGGTGAACAGTACACAGAGGAGATAATTAAACTGTAATTTAAGCAGTTGCAGATGTGTGGTTTGGAAAATATCACTGTGCAAGGCTTTCCACTGGACAGACTTGCACAGTCTACACATCCCAAGTTAACAGTTGATCTAGTAAATCACTAGTCTACAGAGAGGTTGGACTGTTACAGCAGAAACCACTGTCTTGTAGACTAACAGATTCTTTACTAGGACATAAGAATCTGATGAAGTGGACTCTACTCCATAAAAGGCGAAAGATTTATACGATCTGAAGAGAAACCAGAGTATAAAAGCTCATGCCCTCATAAATTTATTAGTCTTTAAGGTGCTTCACAAAGCTTCAGTTTTTGCTTTTATTCTACCAGAACCACCTAGGATAGGGCTTAACAGCCAGATGACAGTGCAGCTGACGGTAGAAAAAAGTCCATTGAACCCCGAGACTTCTTCCCAGTTCATGGAAAAGGAACTGCAATCAGTGCATGACAATCTTCCAGCTTACAGAAGGGAGCAGGTGATCTTGAATGAGTTTGCTGCTCTCGTTATACTGCTCACAAAAGTAGGCTGCTTATGGAAACGTTGTGTGGGTGTGTATGAGAGCAGCTGGCTGATTATCAGAACAAAGTCTCATCTGCAAGATCTAAATGCTAAGCAACAACCATGACCTCTTGGGGCCTGAGGACCAAGTACACCGAGACAAGCAGAAGAGGAAGAGACTAAAGATCCACAACATGGTGGTTGTCTACAAGGTCAGGGCAGTAAGAGGGGCGGTGAATCTGGAATCGTCATGATGCAGTGCATGCAGAGTGCAGATGCAACTAGTAGTGTAGTGGTCAGTTCTGCAGTTCTGTCACTCATCATGATGATCGCCCCCATAGCCATATCCCTGCTAAGCCTATACAACAAAAATGAATTTTTGACCAATGAAGACACTATGGCCTCAATACTAGTATGTCAGCTTCCCCTTCTATCCTGCTTTAATTAACATCTAGCCTGATGAAGAGTGTTGGTAGACTCAGACGTTTGTTCATTATATTCTGACATTCTGGTTGGTCATTATAAAGTTTGGAATTCTTCAAAATAAAAAATCCAGTTTAATCCATAGCTGTGCATGCTAATGCCAACTACCTATTCCTCTGCTTAGGTGATTTGGTGGGTTTCTCTCTGAGAAATGTTTCTTTATTTGGTATGCCGAGGACTTGGAAACAGTACCTCCAGGAGATGACATTATCCCCACTGTGAAATGAATGGTGACGCATGGTCCCTGCCTGATGCTGCTCCACTACACCACTTTTGTAACCCAAATCCAACCTTGCCTGCATCTATTGCATCCTTCTCCCTCCCTCTTTCAACAGACACCACGGTTCTGTACATATTACCAACTTAAAAACACAGCTAGATCATTCTTTTTCTCAGTTCTGATTGAAGCTGGCTTTGCACATATATTCCATATGAAACAAAACAGCAGATACAGATTAAATAGGGATTGTACACCACTTCCCAAGCCAGTGGTGGGAGTGCCCAGGGTGCAGAGTAAATAGGAGTACACAGCCCAAGGCAGCCACTCAGTATCTTCTTATCCTAAACAACCAGCCAATTTCATTCTGCAGTTTCTCCTAGCAAGCTGTCACTATACCTGCCTGTTCTGCTGTTGCATTTGCCACTTTTATTAAGTCAAAAGATGGTGCAAGAGACTGGGCAAGTTGGAAGGAAAACACTTCATTCTAAAATGTCTAGTCTCAAAGGGGCAATGTGCTATTTAAAATGGGAATAAATTTGCATAAGACTAAATACACAAATTAGGGTGCCCGAATTTCCAGTTTGCAAAGGTGGGCACCCTACCAAATTTTGAGAAAGTGTCCCTTATTTCAAAAACAGATCAGCCACAGAGAGTACAATGTATGCCCTTTACCCAGATTCCAAACAGCTCTGCAGAAGAGACTAAAAGCAGCCATGTGTTTTTGAATGGTTAATCTGGCAAGCCTAACAACAGGTTATATTTATAGTCCCCCAGCAAGGAGCATTTGTTGGCCATTTGCCCAAGAATCTGGATACTAAACTGAAAGGAAAAAAGAAGCCTTCCCCTCGCCATACTTACCGCCCCCCTCCATACACACAACCCCCACACAATGCAACTGGGAGGGAAGCATGGGGGGGAATAGCTGACACAGCACAAAGAACTGCTTTTTCATCAGATCCTGTGAAAACTGCTTAGCAACCTGGCCTGTTGGCTGCACATGGCCCCAGTCACTGAACACTGAGGAATCCCTGACGCCCATAGCCTCCAGCACCTAGCAACCAGCCTAGCCAGTGACTGTTCAGCACGTTGAAACCCCTTCTCCCCCCACCCTAGTTTCAGCCTACGTGCCAGACACGCCTGTATCTAGCCAAATTAATCCCCCTTCTTGGAAAGCAGGAGGCTTTTGAATGACAGCACTGGAACAGTTTCCGTGTGAACAAGGCAGGATTGCCTCTCTCTCCACCTCCCCTCTCCCTCTCTATACGCTGAAAGGAAAGGAAAACTATAGGTGACTGAGGAGATGGTAACAAATCCGAAAGCACTGCGTGGCTGTTGCTGTGACCACTCAGAAAGCCATGGCAACAGCAGAGCGAAACCCAGCTCAGGCAAGCGCTAGGGAGAGAAAGGCAAGGGGGGGGGGGGAGAGAGAAAGACAACAGCCTACAAGGACCACGTTATTAAGTGTGACAGCTTTGAAAATTTACTCACTCAGGACATGAGGCAAGAACAGAATGAGGGGAATAATTTTTCCCTCTGTGTGCCAACAATGGCTGCAATGATACACATCCAGTCTGGGCACACAAGCTTTATGGCACACAGAGACGGGAAATGTTGGAGCAAATTCAAAACGTACATTGGGGGGGGGGGCAAAGCAATGAGGAATGCCTTCAGATAACCAGAATAAAGGGCTAGGACACAATTTCAGAAATATTTTAAGCCCTATGGCAGAATTGAGGGGGAAAGCCCCACTCATCCAGAAAGACACAAAGCAAGCTTTTCCACATGGAGAGGGGATCCTGAGAAAAAACTTCAGCAATGCTTCCAAGCTTGACATTTTAAAGGCACCAGCTGCAAAATGTATTGTTACTTGCTCACCCCACTTTTCAACACTGTGAAAAGTTCCAAGGGAAGTGCTACAGAGTTTAGTATCTGACAAGTACACTGGAACATGGTCTTGAAGTTGTTGTTTTTTATACTAAGGCTACGGCATGATCTAAGATTTCACTCAGCAATGGTGATCTGATATATGGTGTTCTGCAAATTAAGTGCTGTTATTTCTCTTAGGCATAAGCATCATGTCAGGCCTCTTACTGGGTCAATTTGTTTTAGATACAAAATAGTCTGTGAACGGAACAGATGGCTGAGCTTCCAGTCATAGAAGCAGTGTGCTGTAACCGAAAGGCAGATGAAGCACGTACCCTGAAATGTTGCCTACATGTTCCATAGTCACTATCCCTGTCACATGCCTATTGTTCCCTAACTTGATCCCTAGCCTCTTGTTCCCCTCCTTGGATTACTTATGAAACTGAGAAATGAACTCACACCACTTAGAAGTGACTGACAGACACGGAGCAGTTACTGCTAATTTCTACCTTCCTATCATTGGACCAGGAAGGGTCTTTTGCTAAATCATCTCCTCTTAATCTAGTTATATAGATATACTAAGACAGGAAAGTGGAGTTTTTATCCTTTGCCATCATTTAAATCATTAAAGCCCTATCTCAGGCATTAAAAAATGCTTGCTTTCTGAACATGCAACCCAGATACCTCCTTTCCCTGCACAGGAACTGTCCTGTGGACTCCTCCTCCAGCGTTTATTCACACTTACTTTTCCTCTGCTCTTTCCTGGCATGGTCTGCATTTAAAAGCTCTGTGTCTGAGCACCCTTTTCTGTCATTGTTCCGGAGCTTCCTCCAACTTGCCCTTTTAAGCTGAATCAGAGCAAACGGTAATCTGAGGAAACCCAAACTGATGTTTGCTCTGAGTGATAAAGAACAGGTTTTCGTGGGGAAAGCTCCATGACAAAAATAAGGTAACAAACAGACCTTTTAAGTGTGGACCTGTGCCTGGAAAGAAGGGCAACAGCTAAGTGTGGGTGTTGCTGAAGACATACCCACACCTCCAGCACATCACAGAAATAAGGACAGATACTAATTCTACCTAACTCTTTCTTCCCTGCAAGGATCCATTTCCCTTCACTCATTCAGTCAAAATCTTTCCCCAACCCACCATTTAGTTGCAGTCAACATCCTTCCCCCACTCCAGTGGCGGAGGAAGGGGGCAGGGGGGCATTCGCCCCAGGTGCCATCTCTGAGGGGGGTGACAAGTAGGCATCCCGCAGGGGGCTTGCCCTGTTGCCCCCAGGCGTGGTGGTGTGAGCGGCCGCCTTCACCCCGCTGCAGCCATGTGCAGAGGATCCTCCACTCGTGGCTGCACCTTCCGCCGCCGTCCGTATGGCGCTCGAGCGGCACCATCGGCAAACCACCAGGCGGCACAGGCATGGCGGCACTACATACAGTGCTGTGCATGCACGCTACATGCGGTGTGCACGCATGCGTCATACGTTGCGGCACACGTGCATACACACTACATAGTGGTGCCACGCATGCGCCACCAGGCTGTTTGTCCCACCCCAACACCCTGAACCAAGTGCCGGTTCTCCTTTCTTTGCACCTGCCCCACTCCACTCTTTCTCTCACCAATTTTACTGCATCCTAATTTTCCTAAGTGAACCTATGACTTGAAATAACAGGACAAATGGAAGTGTGGAGGTCCCCACTTGGCATCAGGACCGCAGTTAAAGAGCGAAAGCCACCCCTGCACCCCACGCCACCCACATATGCCTGGGTCCCCAGCCCAGACTGGTCCCCTGTACATGCAAACAGCTTGCTTGAATGCTGTTTCGTTTAGACCTATAGCTCATGGTAGCAGAGGGGCTGTGATAGCTTTGCCTGCACAGCAAGAAAGGCAGAGCAGACAGAGATGAAGGAGGGAACAGCAGGGGTGAAAAGTTCAGAGGGCAAGGAGGATATCCCAAGGCTGTAGTAGGTGGTTTAACGCTGCTCACAAATTGTGTAGCAACAAGGAACAAAGAGAGAGGCAATGGCTTCTATTGACTCAGATAATTTTCAAGCTGTGATGGGTGTGAGTGCAGGATCTGCTCTCTGTGTTTTTAACAGAGAGGAGTAGGTGGACATAAATGGGCACAACAGAGATTTGTTCACAAGCCCATTTCTCCATTCCAGTGTGAGACTGTGTTCCTATGGTAGTAATGCTAAGGGGTTGAACTTATGCTGACCAACCTCAGAGCTTAATAATAAATGTATGAGGCCAACCCATAATCCTCTTAAGAGCATTGTCTTGTTTGCTGATCCAACACTCAATGAACTCAACTTTGTGCAAAAGCTGGCTTGGTTTGAGTACCTTACTGCTGACACCTCCCGTAAGCAAGCAACTTCCGTTGTCACTTCCATGCAGAGCAGGTATTTCACATGGAAAACATAGGAGGGGTATCATAGGGACTTATATATTTGTTAATAAAGGAAATACCATATACAAAGCTAAAAGTTAATTGAGGCAATAAGAAGAAAAGTTAAAGGAAATGGGGAGCTGTGACTTATAGGCAAAAATAAGCCCATAACCAGAAATGTTGTGCTAAGGGACAATTTTGCAGTGGTAAATTTTGAAGTGTGTGAGGTCATCATGAGAGTCCAAATATGCAGGCAACTGAACTGTGATGATCCAAATACATAAATCCGAAGAGCAGCAGAACATAGGAAAATACCCAGTTTATTAGTATCAGCAATGAGCTGGGAAACTGTAGTGGTTCACATGTTGGACTTTGGCTGGGGAGACTTTGGTTTATAGCCCTGATCAGTCAGTTCACTGGTCAGTCACAGCCAGCCCTAGGCCCAACCTTGCTCACAGGGTTATGATGGTGGTGGTGGTGGTGGTGGTGGTGATAAAATGGAGGAATCCACAACCAGGTATGCCATCAGTGGAAGTAAGGTGGAATATAAATGTAAACCACCTTATTATTATGAGGAGGAGGAGGAGGAGGAGTACAATTAACATTCCGTGTAATACACATGCTAGTAAGGCTCTTTATGGACTGTTTATAATCAATATCAGGATAATTGTGTTAGCACAGTAAAGGCGGTTGCCAGATAAATTAATGAATACAGGATGTCCTATACTGTATTACAATCAACCTACCCCACTCCAGATTTGCAACACTGGCAAATGCAGCTGCTGCAGACAACACTACTGCTCCTGCTGCAAAAAAGGACCAGAGCTGTGAGTGTCTACATTCCTGCTCCACTGCAGATGGGTCCCATGAGTACATGATGTTGGCAATTTTATCAGTACAAAAGAGCCAAAGCCTGCATACAAAGCCCAATATGTTTAAAATTATTAAGCTACGTTGTATGTTGAATGGTAGATAATGTAAAACTATACTTTCAAAACAATGCTTAGTCGTTTTCTTATTATCCCAGCAAATTTGTACTCATTGGCCAGAACACAGGCAGGCAGGAGAGCAGCTGTCCTTCTGCAATCATGAAGAACACTGCTTGCACACTTTACCTTATATTTGATTTTTTTTAAAAGAAAAGAAAAGTGGAAGCTGCATGCTCGGGATGGGGCCAGTAATAGTCCTTGAAGGGCCAGGTCCTTCCATTGCTGCGTCTCTGCACACAAAAAAGTTTGGTTATGCCTGGCAACAGGAGGTGACATTCTTTCCTTGGACAAGTACCAAAGGCTCATCATTGCCAACACTGCTACCCCAGGGAACCTTTCCTGGCATTCTGATAGATGCTGGGTGGCTGCCATTATAATTGCCCACAATGTCCCACAGTGACGCTTCACTGCTTTGGAGCATTGTGCACAATGTTTAGTGCTCACACTTCCAGTTCATTTTTGTGGGAATATTTAAGAGGTACCAACATTCGACTTTCAACAGTGCAAAAAATTGATCAGTCTTGGAAACTGATTTTATGCAATTTACCATTACTTGTTCCCCTTGTCTAAGGGGATTTTTTGGATGTTCCACACATCACAAGGCTTTTCCCTCTTCCCCCTTATTTATTTGGATCCATTTCATAAAATGGATAGGGGTACTTGTGTTCACATGAGTGCTTGGTTGCATTAAATTTATAGCCTTCCACTGATCAAAATCAGGTACCCTTTGTGGTGGCCCTTGACAAATGTCCTTCATCTTTAACCTTGCTGGAAGCTAGGCAAGAAAATATTGTCAGTGTCCCCCATAGTACATTCCCCTTAGCACTGGCAAGTTAAACTTAAGGTTTAGAACACAGGTTTTCACACTTGCCTAGGATGGATAAAAAAAATATTGAGTCCACCATGCTCTTTGAGCCTTTATGCCGCTTCCTCACAAAAACCTAGACATTTTGGTATACTTTTAGCTGGGTCCTTTGCACTGGTTCCCTGGACTGACTAATGAGGTAGCATTACAGGAAATGTGTCAGTCACTAATTGACTAATAATATTCAGGGCTTTGACAGCTGAGTTATGAAAGCACTGCAGGGGAAATTGGGGGGGGGGGGCAAAGAGAGGGTGGTGTTTGGAAATTTCCAGGCATACTGTCACACTCCAAAATGACGCATGCTTCAGATGTCTTCTCACAGAAAGGGCAAAGACCTGGCGCTTTTTCCACTTTGGCTTCTTGAAATCTCTAAAAGACTAACTATGGCAGATAGAAGCAAAACTGAAGGAGTTTTAACATGTTAGGACGACAAATGCAAAAAGTCAAACTAAATTGAACCTGACCCCATCCCCAAAACTCCAAATTAAAATCTCTCTGCTACCTTGAACCTGAAGCACGAGAGAATCCTCTAAAGGAAGAACAACTAACCAGTTCTGATTGAGTTTATATTCAGGCAGTTCCTATTTGGACATAACGCAGGAGCATGAAACCCTGGGGTTTGCTCACTTGTACTTCCACTCCCATCTGAAGCCTAATCCTGTCCCTGCAGTGGTCAAACATCACCGGCAGAATTCCTGAGGTATCTTGATAGTAAATAAGACTCTTAATCCATCAGGTCTAATAGCCTCTACTAGTTCAGAGAGCTCCATTCACACAAAATGCTAAGCCACAGTTTGTTGCAAACATGGCTTGTTCAACAAATCACAGGTTGTTTCACAGAGAAGCAAACTAGCAATGACTTGTTTCCTTAAAGCTTGGTTTGCTTTCCATCTGCTCTTGCCTTGTACCTTTGTACCTTGACAAGTATCTGGGTGGGATGCCAAGGCAACTTAGTTAAGCAAGGTTGTTGGGCTTAGCCAAAATACCAAACAAACCATGGTTTGTAAGTCAACAGCTAGCCATGTCTTAATATTGTGGATTGTTGGCAGGGGGAAAAAACATGGTTAGTCTGCTGGGCTGCATTTGTGCAGTCAAATAAACCATAGTTGGGGTAAACAAACCATGGCTTAGCAATATGTACAAGCCAGGCCAGTGCCTCATCTTGTAGCCACCTCCATAACTACAAAACAAATACACCTATGCCTCTACTCAGTTCACTACTAGCAACCCAATACTTGCAGGGGAAATGTTGTCCAATTACCCAGGATAAGGAAAATTCACTGGACTTGTGATAAGGAGCTGGCATCCTGTGGTCCTTTATCAACTATTTTGTCCCATGTTAGTTGTGATTATTTCAAGTACAGTACTGTAAACAGCCCATTGTTATTGTTTCAGGCAAGTGTTAGCAGCACATGAAAGGTTGCTCTTGCTCCTCTTGGTTTTACTGTGTTCATTCACAATTTCAAGGGCTATTTATACCATAAGCATATTGGGTATGAATACTGTGACTGCAACTGTCTGTCCTTGTTCTAAAATGGAAACTTGAAATTTAGAAGTCACTTTCTCTTAGATTCATTTCTTCATTTGCAAAAACACAACAGTAAAAAAAATCTTGTGAGAGTGGTGGGTCCTCTGACCATTCTTACATATTTGTGTTAGAAATACCTTTATCAATGATTCTATAAGAATTAGGGACACAGCTCCTTCACTTCCTTAGAAGTGCCCATGAAGCCTGATGTGGCTTTTCTAACACATCGGTAAAGGTAAAGGGACCCCTGACCATTAGGTCCAGTCGTGGCCGACTCTGGGGTTGCAGCGCTCATCTCGCTTTATTGGCCGAGGGAGCCGGTGTACAGCTTCCGGGTCATGTGGCCAGCATGACTAAGCCGCTACTGGTGAACCAGAACAGCACATGGAAACGCTGTTTACCTTCCCGCCGGATCGGTACCTATTTATATACTTGCACTTTGACGTGCTTTAGAACTGCTAGGTGGGCAGGAGCTAGGACTGAGCAACGGGAGCTCACCCCGTCGAGGAGATTCGAACTGCCAACCTTCTGATCGGCAAGTCCTAGGCTCTGTGGTTTAACCCACAGCGCCACCTGTGTCCTGTTCTAACACATAGCACCTCCTTTATACAATCTTCCTAAGATTGTATAAAATAAGAGAAACAAAGACTCTAGAGATGACAGAGCCAAAGTCTGCTGCGTGATAGCAATTCTTTAGCAAGTGATCTGCTGATGGTGTTATGTAACCCCTAGATGCAGCTTCAAAAGATGTTTCTGCTCATCAATAAATAATTGGTTAAGAAATACACTTAAGGGCACATGGAAATCTTATTGTGCCTTTAACCCTCCTACATGCAACTTCCAAGGAAGGAAAAGAATTTCACAAATTGTCCTGACAGTTCCTCTCAGCTCTTCCGTACATGAAGCCCAAAAGCATCACAGCTATCACTATAAGTGCAGGAAGGGACGTACGTAGATTCAAAAGTACTGCTCCCTACCTGCTGTTCAAAGTGGGAAGAAGACCTGGCCATCAGCCTTCCTAAGAAGAGAGTCATCAAGGAACCAATGCCAGATGTGGCTTCTTAGGCCAAAAATGGAGGCATGAGTTTAAATCCCACCAACAAAAATTAGTCTTTCCCTATGGCCTGGGATTTAAACTCATGCCTCCATTGTTGACCTAAGAGGCCACAGCTGGTATTGGCTCCTTGTTGAGCCATTACACCTCAATGTGCCAAGCGCTATCCATGCCATCAGAGCAAGTTACCCAATAGCATCAGAGGTGGAGGAAGCAAAGAGCCAAGGGGAAGTTGGCAAGAAGTAAGAAGAGCTTGTCCGCCATGGGGAGGTTACATGTTTGCAGTTTAAGTAATCCCTAAACTTTCCCATTAAGCAATAACATACTTGTATCTTGTTCATTGAAAAAATATGTCTCTCATGATCCCCACAGCCTGCGGGATATAGCAGGATAGCAGGTTTAATAAATGCACATTTAGGCAGGCTCTCCATTCAGACACAAGTCCAAATTTGATCGTGTGATAGTACAGCTCAGTTGCAAGTTCAGTGCGCACGCACACACTTAATACACAATTTTGCTGATTTCATTCATTTTCATTTTCAAACATTTCTACAACTCATCTCCTCTACACACACTTCCCGCTCCCTCCTATCGGGGCTACTGGAATTTGTTACCTAAAATTTCTGTTCCATTTTACCACCAATATCTTTTGCTCTGATTAAGCAAGGCACCCAGGGCAGCCTCTGTGCACTGACATGGGCACGATTCCAAAGAAACCAGGGAGGATGCTGTGGGTTGCTGCTGTTAGCATTCTGATTCTGGATAATGCAGCAGGGCTGCCTGGTATCCAGGCTTTGTAACCAAGTGGGGGGTTTGTTTCACAGGTTATTAAAAGAAAGTGAAACCCACACAGAGTCCCTCACCCTCATCTCCTTCAGCTGCATCTATTGTCCCATTCGCAGATAGGAGCTTTCCCTGTTTTAAAAATAGCACAACTGGGCAGCAACACTTGGGAGATGAAGCAGCCACTTTTTGCAAGTGGCGGGTTCAGCCAATGCCAACACACTTTCCATGAGTTGTCTAGCAGCATTCATTTAGCTGAGGATTGGAGTTATTTTGGGAAGCTTCAATAGCATCCAGGGAGACAGCCTGTCACCTTTTCATCCGTCATCAGAGAGAATAACTTGCTTTTATTTATTAAAGACAACAACAAAAATCCCATCATTTTCTATGATTTCGAGCTTGAATGTGAAAAAAGAAAAGACAGGCAAATTGCTTTGACCTCACAGTAAAGCGCTCTCACACAACTTCCCTTTTCTGAAGCTGGTGAGGAAAATATGCATTATCATAACTCAAAGGCTGTCAGGAATGGGCAGGAGGCTGGCCGATCTGTAGTTAGATTAGCATGGACTTCCGACTCTGTTGTTTAACAGAAGGCCTTTCCTCCCTAAATCAGAAATAAACTGATATGTAGATATGTACAAACGGGTCATTCCAGTCTACATTTTGTGAGGCAATTGGCTCCAACCCAAGCCACCAGATTGCTTGTGTTTCTGTTTGGTAGAACTTGGTGCTCTAACCCCACAAGCCTGAAGCCTACCAGCACCTGACTAACAATCCAATCCAATATACAACTACTCATAAATAAGCCCCACTGAATTCAAAAGGACTTACTCCCAGGTAAGTGGGTACAGGATTGCAGCCTTAGAGATTCTTTCTCATCGTTTTATATACAAATAAAAGTTTCTCACACGCCCTTATAGTGCCCACCCGTCACGCAGTGGTCCACATTCAACCACCCTGGTGTGCTACTGGAAGCCAATGCAAGACTGCTGCTAGTGCAACAGGGCTTTCCTCCCTGCCCTGCCCTCCATGCCTCCAGCAAATCCACTCTGAGAACTCCCAGAACAGCAAATGTAAATGCCCATCATTTCATCTGGCAAGTAGAAATGCTTGCACTGACACAACTATTGTTTTGGTGTGATGCCGAATTCCACCCAATGCTCATATTCCCAAACAAGCAAGAACTGATGCTTGTTCTTGCCATTAATTAACTGCAGGAGTTTGGACAGTACCAAGCTTGTTTCTGTTGGGAGTAAAGCAACAATGTGTCTAATAAGTTACCTGTACCAGTGGGTAGGTGGGTGGGGTGCGTGATAGAAAGGCAACCTATTCTTCCCTTGCTGATTTCTTGTTCAGTAATTACTTGCTGATATGTAGGTTGTTTTCTCAAACTTAGAATCATAGAATCATAGAGTTGGAAGAAACCACAAGGGCCATCGAGTCCAACCCCCTGCCAAGCAGGAAACACCATCAGAGCACTCCTGACATATGGTTGTCAAGCCTCTGCTTAAAGACCTCCAAAGAAGGAGACTCCACCACACTCCACCACACTTTAGTTGCCTCCTACTCCTCCTTCAGTGTTAGCGCTGGTTCTCTGAACCAGATGACTCCCAATGACTACATGTAAGCCTAAATTCAGAATAGCTTTGTTTGTCAAGAGTAATAAACCTTCTTGTTGTTGTTTAGTCGTTTAGTCGTGTCCGACTCTTTGTGACCCCATGGACCAGAGCACACAAGGCACTCCTGTCTTCCACTGCTTCCCGCAGTTTGGTCAAACTCATGCTGGTAGCTTTGAGAACACTATCCAATCATCTCGTCCTCTGTCATCCCCATCGCCTAGTGCCCTCAATCTTTCCCAGCATCAGGGTATTTTCTAAGGAGGCTTCTCTTCTCATGATGTGGCCAAAGTATTGGAGCCTCAGTTTCAGGATCTGTCCTTCCAGTGAACACTCAGGGCTGATTTCCTTCAGAAATTTGATCTTCTTGCAGTCAAGAGTCTCCTCCAGCACCATAATTCCAAAGCATCAATTCTTCAGCCTTGTTGTGGCAAAGGGGCTTGAACAACTCAGAGAAGCTATGAGCTATGCCACCCAAGATGGATAGGTCATAGTGGAGAGTTTTGACTAAACATGATCCATCTGGAGCAGAAACTGGCAAGCCACTCCAGTATCCCTGCTAAGAAAACTCCATGGACAAATACAACAGGAATATAAAAATAAACCTTACTTTTTATTATTTTAACCAGCAGTCTCAGGCTATTTCTTCACTCTGTTGCAATATACTCCAACAGTTTCCACCTTGGAAGTAAAATATGGGGCGAGAAAAGAATTGCCATTCCAATATTTTTTCTGATATTGTGACTGAGCTCTCCATTGGCACTTAAGGGGTATTCTGAGTATTTTAAGTGCTTTGCCTATTTTGGGCTGCAATTATTAACCAGACTCACTTGTATTGTAGCTCAAAGTTCAGGGGTAGCATTTCACAGGCAGTCTTCTTCCTTATGGAGAAACAGTGTGCAAGGAAATGCTGGAAATAATTCTGCAGAAAGAGAGATTCATCTGGGGGCTGGTGTCAGACAAAGCATCCAAGTTAGCAGGTCCCATACACCACTTTCTCAAGGAAATCTGTACAGTAATATTTTCTGTACAAGAAACTGATGTTATGTATGTGCTTCTTCACTCACTACCAAAGCTACATCAATACTTTTCTTTATATTTGCCATCACTGGTTATCTATACTCAATGCAACAATGCTGACAAGGGCAAATCAACAGCTCTCTGTTTCTTTCCTCTTTTTCCCAACTGTAAAATGGACATTCTACAAAAAATTAAAGACAATGCAATGAAGAGGCACTGAGGTAGACACAGTCCCAAACCCACATAGTTTTTCTCCTTTTGAGAGGACACAATAAAACAGCAGCAAAACTAAGAAAAGCTCCCACTTGTGGAACACCCTCCCCTCTGAGATCTGCCTGGCATCACCTTCATTGGCATGCAGCCATCAGGTTAAAACCTGGTTATTTACTCAAGCTTTTAGTCATTCTAATCTCACAATATAATTTTGTAATCACTGTCACTTATGTTTTACGATTCTTTATTGCTTTATTGTTTAATCTACTCCCAACTTTGAGCTGGATTTGTTGTTTTAATGATTGGGAAAAGGGCGGGATACACGGATACACACACACACACACACACACACACACTTATCCTCCCAATCTCAAAACTTCCCTGTTTCTGCACAACAGGTTCAAAACTGAAGGTTATTTTGATATACACAAGGATGACAATGCATTCTCAATGACCAAGTCCAGGAGAATGCCTCTGATGCTTTAACTTATCTGAGATGAGCATTGTACTGTGAATTCTGATGGAAGTAACTACACAGGATAGAATTTATGCATGTACTATAAACCCACTGATAAATAAGGGCTCACTCTAGTACAGCTGCTATGCCAACTAAGAGGCCAGGTGGTTTACTGGAGATTCAATTTGGATCTGGTATATGGTGCTGTGGGATGAGGTTGTTGTTTTTTTAATAAAAAAACCCCTCTCTTCCCTCACAATTTTTCTGATCCAAAAGTTATTAAAAGAGCCAGAAAAGAAAGAAAAGAAAAGCCCTGCTGCCTCTGGGTTGTGGAGTTGAGTGAAGCTCAACAAATGTTGATTCCAACGGCAGGGAAAAGAAGGGAAGGAAAATGTCTAGAAAGCCAGCAACCAACCAACCAAACAAACCATATTCCTATATTCCTCAAGTGTCCTACACTGTTTTAGGGCAGTGGCAGGCAAAGAGAATAATATTCCACATGTGCTGTTCCTTCCCATGTAGAATTTTCTACTTCTACTGTCCTTTGAATCCATGGTGTCTGGGGAGTTGAGCTCCTTTCATTCCTTCTGTGATTCATCCAGGGCTTCAATGCCTCCCACTGCCCCATATTCCTAGAAAAGATAAATCTTTCTTGGCTCAGTGAGGATGGTGGAAACATACCATCAAGCCAGCCAGAATCATTGCTTGCAGCAGCCAAGAATCCTCTGCCAAATGAGGAGTGTGGGTGGGCTGCATAGGTGTCAGATCCAGGCATTCACAGATCCTGGCTTTTCTATGTATGCTGCCTGTACTAAGACAGTCTTCTGGTGCATTCCAGACATTTTGGACTACAGCTCCCATCAGCCTCAATCAGCACTTCCCCAGCCTTCTCCCACCCAGATGCATGTCTAGAAGGCATCAGATTGGGGAAGGCTGTACTAAGGCAAGTCACAGACCAGTGCCTGAAGTTTTAAAAATACCTGTCAATGCCCTCCTCCCCCATTTTGAAATGATGGGGCCATTTTTCTTAGGAGGAAGCCCATTGGCACCTAACACTGTCCACCTAGACTGCAAGACTGGCTTTTTATTACAGAGAGAATAAATCATTAGCATAGAATCCTTTCAACAAATATGGAATCTCTGTCTCCTCCCTCCCCTTCTCTGTTCAACAAAATTATTATTTTTTATTTAATTCATTTCTATTTCACTTTATATTTAAAAAACAGCTCAAAGCAGTTTCCAATCTATCTTAAAACATCAAATAAAATATTTAAAAATATCAAAACATGAAAAATGAAGGTCAAATAGAAATACTCTATTAAAGAAGAATGATGAATGGGATAACAAAATGTTATTTTAAACATAAAAAATAGATAATTAAAAAAACTTCACAGAAACAGTATCATTAGAAACAAAATAAATGAAATAGAAGTTGCGCACGCACGCACACACACACACACACACACACACCATACCCTGCTACAATGCATTCTTAGCCATCTTCCACACACAAACATTCCCGCCACCCATACAGATAACACAACTAATCCCCAGCCAACCATTTGTTGCAAAGCAAACATCCAACCTACAAAAAATCTCTGGCAGAATTAAGCATAATTTACAAACAGCTCATTCAGCCACCTCAATCTAGGGCAATAAAGTATCATACAAACAGCAACACCTCTGTATCCTCGTAACATTTCAGTCACTGATATTCTCAGTTTATTGTGGGTATACTGTGGTCTGTGACAATATAATGCTTTGGGATGGCAGTGGGGTGGGAGCCCACAAAATAATGGAAGGTTCATCCTTGAAGTCTATAATAAAACATGAAGATTCTCCCTTTTGCCCTCAAGCACTAGAGGCCAGGGAAAGCCATGGAGACCTATTGGCTTCAAGCCAGACCTAGCCCACCATCTTCTGATCTTTAGGCTCCCAGCCTCTCTGTATTCCCTCCTTTACAGAAGGAGAATTGTTGGTACTATTTTCCACAGCACTCTTGGCAGCCACTCGGCATTCTGGGAAGACTTTGCACCTGTATATATAAAGCTGCCCGGCATGCAGTGGGTGTGGACAGGGAGCCTCCTCAGGGTGGGCCAGTAAAAGCTACACACACACCCTCCATTCGCATCCTGAATAGTTTTGACTTTCGTTCTGGCAAGCAGGAAATGAGACTTGTAGTGATGCCAGCAGCAAGAGGTGGGGGTGGGGGTGGGGGTGGGAGAGAGAGTGAGAGAGCAGGAGGAGAGGAGATAGAGAAAGGAGAAAGATGGAGAGGAACTACTATGGGACTTCTGTGCTGCAAATAACCAGGCAAAGGAATGAGATACCCAAAGCCCCTTCAGACGGATGTTGGCTTTGGACTGAAAGCAATGTCAAGCCACAGCTGCTAGGCAAATGCAACAAGAGAAGAGACGCACACACATATCCATACGTCACTGCGGACATCTGGAACTAATCTGCAGCACTGCCTCCCACCAAACTCCCCATTTGCTATTTAGTTAAAACACAGGCCTTTCCCCCAGGCAAAAATCGCAATATAAGCAGTTTGCGTTCCAGTTGGCTGTCAAGCGTTGCCCAGTTCCCCATCGTCTGTGCCAAGGCAGGCCTGAAAAGTTGCCATGGTTCAGGTGTAGCCTGCTGTGTCAAAGCTATGCCAGTCTGTATTTTGGGTGGATGGAGGGGCAAAGGCCTTATTTTGTTAGAGTGACAAAACCAGTTCAGCCCAGGGCATCTCTAAGTCCAGCCTGACCATGTCAACTCTGTCCCTGCTCCCACTCCACTAAAATTCACCCTTCTACCAGCAACACATTGTGCTGTTTCAGTACACACCTTCCCATTCATATGATAGGCCAGACAAAGGATCGCCTTTAAGGTACCATTGGCAGGGAGAATTTGAGTGGAAACAAAACAAGATATTTTCTTGAGTCGACATAGTGCCCTCTTGTGGAGGCTAGTTGCTATTGAAAGGAGTGAAGCCCCAGTTGTGAGGTAGCACCCAAGGGTGTGAAGAAGTATTGGTGTAGTGGAGATGCTGATGTAGAGATGCAGGGTGTCAGGCTAAGCAGAAACAAGTAGTTTAAGGAGTGCCGCTTCCAATCTGATCATTTGGAAACTTCAGGAATTTAGCTGAAGGAGGAACTGAGGTCATAAACTCACTTCAGCAAATCACTTTGATTTACATAGCTGGGATTAGGTCCCAATCTGAGGTTTGCTTACCACATGGAGACAGAACCACTGTCAGGGAACACAAACCTTTATGCACACTACACAGTTGCTTCGAACATTGATGGCTTCCTGATGGCTTCCTGATGGCTTTCTGTTTCCTTTGTGTATCTGTTCCATCATGTTAAATTAACAGCCCCCAAAACCAGTGCCAAAGAGGTTATAGAAACTGGAAGAGGAGGAGGGAGGGAGGAGAGGGATATTGGATTCTTGTCAGAAAAGTTTTTGCTATTCCTCACTTTCCATGAAGTAACATCTCTCTCTCTCTCTCTCTCTCTCTCTCTCTCTCTCTCTCTCTCGTCTCTTGGCTCTGGAATTGGAAAATAAACTCATCTAACAAACGGTGCCTTAATTAGAACCTGTTTCCAAGCAAGAGCAGGGGAGGGGGAAGGAAAGGAGAAACGAATCTGCAGTTTTCAGCAACCACTGTTATTATTTTATTAATTCATTTATTTTGCTTCATTCTATTAGTACACAACAACCATAAGCCCATTTTCACATCACAATTTCTGAATGTTCTAGGAACTTAGATGCCCTTTTTTTTTTTGAAGAGCCATAACACACCTAACTGTGCACTCATTTATAACAGACATTTTACGTTTTTAGTAATCGCTACCAGTCTTCATAATGCAGTACGTAAGCTTTCAAGTGACACAAAACTCCTCTAAGGATAATTGGTCAGGCGGGCAGGGGTATATGTTTCCAAGCAAAAGCAAAGTGTAGGTCTTGCTTATATTTGTCTATAGATTATTCCAGTCTCGGGATGGATGTCCTTGCAAACCCAGAGTGCAATCCTATTCATGTCTATACATGTTCACTAGATCTTACTTCAAGTTTAAGTGTGTACATTGCATACAGGATTGCAGCCTTAGGCAGACAGACATAAATAAGATTTTGGTTTTTCATTAAATTAGAACTTAGTTACTTAATATCTCTGAGAACACTGGAATGAAGAAAACTTGGTAATATTACCTAGTAGTTACTGTATCACATGCTGGCTTGTGAAAATTGATTGGCTTT
This sequence comes from Podarcis erhardii, assembly GCF_964252035.2. Classification (NCBI taxonomy): domain Eukaryota; kingdom Metazoa; phylum Chordata; class Lepidosauria; order Squamata; family Lacertidae; genus Podarcis; species Podarcis erhardii. Next base: position 53,339,143 of record NC_138510.1, on the reverse strand, counting down.
TACATGTTATGTTATTGTGTCTGGGAATTTTATTCTACTAAGCCAGCCAACATTTAAAATATGCAATTTTGCTCTTCAAAAATCCTGCTTGGTCATCCAGTCCGAGGAAGAGTTCTGCTTACCTAGAAGCTTAAATAGTGCTTTGCAAACATTGGTTGGTCCCAATAAAAGGCATTTAACTTATTCTGTAGAGATGGCTACCTCATTTTAATTTATATTTCCAGATGTAAATATCAGCCAGTCTCAGCTCCAGCAGAACATGTTCAAAATGTCAGGGTTCAGCTTCTAAACATGTAGCCATCAGGAAAGTATGTCTGGAAGCACAAGCAGAGTGCCTTCCCTCTATCAGGTAGCCATATCTCACTGTTCCTTGACATTTCACATCCAGGTGTGTGTTTTTTTACGCCCCCCCCCCCCAAGCAGCTCATGACACACAACGGAACAGAGCAACAAAACATTAACATGCAATAAAAATCCATCACAAAACCTCATAGCCACCTAGAAAGATTAAATATTACAAACATGTCCCATGCTTCCCACAGCAATGGGTGTGTGTAAAACAAGAAATCAGTCATTTAATCCATAATTAAATCACAGGTGTTTGTAGTTTTGGGGGTTGGATTTTTTGTTTTTGTTTTGGTAAGAACTAGACTTGGCATTCAACAGGAGCAGAAGGTTGGGAGACAGCCTAGAAGAAGAAAAAGCTCTTAGCTATCTGATCCTAACCTCCCTATTTTGGCACAACATCTACCCAATGGTGCCTGCAGATGGAAAGTTCTCTCCCTAGGGAAGCTTGCCTGGCGCCTACTTGGTTATCTTTTCTGCACCAGGTGAATACTTTCCCCCTTCATCCAGGCTTCTTAAAAATCTTTCGGCTCTGAATCTGCATTGTCTGCTGTTTCATTTTTTATTGTTGTGTTTTTAGTACTTTAATGTAATTGTTGTGAGTTTAGGGGACTTAGGCTGTATACCTTTAGGGAAGTTAGGCTGTATATTCTAATTCCTGGATCCAACAAGGATTAAATATCAGGAACGGTCAGGCCATCTTCCTGGTGAAGTAATGGCCGAAGTATGGGTAGTTAAGGTAACAGATGAAATGGCTCTGGGCCTGAGGACAAATGAGTGAGCCCCCACTTCAACTTGCTGTCAGTTAGAAAGACAAAAGATCAGAGCTGAGGTGTGTGAGCTAGAAGGAAAGACTGGACAGCTGAGAGACAGAGCCCTGCCTGATTTTCTGCTGGGATCCAAGGCTGTGGCTATGGGAGAAGCAAGACCTTCTTGGGGTGTTAATACTGTGAGGCCCTCCACTGTAGGCTCCAGTTGTATATACGTGTAAATAAATCGTATTTCATAAAGATACCATAGCATCCACTGTCTCTCATGCCTATTGCCTGGAATCTTGTACTGCTCTGAGATTCGGATGGTGTGCAACATTATTTTAATTGAACATTATAAACTAGCATTACTGGGGGTTCTTTTAAAGGGCAGGATATGATTTAAAAACAAAACTAAATACTGAATAAATGCCGCCGCCTCTGAATTAACAATGATTATGAGATATATCTCCAAAAACAATGGGGTCCATCTTCCAAACTAAGTCAGTAACTTGTCATACCAACAAGCCAGCAAAAAATCCAAAAGATTGGCTGAACCTTTCCACATTCTTCTGTCAACATAAAAAAATAATAACCACCTTCGCTCTCACAGACAGGGAATCAAGCAGTCTGACTTTGTCTTCACTGATATGGTTATACTCTTAACTTGGCCAGTCTATCATTCAGTCACTTTTACTGGGAGCCTGAATCATATGTATGGCAGAGAAGACTGGGCAGACATGATGACCCTACAACAAACAGGAATAGGGTTAAAAACACAGGTGGGGCTCATCAAGCTCAGATAAAGCAGCTGATACTACTTCCAGGCTGAAGACTAAAAGCCTGCCTCCAACACAAGCAAATTCTAGGCCAAATGCAGGCCTCAAACAAAATCAAGAAAACTGGGGGCCAGTTTTTAAGGGCTGTAATATTCCTGTTGAGTCCTTTTGCAAGTGTCAATCCTAACACTACTATTTGCTCCTTTGATAATCTTTACAAATACAGTTGGGTAAAAACATTTCAATAGCTTGTTTGTGCATGATATCAAGGTTTTCTCCAACTTCAAAATATTTTTGAGAGCAGCTATAAAAAAGAATATTAAGTAAGCGCACAAGAAAGACCAGGTTTTTCCTGGTTTCTACTATCACTGGGTAATAGAGGAGGAAGGGGATGTGGGAAATTGCTGCTCTGTGAGTAAACTACAGTTCCCAGGAGTCTTTGGGGGAAGCCATGTATTATTATTAAACTTACCATATTTTTCTGTGTATAACACGCCCCCGTGTATAAGACACCCCCTATTTTGGGGGGCTCAAATTTAGTAAAATGGGTGATGGCCCAGAGTTTTTCAGCTTTTTGGGGGGAGGATTGCCCAAAGTTGTTGAGCTTTTTGGGGGGAGGATTGCCCAAAGTTATCTTTATTTCCCCCAATTTCAACTGTAAAATGGTGATTTTCTTTTGTAAAAATGACAGTACCCCTAAACATTTTTTTTTGGGGGGGACACACTGCTTAGGACCTTTGTGGTCTGCAGCAGGGAAAAATCAGGCAAAAGTAACAGGATAGCATTGAGGTAGCTTGCTGTATTTCCCCTTTCCTCCAGAGCTGCCACACTGTCCTCAACAGAGCTAGTGTTTTAGGGCTCTATCAAGAATAAATCAATTTCTCAGCCATTGTCTGTGGCTGCTTCCACACCAGAAGAGTCACACTTTGCTTACTTACTTTTTAGAGGGCAGATCCAGAACATCATCCACAAAATACCCCCTCTTGCATTTTCCTTCTTCAGGTTTCTTTCTAGAGCTGAAACAATCCAGCTTTTTAAACTAAATGAAATTGATGAGCAATTTCCTCCAGGTGTAGGTGGTTTATTCTGGCCAGTTACCACCGCTAGAGATCTGCCTATCTAGGATTCAGCTCTATTGCTTCAAATCTTCCCTACTAAATAACATCACCTTTATGTGTGTGTTTTTTAAACAAAATCCATGGGGAGGGGGACTAACATTACAAAAGCACAGAGAAGAAACAGTGCATTTAACCCTTTCCAGAAGCACATTGAACCCCAGTAAAAATTGCAACACACACTTGACATACCACAAATCACAGCACCCTTAATAAACTAGTTACCAGGATTTTTGGTGTGCGTGCTTTAAATAATATTTTGAAAGTAACATGTGTGTGTGTGTGTGTGTGTGTGAGAGAGAGAGAGAGAGAGAGAGAGAGAGAGAGAGAGAGAGAACAAGAACCCACTTGTGCGAACGTGTGCATGGGTCATATGCATATAGCCATATGTTCCTAGACAGAACGTCTGATCCTTCTGCCAAATGGCCCTCCCAGAAGAAAGTACCTCCTTAGCAGTTCAGTTCCAACTAAATGTACCTGTAAACTGAGAGCAGGATATGCAAGTATTCGTATGGTTACTCTGGGTTCTGGCAGAGCCAGAGAGCTGACACAGAGCTGTGGAAAAAGAAATATAAACCCAGCCCATCCTAGATTGAAATCTTACACCTATTTGTATTGCCAAACCAAAGCAACCCCAAAGTATTTCCTGAGCAGTCTAATAGCATTTGTTTCGCTTTGACAAACACAGTAAATTTTGCTATTTCATATCCACTCAAAGCCTAAATCAAAATTGCTGAAAGGTGTGGAAGATCCAGTCAACGTTTTTTATGTATACCCAGTTAAATACATATGCTTCAAGTGTATATGTGCCTTTGCTTCTGGTGTACATAGTCTTCATAAACTGCCTCATATTCAGTCAGGTGCTAATGGAGTTGTTAATAATTCAGGTTTTTTCCAAGCAGAAAGTTCTAACTCTTTTTAACATACTGTATATGGGTAGTCCAATCCTCTAAACTGTCTGGCACAAATTTCCCCCCACTAGCTTTATACAAGGCACTGGGAGAGGAAAAATTGCACCAGTATTAGTCATTGTAGAAATTGGTGTCACAGTCCATGTATGAATCTTAGAGATATGTTTTATTTGGTTGGAGGCAATTTTGCATACTGTATTTGGTTTTTGACATCATTACTCTTTTTATTTTGAAGTTTTATAGTTTTTAATAGTTATATCTTTATCTAAAATAAAAATGTCTAAATCCTAAAACAGAAGTCATTTCCATCACTGCACATTTCCTCTAAAACCAGTAACTTATGGAAAAAACAAACTTTGGAGTTAAAGTGTGCAGCCAGCAGTAGGCAGAAGAGGGAGAATGAAAGGAGGCTAGATTTAACGTCCCTCTCTTTTCCTAAATTAATACACTGGGCAACTTTTGAAAGGTGTTTCAGACCAAGGCCCTCAAGGAATATACAAGTGCTGGAATTTAATGGGGTTTCCCTTTTTCCAGAGGCCCTCACTCAAAACAGCTTTTGCTGGAATGTGCTGACATTGCAGAGTTTCAAACAGCAGGGCCAAAGCAGCACCAGGGGCTTAGAGGGGTGAAAGGGCAACAGAGCCTAATTAATTACAGCTTCCAAATGAATATCAATATGCCAGGGATGGGGGAGGAGCCCACTTGTGAATATCTTGAGGTTTTTGGTCCTACTGTGAAAAATGCAAGGGCTTGGCAGCGAGAGTTGAGGAGAGGTGGAGGCCCTCCAGGAAGCAGGCAGAGGCCCAGTGACAAGCTTTTTGAAACTTTGGCCAGTTTCAAAGAGCTGAAATTACTGAAGGATGTCTGAACTTTTTTTTAAGCATGCCAGATCCACTTGGATCCAAGTGAAAGAAAAATACAAGGAAATTGATGTTTAATGCAGTCATCGTCTTTGCAGGAACAGTGTTATCCTCTCCCACCCACTCCTCCTTGGGGTCTAATTTAAACTGCTCAAACATCAAGGAACAGAAGTCCAGTATTTTGAGTGCTCCTGGAGGAAAGCAGCAGCAGCAACCAGACCAAATTCTGTTGCTTTTCAACATCTGTATTTTGGAACGCTTTGGTGTTTTGCTTAGCTCCACATCCTAGTGCTTGGATTAGCAAAGAACAGAAGCATAGTTTGGGTCTAGAAGAGAGTTTTTGGTGTCAGGCACAGGGCCCCAAAAGCCTGGACCTTTGATCCTCCAGGTTAGCAGGCAAGGATATTTGCCAGCTGCAGAGCACCTTTGGCTGTGCTTACAAAAGGAAACAGAAATCTTTATATGAAGTTTAACACCAGCAGGGGCTTTTTTCTCTACTCACAGACTGTTAGCTAGTAACCCTTGAGAATGACTAGCAGGCAGTACAAGAGAGACCTGTGCTATGAAATGTGGAGCGTTTTTGTTCAGGGTTCCAGGGAGGCAGCCATGCCCCTTTGCAGGATACTCCATTCCAATTTTTTTCTCAATTTTCCATTCTACCTTGCCTTCAATAGTCAGCCAGAAGTCCTTGCCTACTGAGAATGCTGAGAACTATGTGGTGGGGGTTTTTTTGGGAGGGTGTGTGTCCCTCTGTAAATTTTCTTCTGAAATGCTATTGTACTTCTGTAAGCATGGGGGTCCCCCTGAGACTGCCAAAAGCAAGCTAATTGGTAGCTGTGCAGTCCCATCCACCAGTGAAACTAGCCAGCATGTGGTGGGCCAGTACTCTTGTTTGGGGGGGGGGGGGAGAAATGAACACTGGAAGCTGCCATGCACAGAATCAGTGCATTAGTGTCAGTATTGTTGACATTGACTAGTGACTGCTCTCCAGAGTTTCAGATAAGGAACACCCTCAGCACTACCTAAAGATGTTGGGGATTGAACCTGGGACCTTTTGCATGCAAAACATGTGCTCTACCACTGCGCTATGGTCTGTCTCTGAGGTCGTCCTTGAAGATTTTAAGAAACTAGAACGAGTACAAAATACAGTAATAAGTTTATTAGCTGAGAAAAGGCATATGAAACACACCTTATCTATATGGGCTCCTGGTCCACTACTGAATCCAATTCAAGGTATTAGCTCACACTGTTGCAGCTAGGACTTAATGGTCTTTAGACCACCATCTCTGTTACTTCAGTTGTGAAGCACACAATTAACATTCCTCTTCTCTATTCCATGACATTTAAAGCCCTAAATGGCTTCAGCCCTGTATACCTGGAGCATCTCCATTCCCATCATTTAGGTCCAGCTCCGGTTCCCTCATTGTGAGAAGTGAAGTTGCAGGGAACCAGGCAGAGGGCCTTCTTGGCAGTGGCACCCATCCAGTGGAACACTCTCCAGTCAGATGTCAGAGATAAACAATTATACAACCTTCCATAGACATCTGAAGGTCGTCCTGTATTGGGAAGCTTTTATTGTCCGATATATCATGTGTTCTTTATATTCTATTGGAAGCTGCCCATAGCGGCTGAGGCAACCCAGCCAATGCTACTACACTCTTAAGAGTTACACTTTGCCAGACCCAATTAAAAGTAAACACTGAGCATAAGTTTAAACTAACTTAACTCATAGCGCCATCATTACTATAGGAATAAAATGAAGTTTGTATCTGCCTGTTGGACTGATACTAAAAACATATTTACTTAGGAATAAGCACTGTTGTGTTACAGAAAAGGATAATATATTTTTAAGTGAAAATGGTAAAATGAGTGTTTGTTACTGTATACATACCCGGCTGCCAGATCCATGACTAGAGGAGGAGGAGGAGGAGGAGGAGGAGGAGGAGGAGGAGGGAGTGCGGCAAGCAGTGTCACCTCTGGTGGACCCTGGCATGCCCACACCAGCCTAGGTACTGGCACCAAGGCTCTTTGCTTCTGCTACTATCCAGGTAACAATGTCAGATTCTTCCCATAATGTCATTATTAAAATTATTATTATTTTCTAAAATAATTGTAGTTTTATCAAACACTGCAACATTAAGGAGACATCTCAATCATGTAAATATCCAATTATTTTACATAATTGTATCAAACTATATGTCTAGGCAAGGCCCTAAAACTTTTCAAACCTATCAGGCAAAGATAAGGTCACAGTATTAAATCAAATTGGGGTGGGGGGGCAGGATGGTTTCAATATTGACATTATTGTAGCCATTCTACTCTATACAAATTAACAATTCTCTGTATGTTTGTCTCATTGTTACCTGTTATATGCAACTGCTCTCCTAGTTAGATGCTGGGGTCTGAAGATTTTCAGTCAAACCTTCAGATCTCTGTTCTTGGTGGTGTCATGCCTCAAGACATGGAGGAGGGTGCCACCTAGTGTACTTCTGCTTAGGACTTCCTTATGCCAAGATGGTGAGAAACATACACATTTGGGACTATTAGCATTTCCCCCGCCCCACATTATAAGGATTTTATTGCTTAAGGAAAACCACATTATTTTAGAAACATGGATGCAATCCCTTGGTGGACAAAAGCTCACAAAGCATTATTTCTTAAGGGGAAGCTAGGAGATTCAACAGAGCAGTGTTTCTGCCAATAGGTTTATTAACCATAGCTTAGATTCTGAAATAGGCTCCGGTTGTGACTCTTGACAGTGGTCAGCAACTATTGAAGGGGGATTCCAAATCCATTGGCACATGAGCCTCTGTATGGGAGGGAAGACTGCTTCCAGTATGCTAATGGCAAGCTTTGTTGAAACTCAGGAGCCTGTTGTCCTTTAATAGCTGCTTTTTTTTTCCAGAGCAAATGGCAGAGATGCATTTACGAAAGAGAGGCCTCCAGTAGACATGGATATTCACTCTAACCTAAACAGAACAGATTCTGAATTATTGTTGCTGGTGTGGGAGGATGCTTTTCCACTCAGCTTCTGCCTGTGAGCTTCCCATAGGCATCTGGTTGGTCACTGTGAGAACAAGTGGCCTGATCCAGCCAGGCTCTTTTTATTCAGTTTCTTAGTAAAAGACAGTGGAGCTGAACTGTTTTATTTTCGAAGCAAAGCTGGGAGCCTAAAGGTTCTCTCCAAATCTTGTAATTTTAAAGTTTTGAGAAATAGCACTATATTGCAGTTTCCAGAAAATTCTGTCAAGCTGAAGCAGAAGCAGAACACAAACTCTTAAGGTATGTCTACTCAAAAGTAAGTTCTGTTGCTTTCAGCAGAGCTTAAAGCATAGGATCACACCTTTTGAAACTAAGAGTACGATCCACTGAGAAGTTTTCCTGCACCAACAGTGTGGAAATGAAATGGAACTGTACAAGAGGAAAACGGCACTCTCACAATAGTGTCTGCCATGTGGAGCTACCACAGGAGAAAATGTACCGCAAGTGCTTTCCTGTGTCATGAACCCTCATAGCAAACAACCTGTTTTATCAGCTTCATGGAGTGACAAGCAGCCATCCAAAGCAGTTAAAAGTGAAATGGAAAATATTTTAGAACTTTATGCTACAACACTCAAGAACAAGAAAGGTCATGGCTCAGTGGTAGAGCACATGGTTTGCACTCAAAAGATCCAGCTGGCAGTCTTGGCATCTTCAGATACAGCTGGCAGTCGTAATGAGTTAGATCAGGGTTTGCCAATGCCACTCCTGTGGAGACGTGTGTACCAGCAGAGGCCTTCACCGAGGCTAAAAGAGTACCCTCCCCACCTACTGAAATTCAGCTTTTAAGTATTATAATGTAGTTAATAGACTAGGTTGTAGTCTATGTGAATGTGGAGTGCCCATGACAGTTTCACCAATTTGAAAATGTGCCCACAGGCCCAAACATGTTGGCAACCCCTGAATTAGAGAGACCAATGGTCAGACGCAATTTTAAGGCCGCTTCCTACATAAGGAACCACTAGACAAGTGCTACAGGATCAGCAGCAGAAAGATGAGGACAGACTGTGATTCTTACAATTTCCGCAGCTGGGACTCCAAAGAAATACTCAACTGGTCACCCCAGATTTTTTTTCCCCTCCCTATGCAACTATTGACAAGAGCAGGACAAGAAAAACAGAAAGTGAAGGTGGTGAAGGAAGAGTGGCCACTTTCTGTGGGATGTGGGGGAACTGCTGCACATTCCTAAATTAGACGAGCCAGTGTCCAAAATGCAGTGGAGGCGGTGGATTCCAAGTGGTGGGGAGGTCAGCTGGAGGAGGATAATATTGGTCACATCTCTCGCTCTCCCAGTGGAGCTGGCGGGCATTTAGAACATTGCTTTGTACTGGAACATCAGAGGAAAGCTACAAAGGCAAACAGCAGTAAACAGAAAAAACAGCAGAGCTCCAGGAACAGATTGGGAGTGATGCCTTGCTTTGAATGTGTTTCAGACCCAGCCTCCTTATGTAATAGCTGCTCCTGGTTCAGTGTACCCTCCCTTGCTCCAAAGGCAAACAAACCCTTAATTGGAGCAAAAGGCAAAGGAAGAGAGGGGACAGAATGAACTCTGGAACTGGAAAGGGCTCAAGTCTTTTCTCCGCTGGTGGAAGCTACGTCATGTGACTCGAGCTTTTGAAAAGGGGCAATTGCCCCTGCTAATTACAATACGGAGATGTGTGTGAAAACAAATGTGCATTAGCCCTAGGTGTGCTTTGTCATCATGGTTGCCTCGTGCAGGGTAAGTGGTTTGCCCATGTGGTCTCCCTTTCCCTTTGCTCCTGCTGAAAGTGGCCGAAGTCCCTGTTGCATGCTGCCCACTCTCCTGAACAGTGAAATGTTCCGGGGCAGCAAGACTGAGTTTAGCTTCCTTTGGATGCACATACTGGAGGACTTAAGGTGTCTTTGTAACATTGGTTTTTCTTACAAAGCGGAGCATAAGCGAATGTAAAACAGCAATATTACAAGGCAGGAAATCGGCTGTTGCACATCAGATGCCCAAAGGCCTGGCACACCAAGGTGCTTTCAGTCAACTCACAACCACCTCTCTCGCTTTCACACTCCGATCTTATGCCTCCCTCCTCCCTCAGCTGGAGGAGTGGTACTTCTATGACAAGTAACAGAGATTGCAACTATGGTTGTTTACACACAAGCAATTTTATCTGAAAGAGAAGAGTGACTCCAAACATGTGCAGAGTCCTTCTCTTACTCCAAACCCACAACCAACTCCCACACACCACAGATTAGGGTAAAAAGGTCTTCCAGTGTGTGCATTTAAAGACCAGCTTGTGCCCTGGGATGTTTAATTTTAGAAAGTAAGCGATGTCAATGTTTCAAAAGTTCATGTCTGAATCTTTGATGCAACCCAAGGCCTTCTCCTGGTACAGCTCCTACTTCTGGTTTTTGGTCAGCTCAAGCAGAGGCCTCCAGTTTGTCCTCACTGCTCACCTTAGGTGCTTCCAGGTGGGGGTTTAATATTGTAAATGGGGGCAGTGAGATATCACAAATGGGAAATTGGAAACACTTAAAGAGAGAGAGAACAATTGTATTTCCCCTGAAAAGGTAAATCCAGATTAAATTTAGAAATATAAAGACTGGTATTTTGAAGACAATGGCATCATATGAATGCTGCAAAATATTTTGGGAAGTCCTGCAAAGAGGGAATCTCTTAATAGCTGGTCTGCACTTTCAAACAAGCCCAGGGCTATTTGGGAAGAGCCCAAGACAATAATCAGGATTTGGTTCCATACATTTGTACCTTCTACATGTGCTCTAGGGGCATCAACCTTTATATGTCCTGCACAAGGGTCTTCAGACTGAAATAATGTGCTATTAGCAGCATTGCAGAGTTATCAAAGGAGTGATGGAAAGAGGCCCACAGCTAAGGACTATGCTAGCCATCCAAATTACCTAACTGGTAAATATGCCTCTGCTTTCCCAGGCTCAGGGAGCTACTGCCGCAACCTGGTGCTCCCTTTTGGAAACCAAGAGTGACAGAAGCCTGAAAAGGCTCCTGAAACCTGCCACATGCAATCAGTAAAGCTCCCATCACACAGCACAGCTGAGAATTAACGATTGTGGCATGTAGCTGCTTCACTCCTGGGCGTTTGGCTAATGCTTGAAAGGAAAGCTTGAACCAGGAACAGAGTGTCCAAAATTCCACAAGAAAAAGAAAAATATGAAATCTACTACATAAGAAGGCCAAAAAAACGCTGCAAGTTACTTCCCTTCCAAATAATAACACTAGCCAGGAAGTGGTTTAGGATGCCATTGAATTTCCTTAGTATGGAGCAAGGCAGTTCCACTTAAGCTACCCCACTGTTTTCCCTGCCTCCACCTGGGCCTATTGACTGCTTTGGAGGGAAAGGCCTGAGAACCACATGAATGCAAGCTATTGTTCAGGCGCACCACCTTGTCCCCGTGACAGAGGGGGCCTGGGGCACGCCAACATCACTGCAGCATGTGCACGTGACATCAGCACACTCCACAGCATGGTGACATTACTTGCGCATGTCGCAGGGGTGTGCTGACATGTCGTGCGGATGCCCCAATGAGGCATCTAATCATAAGCCTGCATTTTTATCAAAGCTTCTATATGTTTAATCAGGGCTTGCATTTTAAAAATGAGCTTAAAAAAAGGATTTTCAAATGTTTCATGCCAGGCAAAAGACCAGCTGCCTAAAAGAACCTTGGCAAGATGTTTTTCCTCCTAAGACAAGAAGGGCCCCATTGATTTATAGTAGAAAAACAATTCTCAAAGTCATAAAAAGGGAGAATTACATATGCTGCCCCAAGGCTGAGAAAACACCATTAGGAATGGGGAAAGATAATACTAATGTGCCTCCCAGTAAAATGAGCCAGATCTTCTTTCTAAGGTTAAAAGGCCAGGAGCAATGGGGAGAAACATTTAGCTGGAAAGAGAACATTTTTGGGGAAGTCCTTTTCTAAAGCTGTTTCTTAAACTGAGAGAGTTAAAAAAGGTTAAAATGTGTTAAATGTTGGAAAGGCAACTGGCTTGGCAGAAGAAGCAGCTTCTTCCTATTTTATTTTGAGGCTGGAGAGGAGGGGGAAAGGGGGAGGTGCAAACTGAAGAGGCTTCTTTTAAAAGCTGTGTTTTATTGAGTTCCTTCCTTTTTACTTTGAAAAGCTTTATTCTTTTAAGAGGCTACCTATGATAAATGTATGAAATATATTAGCTTAAATATATTGGCTTAAATGTAATTATGCAAAGGATTTAAGGAATGCTAGATTCTTATTTCATATGGTTGTAAGAGTTGTATTTATCCTGAAATTAAGTCAGCCACCAGCCCCCCCCCCCTGCCAGACAGAAGACGCCATCCGGGCAGTCTTGATATATAGTTGTCAGGCATTTTGTTTAGAAACATTAAATGAAGGAAATCTTTCAATGTTGATGTGAAACTCAAGATCCTTGACATCTGTTGAACATAAAATGTAAGATTAAACCATTTGTTTTAGAAGGCAATAGGGCAAGAAGGGCAAGAGGTGAGCTGGTAATTAAGATTCCATGTAAGATATATTATTACTTATATGTCATATATATAGCTCTTTGTCTCCCATATAAGGGCAAGGAAATGGGTGTATCTTTTGTGGGTGTATCTTTTGTGATTGGTTCTAGCAAACAGCCAATAGGAATTTCAACCAGGCTGATTGGACAGAGGCAGCCACAGGAGGAGCAAAGGGGGCTGGATTAAGGGAATATAAGTGCTGGCCAGAATGGCAGGAGGCCAGGCCAGAGCTTGGTAACCACGTACCACTGAGCCTCTTATTTATTTGTCTGACAAATAAATTACTATTTTAATTTCTCTATTGCTGCGTTGAATATTTCATTCCAGCTAAGCGTTAACCACAAGCAGGGTGCTACATTTTATGGTGCCCTGTGACTCGGATAAGTGGTCTGCTGGAACGCAGCCCCTTCGCCCTACTGGGCAGGGTACAAGAGAGAGGACAACTGCTTACCCAAAGCGCGCACTGGTAATTTTTTCCAGGGGGAACGCAGAAAACTCGTCTGTCTGATACCCTGCTCACTGGCGGCGACGGACCGGGGGAAACAGGGAACCAACCAAGGGTAAGTGCACAAAGGGATTTTTGGCCCTCCAATTAATTGGGAGGAAGAGAAGTCTTGATCAAACTTCTGCGTCTCAGTAAGGGGAAACTGAGTACGCTAGGTGGTTGGGTACATCAGATGGTGATCTGGTGTAGGGAAAGGGAAAAATTGGGAGGTAGAGTGTGGTGAAGTATCCAGCGCATTGTATGTGTGAGAAAGTACAGAGCAATCTGTAGCTGACCCGAGTGTGGAGTGGGCAGTACTTCGGTTCCTAGTAAGGCGACTTCACTAGGCAAGGAAACCCACGAAGCGCGTCTGTGAGTGACTGAGTGGATACTTCACAGGGCCATACAATGGGAGTTGGGGGTTCAAAGGGGGAAAATACACCTCTTGAGTGTATGTTAAATAATTTTAAGAAAGCCTTCTCAGGGGCATATGGAGTCAAAATGACGCCAGAGCGCTTGAGAACGTTATGTGAACTAGAATGGCCAAAACAAATTACTGGATGGCCATCCCAGGGAACCTTTGATATAAATTTAGTAAGCAAACTTTGGACTGATATCGCCAAAGAAACTGGAGGGTGCCCAGAACAATTTCCATATATAGATTCCTGGCTGAGCACATTAAATAAAAATCCTCCATGGATAAGGGAATGCAAAGTCAAACGATGCAAATTATTGGCTGTAAAAGCCGAAGCTAGGAAAGGAATCTTGCCAAATAAACTCAAACCCATTTTTGAGGGGCCAGAGGAAGAGGTGCTTCCACCTCCACCCTATGCTCCACATCGAAGGGAGCTTAATCCAAACACTCCACCAGTTGTAACCCCAAGGCAAGAAACTGGAATGAATAATGGGAGTGGAGTCACAGAGTTTGATTCCTTGATAGATTATGATAAATATCTTCAGGAGGCATTGGAGTCCTATAATAAAGCCCAAGCAGAAGTGGTTATTCCACCTGTGACTCCTAATAGACCTCCATCTACAGTCTCCTTTAGTGGAACAACTGATTGCCCACCCCAAACCCCTGTGCATCCAAGTCCCAGAGAAATATTACAGAAGTTACAGGGAGACCTTGCTCGGTCAGCAAGCAATACAGCCAGGCGTATAAAGCTGCTAAAAGAACGCCTTGCGACAGATACCATCCCCTATGATTTGAGGCCCCTAGAGCAAAGTGAAGAGAAAGGTCACGTAGTAGCCCCTCTTAGAAGAGTATTTGATGCACTTGAGGAGCCTGCGCTGGTTAATGGGCAACCCGGACCACGGCCACCTCGAACTTCGACCCTGCAATATATTCCATTCACAACTACAGATCTGATGAATTGGAAAACACACACCCCATCTTTTGCAGAAAAACCTCAGGCTATGATGGACTTGGTGACTTCAATAGTAAATACTCATAGTCCTACTTGGACAGATTGCCGCCAGCTCCTGAATACTCTGTTCACCACTGAGGAAAGGAGAGACATAATTGAAAAGGCACAGATATATTTGCGTGAGCAGGCCAGAGCGGGAAATATTTATAATGTTGACCGTCATCTCCAAGATAACTTTCCCTTGGAAGATCCTAATTGGGATCCAAACAATGCAATTCACCTGGCCAGACTCACCACCTACCGCCAGACACTTGTGCAAGGTATCCGCAGGGCATGCCAGAAGCCCACTAATATGTCTAAAGTTTCAGAAGTAGAACAAAAACCAAATGAGAGTCCGGGAGACTTTTTAGAGAGGCTGCAAGAAGCCTATCGTATATGGACTCCTTTTGACCCTGAAGCCCCTGAAAACAGCAGAATGATTACTGCTACATTTGTGGCCCAGTGCGCTTCTGACATTCGTAAGAAAATTCAGAAATCAGAAGGATGGGAAGGGATGCTGATGAGCCAAATTATGGCCATTGCACGCCGAGTTTATCGGAATAGGGATGAGGCTGAGAAACAAGAGAAGAAGAAGTGGCAGAAGGAAAAGATGGTAATGCTAGCCACAGCAGTGAAGCAAGACCACCGCCCCTTAAATGGAGGGCGAGGGCGAGGAAGGAATCCACCACTGGGAAGGAATCAATGTGCAAATTGCAAGAAGGAGGGTCATTGGAAGCGGGAGTGTCCTGAACCCCTGAGGTTGGAAGAAGTACGCCCAGGCCCAGGCCCAGGCCCAGGCTCCGGCCCAAGAAACCAGGGACGGGGACGGGGAATGATCCGAGATGGAAGATATCAGAGACCAGGACAGGGACGGAGTAGAGACAATTTCATTGGACTGGCAGAAGAGGATTTTACCCAAGACTAGGAACGACCGGACTCCATAAAGTTAGGCTTCCAGGAGCCCACGGTCACGATTCAATTAGGGAGCCATTTAATAGATTTTATGATTGATACTGGGGCTGAATACTCGGTACTCCCAGAACTATTGCAGAAAAAGGCATCTAAAAGTGTAGTCATTAAAAGTGCCACTGGACAGTCAGCCAAGAGGTCTTTCCTCCAACCTTTGGAATGCCAGATTGGGGGACATCGTTTAACCCATCAGTTTTTGTATATACCTGAGTGTCCAATACCTCTCTTAGGTAGAGATATGCTGTCCAAATTGCAGGCCCAAATCACTTTCACTCCTCGAGGTCCAGAAATGAAACTGCCATCAAAAGCAGCAGGAATAATTACCCTCTCAGTACCTAAGGAACAATCATGGCGCCTAATGTCAGCCTTGCAAGTCCAACCCACATTGGATACAGAATTAAACAAGCTCCTCCGAACTCTACAGGTGCCACCAGGAGTATGGGCTGAAAATAGCCCACCAGGAATGGCTAAGAATATAGCTCCAATTGTAGTAACCCTAAAACCTATGGCTACCCCTGTATCTGTAAAGCAATATCCCTTACCCCGGCGAGCAGCGGAGGGCATCCAGAAACATTTGGACCGCCTATTAAAATATGGTCTGCTTAAGCCTTGCCAATCAGAATGGAACACACCCCTTTTGCCTGTTCGAAAACCTGGGACAGATGAATACAGGCCAGTGCAGGACTTGAGGCTCGTAAACCAGGCTATCGAGACCTTGCACCCAAATGTACCAAACCCATATACCTTGCTGAGTTTGATCCCACCAGAAGCAACATTTTTTACTGTATTGGACTTGAAAGATGCATTCTTCTGTTGCCGGCTGGCACCACAGAGCCAACCTATATTTGCCTTCCAGTGGGAAGACCCTTTGACAGGAACAAAAGGCCAGCTAACCTGGACAAGATTGCCCCAAGGATTCAAAAATTCCCCAACTTTATTTGGCACTGCCTTGGCGAGGGATCTAACAAGTTACCCCTCAATACCGGGAGAAAAGGTGGTTCTGCAATATGTGGATGATCTTATACTAGCTGCAAAGGATTTTGATACCTGTAAAGAAGGGACAGAGGAACTGCTCCACTTGCTCTGGGAAGCTGGCTACCGAGTTTCCCAGAAAAAGGCACAGTTATGTTTAGAAAAGGTCAAATATTTGGGCTTTGACATCTCACACCAACAACGAGCATTGAGACCAGAGAGGAAAGAAGCTATTTGCCTTATCAAGGAACCTACCACAAGAAAACAACTTAGGGGATTCCTGGGAACAGCAGGGTTTTGTAGACTATGGATACCTGATTTCAGCAGTCTGGCCAAGCCCTTACATGAAAGCACTCGAGGTGCAGAAAAGGACCCATTCGTATGGGGACCTGAGCAGAAACAAGCCTTTTTAGTTATCAAACAGCGACTTATGGAGGCACCAGCCCTTGGATTGCCTAATTCGGAAAAACCCTTTCAGCTGTATGTACATGAACAGAATGGGATTGCAGCGGCAGTCCTGACCCAGAGATTAGGAAGTTGGAACCGTCCAGTAGCTTATTTGTCTAAACAATTGGACTCAGTAGCAAAAGGATGGCCTCCATGCCTAAGGGCAGTAGCGGCCACTGCGAGCCTTGTCAAAGAAGCTGATAAATTTACCTTTGGCCAGACGATGTATGTGAATGTACCTCATGCTGTTTTGACACTCATGGAATATAAGGGTAGTTATTGGCTAACGAACCCAAGGATGGCTAGATACCAAGGCCTATTGTGTGAAAATCCCAGGATTCATCTACGAGTAGTGAATATGCTCAATCCAGCGACTTTGCTGCCCCTACCAGAGGTAGATGATGAGGAATCACATGATTGTCTCCAAGTAATGGATGAAGTTTATTCCAGTAGACCTGATCTGAAAGATGAGCCATTAAAAAATCCAGATGTTGTATATTATACTGATGGTAGCAGTTACCTGCATGAAGGTGCCAGACGAGCAGGATATGCTGTGGTCACCAATGAGGAAGTTGTGGAAGCTGAAGCTTTGCCTGCTGGCACCTCAGCACAAAAGGCTGAACTTATAGGTTTAACTAGAGCTCTGCAATTGGCAGCCGGATGTAAGGCAAACATCTATACTGATTCAAAATATGCCTTCTTAACCCTGCATGCACATGGAGCTCTATGGAAAGAAAGAGGTCTAATCGGAGCCCACGGGAAGGCTTTGAAATATGGACCTGAAGTAGAAATCCTGTTAGAAGCAGTATGGGCTCCAGAACAGATTGCTGTAATGCACTGCAAAGGTCATGGACGAGGAAGGGATCCAATAACCAGAGGAAATCATGCTGCTGACAAAGCAGCCCGAGAGGCAGCCCAAAAGCCTGTGGGAGGATTTATAGCAGCCCTCATACCAGAGGTAGTTCCAGAAGAAGTTAAACCTCACTATACCCCAGAAGAGAGGAAGTGGGCTGAACAGGAAGGAGCAGTTGTGAAGGACGGTTGGATGATCCTGCCGGACAATAGGATTTATGTACCTCATCATCTAGCAGGCACAATTGTAAGAAATTATCATGAATCTACTCACCTTGGCGGTACTGCAACTAGAGAGAGTCTCAGTCGGAAGTTGTATATTATTAATCTATCACAATTAGCAACTTGCATTTCACAGAAATGTGTTCTTTGTGCTAAAAACAATCCCAGGCAGGGACCGGTACAACCTCCTGGAATTCAGCATGTGGGATACGTCCCCATGGAAAGCCTAATTGTGGACTTCACAGAGCTGGTCCCTTCTAAGGGATTCAAGTATCTCCTTGTGTTTGTAGATACTCTTACCGGATGGGTTGAAGCTTTTCCCACCCGAACTGAAAAGGCACGAGAGGTAACTAAAAGACTCCTCACTGAATTGATCCCAAGTTTGGATTACCTAGATGCATTGGAAGTGATAATGGGCCAGCGTTCATTGATCAAGTAGTACAAGATGTATGTCGAGTCCTACAAGTAAAATGGAGACTGCATACAGCATATAGGCCTCAGAGTTCAGGGAAAACTGAAAGAATGAATCGGACTCTGAAAACCCAATTGGCAAAATTAACCCAGGAAACGGGATTGGGATGGGTAGATGTGTTACCCATAACACTGTTTCGTGTTCGGTGTGCACCCACAAAAAGACTTAAGTTGTCACCTTTTGAGCTCCTGTATGGGAGACCGCCCTCCTTTGTTCAGGATATTCCAGCTGACCTTAAACAAATAGGAGACCATGTGACACAGGAACAAGTGCAATCTCTCTCCCGTGTTTTTGTTTCTCTTAACAGGTGGGCCCTCGAGCGCACGCCGTGCAGCATTGCCGAGCCGATTCATCAGTTCCAGGCTGGCGATAGCGTATGGGTGAAAGAGTGGAAACGCGATCCACTTGCACCTAAGTGGCGTGGACCTTACACCGTCTTGCTCTCTACTCCAACAGCGGTGAAGGTAGCTGAGGTGACCCCCTGGATTCATCACTCTCGTTTGAAGAAGTCTGAAGGCAGTTGGACGTGCAAAGGTGACCCCTCTAATCCTTTAAAACTAACTCTCTCCAAAAACCCCTGTATCTAGCCCTACCGGGAACGGGCTAGGTCACGGGCAACATTTGACGACCGGCCTGCTGCAGCCACAACCTGGAAGCTGGCTGACCTGCGCACGCCTGAAGCTTGAGGAGCGTCTGAACCAGCGACTGTGAACGGAAAGATTCTCTAATACAATTGATTGACTGCCCCCCCCTTGTGGAACAATTATCAGAGATATTACTCATTGGGGATCCTCGGGATATATGTTTTGGTCTTGGTGGTTCCCCATTTCTGTCACTGGGGGAATTATATTGGGGCTAATAATTATTTGCTATCACAATAAGGTAATCTTTTGTGGAAGGAATGCATATACTAGACATCAACATGATTTTATTAATCCTGATCCCTTGGGAAGGGGAAGGGTCCTTGAATCTGACCAAATTGGCTAAATATGGATTCAGCCATGACCACAATATGTGGGTAGGTTTAGCTGAAATGGTAGCTAATGTTGCAAATAGGACCAATTGCCTTGTTTGCTCTCTTGGGCCAGATGATTCAGAAGGAGGTATGCCCTTATTACCGATACCATTAGATGCTATTGGTATGGTAAGCGAAATGCCACACCAAACTGAAATACAGAATTTCCCCGGATGGAACTCAACTAAACCATTACGAGTTATACCTGTACAAGGGGAATTCTGTGTACATAAATCATCAGATGCAGCTGATTCTCCCATGATAGGCTCTTCTCATTGTCACTATACTTGGGATTATAAGAAGAATAGTCATACCTGGGCACACGGTACTACCTATCGAACTCGGAATGCCTTGCCCTGTGCACCTCCTTTTATTCATGCATGGAAAGTGGTGTGGAACATAACTGTGACAGAAGAAGGCAATCTAACATACTGCACTGTGAACTCTCTACCCCTTTTGGTATTTCGCCTTCTGTATTCCCCGTACCAAAAACCTCAGACCCGATGGTTGTGGTGGATATGTGGAGAATGGGCATACAAGAAACTCCCTTCCAAATGGAGTGGGACTTGTTTCTTGGGTTGGGTATTACCACCAATGTGGATTATGCCCACTAGTTCGGCCAGGCGAACACGAAGGAATGCTGATATTTCTCATATAGCAGGAGGAAGTACCCAAAGTTGGAGCGGTACTGATGATTGGCCGCCAGAGCGCATTATAGCCTATTATGATCCTGCCTCCTGGAATCCTGGTGAGCTCATACAAGGGGCACGGGATCCTATTTATAATCTAAACAGAATAATTCGATTGCAAGCAGTAGTGGAACTTGTAACCAATGCAACGGCCCAGAGTTTGAGACTTATTGCACAACAGTTGGATGAAAGTAGAGCCGCCATTTTGCAGCTGAAAATGGGAATGGATTATGTACTTGCCAGGCAGGGAGGCCTATGTGGAGTCTTGAATTTGACAGGGAATGCCTGTTGCTTTAACATTTCTGATAATGGTGAGGCAATCCGTGTGTTGGCCACAAAGATGGAGAATATAGCACATGTCCCAGTACAAACATGGGAAGGATGGGATATGGGATGGCTCACCAATTGGTTACCTAATGTCACAGGACTCAAAGGGATACTATTGTCTTGCTTGTTTTTCTTGACAGTAGTAGTATTGGTTTTATGTATGATGCCATGTATCATTTCATGTTTTAGAAGTACAATTAGCAAGATGGTTTCAAATGAAACTCTACCTCATATCATGGCCCTATACAGAGCTTTACCTCAGGAATATGATGAAGGTCAAGCTATCAAGGACACTTGGGATGAAGGTCCTTGAGCTTGAAAGGGGGGAATGAGGCATCTAATCATAAGCCTGCATTTTTATCAAAGCTTCTATATGTTTAATCAGGGCTTGCATTTTAAAAATGAGCTTAAAAAAAGGATTTTCAAATGTTTCATGCCAGGCAAAAGACCAGCTGCCTAAAAGAACCTTGGCAAGATGTTTTTCCTCCTAAGACAAGAAGGGCCCCATTGATTTATAGTAGAAAAACAATTCTCAAAGTCATAAAAAGGGAGAATTACATATGCTGCCCCAAGGCTGAGAAAACACCATTAGGAATGGGGAAAGATAATACTAATGTGCCTCCCAGTAAAATGAGCCAGATCTTCTTTCTAAGGTTAAAAGGCCAGGAGCAATGGGGAGAAACATTTAGCTGGAAAGAGAACATTTTTGGGGAAGTCCTTTTCTAAAGCTGTTTCTTAAACTGAGAGAGTTAAAAAAGGTTAAAATGTGTTAAATGTTGGAAAGGCAACTGGCTTGGCAGAAGAAGCAGCTTCTTCCTATTTTATTTTGAGGCTGGAGAGGAGGGGGAAAGGGGGAGGTGCAAACTGAAGAGGCTTCTTTTAAAAGCTGTGTTTTATTGAGTTCCTTCCTTTTTACTTTGAAAAGCTTTATTCTTTTAAGAGGCTACCTATGATAAATGTATGAAATATATTAGCTTAAATATATTGGCTTAAATGTAATTATGCAAAGGATTTAAGGAATGCTAGATTCTTATTTCATATGGTTGTAAGAGTTGTATTTATCCTGAAATTAAGTCAGCCACCAGCCCCCCCCCCTGCCAGACAGAAGACGCCATCCGGGCAGTCTTGATATATAGTTGTCAGGCATTTTGTTTAGAAACATTAAATGAAGGAAATCTTTCAATGTTGATGTGAAACTCAAGATCCTTGACATCTGTTGAACATAAAATGTAAGATTAAACCATTTGTTTTAGAAGGCAATAGGGCAAGAAGGGCAAGAGGTGAGCTGGTAATTAAGATTCCATGTAAGATATATTATTACTTATATGTCATATATATAGCTCTTTGTCTCCCATATAAGGGCAAGGAAATGGGTGTATCTTTTGTGGGTGTATCTTTTGTGATTGGTTCTAGCAAACAGCCAATAGGAATTTCAACCAGGCTGATTGGACAGAGGCAGCCACAGGAGGAGCAAAGGGGGCTGGATTAAGGGAATATAAGTGCTGGCCAGAATGGCAGGAGGCCAGGCCAGAGCTTGGTAACCACGTACCACTGAGCCTCTTATTTATTTGTCTGACAAATAAATTACTATTTTAATTTCTCTATTGCTGCGTTGAATATTTCATTCCAGCTAAGCGTTAACCACAAGCAGGGTGCTACACCATGGCGTGTATGCGAGCATGATGTGCTTATGTCCCACAGTGTGTGAGTGCCACCATGTAGAACTTTAGGGATTCCCAGCCCCTTCATTGAAAATCTGTGGGTGCCTGGGCTCCATAGTCCCACATAGATGCTGCCTGTGCTCCTGTTAAAGAGAGTTCCTGAGAGGAAGACCAGAGTGTATTTCTAGTGTAACACTAGCGGTATCTTAAGACTTAGTATACACAGATCATAGTGACAACTGTAAAGAGTGCCATGAAACGAAGTATATGCTTAGGTCAGAAAACAAATACCAGTATATAATTACTATTACAGTACTTGGATTTTTATCCAGCCCTTCCCCCCACTCCAATAAGGCTAGGGAGGCAAACAGCAAAACAATAAAAATAACACAACCATTAAAAAAACACTTTAAAGGAACCAAGTATCACCACAACTAAAAAGCACAGAATACAAAAAGAAGGTGCAAACTGACTGGGTTTGGGTAATAAGTGTATGGTCTAACCAAAGTACACAAATTGAAGCTATGGTGATACAGCAGAAGTCTAAACCCAGGAGCAAAGCAGTGTGTATGAGTGTGTTGTTTTGAAGCTAGGTGTGGTTATCTGTGTACTTCACAGTTGCCTTGTAAGGAGGGATATTTGAGCACATTTAAAACGAAGCCAAGAAACCTGTGACATGGTAGAGTCACCCTCAACCAGAAACAGCAGTGTCATTCCAATAGTCTTTCTTTTCCTATCCTTGCTGCCACACTCAGGTGGGTGCCCTCAGGAGCTGGGGGCCAGATTTCACAAGGTATAAGCCTATTAAGCAAAACACTCACCAACAAGGACAGGGTTGTAGCTGCAGCACAGTGATCCAGAGGCAAGGTCAAGCAACAGTGCAAGGTCAACCTCACGGGGACGTAAAGTAAGACACCATTGTCTACAGCAAGGAGTGGGGACTCAAATTAGAAAAAAGGCACCAAAGACCTGTGTTGCTTCCATGGAAGGCTCAAGAGTGTGACCTTATATATCCTGGCTTCCTAGATCACACCCTAACAACAGCTGCTGGTACTTAGAAGAGAGATTTGGTGATTTCTTACTCATGAGTAGATCACTTACTATCTGTGCAACAACTCTGGGCCCACTGTCACATGCTATGTTGTCGCTTTGGCCTGGACCCACAACCTTTTGGTACTAGCAAGCCCAAGGACTGTGGGGTGGCTCTACCTCCTTCCCTGACAGCTCCAAGGAACTCTCTCTGGAGTGCTCCTCTAGGGCAGGCTTCCTCAACCTTGGCCCTCCAGATGTTTTGAGACTACAATTCCCATCATCCCTGACCACTGGTCTTGCTAGCTAGGGATCATGGGAGTTGTAGGTCAAAAACATCTGGAGGGCCGAGGTTGAGGAAGCCTGCTCTAGGGAATCCTCAGTACTAGTTCCAGAGGACCACACCTGCTTCTCAAAAGTCCTCAACCTGTTCAGCACCTTGTTCATTCTCTGAGGACCCCATGCCACATACCAGGTAGAGGCTAGGCATGACCCTCCACTTATAACCCACAAAAGCCTCTCTGTGTATGTCCAACACAATGCAGTTTCTTTCAGTTTTTGAAGATTTCCATGGGAATGTGTGTGAATGCATGAGCCACTCTCACTCTCATTTCAAAGAGAATAAGAAAGTGGGGGTGGGGAGGGGAGTATGCCTATATACATTGATTCCAACACTTTCCCCACTCGAGGGGAGCTACGCTTCTAAGGAAGGGGCTTGCTGTGCATTTCCTACACTGCTCTGCCTGCCCAATCCCTTGCTATTTCTAATTAGGAGCAAGTCTGCACCACTGGCACCACTGTTGTGAGACCTCTGCCAGTCCTCCTCTCTTCCTCCTGGTTGAAAAATGAAACATTTATAGGAAAAGTAAATGAAAGTTATGAAAATAAGCTGCAGCATGGGACTTTGCCCCCTGTGTTATTATCTGTTTATTAGTCTGTGCCTGAAGGCAAAAGTCTTTCATAACGCAGTGTGAGAAACCAATACTTGAAGGACTCTTTAGAACAATCTGCCTGATGCTTCATATTTATTTTTAAAATGTAGCAAACAAGAAGGGGAAAGGGAGAAGGGAAAAAATCTTTTCTGGTCCCTTAGGAATGACAGACGGTTTTGTTTCAGTAATTTTCTTGTTGGGCACCTTCCAGCTGGCAACTTAGAAAGCTGACAGGGAAGGGATTTTTCATACATTTTAAGCTGAATTATTGACCAGATTGTTTCTCTAGTAACTTTTTAATTTTGGAGAGGATGACTACTTACAGAGATGAGAAAGTGAGCAGAATTGTTTGTATGTGCGGCAGCCCTGATTTGAAGCTAATTGTGCAATGTAAGACAAGTGGTGGGACAGGGTAATTTGCAATATTGTGGAAAGGACTTGAGGACTGAGGCAAGGAAAGAGTGGATAGGTGGGATGGTCAGAGCAGGAACAGGAGCAGCACTGTGGGCAGTGCCTGGGGAGGACTGGGTCACCAGATACATGCAAGTAAAGCATAGGGGAGCCCCCACCTACCATGAATTGCCCAGAGTATAGAGTAGGGGAGATTTAGCATCCACCCTTTCCCAAAATCTTAGGATGAAGGTCAAGCTTCCAATACTTTACATATAGCCAAATACAATAAAAGAAATTTATTAGCAGGGACCACCCACAAACTGCCACCCTGGGGTTTCATATTTCCCTTAAGCATGCCATATCACTCCCCAAATCTCTCCTCTTTCTTGCTATTTCTGCTTGTCTCCATTTCCCAACACATTGGGGCACATGGAAGCCCTCTCCTAGTCCCTGAATTTAAATCCCAGTCATCTGCCACAACCACAAAAGCCATTAAAAGCATCAAAGCTCCCTTCCTCCCAGTCTCTAGCTGCTTTTTTCCTGAATCAACCCACCATCAAAATGTGCTCCAGTTTCAGACACACAGATAAATTATGAACCAGGCCTGTTACTGGTCATCATAGCTATGTACTTACTAGATGTTATAGACTAGTAGGGGGTATAGTACAAAGTACCAGAAAGTACTTGACACTGCTGCCCACTGCCATCTTGTGTGCGTACTTGGCTATGCCATGTGGCCAAGAGAGGCAGACAATAAGGAAAAAGGGGGTGTGGCATGGTGGCATATTTAATATAGGAAGCAACTGCCACTCACATGCCTGTTTGCTTCATTACTTGTGACCTAAAGAACTTGGACACCAGTGAACACAAGCTAGCCCTACAGCAGCCACTTTGCCACTCCTCCAGCCACAGGGGCCTGCTGCAGCAGAATGCTACCTTGCATGGTGTGGGAGCACAGGAAAGTGGTTTGTGCACAGGGAAGGAGCACAGGTTGTGGCAGGTGCCTGAGATAGGTAGGTGGCACCTGCAGGAAATGGGAAGTACTTAGAAGTGCAGGTCTAGGTGTTGGTGGTAAAAAACCTCTGGTTTCGATGCTTGCTCGATCTTCGCATTTTCAGCTTTCCAAAAGGATTCGTGAAATCTTCATTTACTGAAAAACCTGAAAACTTTCCAGCTGGGCTTGTTATAACTGCAGTTTCCTCCCTCTGAACATTTCCCAGCGTTATAAACTTCTATTCCTAAGGATGATGCTCATGCAACTCTAAAGATTGTGCCCTTGATAATTAGGAACAGTAAACACCAAATAATGTTCTATAGAGTAGTTAGTTACTGCACCCTCCTTTCAAGAATCATTTCTGAATTTGCCATTTATGGCTACCTCCATTAATGACTATATTTATTAAAATATGTTTGTGAATGTCATTGACACGTCAGAGCCACCATGCTTATTTGTAGCACTGTATACATTTTTTTCCAAATGCATTCCAGGATATTTAAAGTATCTGAATGACAGAAACAACATATGACCAAATAACTCAGATCCTGCTTACAGGCTTCCTTCCCATAGGCATTTGGTTGGCCACTGTGAAATTAGGGTGCTGGACTAAGTAGACCTTTGGCCGGATCCAACAAGACTTCTATGCAGAAAAAAGATGTGCATTTTAAATCAGTTGGAGTAATGAATTTGTATAACAAGATTTTTTTTTACTACATTACTAAATAATTTAAGACACAGTACATTTCTTAATAATTTAATAACTTTTTTAATCCAGAAAGGGTGGCTACTTCCAGGCAAAAGAGGGTAGGGTTGTTTGTGTGTGTTTCTTGTTAATATGGTAGCCCTAATTCAAAGCTAATCATGCAATTTGCTTATTTTTTTTATTATTGTGCAATCTGCCTATTATTGTACAGCATTTAGAAAAAAAATTAATCACGTTATATTCAAAAGAATGTCAAAGTGATGTAAAAAAGAGAAATAAATAAAATATATTAATAATCAAGTAGAAACCTATTTAAATACAATTTTACTATTTCGTAATTAACCAGGCCAGGATTATCTTCTGGGAGACCTAGTGGACTAAAGATGTCTTATGGTTTTTATTTATTTATTTCCCACTCTTCGCTTTAAGGTCTCAGTCCAGGTTACAACATTAAAACAACATTAGAAACAGTTGAAAACAACTGAACAGGTGCTGAAATCTCCAAAGGGTCAGTGACTGTCTGATACCCACAGCCAGTACAGTACTTCACAGCACAGACTTATTGAGTTAGCTGCCCTATATAAAACAAGCATAAGGCGATTTTCTTGTTTAAGGAGAAACAAGAAACAGCAGCGGGCTATGCCGTATTGTGATGCCACACATGATGGATCTAAGTAATGGCATCAGTGGCCATATTTAACACAGAAGAGGGGAAAATCCCCAAGATTTAGCCTATGCATTTTCTTTTTGTGCAACAATGCTGCCCTCTAGTGGAAGGCTAGTGGCATTTAGGGGAACCTATTGATTTCAGTGGAGATCATTCAGCTTCCACTGCTGTAGGTGCAACAACAGATCAAGTCTGCAGAGAACTCTTGTAACAACAGCGGTGGGCATTGCCCACTGTAGCTGATAGGGTGGGAAGCAAGAAGAACAGTAGGTGGAGCTAACTGTATTTCCAGTTTTCTCCCTGTCCTCTTTTCTGCTGAATTCTTTGTTTATTTATAACTGGAACATGGCTGCAATATATGGGGAAAGAGGAAACTTTCCCCTAACCAACCTGCATAGCCTGTTGATTGCTATTGCATTTGGTAAGTGAAATGACGTCGTACTAACATTAGGGTACCCAGCGGATATACTTTGTGACATTGTTGATGTCCAGCAACATCTCTCCCCCCTCTCCACTTCAACCAATCATACTCAGTACTTAATGCCTCTTAAAACTGAGCATAGAACAACACATGCACAATGCAATGTTTGAAGTATGGCATAGCTTTCTCTTTCTGATGCAAGTACACAGGATTGGAAAGCTGAGCATATATTGAATTCCAACATGTAAGATTTCCACTGCAGTTCCATCAGTACCATACACTAGACAGTTTGAGGGGTGGTGTTGTGGATCTAGAGAGTGTGTTTCTGGCACTGGGCAATCAGGAGTACCTACCCGGCTTGCTAGTGTGCACTATAAAGCACAAACTCAATCACACATTTAGTTACCTTGTGGCCAGAAAAAGCAAGCTTCTTACAGTAAACTCCTATTCCATGTCTCCTGGCTTGTGGGGCAAGATCAGGTCCTCTTGGAGTTATTAAATTGGGCAAGGTCCCGATATCACACACGAGGCATCTGATTTTCTCCCACTCTAGACCCTGAGCTAATACGCATCACAAGAAGTGCTTCCTCACACTTCTCAGTTGAGCCCTATTAACCAGTAGGCAGCACATTTCTGATGTGGCACTGTTTTAGCTTTATTCTAGCAGTTTATTTCTATTGGAGGAGAAATACACCACTTGGGATGTGCTTTGGTTAGCACTTCTGCGGAGAGGCAGAGTTCCTCTTCTGATACAGCTTGCTGCACTTTGCTTTTCCCAATTACACGAAGAGCAGGAAAGCTGAAGTGAAAAAGGCTTGCAAGGACCTCTTTTCTGCGGCACATCTTCTCTCACATACTTGCCTTCTGGTCTGGGAGGAAAGCAAATCAGCTGCTCAGCAAGGCCAGCCCTACCGTTAAGCAGAGTGAAGCAACCACTCTGGGTGGCAGATCTGTATGGGACCATCCACACATCACGATCCTTCCTCAATGTTACATTATTTCTGCCTGGAGATGTACTTTTGTGGCTATAATGCAGCAAAGTGGAACCAAAACAACAACAACAGGAATATTTGTGCTATGAAAAATTACAAGATTTTAGCAGGAAGCTATGTGACATGCAGTATGTTCACTCTGAAAAAAATTTCACGTGCAGAATATTGAAAGTAGGATTGCATGTAGCCTCCCTAATACCATAATTAATGGAATTCATAATACATGTGCAATTAAAAGGACACCCCACCCCCCAAGATTCAACTACCAATCATTTTGTGCATGTGGAAGGCGGAAGCCACACACCATCTTTGTTTTAGGCAAAAAAAATGTCCTTAGGCTGCCCTGTTTAACCTAGCAACCCATGATTTGCCTAACTCTTGCCACATCGCATGACATTTTGCAGTGTCAACAGCTACGCTTGATTTCCGTTTGGTGTAGTAGTGCAAGTATGACAAAATATTGAATGTCTATTTGAGCAAGTAACCTACCTTTGTTATTGCATATACACATATGTATTCTGTTTTTATGATAGTCAAAAGAACAAATATTCTTAAAATATTTACACTTGTATATTTTCTTTTGAATAGTGGTTCTTTCTAAGATGATCATGATATTTACATATTGTTTATGAAGAGCTTCTTTATACAGTATTCAGTTTGGGTAATTACTATTTTTCCGTGTACGACTAGGTTTCCCCCCTAAAAAATGTCAAAAATTAGGAAGCATCTTATACATGGATACATCTTCCCTCATTTTCTTAAATCTGAGTCCCCCAAAATATAGACAGGAAAATACGGTATATTTTTTAAAAAATTATAGTTTCCCTAAGGAAGGACCAGAGTGATCTGAAGCACATTGGGTAATATTATTTTTTCTACTGTGTGGTTTTTGCTCCTTTTCCTTACCTTTTGAAATGTGGCCTAGTTCCCAGGTGACAGTGATCATAATCTCCATCATAGTGGCAGCCATCACTGCATCCCTCACCTCAGCAGATGTAACACAGCCTCAAGCAGCAACTAGAGCTATGTCCCATCAAGGTGCTATAGGCCTCTCCTGCTTTCCCGCCTTTTTTAACCTCAGGGCTGTCATGAGCAGTGTGGCTGCTTTGGCCCGTTTATTCTCTACCCCAGTGCCTTACAGAGGCAGGCCAAGCCTATTGAAGCCCTTAGCCTTTCCTCTTCTGAGCAAACAGCTCTCAATTCCCCTCAGGAGTTGCAGGATAGGTGTGTATAAAGAAACAAACAGCAGTATGAAGGCCTTTCTATGTGGTGAAAAATATGCAAGCCATGCCATTGGTGAGCCAAGAGCTAATATTGGGAGGAGGGACCACCTGCCTCCTAGAGCAGCTTGGAATCAGCCCCGTGTGCTTAAGATGGTCGTTAGCCTACGTCTACGGCTGCAGACGCAGGATACCTTTTGACCACATTTGAACCGCATGTGTGCCCCCCCCCCCAAGAATTCTAGACACTGTAGTTTATCCTTCACCAATTTACAATTCCCAGCAACCCTTAACAAAACACAGGGGCAGGGATTAACTATAAAACATGCTTTAAAGCAATGTAAAGGCCCTGGTCCCCAGTTGTTTTACATCCAGAACAAACAGCTGGCTTACTTCATAAGATGATGGTGTCTGCTGAAAGCTGTAACTTCATTTCAGCATTTTACGGAGAGGAATAGCTGTTGACTCCCTCCTCTCTTGAGTAAACAGTTCGTTTTCCCTCATGAGGCGCAGGAATGGAATGTGGCAGGGGCTAAATTGTTGCACAGCAGCCTAAGCCTTTGCTGCAGGAACACAATGGAGAGAGGGTGATAGCTCCCAGGCACTGCCCTCTCTTAAGGTTTTTATAGCTCTACATTTATTTCTTATGTGAGTACATGTGTCTGGCTGTCTATGGAACAAGACTATGGAATCGCAGAGCTCATTTTACATGATGCCCAAGCATAGTACTTGTACGGAAATATGTTGCATATTAGTGGTAGGAAGGCATAGGATGACTGCTCAAATAAAACTGCACCCACCACCCATGGCCATCTTCCCAGGCTGCTGGTATATTGAACTATGTTATGATGAACCAACTAGATTTCATGGAAGAACAGGAGTAAATGCAGGTGACCACTTACCAAGTGGTAAATTACCACAGTACATATAACACTGGCACGCAGTCTACAGTATCAAGAAGCAGTTGACATGAACACTGAAGTACATTATCAACTGGCAAGTCTTATATGCATCCACCCATTGGTTGCATTTGCATATCATAAAACAGTTAGGAGGGACTAATGAATCACAATACCTGGCATAGTACAGTGGTGCCCCGCAAGACGAATGCCTCGCAAGACGGAAAACTCGCTAGACGAAAAAGTTTTCCGTTTTGGAGGCGCTTCGCAAAACGAATTTCCTATGGGCTTGCTTCGCAAGACGAAAATGTCTTGTGAGTTCCTGCGGGGTTTTTTCCCTCCCCCCCCTTTTTCTAAGCCGATAAGCCGCTTATCCGATAAGCCGATAAGCCACTAAAAGCCGCTAAACCGCTAATAGCGCTAATCCGTCAATGGGCTTGCTTCGCAAGACAAAAAAACCGCTAGACGAAGAGACTCACGGAACGGATTCTTTTCGTCTTGCGAAGCACCACTGTACTACATTTGTTTTGCTCCAAACAAACCATGATGTGAAACAAAGGTTTCTTCTTGGGTTACCCATCATGGATTGGGAGAGGGGGAATTCACTGGCTCAGGCATAATGCTAAGCCAGGGATTGTGGTTTGTAGCTCCCACTAGGGGAGGAACTAAGTGGAAGCAATCTTTGTGTTTACAGTAAACCATTAAGTATAGTTTGCTACAACATGTGAACTGAACCACTGTACCAAAGCCCATTAGGGTTGTTGCAGGACACTCAGCATGGATCAAGTGAAACACAGCATTAATGCAACGTATCACAGGAAATGTTTTCTGAAGAGAAATAATTAAGAAATGGACACGGGTTTATGTAAAAAAAATGAAGTGTATTTCAGGAGTATTTGAACATCAACATGCAGGTACAACAGGAATAAAAATTATTGCACCTCTATTATGTGGCAATTGTTCAAGTTTCTAAAAACACTTATATCCCAACATTCTGTTTCTGCTAGTCAGGTGCTGATTGGCACCAACTTGAAATTGAAGCCCATCTTGAAAGGTGGGCTCACAGCCTCCAGAATAACAAAAACCAAAACACAATGTAAACACACACACAGCTGTAAAATCACCCACTAGAAGTACGGCATCATCCTTCATGTCCAGTAAGAGAAAACTGGAGAAAGACACAATCCTCCCCACAGGAAGAAACAAACAAAACCCCCAAAGAACACCTTAATTCAGTGCTAATGAGGGAAAAAAGCCCCACAGGTCATTCCTTTTACCCTGTCTATGTTGAGTATTCTTCCGTAGCATAACAAACACCAAAAAGTCTTAGGCATTGTTCCCCAGGAGTGGTTTTTAGGCAAGGTGAATGTCTAATATTTACACTTAATATCTAGTTGATGGTTTTAGATGCACCATATAATGGTGTGAAGTATTGCTGAGAAATGCACCAGCTGGATATTGAAAGGTTTAAAGGCTGTATGAAGGAAACTAAAGTTGAAATTCTAGACACCAAACGAAAATAAGAGAAAGTGGGAAAGCAACTTGCTAAGGGAACTGTGTATATTGCATGCCTAAACAAAGTTATCCAATCACCCCCATTCATGGAACATCATGGAGATCAGTCTCAACTAACTGGATCAACACAGTATACATATAGTGGCTTAACTAGACTATAGTTATGCAAACACCTGTCTCCTCAACATGGCAACATCAGTTCAACTCTCATCACATGCTGCCTCCTGATAAGCACTTAAAAATATTAAGCCTAAGACCTTAAATTTTTCCCTCAGAAACATCATGATTGTCTGAACTCTTCAATATATATATATTAGATGTCCAAAGAATAAATCTGATTTACTGCCATGTGGTTTCGTTGCAATGATTTTTTGTGGCCAATCATTTTTACTGAAGTGGGACAACAGTTACAGGAATATATCAAGTAACATGAAAAATGAAGGCTTCTGCAGGCTTTAACAATTACATAGGTTTCCTGGTAATGGTAGAATGAATACATAAAAAGGTAATATCTAAGTGGCATCTATACAGAAATGAGATGGCCCAATATGCTTTATTTGGCTAAACTAGAGATATAAATCCTTTGGCTGCCTTTGTGTAAACAGATGCTACAAGGTATGTTTGAAGCTACATTATTCATCCCCGGGGCTCAAATTCACACAGGGTAAATCAATGCATTTAATATTTTTACATTATTCAAGTTAATGTGCATTTCTGAGTGGCTATGCCATCAATTCCCTTTCTCTGAATGTATGTATTCACTGAGGCCCCAGTTGCCTCTGTTCTGAGGGCAACACAGCAAAGGAAAGGCTGGTAAGATAAAGGTGTGGCTGGATGGACGAAAGCCTAATGGTTTATTTTTAAAATGTTAATGCATAAATTTAGCTATTGTGCACTGGTGGCAGGATTAAAGAGATTAGCAGATCTTAAATCATTGTGGGGAACTACTATTGAAGTTTTGAGTACTGAAGCTTCAGGTTCTATATGAGAAAGCCAATGGATCTTTCTGCAGCATTACAACACACACACACACACACACACACACTATTCCCTTTATTACACACACACACACACACACACACACACACACACTCACACACAGGCTAATATAAAGAAAACCCCAAATCAAAAATAAATTGGTCCAAAACTAAAACCAAATAATTGGGTATGTAGTGGGGAGAATCAGGGAGTTTGGGCAAGACTTGAAATGAGATTATAATAAATTAAGGATTTAAGAGCATATTCCTAGTCAAAAAGTACATGTAGGCTCTGTAAGGAGAAATGGTGCAGGAAGAGCCTTCATATCAGAAACCTGGCTGAGAAATAAAGCTGTGCTGTAATGAATTGCAGTGCTTGCCCTGGAGAGCGATTAGTCAACATGTGATCACCTCTGTAGGTAGAACAGCAGACTATGCAAATAATTACTTTTTCTGCTCACACAGACACATACAGATGCATTTTGTTAGGCAAGGCTGTAAGTATTGTGGAGTTTATGGAAATAGTTACTTTTGCCTATAAACTGTAATTAGATTCAATAAGTAATTTACTTGAAATGCTGCAGCTAGTGCTATACTGTATGTATCAGTGCAGTATCATAGACTCAGATGTCTTTAAGCAAAAAGCACCAACTGATGTTGAACTTTCAAAAACATTCAAAAGGTTACTTAGAAAATATAGACATTTAAGAAAGATAGTAGGTGGATTAAACAATGGAAGGGAAGGTTGAATTATAATAAACTTTCTATATGACTGAAGGGTCAATTTACTGAATTACCTACTTACACTTGGGAAAGAGACACTAATGCTAACGGGACCATTTCACTTAGACACCGTTTGGTCTTAGCTGCCTCCTGATGAATCAATGAAGATCACTTCTCTCACTCACAAAGTCAAATGAGAACACTTCACTGGATTTTAACTTTCGTCCACAACAATCAAGATAGCTCCATAAGACTGGGGATGTGATAGTCCCAAATGTTTGCCTCTCACAGCAACATGTCAGTAAAGTAAGTTAGCTTAGGTTGCTAAAGCAGGGGTGGGAAACCTGTGGCCTCCAGGTGTTACTGGACTGCAATTCCCATCAGCCCTAGGCAGCATGACCAATACTCAGGGATGATGGGAGTTATAGTTAGCAATTACAGTGAAAGCCTACAGGCCCCTTACTCCTGAGTTAGCCTAACTGAAGCACCATGTGCCTCTTTTGAGGTTACTGACTACTTTGAGCAAAAAGGATTAAAAATTCTAAAAAGGGAGAAAAAGAAGTAATCTTCTTTTAAATCAAAGCCTTTTTAAAAAAAAAATCAGAGATAAACTAAATATTTTATTTTGACGTTTTGCTTAACGTTCTTTTTAAAAGGAGGATATTGCCCCATTGCACAAGCTGACACAAGGTTTCCTCACAGATATACATAAATTGGACATCTATGATATGTAAGAAAATATGTGAGGTGGCATAATGATTCAGAACAGTCTGCCATCAAAAGTGTTTATTTTAATCCTTGCCAACTTAAAATACGTGACCTAAAATTTTGGAAACAAGGACTGAAATTTGGAATTTCTCAAAATGTGCCATTTCCAAGTGAGTGGTCTAATTTGGCAAATGTAATTCCCTGGAATTTTGAAAGAAAATAGATATTTAACAGAATGCTTCAAATTTAGGGCCAAAAATGTTGGGGGGGGGGGGGAGTTTGGAAATCATTTTTTAAATCTTGCTTTAAAGATATCCTGCTAAGAGGCATCAAACGCTGAGTACAAAAATAGAATTGCAAGAATGAAAAAGGCAAGAGTGTGAAAACACAAATCAACAAAAAAAGTTGCACAAGTTTTGTGTTTTATATTTGTGTTCTACTAATGTTGTCTTTGCTTCTGAATGTAGATATGTTGCTATGTTTTCTTCACGACGTCACCATCTGACAACAGGAAGTCTCTTGTTTGTGATTGACCTCCAGCCTCTCCGATTTCTCCTGGCATCAGAACAGTTTCCTTTTTGGAATTCTGGCTAGAATCTGGTCCAGATGAAACCCCTGTGCTCTGCCTTGCTGTGCCATCTGCTTGTTTTTCAGGTGGAGGCAATTGCCACCTGTCCTCCAAAATTTCAGGTACCTTAGAATTACCAGTCCCTGGCTTCTCTTTTGCTCCCACTGAACACTCTGGCTCCAAAGACTCTGCTAGGCTTTCGGACCCAATATGGGAACCACATATTTTAATGAGACTACCTATGCTGAAAGGTTTGGCTGTTACTGGGCCTGGGCCTTCCTTTAGTGTTTCCTGCATTTCTTCCTTTGGCATACTCTCTTTCATATGAAACAGTTCCTTCGGGGGGAACTCTTCTCTTGTTCTTTCTAGTTCTCTTGAGCCAGATACGTTAATATTTCCTGGGCCCAACATGCCTTTTGCACCTATTGCTAAAGGAGCTGGGCAAACTGATTTTCCATTTTCAGCTGCTGCATCAAGTGTGAGACTTGGTCTTCCTATAGTACAACTTAAGTTTGTATCACTTGTATGACTTTTGTGTTTTGAAACTAATGCTGCAGATGACAAAGCTTGTGATTCTTCGGCATCAGGAGACCTTTGTGAAGATGTTTTGCCACTGCTTGTCAGGTTCGGAATACTGGTGTTTTCCTTGACAGACTGGGCTTCCTGTTTCAGAGGTGCATCTTTGCAGTCCATTTGGCTTATTAGTGGATGAGAGCTTGTGCTAGTTGTGCAAGTAGAAGAAGAAAGTGCTAACAAAGGCATAATATCATGAGACAACATATAAGTAGTTTCTGTAGAAGCAAATTCCTTCAGGTTATCTTTGCCACTTGCCAGCCCTGAACAGTCACCTTGACCGAGCTGCAGATATCTCACTGGTAGGCACTTCACCTGCTCTGGGCAGTCTATGCTTTCCTGGATAATCAGAGTTTGTTTAGGGTCCTCAGCATCTTCGAAACAGGCACATTTCTGATTAGCAAGTTTGAGAGTATTGCCTTGTCCTGACTCTAATTGGGTTTCAGAATCTGTTAGCTTAACTGCTTCACAGTCACCAAATTTTTCAATAGGAGAAGTTCTCGCACAAACTTCAGATTGTGACTCATCTATACCAGCCAGTGGTGTCCTTGCAACATCCTTTGGTTTGTGTTGATCTGCCCCTTTCTGCAAACTGACAGTTTTTGGTTCCTCAGGAAGAAACGCATCATCCTCCATACTGTCTTTGCTTTCCAACTTGGAAGAATGCTTCATATCCTCGGAGAAAGGATCAGAAACTTGGTGGTCTCTACTGAAGGCTGGCCTGTCCATTTTCTTCCCATCTTGACTATCTTCTGATCCTTCGTCAGTTTCATCTTCAGAAGAATCTACTTCTGTGATGGCCTCCTGCTTCTGTAGAGACTCCCTTCGCTCCACCCTATCGTGCCGAATAGGTCCCAGTTTTCTGGAAGAAGGTTTCTGCAGGGTCCCTTTTTCTGCAAGTCCAACTTTGCCTCCAGTTGTTTCACTCATGGATTCCTGCCAACTTTGGAGGCCAGGATCTCTCTGGAGCATCTCCTTTTTGAATTCTGAATGGGAGATGTCCAAGCTATGCTTGCGCGAAGACGACATCTTTTTTTCTGAAGAGAGAGAGGAGGTAAGTTTTTCAGCTGACTGGACTCTCTTCAGCAAAGGGGATCTTGGCGGCTCAGCACTCTTGGGCCTTGAAATCTGTCGGACAAGAGGTGGGGAGGAGTGCAACTTGACAGGAAATGATTGCATGATGCCTGAACTGCCAACTGAATGCCCTGGCAAAGGAGAAGGGGAGCGCTGAGGTGACGTAGACTGTGGGGTTGGCGAGGGAGTGTGAGCTAGTGGCGAGAGAGGAATGTTCCCTGCAGATTTACGTCGTGGAGATCGATATTGCCGTTGAAGCTTTGGTGCTAGTCCATGCAAAGAGCTGGGTCGGATATGTCCCGAACTAGCAGGGGAGTTGGGAACACTCGAACTAGGTGAACTGCTCTGAGAAGAGTTTCCACCAACTGTGAACATAAAAAAGTAGGATATTAAAAAAAGCATGGAAATACATTGAGAAACATTAGGAACTGCTATAATACGTGCATCACATTTGAAATAAGTTGGCTACTGCAACCTGGCAAAGGTGGAGTTGAATTTAGGCAGTTGTGGTCCACTGCAACAGAAAATATCAGTCAGCTACACCCTGTCTCGATTGTGCTGCTTTCCCCCACTATTTTCTACACCACATTATAATTTTTGGTGCTTGGCCACAACACAGTGAGAGAATTCACGTAACAGCCATCAAACCCTTTCACCTCTTCCAAGAGGTTCATGCTTAACTTTGGGAACCCTGATAGTTTGTAAGACATGTCTCCTTGTGCCCCTCAGGCTGAGAAAATTCTACATTTTTACTACCAAGTCCGAAAAATTTGCTTAAGGTCTGCCATTCTCTACTCCCTGCTTCCCCTTTTACCTGAATGTGCAGACTCAGGAGTAGATCGGTAACTCTGTGTTGGTGAACGAGGGGAGAGGTTGTGAGTAGGTGAACCAGGAACACTCTCTCCAGATGACAGAGAACGGTTGAGAGAAGACAAACTCCTGCTGGTGTGAAGCAGAGAAGCCTGCTTGGTAATCTTCCTGAACAGAGAGCTCTTCTTCTTACTGAGAAAGTGAAAGCGAATACTATCATTATTTGTAAAAACAAATAGGATCAGCATCTTTGATATGCATCTTTTCCCAGCAAAAACTTGGATCCAGCAGAGACTTCTGTAGACAAGGTGCAGGGGGGTGGGCAAATTTTGCCGGTTTCCCTTTCTCCCTGCAACCCTACCCTGTGCTATTCCCATGCAGAGGACCCTACAGGAATCCAGAATAGATTTTTAGAAGGTGCAGATGGAGGCAATTCTGAGACCACCCTGTTCATAAGCAGGAACTTCACTTACGGAACTCTGGGTGCAACCCATAGCTTACTAAAATCGTTTCTCACTGTGTAATTCTTGTGATATAGAACATTCACTGGCAGAAGATATTTCTGCAATTTTCCTTGGCAACTGCTATCAGAGCATAATTTCATTTCCTAAGAGAAAGCATCACTAACCTTTCCTGTCCATCTTTTGTTTTGCTTTTCTTGTTCCTCCTTGCCATCTTTGATTTATAGCTGGCCTTCCGAGCTGGCCCCACTTTAATTGATGTGTTCTCAAAAGGTGTAGTAGATATGGACACTTTATTTCCACTCTGCCAACAAGAAAACACACACACACATTTTACTTATCTCTTTATCTCTCATGAGTATTTTGGTTGAGCTGGATGCTAATGCTAGGGGAAATGCCAGTCTACCACTGTGTGGCTTAAAATAGCCTCTGTAATTCTGTTTCTTCTCCAATATGTATTTATTCATTTTGTCTTTAGAAAATGCTGCTAGAAGGTCTTCTTGAGTCACAGGTTTTTCAACTAATTAAGCAACATTTTTTCTAGTTGAAGGACAGCTCCAAATAGTTTCAACACTGTGATTCCCATTATGCAACATAAATTTGTTAAGGTAACCAGAAGACAATCAAAATTACATGTCCAGCAGCTTCATGCTAGAAATTATTTCAAGCAGCATTTCCCAACTCCAGCACTTCTACTTGGTTTTCTCTTTGGTATTCCTTCCTCTTCTAAAGCATGGATGGGTTACCTGTGGACTGCCATATGTTGTTGGACCAATTCCTATCATCTTTCACTATTGACCATGGTGGCTGGGAGGTTAAGAGTCCTACAACAACAGGAGGGTCACAGTTCCCATCCCTGCTCTAAAGAAATATTTATTCCAATTACTCCCCATTCAGGCAACAGGTTCAAAGTGCATTTGCTCCTTGCATTTCTCATGCAAGTTCCTTCTTTGTCAACTGAACTCCACTGCTGCTCCATAGCATAGGAAGGCTTGCAACTTCTGTGGTGTCACAGGCACTAATCTACTTGCGAAATTGTATTCCAGAAAGCACTTCAAATGCTAGCTAGATAAAACTTTTCGACAGCAACAATATATTACAGTCTGAGTGTTAGGAAAATGAATCAGAAGCACTACCCTGAAGAAAAGCATTTGGACCTTCCAAATCAAAGAAATCATTTCACATTTACCATGTGGAAAAGCCTTAAGACAAATCAGAGCAAAATGCTTAAAAAAATAGTTTTCAATCTACAATGAGAGCAATAAGAGAAAATAGTGTTTTGCAGCTTAAAAATTAGAAGAATAATTCAAATAGCATGTTCCTTATGGTGAAAAAGGATTGATGTTTTAGTAATGCTGCTATTAATGGTTTTGGTTCATCTGCCTCTATTTTTCTAGTACAATATGCTAGGCTCTGTATTGCAGAAGCCTTAACAACGCAAGGCTCCTTGAAACTTTTACCCTGCCTCTCAAAACCAATCTTCAGGAACAGTGTACAATATAGTAATCAAAATACAAATAAAATAATTAAAACTAATGAACAGCATACAAAGAGCAACATACAAAAGCAACATAGATTAAAATCATCAGCAAGATAAAGCAAAGTCTGGGGAAATAAATGGTCAGACACCAATATGACACAAAGGGATACTCCAGGAGAACCTCCTTGGGGTAAGCATCCCTTTTTTATTAAGTATTTATGTTTATGCACATTGCACTTGTCGCACAGCACGTGTGTATACTCCATCTTTACCTTCAAGACCAACTCCACCACTTCAGTATGAACCAGTCCATGTACAGGCTCTCCATTCACATGGGTTATCAAGTCCCCTTCTCTCAGACCAGCCTCAC
Source organism: Podarcis erhardii (assembly GCF_964252035.2). NCBI lineage: Eukaryota > Metazoa > Chordata > Lepidosauria > Squamata > Lacertidae > Podarcis > Podarcis erhardii. The sequence continues at coordinate 53,299,812 of NC_138510.1, read as the reverse complement.
TTGCAGGGCCACCTTCTTCTACATGCTGACAATATAGAGACAATACATAAATTTCAACAAATCATCTGTTCATGTTATCTGCCCTCAACTCTACATACAAACCAGTCTCAGAATTTCTATGCACTATATGCTATAAGGCGATGCTATGCTCACTACCAAGTTTTTCATTTGGACCTTTGTGAAGATATAAATGAACTGCCTCATACCAAGTCAGACTGCTGGCTCATCTAGCCCACTCGTCTATCTAGTGTAGGTTCTCTGGGGTCTCAGGCAGAGGTCTTTCTCAGCTTATCTACCTAACTGGAGATGTCAGGGACTGCACCTGGGGCCTTATAGCTGCATGGCATGTGGTGTGGTTCTGCTACTCATCTCTAAGTTATTAATAATAATTTCTCTCCCAATACAAATAGTTATGAATATTTATGAGTCAAGATGGGTAAACAATCAATTGCAACCATGAAAACAAACAACCCAAATGATGACGTGTTCAATTTGTGGCATGTGATCCTGTGCCTTATGACAGCTAAGTCTTCTACATAATGCAGTCCTTGTCAAGGTCAAGCAGAATAAGGATCAGAAGCAGATTTACAAAAGCAATTATTCTATTCCATATTATTATTGTATCACTGATAATTAGATTCAAACAATAATCACCATTTTGATGAGGAAACCTTAAGTGATGTCTATAGGGAAATTGGGGCACTCTTTCCCCTCCCATTTCTTTTTTTCTTTTTAACCTGTGAGCATCATGCAATTAAAACTGAGAAACATTCTTTGTGGGGAATGGCTCTGGCAAACAATCGCATATAAACTTCAAAAAGAGAACACGTATACAAGACAGGCTGTCTGAGAATACGGGTGAAGGAGAAACAGCAAGCACGCACAGCAAGCCCCTTGTATAATTCACAGCTGAACTGAATTCCAAGTCCCTAGTCAATTCAGTGGGAAGACAGTGATGCTTTAAGACATGTAATCAACTCCAGGCAGATGTGTGAAAAATCCTAAGGGAAGGAGATGATCCGAAGCAGACCATCATTGTCAACACAGCTCAGAAGGAATTAAATGTAATTAACCCAGGGGTTACAACTCTGATAGGGAGCTTCCCACCCCCCACCCATATATTTCTGCGTTGATTCTGAGAAGAGCCAAGGAAAAACAAGGGATTTTATTGGGCCCAGTTAATTAAAGGTTCTTTCCAAATTAGGCTATAAGCGAGTCATATCATGACTGAGAGGAACGTACCCAGACCATGTGTTGCACTGTGTAGACATCACTGTTCCCCATGTAGACTCTAATGGCACGAAGTGTGAAGCCGTATTTCTTCCCAGCTCGGTGGATGATGATTGGTGGTTTGGGATTCATGACAGCAGGAGAAAAGTCCCGACTTGGAGATGAGTCTCTTGAAGATGGATTGGAGGAGAGAGAATGAGGTGACATTGGACTGGCCAATGGAGAACACGTATGGTGCTCTACATGAAAATAAAGAAGGACTGCAAATTAGAAAGCCTGGTTTTCATAAGAAAATACAATGTGCATTAAATTATGAAAGCGGAACCAAATATCTTGATTTGTAACACTTGTAGAATTATAGCACTTGCATTTGAAAAAGCCTAGTGACACTTGATCCCTCTTTTCTTGGCCATTGAAAATATGTTTTAACAAATCAACATCAGAGAAACGGAATATCAGGATTGTGCATTATTTGTCACCGCTAACCTAGCCAAGTTATACTCTTATTCTGTAACTGACCTGTAAGCATGTCCTAAAAAATATTCTGATTTCAGATCTGAAGCTATGGGTTTTTCTTCTTTTATAAAATCACCTGTCTGAAAAGGAGTGATTTGACAGGCTTAACATGATCAAGAGGTTGGAGCACCTTCCTCATGAAGAAAGCCTGAAGTGTTTTGGCTGTTTAGTTTGGAAAAATTACAGAAGGCATGACGGAAGTTTAGAAAAATATTAATGGTATAGAGAAATGTTTCATATAAACAGACCAACCCTAGGAACATGAAATGAAACTGATAGTGTTTTTCTTTTCTTTTCTTTTTTGGTTGTTTTTATCTTTGTATTTTTATATTTTTGTTATTTTTTCTTTTTGGTTTTTTCATTGTATTATTTCTGAAAACCTTAATAAATATTCTATAAAATAAAAAAAAGAAACTGATGGCCACTTGAATCAAGAGTCAGGACATTAAAAAGAAGCACTTTTTAAGGCATTTAATACCATAGGATGATGTGAGATTAAGCAACTTCATAAAGGATATTCATCCACAGCCTCTGGCTGTGAACTGAATTGCCATATTCCCTATTCACTGTTTAACCACACTGTCTAGTATACCAGACAATGGGAGCAAACAGCAGGTGGTAATGGTTAAGTAAATGGGAAATATTGGCCCACATTGACTCACTTCTGGACATAAAATGGTGAACTTGACCACAGATATGAACCAATACTGTCTATGGCAGGCAATGAGAAAAAGGGCAAACCCACACAGCGAATTTTACCCATTTGAAACTCATTCTGTTGACTTAAGTAGTAAATTCACCCACAGCTTGTTCTTTCAATGAATGTTAGAGCTAATGACATGCCGGGAGCAGTGCACAGCTCCTTAAGAATGAGCCGTCAGGAGAGGGTTATATGCAAATAGCTGCCTAGGGCCATATTGCTGCCACATTGAGGTTAGATTTCTATTTTTATGGTTCAAATGAACTTAGTAACTTGATCCATTGCAGCATTTATTTATTTTTGCACCATCTCAGCTGTTCATGAAATTCTTGAAATGCAGTAATGTCGGTAGATGCCTGCACAGCTACAAGACACCTACATTTTTCTCATGCTTGCAATTTTAACATGCTGCTCCATAAACATCTACAAACAAAAGAAGCTGCATTTTAAGAAACTATAATAAAATAGCTTATGGTAGATGTAGTTAAAAAGCTGACAAATAAATTGCTGTCCTTGGTATATAATTGTGTTATAAATGGCAAATCACTGCATCTTCACCGCCAGAACAACATGACTTTAAATGAATCTTGGCCCAACTTGAAATATATAAAGGTATTACTTCAAGTGCTTAAAAGTCCTCTGGTTTTAAGCAAGTCACCCAAATGATACTCTTTCCGTATCTTACCTGAAGGAATTAGGAGAGAGAGGGCTGTGGCCGATGCTGACTTAATCACTTTATTAACAGGACGTGTGGTCCGTTTTTCCCCAGACTCCCCAGAGAGTAGCCTATGTCGGGCTCGCCGCACTGCCAAGTCACTTGTGGCTTTAGGAGTAGTAAACTCTGGGCCCTCGTTGCTATTACTGCGAGTGCACTGATCAGAGAAGTCTGTAGTGCTTCCAGCTACAGTATCAATTAAAATAGATTAGAACCATAGGGAATTTCTAACAGTCTGTTCCCCCGCAGGCACGTATATGAAATCAAAGTCATGTTTACACACAGCCCGACAGTGAACTTTCCTCAGAAGCAAACCCAAGCCCTGAAGCCTTATTTATAGATGCATTTAACTAGGGGTGTTATAATCTCAACAAAATTACCATGTTTTCCTTCTGCTACAAAAACACATAATTAAGCCAAAGAAACTTCACCCCAAACACCCTGAATAAAGCTAACTCTGCCACTGTGTTGGAAGCAGCAGAAGTCTGAGATTTTTTTGAGGGAGGGGTGGTATTAAAGATCCAAACAACATGATGAAAAAAGACCAGTTAGTCTATCAACAAAAGTTGGGGACAAAGACCATAACCTGTTTGTTTGCTACTTCTAAACAAGATGTTCTGTATTATAGAAGGCATTATGAGATAGCTTTTAATATTTTAACATGGACCCGACAAAAAAGCAGTCTAGCTTTTTTACGGTTCCAAAGTGAAGCCAGCTACTGGCCCTGTGGAACTGTGCAAACTTGAGTAACAAGCTTCTTGAGAAACAATCTCCTTACCTGCGACAGGTGAGCAAGACTGCAACTCCCTGCCACCCAGGTCTATCTATATCACCTCAGAGAGATCACTGGACATCTATGTGTGGGTTAACATCTGCATATGGTTTATGAATGTAAAATCCAGTGCATGTAGTGCCAAATTGCACTGTTGATCCCCAGACTGTATGTGTGGTATCACCCACACTGTTCAGATCTATGTGACATTTATGCACATACTCCCTGTTCAATATGACGCCTATGCATAGATGCCTAACAGAACAGAAGCATCCAGGGAGGCAAAATCTTTCTACCCCATGTTGTGTAGGGAGATGTTTAGAATGACCTGCCCAGATAACAATAAGCTTAGTGCACCTAGCGGAGACAATGCTTCCATCTTGAAAGGCACATACCTGTCAGTGTTGAGCTGCTCATATTACTGACAGTTGAGGAGGGTGTTTTAAACCCATCCTCATCATCCAGTTGTAGTTCTCGCTCCACAGGTTGTTCTGGAATTGGAAGAGGGTGGCTTTCCCGTGGCTGCGTCCCATCCAGCTGTTTCTTTTTACCTTCTTCCTCAGCTGAAATGGCAAAGCGGGGCATGTCTAGAAGCCCAGAGCATCGTCGGCGGACAGTCAGAGGTGGACTGGAGTCACTCTCTGTGTGAGAGGATTCAGACACTGAGAGATGTTTACGCAGTCTGGGGGGAGAGAACAGAACAACCCCAGATAATTTATTTTTCAGGAAGTTGGTGATTTCAAGATGCAGCTACTGTTAATGATATACAAGCATAATAAAGCAAAAGTCAAGAATGAGCAATCTAGTTGGAGCAAACTTTGACATGCTTATAAAAAAGGCAAGATAATTTGGTGCTATGATTTGTTAATCAAAGTGATGGTATTTCAGTCAAGACAGAACTGAAATTAGATGATTTGAAAAGACTAAAAAGCCACTATTGAAGCCACAAATTTCACAAATATGTTGAGCAATTTATCAAAACTTTTAATCTCAAACAGCCCACGCTCCCTATCAATATAGGTAGCTGTGGTTACATTTCTTTCTATTTTTCAATACAGTGGTACCTCAGGTTAAGTACTTAATTCGTTCCGGAGGTCCGTACTTAACCTGAAACTGTTCTTAACCTGAAGCACCACTTTAGCTAATGGGGCCTCCTGCTGCTACTGCGCCGCTGGAGCCCAATTTCTGTATTCATCCTGAAGCAAAGTTCTTAACCTGAAGCACTATTTCTGGGTTAGCGGAGTATGTAACCTGAAGCGTATGTAACCTGAGGTACCACTGTACACCAAAACCAAAGTATAAGTGGATTTTATATTTAGAAATAAAGCTTTCAGAAATCTAAAACCTTTTATACTGAAATTTTATACACCAATTGCAGCAGAATTGATATAGTACAATTTGAGGGTTGTACTCTATATTCCATTATCTCAGCAAAGCTAGGAGATGGTTTCACTTGCCTAAAAGTCACATTTTGAAGCAGGAACGTACCAGCTAATTCCTCATACTCTTTAACACTATGCTACACAGCACTACCAATGAAAGATCCAAGTGAAGCATTGAGTACAAGTCATAAACTACTGTTTTTCCATTTAGTATCGAAAAAGGGGAAGGCATGATTAATGGCCACAACAGCTGTATATATGATTTCCTCCCCACTCTTACTTTTAAAGAAATCATTCCTTTCAGCCAAATTAAGCATTTTGGTAGTTGAGTGAAGGCATTTTATTTTGATAGAAGAGTTTTTTGGAGAACAGTTTAAAAACAATCTTTACTGAAGCTGCATATTGTTTTCCACTATCACTGAGATTTAAGCAGAATATACAGAATTGCAGCTTGAAATATTAAGCTACCAAGTCCAATATTTAGACGTGTATTAGAAGGGAACATTGGTATTCAGCATAATCAGAAGTACCAATACGTTTCTTTAAATACATGACTGTAAAAACCTCTACACTGGTACTTTATTTGGATGTTCATGTGAGCATCCCTTTTAGACAAAAGGTAGCCAGCATGGTGTCTGTCATTCAGATGCTATGGAGTAAAATTTCCATTAGCCTGAGCCACCACAGTCAACTGTCAGAGATAAGACGAGCTGTGGCTCACAACATCTGGGGAGCACTGTGTTGATTAAGACCCCTCACAAAATACTTTTTTGCTTAACAGTAAAACTTGTTGCATTATATTTGTTGTGATAAAAGTCTGGCAACGCTTCATGGAATATTAGCATATTACGAAGTTTATCTGTTCATACACTGCTTCTTTGCCCCCACAAACATTATTTTAATCCAGAGGCAGGGAGAAAAAGTAAAGGACACCTAGCATTTGTTACGCTCACATTTCAGGAGACCCAATCACCCAGCTGCGGTCTCGACACTTCAGGCCAAGGCTTTCTAGTCTGTCATCTTTTTCCTCACTCAGGCTACGCTTGGTAGGCGGTGGCGTTTTCCTCTCTTCATGGATGGAAAGACGTTCCATACTGCTGTACACCTATAGGTACAATCAAATTGTATATTAGAATGACAACGGTCACTGATAGACTCTTTAAATCGCAGGATATTTCAGAATTCCAATTTTTAAACTGAAAAGATGGAATTGGCAATGTCCTTTAATTATCTGCTGAGCCAACAAAAAGATGTAGGTGCCCACAAATTGCTGTTATTTCTGTAAAGTGCTTTTAAGTTCTATGCTTGCAACAGAGGTTTTGGAAAACAAAGCTTCACCAATTTAATTAATGGTGAGGGTGTTAAGATTTCCAACCCCAGAGAAAATCTATTTCTAGAAATTCTGTAGTACAAGCTTAACCAAGAGAGATTTTTTAAAAAAGAAATCCTACACCCTACTGACTAATTTGCTTAGTCAATCATGCCTCAACAACTGCTTTACAATGACATTTTAAATCATTGAACAGTTAACAGGAGAGAGAGAGAGAAATCTGTGTTTATAAAACTGAACTCAACTGAGAACCTGATTTGCATATGAGACTGATGAAAACAACATTATTAAAAATTCACAACATCAACAGGATAGCTATTAATAAATTATCTGGATGAATTGTCAGACAACATTTTCAAACTATAATGAGCCTTTCATGCCACCCACATGATGAATGCTGTATTATTTTTCAGAGCTCAAGACACAGGCAGGGCTACATCAGCTCAGTTTTGCACCGTGTCCCCCCAAATACTGCATCTGTACCTCATTTTGTGCCTCATCACTGAGTATTCTGGTTCAGAAGTCAAATTTCAAAATCCATTTGGATTTTTCTAGAGAGCTCATTGAGCAGGACATAAGGCCTGAGCAGGACATAAGGCATTCTGCTCATGCCTATTAGTATTGCTAATTACTAAGCAACCATCATGTTCTAGGATCTTTTCTGAAAATCCTGCTACGAATTTTCAATTTTCTCCTAACGTCTTTTATATTCTTCTACTGAAATAATTCCGAAAAAAGGCCTGCTTATGTGTGTCATCTCTAACAAGTTCCTACCCCCACAAAAGTTGACAGAGCACGTATGCTGCTCTGTGTTTAATTCAATCCCATCAATCACAGCACAGAACTCTGTTGGGCCCAGAGTCCATTTACAAATGGGCAGCTCTTGTACAGGTAAGTAATTATAGTGGTACCTTGGTTCTCAAACACCTTGGTATTCAAACAACTTGGAAGCTAAAATGCAAACCTGGAAGTAAGTGTTCCAGTTTGCGAACTTTTTTCAGAAGCCGAATGTGCTTCGTTTTGAGCACCACGATTCTATTTTGAGTGTTACTCTGAGTTCTGTCTGGTTTTGCTATTTATTTTGCGTTTTTGTTTTTACGGCTCTTTTGTTTTTGTGACTGTGACTGTGTGGAACCCAGTTCAGCTACTGATTGATTGACTGATTGATTGTGTGACTGCAGTACATTGTTTATTGCTTTCATTTTATGGATCAATGGTTTCATTAGATAGTAAAATTCATGTTAAATTGCTGTTTTAGGGGTTGTTTTTAAAAGATTGGAACAGATTAATCCATTTTGCATTACTTTATATGGGAATGTGCACCATGGTTTAGAAACGCTTTGGTTTTGGAACAGACTTCTGGAACGGATTAAGTTTGAGAACCAAGGTACCATTGTACCTCCTAAACAGCCTAGCTTCCATGTAAGTTATAGATATCATACAGCTGGTTCATACTGTTTTGACCACAACAGAGTTCAAATCCCAACTATTTATTAAAAATATATACCTTGCTAAACCTTGGTGAACATGAGGAAAACTGCCTGAGTTCCACATGATCATCATCATTCGTGTCATCCTCTTCCTCAGAATCTAAATGCTGATATCGCTCGGTGCGAGCTGCAAACGAGAACACAAAATTGAGGTCATGTATTCAACAGGCATGGAGGGCACAAGGAGAAGGGGACGACAGAGGACGAGATGGTTGGATAGTGTCTTCGAAGCTACAAACATGAGTCTGACCAAACTGCGGGAGGCAGTGGAAGACAGAAGTGCCTGACGTGCTCTGGTCCATGGGGTCACGAAGAGTCGGACACGACTAAACAACAACAACATTCAACAGGCAAGGAACAGTTGGCACTCTTGGGACTTACAAATAAATATCCTACTTGAGATCAGGGACTTTCCTGAGATTCATCAATTATACAAGTGGAATATAATTTGGCTTGATTCTTAGATAGCAGTCATTGTTTTCTTTCACCATCAAATTTTCATTTTTCCTGGCCATAAGGTACACAAAGTTATCAAAACGAATTACAAAAGTACAGCTTTTTCAAACTTTTAAAACCAAAGATTCAGGCAGTTCTCTTGTCAGTCCACCATGACTACAATAAAAAGGCGGAGTTTCAATTATTAACATCATGGTTGTAGAAATCCTGTTAGCCTGGCTGTGCACATTCAAATTACTTTTAATATAGTTTTGCTACAGCAAGAGCAACTGAAGCTACTTTTACTGTTATACCTCTGTCACACTTGCGGAGTAAACAACAGATTGTCTGTTAGCTGCACTAATATTCACATCCTCAAGTAGCTGAGACAATAAATGTACTCAACGCATCTTGACAACAGAACGGTGGGACTGAAAAGTGATAACTTTTCTTAGCAGAAACCAATTCAATTGTAATTGGTAGTTTTCATAGCCATGATGGAACTTAATCATTGCATATAAGGAGCAATGGGCTAGCAAGACAGAATGACAATTAGTCTAATTTTAAATTCTAATTTTGAAACTGACAACTCAAAACAACAAACCAAAATACTTAATTGAGCTGCTTGATGCACATGCTGTGCTGCAGAAGCAAATAAAATCCACCTTTTCAGGTACATATTGATTATAGTTGGCCTCAACACCAGCTGCATGCTGTATAGGAGACAGAAATGACAATTCCTATCTGGGAGGCTTAGCTTGAAAGAAAACCTGTATCTGGGTAAGGTAGACTTCTCAAGGCCTTTTGTCAGATTTCTCAAATTCGAAGCTCTCTCTACAATAGTCTACAAATTGTCTTTTATTTTACTATGAGTAGTTTAGTGCAAACTTTATAGATCAGTATGTGCAACAGATCATCCTTAGTGGTCTTGCCTATTTTATAGCATTCTCCCTGTTACTACTTCATTTCCTCATATAACACCAACTTCCAATGCACAAAGTTTTACTTTCAAATCCAATCCAACTAAAAGCTTATCATGAGTTTATCTGCACAATGCAGAAGAACCTTAATATAACTCAGACTTCTGAACATTACATTGGGATCCAAGAATGACATTTTTTGCAAGGCGTAATGCAGTATGAGGCTGTGTGAGTGAATGATTTCTGAATCAGAAGGTTGAATGGGTTTTGTCTGAAAGCTCAAAATATGCCCATAACTCCCTTTCATTAACAGGTTTGCAAGCTACTTACGTGCACATCTTAATACACAATATTAACAATAATACTGAAAATCATCTACAGTTAACAGTCAACTTTCCCCCCTTACTGTCAAAGTAGCTTGTGTCATCTTCCGATTCTAACTGTGGAATAAATTCTGCCTTTTGTCGGAGTAATCCATTCCAGTCCAAATCCTTGAAGAATCTGTGTTGCTTCACCTCAAAAGCACTCCCTGAAATGACAACATTGTTAGGAATTCTTAAACCATGTCATAGTAAATGAAGCCAGTAAGTCTACCCTTCAAAAAATGTTTAAACATCAGTCTACTGTTAGAACAAAGTAGAGCTCAACTACAAGACCCAATTGCTATGATGGGAACAGGTCAGGGAATGGGGAGGAAATTGCACCATTCAGCTCTTGCTCCCCATTTATAATGACATATTTCTGCTGCAGAACCCTATATACTTTTAATGGCCAGTCTGCCAAAGACTGAGGAAACAGCAGATTACTGAGAAGGTTAACTGCATGGTCACCATACTCCCCCCTTGCAATTAGCAGGTTTGGGGGTTGGTTTTCACATCCTGTGGTTATATTTCAGAGTTTCCCACAAGCGTTATGATAAAAATGAGTTTGTACCTGTTCCCAGCCTTTCCATAGGATTTTGTCGGAGAAGTTTACCGATGAGGTCCTGCGCATCTAGTGGTAAAGCATCATCTCCTTCTGGCCAGGCAATTTCATCTATATAAATTAGTTTGATAGGATTAGAATAGAAAAATGCAGTATTCTGCCCGGGGAATGAGATTTTATTGCCTTCCCCACCCCCAACAAAGATGCAGCTTTCTGTGCTGTACAAAAGCTGTTTCTGCAGGGTCAGTGGAACTTCCCAACACCTCCTGAGCCAAATAAGTAGACTTGGAGCCATTCACCAAATACAGGGAGACAACCCTTTTTGCTTATAAAGGTAGGACACATACCGTGGATAACTTGTCCAAATAATTCTTCCGGTGTGTCGCCAAAAAAAGGAACGCAGCCAACTAGAAACTCATACAAGATTACTCCCATGGCCCACCAATCCACAGGCTTTCCATAACCCTGCCGCAAGATCACTTCTGGAGCAATGTATTCTGGAGTCCCACACACCTGAACAAGAAGCAGGGGGAGGGGAGATAAATGAGCTATTGCATTCAAAATCACTGTTGTTCCACATAGCTCAAGGAATGAAGATTATCTTTCCTACTGGAAGCATCCCAGAGAATGTAACTTCATATTAGAAAACTTAAAACCCCACACCGAAGCCAATTAGGAGTTACAAAGTTACTGCAATTATCCTGAGATGGTTCAGAAGATTTTAAAAACAAAACTTTTGTCCTTTTATAGTTGAAACTTTCTTCATAAATAAAATGCATCCATGAAGACAACTCACATTCCTTTTTTATTTCATTAAGAAGTCCAATAGTGCCACGGCTTTGAACAAATTATATAAGGATTTTTAACTTTCAAATGTTTGAAGATGTACACAAGGGTCATCAGCATGAATGTAGCTTTGCAGTCCAAATGGAACTGTATCTGTAACTGCCCTATACCTAGGGATCTTTAATAAATATGGATTTTATTATACCACCTGTGGATCAAAGAGATACATGTCACAAAACCTGCAGGGCACATACTTGCTACTGGCTTCCTTAAAGAACAGCATGTGCAGTTATTTATAGATGTTTCAAAAAGAAAACTTCAAAGTACCTGCTTATCCAAGAATTCTCTGGCATCTTTCTCAATGTGTCCTTCATATAGGTTGGTTGTCAAGCTCATTAAGCCAATTTTAGAGAGGCCAAAGTCTGTCAGCTTGATGTGACCCATCGATGTTATGAGAAGACTGAAGCAAAAATAGGTAAGCGTTACTGAAAAGTAAAGCAAACTAAAGTTTTATATATGTTATACTGTTTATGATCTACCAAAACACTTGATAAAATGTCCTTAATTTAGAGTCTTGACCAGTGGCGTAGCGTGGGTTGTCAGCACCCGGGGCAAGGCAAGTAATTTGCACCCCCTAACCTGTGGATTTGCGCCCCCTAACCCGTGGATTTGCGTCCCCTAACTCTAACCCCCAGGTGTTGCGCCCGGTGCGGCCGGCCCCCCCCCCCCCGCACCCCCCACACTACGCCACTGGTCTTGACTGCCACATAGTATAGAGGCAAACCTCCACAGGCAGAGAATTCTACAGATATACTCTTTTCCACAATGAAGGCACACTCTTAAGTGAGGAAACACTGATCAGGGCCTCTCGTACTGATCTCAATGTGATGACTTTCAGGCCACACAGGACTGTAAAGATCAGCATGAGTATCTTTAGCTGGGCATGAAAGTGATCAGCAACATTTTAATGTCTTACTGATTCACTTCTGAGCAACTTTGTACACAAACATTTAAAATTAAAGTTTGAGCCAAGATATCTGCTATAAAGTTGTGCCCTGTCTGCATTTTTAGCAGCTATTAAAGTATAGGCACTGCACAGGGACAATGGGATCCCCCACTTTGTTATATTTAAAATTTAACTCTCACTTCAAATTTAAGCTATCATGAATCGCCTAAATATATTTCGAATATATTTCACTAATAAAAGCACAGAATGACATCTGTAAAGAAAGAGCTCAGTAACAAGAATATTAAAATAAAAACTTGCCCTTGCGGGGGGGGGGGGGAATGGCACACATCGTTCCTATAACTATTTTTAGCATGGACAGCTGCGACTACAGGTCCAAACATGAGAAGCTAAAAGCGTACTTGTCAGGCTTTAGGTCACGGTGGACGATGCCATAATTGTGGAGATATTCCAGTGCCAGAACAGTTTCTGCAAAATACATTCTTGCCATATCAACAGGTAAAGCTCCAATATTCTTCAAGAGAGTTGCACAATCACCTCCTAAGACAACATGGTTAAAAAAAAAAGAACAGCATAAAAAGATGTGTGTCAAGTCACTGTCTGTCAGCCAGATCTGATGAATGCAACTTGTTATAGCAAAATCCGATACACATCTATTCAGAAACAAGTTCTATTGAGTTCAATGAGGTTTATTCTCAGGTAGGTGGCTATGGGTATGAGACTGCAATATGCCAGTGCAACATTTTAATAATATCCTCCTTTATACTGGCTAAGATTTGCTCCAATACACTGCCTCTGGCATAACAGTCTGAAGTCTTGGGCTTGTAACCCTTTTCCCAGTATGAATGTGTACTACTGAGGAGCAGTTCCCGTAAGTACACAAAAGAAGAAAAGGGGTGAAAGAAAAACAGTAGTGTATTGCTGCTAGAGAGAAGGTAGTGTTGTATGTATTTACATTTAGGTGAGCACTCTCTACAGCAATGGGTATCCTATGTCATGCTTAGCTTCTAAAGACTTTTCAAAATAGTAATACACAACAGTGAAAGCACAGGAGGAGGACTGATCTGTAGTGCTCATGGCATCACCAGCCACAATAGCTGTGCTTGTTGGGTAAAATATGGCAGACCTTGCGGTGCTTAAAAACAAAACAAAAAACACTGGCTTTTGCAAGTCTCCAAGGACAAGGAGCAGCACAGAAATGGAGCAACAGACTTGCAGTAACTTTCCTGTTCTCACTTTACACACAAAAAAGCAATGAGGATACTTCTGGTTCATCAAAAAGAGACATGAACCTCTGCTAAGAATGCTGGGGTCCAATCCACCAAGAGTTGTGCAAGTCAAAATTTTGACCTTCCCAAATAAGAAAACTTATACAGACAACAGAAGACTGGCATCGTACGCTCCTAGGAACCCAGTCTATGAAGGGGTGAGAACCTCTCTCTGCACTAGCTAAAGTGTCTGGATAGTGCTCCACTTTGAGTGCACTCGTGGGTTTTAAAGGCATGAATGGGAGTTGTCGTGTGAGTACTCTCACTCTTAAATGTAGTTAGTTGGGTAAAAACCCCTCCTGGATGTTGCACAACTTGGAATTTTAGAACACTACAAAAACTGCAAACCTAAGAAATAAGGGGACACTGATCGCAGATATTTGACTAATTTTAATTATTCCTCAAGTGACAGACTCTGCCAAGCATCATTACACTTAATTCTGTACGGATAATATTATAGTTATTAGCCAGCCTCAAAATCCATGGCTGTTTCCCTATGGAAGAGAATATAGTGTAAGAGTATATTCAATTCATTCCGCTGTGAACATTCTCCAATTTCTTATTTCTTTCACATGACCCTTAAGTCAGATACCAGTACCTACGGTTTCAAGAGCAAACATGGCTAACTAGTCCATGATGAACAGGACCACCTCAAGAGAATGCCCATCTCCATTCAAGGTTAAAACCTTTGTGGCACATAGTGGATTTCTTATTCCATCCTCTAAGATGGCACCTATGGGACACTTTTGAGAATACTGGAAAGCACCATGCAAGTCAGCACATATAAAATTCTCTACCACTTTCTGGTCAATATGTAAGATCATTATTGTGACAAGATGAATTCTATGGTGGTGAAACAATACCTTCCACATACTCCATAACCATGCATAGATGCCTCTTGGTTTCGAAAGAGCAGAACATGCTCACAACAAAGGGATTCTCTGCAAATGTTAGTATGTCTCTTTCCACAAAAGCTTGTTGAATTTGGTTCCTCAAAATGAGATTCTGCTTATTGATCTTCTTCATTGCAAAGCGCTGACGGGTAGTTCTGTGGCGCACCAAGAACACTGCACTGAGACAAGAAAGTTGCACTGCATTAGTGCTGCCATGAGCAGACTCCAGGAATTCTGAATCCTGCTTCTCTTATTCAGGATTCACTTATTGGATTAGATGATAAAGTTACGAAGATTTTTCTTGCCCTGTTCCTTCTGCAATGATAAATATATTGATAAGATCTCAGTTCTGACTCAAATTCATAATGGGTGAGTGCAACAAGTCATAGTTTCTGTCTGATCTCTGTGTAATGTTCATCTATAAGAAACAGGACTTCTATAATCAAATATTATTTTCACGCTTATCATTATATCATTATCTGCCTGTGCACTAATATCAACATTTTCCAATTCTTTTGAATAATCAGAGAGACTGCTGTGTCATACTATATACAGAATATTTCACAAGTAACTGGAGGGGCGGAATTATCAGCACAGCATAACAAGAGCAGCTGATCAACTCATCTCAAGACTTTTATAAAATGTTTAGAATGCAATTATATATGAAAACTTTTAAAATCTTACCAAGTAAAAAATAAAATAAAATTGAAAAATTTCAAGGAAAACCGTTGAACATGTGTCGTCGTCCCCCAAATTTTGTGATCAAAATTAATTTCATACTTTCCCCCTATTTTATTCAGGGCCACAAGGAATAAAGAGTAGTAGAACTTCTCAATGTTTGAGCTGAAACAGGTGCAATATGGGATCTTCAAACATGTTTGGTTAACTTTAAAGCAGTTGTGGGGGCGCTGAATGTGCTTCTACTCTGGGGATAGCACAGAGAGATCACAAAAACAGCACAGAGGGGCAGCATGGTTTCAATCAAATCTGACAAACTTACCTTCCCCCAGCAGTGGATTTAAAGTACAAATATCAGGAGCTATAGCTACAGATCTCCTGCATCATTGTCATTTATGACTCATGGTTAGACTTCAAATGAATTTCTTTTAAAGGCTAGACATCATCTTATATCCTTACCCATATGCACCATTGCTGATTAGCTTAATTGTTTCAAATTCCTCTTCAGATGGAGTTTTCTTGGCTTGCACAGTGGCTCCCCGACTCTGAAAACACCAGAAATACTTTTCACTCTCCTTTTAATGTTAATCTTTTAAAAATACATCTATTTAAGTCTAAAGCCAATCACAACCAAATCTGCTTTGGAAGCGTCTTTAAATTGTTTCACTGTGCTTCTAAAATCTCTATTCTTAAACTTTGTTCTACCTGTTTTATCTCAACAATTTAACATACACTTTTGTAGCTCTTTACTGATATTATCCAGAGAAAGACTGGAGCAATTCTTACGGTTTCTGACTGAAACACATCATGTATGTCCATGCATGGGGGGGGGGGCGGTAGAAGAGCTTAAAATTTTAATCTCCTTTTTAAATATAGAGCATTCAGGTATTCTTCATGAACATAAATCATTCTATCCATGCACAATTTAGACTTTAATAATACCCTATTAACACAGAATGGCTTTATTACAGACCGGCTATTACATGATTAAAAGTGATCATTTAACTCAGTACCTTTCCCTCAGTAAAATCATCTGTCTCTGGAGTGTCTGGACTATCAAAGCTGTTCAGCTGGGCCATTTCTGGGGGGAAACCAGAAATGCACACTCTTAGGATATAATAGTATGCAATATGGTGATCACATACCTAGTTTGTTCACCCACATGCAAGCTAAGACACACAGTTCTCCATACTCAAGAGTATGTGGCGAAAATCTGAAGGCATCAGGTGGAAGAAGGTGGTGTTCATAATATTTTTTCATAGCAGGATTCTTTAATCAAAAGTTTCTCCAGAACATTTAAACAAACTAATTGCAACGTGTGTGTTTATTTAGGGTTAAAGTGATAATTTCACAATTTTACAAAAGTGTCCATTTCATCTCAAAGATTCTGATGAGCAAACAGTACATCAGAAAAGTCACCATTTACCTGGAAGCTGGAGAGCACAGAATGCTGAAGATGGAAAATACGTCAGTCAAAGATGTGCCACCCAGGGCCACGCCACACATTATGATGTTACTGTGTACACTGCATGGACCCCGTAAAGGAAACCACCTTTGGAAATACTTTGTGGTCACCTGGTGCTAACTGGAGCTCTCACTCACTATGTAATTACTGTATATAAACAATTTTTTTAAAAAAGCAGTTTACCTCTCACACTTAATACACAACCACTGTATTTCTTAATGTGTGAATCAGCCCTCAGACTAATCTTGCAATATTATACTCACAAACACAGAAGTAAGTTCCATTGAACTCAGTGGAACTTATTTCTGAGCAGACATGCATAGGATTGCGACTGGAGGTAACAAGGAGGGCTTCTGTTTCTTAACCTACTTGTGCTCTATATAGTCCTAAGAAAGCAAAGTGAAAGTCCTCACCCTCCAGGGGATCCCTGGTGAGTCCCAGCTGGCAAATAATATAACGAGGGATGTCACATTTAATTCCTTCCCCTTCCTTGGCATGGCCTTCAGCAGCTTCTAGCAGATGGTAGAACTCTTCAGGATCAAACTCCTAAAGCACAAGAATACAAGAGGAGAGTGGTTAATTCAGTTCCCAAAGACTATAACTCTGGGTGGTGAGATATTTTAAGAATGATAAGAATAAAGACGCCATTTACAAACACTTTAAACATGTGGGTCCTTCTACATTCAAGTTATGAACTGGATTCAGCAGCCAACAGCTCATCTCACACTGGTACAATATGCACAGCAATAATACTGTATATTGCCTTGTGTAAAAAAAAAAACCCAGTAAACGATTATTGGGGATTACTGTGCTTTTTTTACTTTGGAAAATTTAAGGCAACACAGAAAAGGGGCAGGAAGAAGAAGCGATTATACACATCAGAATTATAACATCACATCGAGTATTTCCTAGCATAATAAGCAGGGAGAGCAAATAATGTGAGCTTGACATTTTATCTTTTCATAATCATGGTAACATTCATTTATCACCCTATTCCCAATAATTAGAAAGGAAAGAGACAAAACAAGCCCTTTTATTCCCATTCTGTGGATGGGGAACAGTTACATAAAAGTAGCTTGTCCAAGCCTTTGCAGGAAGTGTAGCAGGCTGAGATGGGATTTTAGTCCAGGCCCATCTTTAGCAGTGCTCTATCCACTGTGAAATGTACCTACAACTGACCTCAAACTGCAGCTTTTAATCTGAAGGCATAAGCCAACAAGAAAGAAGGGTGGTGCACAAAACCCGTAAAAGGACTGTTAGGACATAATATACAGTGCAATACTAGGAGTCTGTGTATAAATCCCATAACCCAAGATTCAGTGATGAGAAAAGATATCTGAGGATGAAGAAAAATGACAATACAGTATATCAGAATAAAGCGAGTAGTTGACAAAAATCAAAGATGGAATGAGGAGATTAATCCAGCAGATTTGTGCAAATTTAAAATGCCCATATAAAAATACACTGCTTTTAGAAGTGAACAAGTAAATGATTAATATGTTCAATAATTTTATCTTTTGTAGGAAACAACCCAAAGTAATCAATTCTGGGCATTTAAGAGTTCGTCTATCTGTCTACGGTGCTCATAAAGTTAAGGCAAATAAAACCAGATGCTGTTTTGTTACAAGAAATCAATAGTAGTGAGAGTAAGACACCTACTACTAAATTTTATATTCATAATAGATAATGTGAAACTATCACTAGGATTACATGGTATAGTAAAGTAAGCCACAAAAATTATGGATGTATAAGAGAGGTTGGATACTAGAGCAACAGCTAAATTAGAAATGTCCTGTACTTTATAATCTGGGATCTTGCCACATTATTTACATGACTGTCACAACAGCCTTTGGAATTTATTACTCAGATCTCTGAGATGTTACTGAATACACCTGCTTCCATTCTCTTTTCGAAAGGATGAGGGAAACTGGCACACACTGCAAACCTTATCACCTAATTTTAACTAAAGACCAGTCCAATTAAGAACCTTCCGAAAGCAACCTTGTTTAGACATGGGGGGGGGGGGATCAAATGGCAGAAGAACAATTATTTATTTGTTTATGGTATTTAAATATCATTTTTCAGATGAGCTTCACAAACAAGCACCATGATATGAACACATCATAATGACCAACTTTTTGAAGAAATGCATTACATTTTGTTCCACATGTACTACTCTGAAAGTGCACTTTTCCCCGAATGTTTAATCAAGTAAACAATGCTTTATTTTTTCTACAGCAAATGAACACAGTTCATTATTAGTTAAAATAGGATAGTTAGATATAGCTCTGATCATTGGCATGGATATAATGTGACATATATTGGATTTTTTGTAATTGAAAATTAATAATAATAATAATAATAATAATTAGATCTATCTATCTATCTATCTATCTATCTATCTATCTATCTATCTGTTCAAATAATGTAGTCAGGATTCAAAGATTTGTAAACTGGCAGACAGGTGGGCTATAAATGAAATAAATAAATTCCATGCACCAAGACGACTTTTGGCAAATACACAGCAGTCCTCCATACTACAGTGGTGCCCCGCAAGACGAAAAACTCGCTAGACGAAAAAGTTTTCCGTTTTTGAGTTGTTCTGCAAGACGAATTTCCCTATGGGCTTGCTTCGCAAGACAAAACGTCTTGCGAGTTCTTGCGAGTTTTTTTTCCTTTTTTTTAAAGCTGCTAATACCCGTGCTTCGCAAGACGAAGAAACCGCAAGACGAAGAGACTCGCGGAATGGATTAATTTCGTCTTGCGAGGCACCACTGTACAGTCTGCAATATGAAATGGTTGTCTACCATTCAAAGCCCCCACTTGGGAGTCAGCAAGCATTGTTACCATTACTCGCATGTATCAAACATAAACATCAATAAACAAATAAAATTTCAGATGAGAGAAAAGGCCCAACAAGTACAATGGCATCATAGCTAAACAAACATAATGTTCTTTCTTATTATGTGTCGAATATGGAAGACAATGATCACTGCCACAACTTTAGTCAGACAGAGGACCTTAAGGCAGTATAAACTGCATTAACTGATGCTTCCCCAGAAACGACTTGGAGACACACTCACCACAGATGAATACTTGCCCTACTGCCCAAAGCTTCTCCCACTGTCGCATGTAAGTGCCCTGTTGATTGCCACCTCACCTGGGAGTCTGTAGGCCCAGAGCTGATTTTAACTGCTTCAGCTCAAGCACCCCATTTTAACAGGACTTCACATATTGTTAACTGTGGGATCTTATCAACTCAGCTAAACTACAGCCATTACTTACATTTAGTATTACAGCTATTGCTGTATATATGTAAGTATGGTAGGGGTCAGCATGCAGCGGGAAACGTGTCTAGCAAACATCTGGAGTCTGCTTCCTTGACCTAGACATGCACCTGGCAAGGGAGTCTTTTAAGTATGAAATATACTGCATTTTAAAGACTGTAATTGGACTATATGGTCTATA
Source organism: Podarcis erhardii (assembly GCF_964252035.2). Classification (NCBI taxonomy): domain Eukaryota; kingdom Metazoa; phylum Chordata; class Lepidosauria; order Squamata; family Lacertidae; genus Podarcis; species Podarcis erhardii. The sequence goes on along the minus strand of NC_138510.1, from coordinate 53,279,873 downwards.
AGGGCACTGCCTGCTCTAGTTCTAAAATGTAAATTTCTAAGGTGCTTAATTAATTAATGTTGTACAAGGATTTTTTTATTTTTTTAGGAAAAATTTCCTAACAATGAAACTAGTTGGCACAGTTAGTATCCGTTCTGAGACTTAGCAAGTTTTCCTATATCACCATGCTTCTATGGACATGATCCACAACCTACAGAGACCCTTTATGTGCATTCATAAATTTGCAATACATCCCAAAACTTGCAGTTTCTCATCCTAAACAGCTTCCCCAATGCCACAGCCTAACACATGCTTAGAATTATCCATGTTATCCAAAGTGACTTGCCATGATGCTGTTCCAGGAGAGAACAATCAAATCTCCTGCTGGACATGAAGAGTCATTGCACGGTCCTCTAATCTGCATCTATTATCATTATCTGTGCATAATGACTACTTAAAAGCTGGTAAGGTCTATTCTGCAGAGAAACACTTAAAACAACGTAATAGCCAGTGTACTTCTATAGAACTATGTACTTCTCACAGAATCACCAAGTCTTTCCTAATGTATGCTCTTTCAAAGCCTATCTTGTTGTATGCATTATCAGTTGGTAAAATCTGTTAAGATTCCACTGGAATTACATTTCATACTCATCAAACAATATATTGCTACACCTCCTAAAAACGCTTTTTACTTACCAGACATTCTAGCAATCGTGCTGGCCGTGCAATGATTATCATCAACTTCTTCACCAACTGGGTAACAAATGCCACTTCTGAGCTCTCTGATCGCTCGTGAGCCTGTGGAAAGGATGTCACATCATGGTTTAAACAAAGAATTAGTCCCTCATAAATCAAGTAGAGTAGCTATCATCAGCTATTTAGCTATAATTCACTGAAGGCATGATAGAAGAAAGGCAGCCTTTTCCTTTTTTCAAGTTCTGTGTTGCCAAAGTTTTGACACTAAAATATTCTCTGCCAATTCACAAACAATATTGCAGAAGGTTTATTCACGGTAAACTCACTGGAAACTTTTTAAAGGGTTTTTTCTTTCTTTCAAAAAAGAGTGTTAATTAATTATACATTGATTTTTTTTCTATGCCAAAATAGGTTTTTATTTCAAGATTTACTTGACATTGACTTTTCTTTGTGTTATTTTTTCCACTTCCACTCTGAAAGATATTCTATTTTATAATTCTTCCATGAAGACATTAAACAAACTGCAGTGCACACAAAAATAGTCCCAAAAGGAAATAGTAAGCTGAACAAGGTGTCTATAGAGCTGCATGCAGAATGCCATCAATATTCTATTATTAATATCATAGTACAAATAGTATCTATACATTATAAAGCCACATGGACTGGTTCAGTCGAATGTTTTTATTTGTTGATTGATGACATAATATTCAAACACTGGGACAGTCAGCATTTTGTTGGCCCACTAAATCTTGTGTGCACATTTTACAAGAAAAGAAAGGAATTTTTTTTTCCCATCACCCTAGCTCAATACAATAATAGCTATACAAAGAACATGTAAGACATAGTTCACTCTTCAAGCTCATAGTATTCCAGAGAAATTAAACACAACTACAGGTATGTTCACTGGAATGATAAATAATACTCAGAAACAGGTTTCAAATACCATATGGGGGACACACACAGAAATAACCTGAGCTTTTTAGCAGCTTGCAGGCACAAGCATTTAATCAAGAAATGTGCAGGTAACTACCAGCAGCAAAGAAATTGGTTGCTAACGTTCACTGAAAAGAAATGAAAATTCATACACTGGCCAGTAGTAAGAAAGCATTGGCATTACTAAGGAATGTGGAAAAATAAGATTGGCACAAACTGCAAACAGAGACCACTGTGTGCATTTAAGAAGACACATACACACCCTGTTGTTTACGGGGAAATTACCAACTACTTAATTTGGCTCACATATTAGAATGACTGTTTGGTATATAATTCTGTTTACAAATTTGGATCTAATTCTGCTTACAATATCTGTTTAGAGTATGCATGCACAGTACATAAGCCCTTCACTCAAGATGTCACAGGAAAGATTTCAAATCTCTTAAACTAACGCAATATATAGATACATATTGCAATGAAAATTTGCCAAGTATTTCAGAATTTGTAATTCACATTCCATTAAAGGAAACTGTACAATTCCTTTAACTGATTTAGTTTGGATTTTGTAAAAAAAAAAAAAAAAGTTTTTAAAAACAATTCCTCCAAATATATAAACTCACTGAAACATAATATGAGGTAGTACGATTATTCAGAAAGGAAACCAATGTTTTAAATACTGAAAACAATTTTCATAGACCAACAAAGACTAGCTTTATTTAAAACAGATTTTAAGACGTTTGCCATGTGATCATGTCCATTTACGTTAATAAAAACGTTCAGTAACTTTAAAAACTGCTATAGCTAGAATTAGATTGAAAGTTTTACTACAACTTGTAATTTGCTCTGAGTATTGAAAAGTTAAGCTATGTAGAAATTAAAAACACAACAGTTAGAAACAAGATTACATAAACACAAAAATGAACACAACTTGTAGCAGCCACTCAGCCATGATATCTGCACAGTGCTGCAGCTCCAGAGTCCTTAGTAAAATCGTTGTTTCTTGTTTCTGTATTTCACACAATAGCCTCGACATCGCTCCAAATGTCTTGTTTAGAAGACATCCCACTTTTATTGCATCTTCAGTGAATAGGTTATATGCCAAACAACTGCCTATCGTTTGCCTCCCTTCCCTTGGTATGATGCATGCCATCTAATTAGCAGCTCCCAATGACAACATGCTTGTCTGAAGGTTGTGGGTGTCATTTCAGGTCCCCCCGCCTCCTTGAGGGAAGGGGGTGGGGTAACCACAAGGGCTATGGGCTGAAGCTTGTGTCATTTGTTTATAGAAACGAAGTCATTTCCAGTGACATATGTACTGGAGGTAGCAATGGGCAATTTACAAAGTGATTCCCTTATCTGAAAGACTCATCCGTCACTAACTGTAGCCACTGGGGCATGAAATTAAAATCACTGTCCTCCCCTGGGGTTTAGCAGGACCAACAGCAGTGATATTCAAGTCACAACTCTGTAATTGAGCTAATATACTGATATAGATCAAGCCAGCCATACAAGAACCAATGCACTTAAACCCTATTAAGAACAGCAACTTTAATCGGGATTTCAGGTTAAGTGGGCAACACAAGCAACTACTGATATAAACTTACTAAAACCTCTGCGGCTTTGCTGTATCTACAAGTTTTTCAATTGTTTCTTCTTTCTTTGTTTTGAAAGCCAAATGTGTATGCATTTCATGCTTTCTAGTAATTCAGTGTGAAGGTTATTACTTTTCTTAATTCTCAATTTGTATTATCTTTCAGTTAACAAAGCTAATTATATATAACAATACAGTTTAGAAGAAAAGGTTAACTGTTCAGTCTAAATAAAGCAGGGCTTGAGAACTCATGACACTCCCCCCCCCCCAGATGTTGTCAGACTCCAGCTCCCATTAATTCCAGCCAGCATGGTCAGAGATGATAGGAGTTGTAGTCCAACATTTCCATTTGTAGTAAATGGTGTTTGGGAGATTTTACAAATGCTAGATGCAGTCTCACCGCAATCAAGTGCTTTCATCTATGACTGATTTCAGCATATGTTTAGGACTTTCAGTGAGACCTACAAATTAAGAGTGCCTAACTTAACTGGACTGTATTCGTTCTTCTTCAACCAAGAATATAGTACACCTACAAGGCTGATTCTTTCTACAATTGACTGGTTTAAAATGAACCCTGAGTTTGTGAGAAACAGAGACTTTGTTATGAGAAATCTGGGATGTATGCAGTCATAACAGAAGGTAGACTATGCAGGAGGGTATTTACATAATAAACTTGGAGGCCAGTATTTTTAGAGCAAAGGAAGAAGAGGAGGGGGAAATAGGAGTGTCTCGCTTTTCTTCGTAACAGGAATCCTACAGACTCTCCTTTATCCTGCTCCTTTCAGGTATATTAACATTTATCCCAAATATATTTCTTCCCACTACCTAATCTTCATGCCTTCTTTTGTAGAGGTGGCCAATTGGGGGGGGGGGATTAACAAGTACCAGCTCCCCCTGACAACTCAGATCTCATTGGCTCCCCCTGTAGAAGGTCAGTTCAGAAACAAAGGAAGGTTAATAAATATAGATCTGGATAAATGTGGTAAACTCTACTCATTTATTTATGGCACAACACCTCATTACATAATATTCACTGGGTGTCTTCCGATAGTTAAAATAAAAACAATTTAAATACAAAATAAAACAAAACCATAACATCAAAAGCTACTTAAATCTAACAGATAAACTGAGTTTCACACATTAGGTATAAATAATCCCTTCACTATTTGAATGAAGCAAACGTTTTCATCTCCATTTAGATGGGCTGTGGCTTGAATTAACTGGGGTAGGGTGTTGGTCTGAAGCACCTATATGGTGCATTCTGTTTGCCCATGTGCTTTGTGGATGTAGCCTGCACTATGTGGAGGGTTGCCATGTGAATTATTTCAGGTTACAGCAAGGCAGGCTGAAGCTGATAGCCTGTGAATTAAATACTTACATCTTGTAGGAGCTTCTCAAGGTTTTCCTGCAACTCATAAAAGTACCGAGAAGTAATAAGACCTTCACGTGATTTATCCAAGCAGTCTCTGGCCAATTCAATAACTTGATGGTGAATGAAACTTAGGACCCCATCTGCTAGCTGTAGCACATTCTCTGGTGTGCTGGATGCAATAAACTCGGCCAGCCGTTCCTCCATCTGGGCAGTGGCCTAAACAATGTAGAAGAATAGTTACAAGCATTTTGCTACAAAAATATCTACATTTGAACTGAAGTAAACATATCAAATCTAACTCATGGGTTTTGTTTGACTGTTTAGGAATTTTGGCTACAGAGACTGAACAAGCGTTGTCCTCCATCACCACCATTCCTAATTTGAATGCTTAAGTGTCATGAAGTTGAAGCAATTTCTAGGTGAAAGGTGCACTAATTTAGAACACACACAAATAAATTTCAAGTAAACTAGAACACCCTAGATGTAAAACAGGTTGAAATACACAGGCTAAACTACATATTAGGTGGAGGAGATGAAATGGAATCTTTCACAACGTGTAGTTTGGCCCTTTAGATGTTTTTACTTCAATATAACCATGCCCTGATTTCGATCAGAGCAGCAGCTGTGGAAGTACGAAGTGGAACGTGTTTTTTTCGTAAAGAGGAAGAGGAAAGTTTAACCTTCCCCCTCATCTCTATCTCCTCAAAGTTGCTATTTGTCCTGCAGTAGAAAAACTATGGGTGGTATCCAACTACGTTTTACACAGAGTAGACCCACTGAAAGTAATGGATAACTTGGTCATGTTCATTAATTTCAACAAATCCACTCCAAATAAAACTTTGGCTTCACACATCCTTCTTGGGAAGTTTGATGTCCATAAAGCCACAAAATGGTAAGATCCTCCTGCAATTTGTTTATCTTACACATTAACCTGGGACGCGGGTGGCGCTGTGGGTTAAACCACTGTGCCACTTGGGCTTGCCAATCGATAGGTCGGTAGTATGAATCCCCGCAATGGGATGAGCTCCCATTGCTTTGTCCCAGCTCCTGTCAACCTAGCAGTTTGAAAGTGCAAGTAGATAAATAGGTACCGCTCCGGTGGGAAGGCAAACGGCGTTTCCATGCGCTGCTCTGGTTGCGCCAGAAGCAGCTTAGTCATGCTGGCCACATGACCCAGAAAAACTGTCTGAGGAAGCGGAGAAACGCTGGTTCCCTTGGCCTGTAAAGCAAGATGAGCGCCGCAACCCCAGATTCGTTCATGACTGGACTTAATTGTCAGGGGTCCCTTTACCTTTACCTTACACATTAACCTAGATATGTATGTTTTTCCATACACACAAAATAGTCTACAAAGCAAGTGGCAGAGCATGTTTTGTAAGGCGTAAAATAATTTAACTACATTAAAACAGCAAAACAATGCTCCAGCCTACAAAAAATTATGCAACAGTGCACTTAACAGTCTCTACTGTGCCATATGTGTTGTTTCTTTCCAGTTCAACCATGGCACCAAAGATATGGCCCTTTCAGATGCAGACCATGATAGGAGCTTATATTTACCATTAAAACAAAACAAATGTTTTGCATCACAAGTCATTAAAACTTTAAATGTTTCCCCACATATATGAGGGCAAGATGACAGTGTTTTGTTAGATTTTTTACATAACATCTACAGTTTCAGTATAAGTGCAATATAAGTTTGATTTCATTCAATATTGATTGCAAAAATGATGTGGGGTCTGTTTTTTAATTTTCATTTTAAATAAACAGGGCCATTTTCCTTAAGAATTGGAAAAATGCAGAATGGCAAAATGTCTTTGTATCAGAAATCTGCTCTTAGTGCCTCAATAAATGTACTGAAAAATAAATTTATGAAAATGGTTCTTACCTTTGGAAATCTTTCTTTGTATACATGGTTCATCATTACTATTTCACTATCAAAGGACACTGGAGAACGGCCAGGACTAGGGAGAAAGTTAAGAATGTTAAAATGTGGTTGAAATGGTAGGTAGTGTGATTGTGCCATATGTGCAAACTACAGTCATCACTACATTGATGTAATTACACATGAATGTGTGCACAAGCACATAAAAGGTTAAGGTTTTTATGTGCACAAGCACATAAATGGTTAAGGTATATCCTTTACCAAAGTTTCTCTCTTGCAACCTTGGGCAAATATAAACAGCAATGCTGCTATTGCTGAAGAAAGAATATGTCCACCCCTTAGTTAAGTATAGATTGGAATATTATTAGGATTTTCTTTTGCAATCTCAGTCATCTGTGTGAGGTCAACTATGCACAAAGAAATAGTGTGTACTTTTGTGCATATTTACACTGAAAATTCACAAACAGTAAAGACACAATTATTTACCAAGTTGGGGAAAGGAACACTGGTTTCTGAGCTATTAGAAAACACAGTTGTTAAAATATGTACTATGAAGTTAATTTGAGTTACTCTGAGTTCATTGTATAAAAGGAAGATTAAAGTTTCTAAACTGAAAGTGAATTTACATGCTAGCAACATACTGGGTTAGACCACTAGTCCACTCAGCTCAGTACTGGCAGCACTGACTGGCACTTCTCCCATGCCAGACTAAAGAAACCAGACATTGGCTTGTCATGCTGTCCAAACCCAGGCTTGCTGTTTGCTTTCCTTGACTATGGGCTGTAAGATATGAACAAACCTTCGTTATCATTCATGGTTTGTTCAGGTGGGGAAGAACAAACCATGAGCTCAGGTCCTGATTTTCAGGACAGATTTCATGTAACCTGTTTCCTCCTTAAATGAGGGTGGGGGAAGATTACTATTGAGGCATTTTACCCAATGTGATTTGAATTTTCCAGTAGTTTTACATTGTCTCCAAAAAATAGTGGAGACAGGAGTCTGCTGCAAGGCCAAATGTGTTCAAAAACCACTGAGCATGATGGATAGATAAGATAGAGAGTTATTTATTTAATATACCACCTTTTTCTTCCAAAGAGCTCAAGGTGGTGTAAATAGTTCTCTTCCTCCCCGTTTCATCCTCACAACAACCCTGTGCAGTAGGGTAGGCTAAGAGATATTGACTGGCCCAAGGTCACCCAGAGAGCTTCATGGCTGAGTAGGGATTGGAGCTCTAGTCTCCCAGGTCATAGTCCAACACTCTAACCATTACGCCACACTGGTTCTCAGATTAGAGATTAAAATATGTCATACTGGCATGTAAACCAGGTGTTACAGCAAGAAAATTTTGTTGATCATCATACCATGGCTTGAAAGAATATATTTTAAATTCTAACAGGGTACACAAAGAGCATGATTTCCCTTACTTTCATCATCATAGAACAGAAGCCAGAATGTAATGCTATGACTCATTCTATCATTAAGTAGCCTTTAAGGGAAAATGAGGTAATGCAGATAGAAATTACACTTCATTCCTTGATTAACTATAGCAAATTAGAGCCACGTTTTCCCTTTTTGGTTTTATATTTATAATATGTTGCCTTTTCCAGTCCTGCATAAATGTAAATAATAATTTAGTAAACTATAATGTTGACAAACGCTTCATGTATAAAGCATAAAGACAAAGTATTAGCATAATTTATAAGATTTCAGCTAATGGTTACATCTATCATGGGGAAGGCAAATTTTAAAATAAAAAGTACACAAACTAAACTTCCACCAGCTCTTCAGTTTATTCTCTGAGGGCAAGGTTGTGGGTTCGAGCCCCATGTTGGGCAAAAAGTCTCCTGCATTGCAGAGGGTTGGACCAGATGACCTTTGTGGTCCCTTCCAACTCCACAACCCTATGATTCTTATGACTACCCTGGATTAGAAGCATAATTTATACAATAATTATCACTATCAGCTGTCTTTAGAAAAAGTTATAGGAACAAAAATAGCTTACATTTTTAAAAATACCAATAGATTAAATTTACAAAGATTAATGTTTGAAATGTTTTAGTACTGGTTTATCAATAAAATATAGTACTCTACCTACAGATTGGACAATAGTCGTAGGAACAGTGGAAGTGTTAAAGATGTAAATAAATAGTTGGACAACAGAGTATCTTTCCAAAACTTAGAACAGCTAAACATACTAGTAGCTATCCAGGCTAGCAATAAAACTGGCATTAGAAATAAAACTTGTCAAATCAAATGACTACTTGAGTGTGGAAAGAGTGTGATGAAGCATATTGCATGCTTGGCTTTAGCCTGGGAAACTACAAAGAAGTGTTTCATCTGTAAGAAGTGTCTGATCCCAGGGAATGAGTGGTTCAGTGGCTTGGGGGGACAGAAATGAAGATGCTGGGGAGGAGCTGAGTAGGTTGTTGGAGAAGCGTCCCACCTCTGTGGCACTGGATAGCCTTAGCCTAACACCACCTACTATGGAACCACTTCTCCCTCTTAGTGATGAGCCTTCCCCTTCTGGAGTGGCAACTGAGAGTAAGTCTGATGCTGAGGGGGTCTGGACTCCACCTCCATTTCCATGGACACAGACACCAGCGCAGATGCAAGCCAACTCATTCAAAGGAATGTCCGTTCTTGGGACTCCAGCTGTTTGATGAACTAATTGCTGTGGCTGTCCTGTTCTTCATTAGGAAGGTGCAGAGGGTGTGTTACTTGTTGGATCAACATATTGGCTTGTGTTTATTACCTTATGTACTGATCTCATTTGAGCATTAAAGCCTTTAGCATAACCACAGCTGCCAGTTAGAGCTTTTCCATCTGGCAGTGAGGGCCAAGACCATCATCATTGCAAGCAGGTTAACACAGGACATGCAGCACTACTCATCAGATTAGAAGAGTGGGAAAACAAGACATTTTCTTTATCCAGTACTGGGACATAAGGGAACTTTCAAGTGAAGGGTACTGCATGCTAAAAATCATTAGTTTGTACCAGCAAAAAGATGCAAAACGGCAACTGAGAGGTTTCATGATTCTAATGTGGCTGTGTTGGGAAGCCATGTTGTGCTTGGTTTACACAAGGAGTTCCTTTAGCTGTTTTGTTGCTGCTGCAGTGGAGTGGTTATTCTTGCAAGTGTGAAGCAGAAAACTAGGCAGGTGAACCGGATTGCTGATGCCAGAAGTAGAGTGTGAGGCTCACCTGAGGCTGCGAGATCGGGGGCGCATTGCTGGAGAATGCCGCCCTTCCTCATCAGTGATGCTCTCTGTGCTGAAGTGCTTTGTCAAGAAATGGAGTTCATCTGGTGTTGGCTGATAAGGCAGTTGGTGCAGCTTCTCCTGAGATGAACATGATGACTAAGAACAAAGTATATACAAGGGAACACTTAATGTGAGGCACAAGACTTAACATAGATGAATACACTTCACGAGTTCTTTCGTTTCAAGAGGTAGAAGAAAATGCTTATGAATCTTCAAGCTGGCATTGGTGAATTCCTTTAGTGAATGACTATTCCTGCAAGAATTAACCATTTTTCTTTGTGTGCTTCATCAAACCACTTGCTGGCAACCCCTGCACTGAACAACTGAATGTAACAAGATTTATGTTTGTTCACCACCCTGAAATCATAATGGGATGAAGGGAGACATAAAAGTATAAATATTAAATTAACTGAAGTTTTCTATAAAAAGACGAGGCTGTCCATAAAAAGTGGGGGATTACAGTGGTGCCTCGCAAGACGAAAAGAATCCGTTCCGCGAGTCTCTTCGTCTTGCGGTTTTTTCGTCTTGCGAAGCAACCTTATTAGCGGCTTATTAGCGCTATTAGCGGCTATTAGCGGCAAAGCGGCTATTAGCGGCTTAGCAGCTTAGAAAAAGAGGGGGGGAGCGGAAAAAATCGCAAGACTCGCAAGACGTTTTTGTCTTGCCTCGAAAAACGGAAAACCCTTTCGTCTAGTGGGTTTTTCGTCTTGCGAGGCATTCGTCTTGCGGGGCACCACTGTACTAATTTGCAGTGCTCTTCTTTTGTGTGAGAATGCAATTTTTTATGAATACTATTTTCAAAACGTGCTCTTGGGTGGTTATTACTGTCTCACTTAAGACAAATTACATAAAAACAAGGTTTAGTGATACAGGGTGGAAATGTGGGGTAGAGGGTGTGGCTGCATCTATGCTGTAACTGTCACAGGATACAGAGTTTTTAAGTAAAGGTGCAAGATGGCAGTACTGGCAATTAAAACATCTGTTAACAACTTTCAGCCTGAGGTACTAAGTGCCTCAGAAAACCCTGCATTATTGGAGGACTTAAAGACTTCAGAACAACCCTTTCAACTAATGGTATCTCTTTACTAAACTCTTAAGGGACAAGTCTAAACCAAATCTGGAGGGACTCAGGACAGAGTACAGTGGCAAATTTAAGCATCCACTTCACATTTGTCAATGGAACAAATATTAACTCCTGTCAGACTGATTTCCATATACATGTGATTCTGTTGGACACAGCAAATTATTATTAATAACAATAACAGTAACAATAACAATAACAATAACAATAATAATAATAATTAATGATGATGATGATGACGACAGCTCACTGGACTCAACAGTATCTTTTTCGGAAAAACTTAACTAGCACTGGCAAGTGCTGCCACTGTAATGCCTTGCATGCAACACTCTGTCACATGGTTAAGTTCAGTCCTAAAGTCATGGTCTTTCAGAGGTCATCAGCTGCATAAATATGGTTTAGGACACCTCCTTGAGATTTGCAGATGTTTAATCTTCCACTGAATTATGTACCAGTCCTTTGAAACCTGATAGAGGGAAATTTATTTGAAATACTTTTGAAGTCCCACTACAGAAGAGTTACAAAAACAGTGATTGTCAAATTGACAAGTTATAATGCATGTAGTAAAATAACAAGTAGAAATCACCATTAACTATTGGAAACAAGAAGAATTAGAAGTACTTTACTAATTAACTAACCATTATGAAAATTTACTTACTGAAACTGTTGAACTGGGAGTGTTTGTTCCATATCCAGATGAGGGGAGGGAGGCCAGGGACCAACGACGCCCATCTGTCCTAGAAAGAGATGCAAGCAACATTACTAAAACTTTGCACTGGTGTTTATAAGCAACAAATCTCTTCTGTTTTAATAACCCATATGCCATAGGTGATTAACAATGTGTTTGTTTATCCGACACAACCTCTTCATTTCTCCGTGAAATTGTTTCAAGCTGGCATGAAGCTGTGACAGAAATGATTATGTAGCCGAGAATCCAGTTCACAAATGACCAGTTGTTGACCTATGGTATAAATGTCACTACCCACACCCAAACAAACCCATGAAAAATTGTTTAGAGTTCCTCTAATTACCTGAACCCATTTTTTACATACTCAGTGTCATGTTATCATGGCATCCATGATAACATTCTGGATGCCATAAAAACAGTTTCGGATTCTCAAAATTCACAACATTTCATTGACTTACAAAATCTGTGGTGAAAAGATATGGCCAGTTCATCTACTGTTCTGACTCATATTAATATTTTTGTAGACTCAGTATTTATTGAAAATAAAATCCCCATTTCCCATAGGCAGATGTTCTATAAGCAAACTGCTTTATAATCTGATTTAAATAAAGGTATGTTTTCACAATCTGTATATAACTAAGGTGATTTTTTTAAAAAAAGACAAATGGCTTTCTAAGGCAACATTACATGGTTATTCCACAGGATATCCAGGACATTCATCATACTTTTCAGATAATCCACAAATTTAACAGATGTAATATGGAGGGTTTTTCTTTTTCTATTTTGCAATTTGATACTATAAACACCTACTTTGGGCCCTTGAATATCTGACCAAACTCCACTCAGGTCTTCATGCCATACTGATCCTTGCCCATTGATATTGTAGACAATAGTGATCGTGGTACTTGCATGAGCTGAACATTATGCAGGACCCCACAATCTGCAATGTGAGCACAGGGCTCTTCCCACTGGTACTGGGAAACAGTAGTTTTGTTGGTACAAATCCCGCTCTTCTATTTAGCACTACAGTGCCTTGCAAAACCATGAGAGTCCTATACAGATAGACAATGTTGAATAAAGCTCTTTACACTTACCCTCAACACCATTTTAACAGGCAAGCCATAGGTTTGGTTTGGTGTCTTAGCTCCAACCTGATTATTGCCTTTTAATTTAATAAATATATATATATTATTTATACCCCACCCATCTGGCTGGGTTTAAAAATGAATAAACATGGAAAGTCAAAACAGATATCTATGTACATATGTTCAGTTACAGATAGGTAGCCGTGTTGGTCTGCCATAGTCAAAACAAAACAAATTCCTTCCAGTAGCACCTTAAAGACCAACTAAGTCAGTTCTTGGTATGAGCTTTCGTGTGCATGCACACTTCTTCAGATACACTGAAACAGAAGTTTCCAGACCCTTCTATATAGTGAGAAGGTGGGGAGGGGTATTACTCAGAAGGGTGGTGGGAATGGGTGATTGGCAGATAGCTGTGATGAGCCTGTTGACGACTCTTAACGACTGCAATAGGTCTTACAGGAAAAAGCAAGGGGTGAAAAGGTGAAAAATGGCTTTGTCATGTATAATGAGATAAGAATCCAAGGTCTTTGTTCAGACCAGGTTTCTCCATGGTTTTAAGTTTGGTGATAAGTTGTAATTCAGCAGCTTCTCTTTCCAGTCTATTTCTGAAATTCCTTTGTAGTAAAACAGCTACTTTGAGATCTTGTATAGAATGTCCTGGGAGATTGAAGTGTTCTCCTACTGGTTTCTCTGTCTTGTGATTCCTGATGCCATTTTTCACCTTTTCACCCCTTGCTTTTTCCTGTAAGACCTATTGCAGTCGCTAAGAGTCGTCAACAGGCTCATCACAGCTATCTGCCAATCACCCATTCCCACCACCCTTCTGAGTAATACCCCTCCCCACCTTCTCACTATATAGAAGGGTCTGGAAACTTCTGTTTCAGTGTATCTGAAGAAGTGTGCATGCACACGAAAGCTCATACCAAGAACTGACTTAGTTGGTCTTTAAGGTGCTACTGGAAGGAATTTGTTTTGTTATGTGCATATGCATTCAGTTCTTGAGGAAAAGAGCAAGAGTCCAATGTCACAAAATATGAACACAAAATAGAGTTAAATTTAAATGAGTGAGTGAAACACAGTTTTGTGATATTTAATGTGAAAGCTGTGACTGCTATCTTAGCTAGAAATAACAGGTCACATTTTTCTCTATAACACATGGAGAAGGTTTAGACCAACAGTGCCCTGAACAGATCTTTTGCAAAGCTCTTGAATTACCTTTATTCTGCTTGATGTTTCAAAATAAAATCAGGTCTAATTTGAGAAAGGTGCAAGCATCTCATTTTACCTCCCAGATTCAGGCAAACAACTGACATTTCTACCCCCCAATATCTCTCTTACAATTAAAGAATGAAACAGCACAAGCATTTAATAAACAATGTCTTCATGCTTCATGCACAGGATCACAATGTTTTAAGCTGCAGTTACTGAATCCATGCTATAATTACAACCCCATTAAGGCAATTGTTTAAACAGAATGACATTCAAATGTCACTGGTATCTACATGTATATATGTCTATATATCTATCTCTATGTATCTAGATAGACAGATATGTCTAGGAGGACACTGTAAGATGCTGTTTAAAACCATAGCAGCATTTTATTTTGGAGGAAGGCTTCTTCATATGCCAAATACACTGCACACTGATTTATCAGAACAACCAATCAGGGCTTTAAAATTATTTAGAAAAAGTTGAGACAGCAACTGCATGCCCATTCTCTCTGAATGGTGAACTGAAAATAATTCAACTTCTATGAAACAGGTTCGTCTTAGAATATATATTTTTCAAAGAAATCCTGAGGCCCTTTCTAAAACAAGTAGAAATGCAGAAATACAGAGAGCTACCATAAGCTATAGGTCTAGCAACCTCAGGACGGATTCTCCTGTGGCTGTCATATTGAAGGTGCTTATAGTTGCTTCTGTTTTACAACTGCTTCATACAGTAGGCTGTTCCCATATGGGCCAGCTTACCACATAGACTGGTCTCCACGTTACCCCCTACCTCTGAAAAAAGCATTCCTGGAAGTAATGTGAAGACACTTATGCAGTACAGCTAATATATTAAACAAAAGGAAATGTATGATTTAGCTCCTTGAGAGGGAGCAGCTGCCACTCAGAAGTTTCAAGAAGCCTTCATATGGCAAATGGATCATCAAAAGTGCCTATTAACAGCTATTAAAGATTTATAACCTTTTTTCTGTCCCCAAAGTCCTCTCTAGTTTAGCACTGCTACGAGGCACAATGTTCCAGTTTAGGCACAACAAGAAAACACCCCTGTGTCTTGCATAGACGCTGCACAAATGCAATACACATTATATTCTGGACTGATATTTCGATTATATCCTACTGAAATTTTCAGAGACCAAAAAGAGCTAGAAATAACTTTGCCATGCAGAAAGATGGATTTTGAAGTTCAAGTGAAACTGAGGGGTTGTCAGATTAGTTATTTCATCATGTTCAGTTCTTTGAGAACAGAACATGTTGGATGTAAATAATTGGGCATGTTTTCTGCAGCTCCAGTCCAGAATGCTGATCTGGAAAATGAGAACATTATTGGATGCAGCATAAAAAGCTGCACACCACTAAAACAAATTGCTAAAAACATGGGATTCTTTAAATTCTGGTCACTACCTATCTTTTAAAAGTAAGTTTAAAGCTATTTTATACTATCATGCAGCAGAACTAGACCAACTTCACTAAGATTGCAGTTCTACACAGTTACCTGGAAGTAAATTCTGCTCAAGAGAACTTACTTCTGAGTAGATATATCTAGGATGATGCTTTGAGATAATGTTTAAAAAACACTTGCTGCTCATTTTAATTGACAAAGTTTGCACCGGAATGCCTAAATGGGGTTATAGCAGCATATAAGCTCACTAGGACAGTAGCATGCAGAAGCATTCCATTTACATTCCACATAATATATATCTGATGTACCATTACCTGTCTGCCCTGTGTCCATGGCTATATAAAAAAATAGTACCAGTAAAAAAAACAGGGGGGAAATTGTAAACATAATCTGCTTCTGAAAAAGTAATAAATTGTTGTTTTCATGCTTGTAAATCATCCTGGGAATTTTTATAGATGGAGTGGCATATTTGTTTATATTTGTAGATAAAAATGAAACTGCATATGTGAATGTGGCAAAATTCTGTAGTTTGAAAAAAATAATCCTTTCAATTACATTGCCATAATTCTAATATCACTGAAGCACTCTATTTTGAGAATGGTTCATCTTTGTTTATCAGGTTTTAAAAGCACTCAGATTTTTTATAGTAACAAAATAAATATTCACAAAATAAAACAGCTTGAGATTTATTACAAAACACAGCAAGCCAGAGTGGCAGTATCAAACAAAATATCTAAGCACATTACCCTATATGAAAGGAATTCTAACCAACATATTTGCTTACCCGCAACCTCTTCAAGCCAACATATAAACGTTAAGGAAGCCACTGCGCAAAGAGACAGCTCAGGTCTTATTGAGGACCCTGCTGGCCACATCAATCAAATCACCACCCCTTCGAGATCTTTGGCAATATCACGCCTGGTGCCGTCTCAGACCCTCGGCAATGCTTCTCCCACCAGCAATCAGAGTAATTGACTAGCATATAGTCCCTCTTTAAACTGCTTTAATGTGCTATCCTGGAATGTGGCGGGATGGACGTCCAAACAGGATGGTGGGAATATGAAAGAGTTTTTAGCGAAATTCCAGATTATGGGTATACAAGAGACCTGGTGCCTAGAATCGTCACCTCCCCCATCCCTACTGGGCTATGACGCCTTTGTGATTCCTGCAACCCAAACACATTTGTATGGGTGCCCTAGTGGTGGCCTGGTAACATTTGTCGCGCAGGACCTTCAACTTAATATCTCTCCTCTCTCTTGGCTAGAGAGTAATTCCATACAAACTTTACACATCACTAACAGCCCGGTTGGGGACTTCATATGTGTAAACCTGTACAATCCATCTACCTACTCCCATTCCCATTCAAATCAGCTTTGGGAGGATTTAAGATTTATCCTCGATAAATCCGTGGCTGAATTTCCAAAGTCAGAGATCCTTATAATGGGGGACTTTAATGCCAGAATTGGAGCAGATATAAGCTCATTCACCCATAAGTCGCAATTATTCGTTGAAGAGGAGTGGTTTCCTACGTGGAATTCACATGATAAGACCACCAATAGGGCTGGCATCATACTACTGGAGTTTACCATAAACTGCGGGCTCCGCAGCTTGCATGGCACACCCAAAGACTGGTCCGGGGGATTCTATACTTTTCTAGGATCGAGAGGGGCAAGCGTTATAGACTATATCTGGTCCTCCTCGGCACTTAATGATAAGGCATATTGTTTCAATGTGTTTAATAGAACCGAAAGTGACCACCTTCCAATTGCCATCTCCTTCCTCCACACACAGCTGGGGCTTCCCAGCTCACTCCACCTCCAGGACCCACTGATCTTAACCCCCCGATGTAAGAAGTGGGATACCTATCTGGAGCAAGACATAAAAGTCCTCCTAAATTCCCCTGAGATCCTAGCCTTGAAAGCTCAGCTGTTAACAATGAATGTGAATCATTTCTCAACTTTTCAGCAAATCCTAGCCTACTTGCTTCCTTCTCTCACGAAACCTCCCCATGCGATTCCAACCTGGAAGAATCAAACTTGGTTCGACCAAGAATGCAAACAGTGCAGAAGTTGGCTTAGATCTCTTCAGTCTGATTTGAAATCAGACAGCACCCAGAGCAAAATAAGGGAGGTAGCCCAATTCCGTTCATACTATAAGAAGCTGCTTCAACATAAGAAATTGCTCTTTGCGAAAGAACGCTGGACGGCGCTGTCAGTGGCCATTAAAACCTGTGACGACAAGAAATTCTGGAACTTAATTAATGCAGGTTTAAGACCCCACTCATTCATTGTTAATAACATCACAGCAGCCAGTTGGCACTCTCACTTTGCTCAGCTGTATTCCGCCCCAGATCCAGTAGTAAACGTAGTCTCTATTCTACCAGCATCTGCCTTGCCCACCTGGGAACCAGTTTCCCCAGAGAGATGTTTACAACTAATCAGCATGCTTTCAGGGGATAAATCCCCGGGGGAGGATATGATACAACCGGAGGTATTTTTATCGAACCAGACGTGGTGGGCCCCTATTTTAGCATCTCTCTTTACCACTATCAATGCTACTCTTAAGATCCCATCTAACTGGAAACAGAGCATAGTCATCCCAATACATAAAAAAGGGGACCCACAAGATCCGTGTAACTATCGACCTATCAGCCTGCTGGATACTTCATACAAGGTCTATTCTAGATTCTTGCTAGAGAAATTAATCGAGTGGGCAGAAGAAACAAAGCTATTCCACCCGGAACAGGCTGGCTTCCGTAAAGGTCATAGTACATCTGGCCAATGTCTTGTTCTATTTACCCTGATTGATAAATACCTAAACAGGTTCAACTGCAAACTACACGCGGCTTTTGTGGACCTGACCTCCGCTTTCGACTCCATCCCTAGAGATAGGCTATGGCAGAAGCTTAGCTACACCAACATAGATAAGAGACTCCTCCACCTTCTTATGGAAATTCACAATGATATATCGGCCAGAGTAAAATTTGGCCCTCTGGGAGCCCTTTCTGATTCTTTCCCTCTAAATAAAGGGGTCAAACAGGGCTGCCTCTTGGCCCCTTTTCTATTCAATTTCTACATCAATGACATCGTTACAACCATGAAGGCCCTAAACCAATCTGCCCCCTCTTTACAACAGCTAAAGATCCCTATATTACTCTACGCGGACGATATGGTGTTACTGTCTCTAACCAAGCAGGGCTTAAACAACATGCTCAGAGGGCTCATGACATATTGTGATACCAACTCCCTCAAAATCAATTTTGCCAAAACCAAAATTCTTACTTTTGGCACGAAAACTCGGAAGCCATTCTGGAATTTTGAGGGCCACTCTACTGAATATTGTTCAGCATTCAAGTATTTGGGTATCACTTTTCAGCATGGGCTTAGCTGGTCAGCTCACCTAAATATGTCCATCCCGGCTGCCCGTAGAACCATCAAAGCCTTGGAGAAATTCTTCTATGCAAAAGGCATAGAAGTTGGTTCCACCAATCAGAAAAGCATTTATCAGCAAAGTCCTCCCGATGCTACTGTATGGGGGTGGAATTTAAAAACACTACAACGGCTCGAGATTCTACAAAACTCCTTTGCACGAAAGGTACTGGGTCTCCCCAAGGGCTTGGTTCCTGCACAGTTAAGAACAGAACTGGGCCTCCCCTCCATTGTCGCAAGAGCCCACATTAGAATCATTAGTTTTTATTGTAAATTAATCAAAGCCCCAGGTTCCCTTTTAGCCAGGCAAGCCTTTTTAACTTGTTCTCACAGCAATAAATGGTCCAAGGCCATGGAGACTATTACTGCACGCTACTCCCTCCCAGATCTGGGCACGCTGTCAGCTTGGGATCAACATAAAATCCGGGCCTGGATTCTTACTAGAGACGAGGCCATGGACCGGGCACAGTCCACCACAGCTCGCCTCTCCATGTGGCTCCCTAAAGTGAAAGTGGTAAGATCACTTGCCAACTACTTGATAGACCTGACGGAGCCCAATTTGAGAAGAGCGTTTACCATGGCCCGTTTCCATTCTATACCCACGGCCTTTCTGCAGGGGATTTACTCTAAGACCCCTATTACACAGCGTCTATGTCCATGCACAATGAATGAAGTTGAGGACTTCATACATTTCTTTTTCTACTGCCCTATTTATGAGCTAATAAGAACTAAGCTCCTCCTCTTGATCCCGTCCACCATCACATCCAAGGAAGACTGTTTGAAATCGCTTCTTGTGGACGCATATCCCCAAGTTACACGTGGGGTGGCAATCTTTATAGTGCAGGCCTTGAAACTCAGGGCTACTCTGACGGGGTAGTGTGTCCTAGACCTGGTCCTGTCTTAATTCTTTTATTACCTTTTTATTATTTTATTTTTTATTATTATTATCCTGCTATGGCTGTATGCTAATGCAATAAAGGTTTGATTGATTGAACATATTTGCTTAGTGAAGCAGCACACTGGTTGTCAAAGCATTCTTTTTCTTTGGTGATCACTCATAGCCTGACTAAGATTGTCTTCCATGAACACGGTCTTAACAGTGAGTCCGTAAGTGACTGTGGAGGCCAATTCTGGATCCACACGTCCTTCCACAGTGGGGACATAGGTTTCCGGGTAGGAACGGATCACGGTGAGGGTTTCCCAAACGTGCCTTCTTCTTAGCATGTTTCTCCCTTTTGTCCTGAGTTTGAGCATCTGCAAAGTCCACAACACCCTTGGTAAAGGCTGTTCTCCAATTGGAGCACTCGCAGGTCAGTGCTTCCCAGTTGTTGATGCTTATATTACCTTTTTGTAGATTTGCCTTCACAGAGTCTTTAAACCTCTTTTGTTGACCACCAGCATTACACTTTCCATTTTTAACTTCGGAATAGTGTAGTTGCTTCAGAAGACAATAATCAGACCTCTGAACAACATGACCAGTCCAATGAAGTTGATGCTGAAGAATCATTGCTTCAACAATGGTGATATTTGCTTCTTCCAGTACACTGGTATTAGTTCGCCTGTCTTCCCAAGTGAAATGTAAAAATTTACAGAGACACCATTAATAGAATCTTTCAAGGAGTTGGAGATGGCGTTTATAAGTGGTCCATGTTACACAGCAAGATTGGTAGTACAGTAAGATTGGTAGTAGAATAGCTTTGTAAACACGCATTTTGGTTCTCCTGCAAATGTCATGGTCCTCAAATACTCTGTGCTTCAATTGGGAGAAAGCTGCACTCACAGAGCTCAGGTGATGCTGGATTTTGGCATCAATGTCGGCCCTTGTGGAAAGATAACTGACCAGGTAGGAGAAGTGATCCACACTTTCCAACATTTCACCACTGAGTTAGATTTGTGGCATTGCAGAGGGGTTGTTCTGTGCTTGTTGGTGCAGCACTTTAGTTTTTTGGATGTTGAGTGATAGGCCAAGCTTTTCGTAAGCTTCTGCAAAGATATATAGGATACTGAAGCTCTATGACGGAAGTTATGGTAACCTTACTCTTTCCTTTCAGCCTACTCAGATTAAAGAGCTTTCCATCTGTTTGATGCATGACTTCTACCCCGGTGGGGAGTTTCCCTTTGACAATGTGTAGGATCATGGCAATGAAAATAATTAATAGAGTTGGGGCGATAACACAACCCTGTTTAACACCTGACCCCACTGTGAATAGTTCACTTTGAGAGCCATTGTTATCTGTAATAGTTGTTGTCATATTATCATGGAGGAGCTGAAGGATGTTCACAAATTTATCAGGGCAGCCAATTTTCAGGAGGATAGTCCACAGGGCATTATGATTTACAGCTTCAAAGGCCTTAGTCAGGTCAATAAATGCCATATAAAGGGGTTGGTTATGCTCTCTGCAATTTTCTTGAAGCTGTTGAGCAGCGAAGATCATGTTCCCTGACCCAAGCAATTATTAAAATATTCAGGAGAGAAGAAAAATGCCACCTAAAGAGGATGAAAGCACAGTCTCCAGTCTGGCAAAGTTTTCCCTGCCTCCCAATTTCACTGAAGTGACTTTGCCTCACACTCTTTTGGATCATGGAAGTTGGGGGAAGGGTCTCATGTGCCATGATCCAGTGTAGGTTGCCTCATGTAGCATAGCTATTTTGTGAATGACATAGGACTGGCCTTTATGGTAGCTGGCCCTCCTCCCACTATCTGTCTCCTGTGAGCACAGCAAGAGAGAAGGTGAATAACTAGTCACAGATCCTGTGAGATAATGCACTACTGTATTAGCAACAGCTGAAACAGTAAGACCACTTGCGACTGAGGAAGACCCAGGCTTTAGGAACAGTTGTAAAGACACTGCAACATGGCTTAAGTGCCCAGAACTGTATGTGTTTGCTGTAGGCTGGAAAGAGTTGGGAAAGCAATTGATGAAGCAAGGCACAGGCTCACTATTTGCATAATGTATTGCAGTATGAGCAAGGGGTAGCATTGGGTGTTATTCAGTTATCCTTGAAAAAATACACTGATGCAATGAGTAATGGATGGGAGTTGGCATTGTTTGCTTCCCCCTTTTTCCTTGTACCCAGGGTTTTCTTTGGGGAGGAGAGCTGCTTCAAACACACAAGCATATTATGGATAGCCTGGTGTTATTTTGGGCAGCCAGATATTTAAAAAGTCATTTCCGAAATAGATGACCAAAAGATAAACGCTTTCTTTCTAAATAGCCAGCTCACTCAGTCTTCCCTCTAATGAGAAGGAAGGCCTTGGTAGGCCAGGAAACCTGTAGACAGAATAGAAAGATAAAGGCAAGCAAAAGAAACCAGGTGTTCCAGTGCAATGAACCATTGGGAAAGGATGACAAATACCCCACAGCCCAAAAGTTAATACCAAACAACTATAAAAAATCTTGCTAACCAAATCTATGCCCTGAAAAAACAAACAGGCAAGCAAATAGTGCCATCCAATAATGCAAAAGCTATTATGGGAGTACCTGAGCCACATACAGAAGCTGCATCTTACCCACAAAAATGGGCTGTCAGAGGTAGGTTTTGATTCTCTGACTGTTTTGCCAATCAGTGTTTGTCTATAACTTACAAGGGCTGACTGGGCAGGGTTCCACACTGGTAGCCTTTAAAGCACTTTATTTCAAACAAGCATTCCCCATATGGTCTGTGAACAGAATTGGCAAAGGCCATTTTCATCTGTCCCAATCTGGAAACAGCATGAGGGGAAATGTGATCATAACTTTCACTTCCCCTTCTCTCCCACTCTAACACTGCAGAACACAAGGCATACCAACTCCACAACTCTTTGCATCTCCTGCCACATATGTTCAAATATAGCCACAGGAACCCACTTTCTCAAATATAAGCACAATAATAAACATTTGCCTAGGCCAGGCAGTCTTCATGTGTGTACTTCTTTCTTTCATTTTTTCCCCTTTTGCTTGCTTTTCTGCAATGTCTCACATTCTGAATGAGAAGCTAACAAAAATGTTTTTAAAAAAATATTCTTGAGAATTGAGTTAAGTGGGTCAGTGAAGAACACAACACCAAATTACTTTAAGCAACAAGCAAAAAAGAACTGCCTCATGAGGCTTTTACATGCAAATCAGAACTAAAATGTGCATGCATACATACCTCCGGGCAGGAACGAAGGAAAAGTGAGAGGGTGCATTTGGGGAGAAATTTCTGGGACTGTCCAACGGACTTCCACCTGTTCAGAAAATTACAAAATGTTGACATTTGCTGTGCATTCAAAACTATTTCTGTTATTGTAATTTGATGAGTGCCTCAATGCTGTACAAGTCACTGAGATTTCTATGTTCAGATGACGGTAACCAATTTTTACTATCTATTTTTAGTCTACATCAGTTTAAAGGCACTGATCTTTCATTGTTTCTATAGGAGCAAATGTAAAGTTATCTGAATATGGGAACTGATGAATTAGCATTAAAATAACCAGGATACCTGATTAGAGTAACATATGATTATCTACTTTTGCAGTGATTTAATACATTCAAGATGTGGCAGCATTCAGTAGAAGATTGACATTTTAAGCAATAGATGTAGCCTGACCCGACAAATGAGATTAGTAAAATGTTTATAAACTGGTGGTGTTAACAAATGCAACACAGCACATAATCTGCTAGATAGCACACTCTGACTTCTCAATAACAGTTTGATAGGGGTTTCTGTGGCACACACACACACACCCCATTCTGGAATTTTAATTAGATCCCAGGTGAGATATTTCCCAGCTCAAGATGAAAAACAATTAGCAGCCCTATTCTACTTGTCAAAGTGAAAACACTGA
This sequence comes from Podarcis erhardii, assembly GCF_964252035.2. Classification (NCBI taxonomy): domain Eukaryota; kingdom Metazoa; phylum Chordata; class Lepidosauria; order Squamata; family Lacertidae; genus Podarcis; species Podarcis erhardii. Next base: position 53,256,442 of record NC_138510.1, on the reverse strand, counting down.
AAACAGAAGGGAGAAGGGGAATGTAGGAGCTGTAGTTCAGTTCGTCCTATGTAGTATTATTTCTTGTACTATTCTATGGGTTGGACCCATACTTGCTCATTCCATTTATGGAAGGAACCAGGATCCTGTAGAGGCTTCCCCACTGGAGGAAGGGATTAATTTTTGCAGATTCTCTATGCAGGCCCCACAATCACCTCCCCAACTCTCGAGAGCAGCTTTCCAGGGACATAGGGAGCTACAGGAGGAGGAAGGAGGAACTGGCAAAAATAACCTCCCCACCCTCTTTCTCAAGCATGAACAGAACTGTGCTCATTATAAGTTTGAATCCAACCGTATGTTTTAAACAACCCATAAATCGGAGGGGGGGGGATAGGGGGCAGGCAGGACCATGAGTGGCAGCAGTCAGAGGGTTAGGCAATGAAGATGGAGGGACGTTCCACAGGTGTAGAAATGAGTGGAAGTACACTATCTGCGCTTCCCTACATCAATGTACCTCTACAGTTGCGGCAAGCAATAAATATGCCAGCATAAGCTTGCAGTCTATGAAACATGAGGAAAACAGTTCAAATAGTAGGGCTTACATAACATTAAGAATATACTGATAGAAATACACACAAATTTGCTGACATAAAATAAACTAATCTCCATTGTAGGAGTTTTTGTCATGTGACATACATGAGTCTTTGTGTTAACTAAAAATCTAAATAGCAGCATATGTTGTGAGTGTGCATTTTATTTGTATGAATGATTTTTGCAAATGGTTGGATTTTGACAGTGTTGTTCCCACTGTCTGTCAGCCTTAAGATCTGCAGGAGAGGCCCTGTTTGGAGTTCCGTCAACAGCTTGGTCTTCTCTGTTATGGCCCCCTGGTGTATCCCACTGGATACAGTTGCCCCCCATTTTAATTAGTTTTTCAACATTAAGATGTAACTTTTCCTTCATACCCAGAGAGGTGACTAATTTATAGAATCCATTCCTGTTTCATGACTACTTTCTTATTACGTATAGATTTCTAGATTTCTATGGTTTACGTAATATATTGTTTTTAACTGAAATGTTGTGAACCAGCCTGATACATTCAGGCTGAACAGTAGGCTATAAAAAAATAAAATAAATAAAGCAGGGTATCTCTCTCCACGATGGATGTTTAAATTGTGATTAGGTGAAAGCCTCTGATTGAATATGACAATTTTAATGCTTTATAGTGAGCAATTGTATACCGGGCTCCAAAACTCAAATCTCTTCAAATTCTATGGCAACATGTGACAAATGCATTTTTAAAAACAACAACAACAACAAAAACCTTGGCAGCAGTGCCAATCATCCTAAGAGCTTTAAGCAACTCTCCATGAAGCATTTGATTAGGACCATCAATCTCTAAAATCCTATTAGCCTAAATCCAGATATCACGTTCTCTAGAAAATTCATGTTGTGAATTTCAAATTAACAGACAGAACATTTAATCAAGCTGGATACATTATGGAAAAGTTAAAAAATAATTATTTGAACATGTAAAATTAAAGTCAAGCTAATCCACTACTACCCATTAGGACAACAGCAGAATTTGGTAATCTCTGTGTGTGCACGCACGTAATGCAATAGTGCCAGATATTTATAAGCAATTATTATTATCAAGGTAAATGCCAGAGAAACTGCTCACAAGACCCCCATAAAGATCTGAACAAGTCCTCACTGTCTATACTACAAAAAAAGTTGGTGTTGGCAAGCCTCTTCTCATTGATGGTGTCATCTGTCTGTGATTCTGCATGTATAAGAAGAAGCAATCCAAGAATACCCTCCTGTCACTAAGAAGTGAAAATGCAATAAATATTTAAATTACATTTCACAACGGTAGACCATAATGAGACAGTAAGAAATGCACAACTCTTAGCAGAAATACTCCCCCCCCCCCGGCCCCCGTTTACGTTAGTACCATCTTGCCCCTGGGACAGATGTCTATGGAGAAGAAAAGGGCACCACTGCTGCAACACCATTTTACTGTGCCGTTACCAAAAGTAGAGCGCTCTGTTTGGTCATTAAAGCTGACAGGCAACAAGGTGGTGGTCTTGCTGCTCAAATGCTTACACAGCTTTAATGATCAGGTGGCAAGGGATCTAGAATCAAAGGGTTCTCAAATATCTCTTAACACCTCGCAAGTTGCTGCTTCCTATTTCTTCCATATATTGGTGCTGCCATCTATTATTCTTAAACACACACACACACACACACACACACAAATATCAAGCAGCTCCAGTAATTGTTTGCATCACTACTTTGAAAGATGATGCACAATAAAAACATCCATATAACAGTGTATTCATTTGAAAACTGAACTATTACTCATTTCACCTATAAACCTTTGAGGTTGTTTCCAGTGAAATTATTTTTGAAAAATGTCCATTGAAACTTCTTGGGAATGTGTAAATTCTTTTTACATTAGAAATGTATATTTTAGGACCCACCCTATTTTTACGATTGTATGCTGTTCTGATTTGTTTTTAATGTTGTGTTTTAAATGGTTGTAACCTGTCCTGGGACCTCAGTGTGAAGAGTGGGTTATAAATTTATTGTTGCAACTGGGACATCTTTTCATGCATAGTGGGAGTGTGGAATAATAAACCATATTTTGGTCTTGGGTATCTGATACAATTTAATCATTAACTTAAGATACCTTGCCTATCCAATCCAGTGGGAGGAGTCATTCAATCAAGTGAATATCCTCTAGTTAACTCTGACAAACTTGTAATGACAAAGATAATTGAATCACTTCTGTGATCTAGTTTGACTCTGTACTAGGTATTCTGTAATCTGTGTTTGTAACTGGTTTCTGTTATGAAATCAACAAAATTATTAGACCATCATAATAATTTCTTTTACATTTCTCAGCTACAGGATTCTGTCTTTAGAATAGAGTGCTTCTTAGAATTCTGAAATGCTTGTTCTGTCAAAGGCCAACAGGCAACTGTTTAAACTCTCCTTTGAGAACTTAAGGAAGTTCTTGGATACCAGTAGGATAAGCAGCTCTTAAATCAGAGGAACAGATGGCTCATTCTAGTTGAACTGCTACTATTCCTTCGGTTTTGCTGTCCAAAGAGGATATGGGGGATACACTTTGAACAGAATGAACTGTAGCGTTTCACTAAAAACATGAAAGCCAACAATTCCCACTTTTTCGGTATTCTATTCATACTTCTTGGCATTTCTTGGCAGGATAATTATAGCATCTGGTGATCCCCAGGAAGACTGGATCAATGCCAACGTTTAGGGCTGTCTGGGTCAGTATCTCCGGAAAGAGAGATATCAGCTCTCTTAGCTTTTATGAAGCTAAGAGAGATAATCAGAGATACCCTGAAATATTAGCAGCATTTAAATGTACTTCCAAAGCATCATTTGGTACTATCAAGAAAGAGCCGCAAAACAGACACACCCCCGAAGTGATTTTTTAAACACTGTTAGAAACCCACGATATATAAGCTAGGTGACAAATGGCTCCTTAAACCAGGGTTACAGTTGCCAAAACAGAATGCCTAGTTGCCATTTTTGGGCCAAACGGCTCAAAAGTCTTATGCGTTGCTGGCGTGTGACAATGCTTTTGCCTGGTGCCTAAAGATATGTAACAAAGGTGCCAGGCGAGCCTCCCTGGAGAGAGCATTCCACAAGCTGGGAGACACTGAAGAAAAGGTCCACTCTCGTGTTGCCACCCTCCGGAGCTCTCATTTAAGAAGCAAATGAAGAAGGGCCTCATGATGATAATTGCAGGTTCTGAGTGAGTTCATATGGGGAGAGGCGGTCCTTGATGTACTATGGTCCAGAACCATTTAAGACAGGCATGGCCAAACATGGCCCTCCAGATGAGTTGGGACTACAATTCCCATCATCCCTGAACACTGGTCCTGTTAGCTAGGCATGATGGGAGTTGTAGTCCCAAAACATCTGGAGGGCCAAGTTTGGCCATGCCTGATTTAAAGCTTTATGAGTAAAACCAGCACTTTGATTTGGGCCTGTAAACTAATTGGCAGCCAGTGAAATTGGGCCAGGAATGGAGGTTTATGTTCAAAGTTTCTTGCCTGGGTAACCAGTCTGGCCGCTGAATACTGCACCAGCTGACATTTCCAAACCATCTTCACTGCAGTAATCTAACCTTAATATTACCAGAGCATAGATTGCAGACATTAGGCTTGTTGGGGGATTGATCATTCGTTTTGCAGAAAACTGAATAAGTTTCTGTTAATTGGAAATGGAGAATGTTCCAGAAACTGACCCGAGAAGCCTAACTACTTACACTGGTGCAAGACAAGGATCAGGTGTTAATTGGTTTCCTTTGAACAGCCAGGAACCTGTAGCCTTAAAAGGCTGGTCTTTAGTTTCTCTTTCTAGCTAGAGAGCCAGAGAAACAGCTAGAGAAAGATTCAGTGAGAGTGTGTGTGTTAGTTTCTCTCACTGCCTGCAACTGATGAAACTACTACTACAACTGCTGCTGGTATGGATTAATGATGTATTCTGCTGTATGCTGTATGAGATGTCTGGCTGCTGGGATCAGTAGCCTAAGTGGACTATTCTGTATATATTGCAACAGTTACGCTTAATGCTGGCAATAAAGAGCGAATTGCCTGGACTGCTTCTGTGTCTTGAGTGTTATCTATCAGGGCAACTCCCACATACAAGAGCCACGTGTAAACTAACTCTGCTGGAAGTGTGCTAGGCATTTGATTTATGCCAAGAGGTGAAGGCCACAAAACCTGACGAGGCTATCCCGGTCCAAATAGGGGCACAGCTGAGCCACCAGCCCAAGATGATGGATGGCACTCCACACCACTGAGGTCACCTAAGCCCCATGTGACAGCTATGGATCCCAAAGTACCCCCAAGTTATCCACTCCTTCAAGAGCAGGCAGCCCATCTGGTCTAGTGAATCACCCACTAACAGTGCCTCAGTCTTATCTGGATTGAGTTTCAGTTTATTGGCTCTCATTCAGTCCATTACTGTGACAAGAAAATGGTCCAGCACATCCACTGCCACAGCTGTATATGGAAAAGAGAAGTAGAGCTGTGCCTCATCAGCATATTGCTGACAATGTACTCCAAAGCTCTGGATGGCCCCACTCAGCGGTTTCATGTAGATGTTAACAGCCTGGGGGATAAAAATGGACCTTGAGGAACCCTACACTGAAGTCTCCATGGGATTGAAGAGCACTCCCCAAGCATCACCCTCTGGAAACAGTCATCCAAATAGGACCGGAATCACCACAAAGCAGTGCCACCCATCCCTAACTCAGACAGCTGCTCCAGAAGGATACCATGGTCGATGGTATCGAAAACCACAGTGAGGTCAAAGAGAATTAACAAGGGCAGATTTCTCCTGTGTCTCTCCTGAGGTCATCATGCAAAGTGACAAAAGCAGATACCGTGCCATAACCAGGTCTAAACCCCAATTGAAATAGATCTAGAAAATCAGTTTCCTTTGAGAGCACCAACATCTAGTCTGCAATCCACCAGCTCAGGAACCTGACCCACAAAGCGAAGACTGAGAACTGACTGGTTCCAGTAACAACCTCAAATCACTTTCTATGGACCTTGGGATTTTGAAAACAAAAACAAAAACAGCTGTTGCAGCATGTATTGTATCAACTAAAGCAATAAAACTGTGCCTTTAGAAACGGGGTCAATGCAAAGGTCGATGGCATGTTCAATATGCTTTTAGAGCAAACTCATTTAAATGGACTATTTTCTATTATTAAAGAACAACAAGTGAGAGTTCATTGGACTGATCTGATCTAGGGATAATATGTTTTAGAGGGATTAGGTAGGAAATCGCTCTGGAAATATTTTCAAAAAAATATAAATATTTTTTAAATGAATGATTGCAGGGTGGGGGATAAAATAACAAGGAAAGATGTGGTGTGGTGGGTACTGAAATGTGCCAGGAAATGCTATTCAGGGGAGTTTGTTGGTTACTCTTCCAATGTGGTTTGCTCCATGTTGATCTTCGTTTCCCAACTGTAACTGAGCTCACAACATGTTTCCCTATCATAGTGAAGTGCTTGTATGGATCTCTGCCCAAGACAAATAAAACACTTTTTAGATGAATCAAAAGAAAAAGAAATGAGAGAATTGGGAGAAGTGCTCTGGAGAATAAATAACATGAAACAGAAACCGTCTCTCTTAGAGGTAACAGAGAAGTTAACAAAGCATAAATGTAACATTAAAAAGTCTATACAAAAAGTAAACTTCAGACTGTTTTTAAAATGCTTTGAAACTAAGAACGGCAGTCCTTCAAACAGAGGTGATTAATTGCATTATGACATGATGCCCAAGCTACAAACCAAAAACAGATGCTATTCCTACTGTCAAAATTAGGGACACAAATTATTAATGAGCTCTGATTCGCTTCACTCACAAATACCAAATTCACTTCAAAAACTGATGCCCAGCATCGTGAGAACAATAGCTGCTCTGTCAAAAAAGATTTACAGAAAAAGGGGGGGGGAGAGAGAGAGAAATATTGTCATTACCTGCATGGCCATGGAGTGGAGAATGTGGTCGAGGAAGTGTTGGAGATGTGCTGGAGGTTACAATCAAGCTCTTTCTATTACTGGTCCTACAACTGTAATGAAAGGCAAAGAGAAGCAAATACTGAAATAAGGGAAATAATTTTGTTAGGGCATTTACAATGACTCTAGAGGAATAATATTCAATTTTACTCTAGATTTAAAGAAATCGATGTAATACCTTTCTTGATTTTGATTTACTTTATAGAAATCTTAGACACTAAAAGTAGAAAATAGTATCAATAACTGTCCGTGAATCGCATTATCAAAAGAAAAAAAGAACTTTGATAATTAAGGAGGAAACTAATATAATACGCATGTAAGGTACATATATTAGCCAAGGTATTTGGTAAAGTTTTACCAAATGAGATTACATGAAGTATTCCTAGTTTATGGAAGAAAGGAAGTCATGAATGGCTATACAAAAACTGGCTGTAATTAAAATGCTGCTTCTTGTTTCAAGTAGTACCAGTAAAGGTCAAGGATTCCTACCTGAGAAAAGCATAGCAATTAAAATTTTCGAACACAGGTTAAACACCAAGGCTTCTGTGAGGAGTGGATTCATTTGAGGAGCTGGTTTGAGTTAAATGACAATGACACTGGGTGAGCTTTTTTGCACACGTCGGTCTTTAGAAGTCCCTCAGATTGTTATATTGCGCAGCAATATAATAGGTTTTATAGGTACCATACCTGCAAGAACCCTTTTGGCCAAGCCCCACCCTTACCTGCCCCACATTAAACATCATACATGACATCAGGTGCAAGGCAGGTAGTGCAGCTTAGCCACAAAGGCCTCACAAGCCAAATGTGACGGTGGTGGGGGCCTGCAGGCTGCTGTTTCACACCCCTGATTTTAAAGAAGAGCAAGTAAAAAACTATATGATCAGATGGGAATAAAAATCTAGGAAGATCTAGAACATTTGATATTTGCAAGTTTACATTGGAGGGTTTTTATTGGTAAGTCAAGGCACACCATTCTAACATGTTTACTTAGAAACCTAAAAAAGGAAATAATTTCTAATTTTGTGCATCAGTTACATTTTTTAAAACTTTTCATCAAAAAGGGATAGCAGTTATATTGAAAGCACAGATAATAATACTCTGTTAAAAGAATTTAAACCATTGTGAACATCTCTGATAAGAGTGGGTAGAGAAACAAGAGAAAATTAATGTACAAGGGGAAAAAATCAAATGCTGGCCCCAGAACACGATTACTTTGTATCCTTTTGTTTGAAGACTCAATACTTCGACAGAAGGCACATTGGGATAACAATGCAAACGAAATGAGCTTTTAAACACCCCGATAATCATTTGTTGTTCTTTTGTGTCTCTGAATATTTTTATTTAAAGACAAGTTTACTGTTATTCAAGAGAAGCTAAAGCACATTAAGGAAAATTGATCGAGCTACCAACCATAACCTAAAGCACCATTAAGCTGCTGTTCTACCTCTTTGGTATACTTAAAATGTTCAGTAAAGTATCAAATTGCTCTTTTGAGTAAGAGAGTCCATTCAAAATGTGTCTGCTACACCACATACAGTATGCAAATGTTGATCTTCAGTCTTGTGCTGTTAAGTCTCAGTTTATAAAATATATTCACAAAGTGTCTTCAAGTTAATGCTCTGCTTCAGATTCTCCAGAAACACATTTAAGAGATTAGTTGGGGGCAAAGTAATCACAAAGAAATGGGGGGAAGAGGCCGATTTCAGACTCAAGCAATGGAACTGACAGTTGTGCCCTGAATATAGGATGGTCCAAGTAATAAACCTATTAGCGAAATAGTAGTTTTGCTGGAGGACTCCTGGAGAAAGGGCCTTATCCTCCTCCTCCTCCTCCTCCTCCTCCTCCTCCTCCTCCTCCCCCTCCAACCAGTGGGGCCATGTTAGGTGCTAGCTGGCAAGAGTGGGGAAGCCTTCCCTGTCTCTCCACTGGCTCCCCCACTCCTCCATGTGTGACTGGCAGAAAGAGCTACTAGGTAATGTCCTCTGTTCATTATTCCCATTGAGAGGAGAGGAAAAGCTGAGATAGAAAGAACGTCAAGACAACTCATTTTACATGCTTTCCTCCTTCCTGTCTTTTTACTTGTGCACAGACATCCCCAAGTTGGGAAATGCAAGAGTCAGGCAGCATCTGTCAAGGAGCTACATTCTGTTTCAGGATTATTGACTGCCAGCTCAACTATTACAACATTTGAAAACTATTTGAGGTTCATCCTAATTATAACTTCCACTAATGTCACCTGTTTTACTATAAACTGCATTATACATAATGCATATTTGGCAAAATTTACATGTTATGAAGGATTTTAAAAGCTTCCAATAATTTCAAAAAGCAAAACAGTAATTTAAGAGACCTGCAACAATACTGAATGTTACTATGGGGACAGAAAGCATAGGGAATTATTTGTGTTACATAGGGTTAACCATGCACTCCTGTAAGTAAAAATAACATTTGTTACATGTGTTTAAGAGTTCCCAAAGCATTCTTGAAACTCAACACTATGGAACACTGGCCTGAGATATTGTTGACATGATACTGCACCGCAGCTCTCTGACAGTGTTGGATCAACAAGGTATGAGAGCATTTACAGGAATAGGCGGAAGGAAAAGCAGGCATGCATATGCTGTAAAATGGATAATACTGCCTCCAATAAGGTTGTTTTCAGGCCAAGAACTTGTTTACCGATCACATAAAAGCTGTATCAAAATAGCTCCCACCATTTTGATCCCTACCTGCTTCACTCCAATTTATTTCTTGTTTTCAACCATGCTTGATATTTTCAGCATTAAAAACACAATGATTTCACAGTGCGCTAATGTTTATGGAAGCAGCCATTTAAAAGCAGTTACTTTTAAGGGTTATTTAAAATAAAATGTTAGAAAGTAACCTGCATCTATAGTCCTCATTCTTATGAAGCACTGCACCATGGTTTAGCTCCTGTATGTGCACATACTGGAATGAGCCTGGGCAAAATCTTGGGCCTATGAGCTCCTCTTTCACTTTTTCCTTCCACACAGCTGAGAGGAGAGGCTTGTCAACATTACATTCAGTTTTCCCTAATCCCGGCTTGTATGCGAAGCAACAACATGATTCATCACAAATTCTGGTTGGTTGTGCAAGACAGCTTCATAAGCCATGATTTGCACTTGTTTTGAAACTGACTGGAGCTTGTAATAAACCATGACCCCCAGTTCCCACACAAGGCCAAGCTCAGAAGACATGTAGACACCCACATATACACACAACCAGGCCTCAATGGATGGAACTGGCAGAAAGAATAGAGATGTGATGTACTATTCTGCTCCTACAACATCAAAAGTAAATGAATTCTTGCTCCTTGCTCCTTCCTTTGTGTTTAAATTTCTCAGACAGGATCCTACCAGTTGCAAACACAATAAATTCTCCCTACTATTGTTGCAGCAAACGTGAAAATCACATCTGTTGAACACTGAGAACCACAAAACAATTTCTTTATAGCTTTGGCATTGGACAACTAGCACATGCTTCAATAATCCAGTCCATGTCTTTAAAACAACGTCTTCACCTGGGTCCATGAAACTTTATTAATTGTTTAAACAGTCAGCATCCACCTATTCATAATGTCTTGTACACATACTGAAGAAAAAGTCTCCACATTTTCCTGCCTATATCAGAGGAGGAGATGGAGAGGACCTTCACTGCGAGACCATGCATGGTGTTATTGTCCCATAATACATTTCAAGATTGAAGGCTCATCACACAACTGCAGGAAACTCCAGCTATAACTAAGTTTGTTCCATCCTTTCAGGAACCCAGCTTGTAGTGACAAAAACATTGCAAATCTCAGGGAAGATCTTTCTTAATACTATTAAGAGAAAGTTTTCTTTATGAGAAATGGATATTTTGAAGATGAAAACAAATATTAATTTTTTTCTTTACAATGCAGCAAAGCATATAAGTCTAAAACTGACATGTTAATGAAAGCACCAGCTGCACAGCAACATTAACTAGATATGGGAGTTATAGCTCTAATTATAGTAATTTAGAGATGGAAGCAATTTTGTAAGCAATTGCACTACTGACAACAGGAATAATTAAGTCCTTCAAAATAGATAAGAACAAGAAAGCATCCAGGAAAAGATTGTCTTCATACTCAGCGACAGTTTAAAAAGGTATCTTTGTTAGAATAAATGAACTAAGTGTTATCTGTTTGCATTACACTGTGCCACAAACAAGATTGGTCAATGTACTTCTTATTAATCTCTCTTGTACACTGTGAGTGAAGTAACAAATTAGTATCAAAGTAACTAAAGTATGCATTCTATAATGGGATGGAATTTGTGACAAAGCGAAGCCTTTCTAAGCCTGAGCTTAATGAGTTTCAGCAGCCACTGCAAAGAATTGTTGTTCTTTCAGACTTTCACAGAGACTGTGCAATTTTGCTGTAGAAAGGTATCTTCACTGTATAATTACTGTGATTTTGGCTTTAGCACATCACTCCAAGCTCTGTAAATCCTGAACACCATATCAATTCAATAAACTTCAACTAATTATCTATTTAGCAACCATTCATTAACTGTGATGATAGCATAACATCATAGGAGAAACCCTCTGGGATTAGCCCTCCACCTAATCCAGCATCTTGTTTCCACCAGTGAACCAGCCAAATACTTCCGGCAAGCCCACTAGCAGGAAATGAAGACAACAGCAGCTGGTTTTCAGAGCAGTGTTGCTTCTCAACCTGAGGGTTCCTCATAAGGACATGGCTAACAGCTGCTGAATAGGTTTATCCTCCCCATAAATGTGTCTAATCCTCCTTTAAATCCATATACACCAGTGGTGGTCAACATATTTTATGCATACATACATCATATTTGTATGCTTACTGCATGAAAAGTTACATAATTACAAACATATCGAAAGTTGTCATAAACAATAAATAAAACATCCAAAAGTACACAACCAAGCTGAACAATTTCCACACACATCATAAGAAGGTCTAAAATAAAGATACAAAAGATTAATATCAATAACATCCACAACCCCCCTCACCCAACAAAACCCCCTAAACAATACCCGAGCCCAAGAGTCTGTTCAGCAGGCTCAGCTTTTGTAGGTGGAGTCAGTCTGGGCCCTGCCCTCCACGGCCAAGTGGAAAAGGGTCTGCAAGGCAGGGAAATTTTCCACTAGAAATATTCTTTTAGATATGCCTTATGTTCTTTGGTCAATCTGTCATGATACTTACAACAAATCTATATTGTTGTTATAAGACTACCAGTTTTTTTTAAAGTTAACCACAGCTACAAGAGATTCCCAAACCACATTTTAACAAGTTTCCCTAGCCAGGAAACCCAAACACCCACCAGTGCCCAGACCACTAGATGATTTCTGTGAATTTTTACAAAGGTATTACAAAGGTACACAGCTGAGGTAACATCAATTGGGACAGGTTTTCTATACCGCTTTAACTATATCACAAGCTCCAAATTCTGAAACTACAAAAAATCCTAGCTACAAATGGCCAGGGCTAAAAGGTGAAATCCCCCTTTTAAATACAAGCATGTACTGAAAGAGGGTTCAGCCTCAATCACGATAAATTCTCATTTGAACAAGATGCATTGTTGGGTATCCCTGCTAATGACGGAATAGATCTTTACTTAAAGAGAAGGGAAAGAAGATCACTGAGAAATTGGGAAATGGGATATTTAGGTTGACTTAAACCAGCGGGTGGCGCTGTGGGTAAAACCTCAGTGCCTAGGACTTGCCGATCGTATGGTCGGCGGTTCGAATCCCCACGGCGGGGTGAGCTCCCGTCTTTCGGTCCCAGCTCCTGCCCACCTAGCAGTTCGAAAGCACCCCTAAGTGCAAGTAGATAAATAGGTACCGCTTTATAGCGGGAAGGTAAACGGCGTTTCCGTGTGCTGCGCTGGTGCTGGCTCGCCAGAGCAGCTTCGTCACGCTGGCCACGTGACCCGGAAGTGTCTCCGGACAGCGCTGGCTCCTGGCCTCTTAAGTGAGATGAGCGCACAACCCTAGAGTCGGACACGACTGGCTCGTACGGGCAGGGGTACCTTTACCTTTAAACCAGCTTAGTGCCTTCCACCCACACTTTGATATTCAGTCCTAGTAACTGCAGTGGCAGAACTGTACTCTGCATTCTCCTCCCTTGTGCATCAGTCTCTATACCAATCCACACACAAGTATCACATATGGATATGTGCCAGAAATGTTTTATCCTACTATTTTCCTCAACCCACGTACCCAAATCTCTCTTTTAATCAAACATCAAGTCACCCAAGGTATCCAGGTAATGATGGTTATACCATATAAGTAAGTATTTGCACTGCCAAACATTTCCTCATCCTATCTATCTTCAGGGACATATTATTTTTAACTTAATTTGTCCAAGAATAGGGCATAGGAAATCCCTACAATTTGACAAAAGTCTTTAGAAATTAGTTGTTAGGTTTACATTAGATACAGGCTGCATGTGTAAGTTAGACTGTGTTCACATTAGCATTCTTCATGGGGAGCGCCCACTGACTTTTAGGTTAATTCACATGCCTTCCACAGTAAAGTACTGTATTTTTCTGTGTATAAGACCATATTTCCCCCTATTTTTTCAAGTTTAAAATTGGGGGTCGTCTTATACACGGATAGTGCATATGGGGGATTTCTTTATTTTGAGTCCCAAAAAATAGGAGTCGTGTTATACACAGGGGCGTATTATACAGTACGTAAGCAACAACTTGTGCTCATTTAACGCATTTCACCTTCAACTGTCAGTATGAATAGTTCCACATTAGGGCAAACTCTTTTTTTTACAGCAAAGGGAACAAGTAGAAGTTAGAACCACCCTTCCTCCATTGCCTGTTCTAATTTTCATAGTGGCAAGCTGAGCTGACCAGCTCTATTCCAGAGCAATGACTTCAACAGCAACTGCCGCCTGCCTCTTCTCTTCCACTTACTGCAGAGGTAGCCCTGGAGGAATACAGCTATGCAAATGCAGCCTCAGTAAGTGTGTAATTTGAGATCTGAAGACTTCATAACTTTTGAGAGAATACCATCTGGTTTCAGAGAGCAGGAAATTGAAGCTGCTGTTTACATCATCAGTAACCCTGATGAAAAATCTAGTGGTGTAAGCTGTAAAACCTACAGTCATTTAAACAGAGATCAGTCTTCAACTGAAGGAAGTAACTCAAATTTGGACTTCTTCCACCACTCCCCTTTTTTAAAGACAGATGTTAAAAACTTATAATCATCACAACTCTCCTCCTATCTCCCTGTCTATACTTCTTCATTCAACTCTGAAGTACACATGGGGTACACTCAAGTACACTCTCACAGGGCATACTTGAGCACCACCACAACACATTCAGAAAAACCCCTCCAAGTGCCTGCCATTTCAAAGGAAGAGTAATATGACTGGTAGATCAGCAGTGGCTATTGGAATTGATAATGCAGAAACAAGGCAATCAAGGCAATACTAACTTATACAATGAGACAGGCTACTGAAACATCTGCACCAGAATACCTGCAACAATGCTAAGAAATTTGCTTTAAAATATTTAATTACCGTAGCCTTGCAAAGCTTCCTGTGACTCTATGAATATACTATAGTTACTATAGTTAAACTACAGCATATATGTTTATTCCACACACACACTTTGAGGCAACACCTAATGTGCAGTCTTTATTAATCAAACATGCCTCCTCCCCAGTCTATTTTGAAATTAATATTGATGGACCTTGCAGAAGACAAGGACTGTTCCTCCATGCTCACTGCTTACTCACTTGGAGCCAGCAGGTGAACAGGCAAGCCACAGTATGGAAGAAAAGCAGCAGGGTAAGGAAGCTTATGGGGCGCAGGTGACGCCGTGGGTTAAATCATAGAGCCTAGGGTTTGCCAATCAGAAGGTCAGCAGTTCGAATCCCTGCAATGGGATGAGCTCCCGTTGCTCGATCCCTGCTCCTGCCAACCTAGCAGTTCCAAAGCACGTCAAAGTACAAGTAGATAAATAGGTACTGCTCCGGCAAGAAGGTAAACGGCGTTTCCATGCACTTCTCTGGTTCGTAAAAGGCGAAAGATTTATACGATCTGAGGTGAAACCAGAGTATGCACTTCTCTGGTTCGCCAGAAGTGGCTTAGTCATGCTGGTCACATGACCCGGAAGCTGTACGCCGGCTCCCTCGGCCAGTAAAGCGAGATGAGCAGCGCAACCCCTAATGGTCAGGGGTCCCTTTACCTTTAAGGAAGCTTAAAATACTGGCAATGAGCCCCATAATGGGGTATGGGCCTTGGCAGATGCCCAATGATGCCAACTCATGATATCAGCATTCCTGTGCTCTGTTACCTACTTCTACTCACCCTCTGTTTCCTTCTAAATGGGGCCTATATGTGGAGCTTTTATTTTAAAAGTACGGTAATTCTGGTGCAGGTAGGGATGGAGATGGAATCTGATTGAGCTTTGTTCCACATTCAGCTGTCTCTTGCATTAAGCACCCTCTTTGACACAAGGTGCTCATGCATCGTTTTTTTTTTAAAAAAACCACCCCAACTAATTATACTAAAAACGTATTTAGTGCATGTATATATACATATGAATCATCAAACCAATTTCTTTGTGAAGGAAATCGCCCTAATCAACCTTAACAACGTGTTCAGTTCAGAGATGTCTACAGAAGTGTACAAGCTCAGAATCTCTCTGGCTCTCTTCTTACACATACATAGATGTATTGAACCTTTATATCTCTATTAGCAAATCTCATCAATTGTGTCACCTAATTTTGAAATATTTAAACAGGTGAAATTCTGAAATACTTAAACAGGTGTTCCTTCCCACTCCATAAGCTTCTATGGTTCCCATTATTTTGCTTTGATAATGGGACACTTATATCAAGGACTCCAGTCCTCAAACCTTTGTTAGGTGCCTAATTTCAAATCTTTGTTTAAAAAAATTGAGAAAGTTTGATTGCTATATTCCCAGGGCATATTAATTTACTGAATCTGCCAACATAAGCTGATTTGTAGTTATAATTGCAGAGTTTAATACTACTATAATTCATCGTTTTGTGAAACCTAGAGCTTCCTTCCAGTTATTAACTCCTACAGTAACAGTCACCAACTCAGCCAGTTCTTTAGCTATTTAAGTACTTAACAGATTAAGCTTGTGCAATGTCCCCATTTTCTGCATATATTGCATTATTTGACATTATACACACATCACATGCATAATATGAATTTTACATGCATTACACATGAAAAAGATGAGAGCACATAGTAACGGTTGGTAATCAAACAGAACCAGGGAATAATCTCAGACCAAGGAGACATAATTAGAAAAAAAAAGGCAAAATAGAAAATTATTCACTTCACTACCAAAAGAAAATACATTGCTCTGTTGGCCCTTGCGTGTAAATTACTGTATAAGTCCTCATATTACATGCAAAGTTAGCTGTGTGAACTTAAGATGTTGTAGGAAATGCAAACTTATGTATACAGAAATTTGTTTTTGCCTCCAAAAAATACAGGCTTCATATGGAAAACTTAAGGCAAGCAATTATGCCCTTGTTTCGCTTACATCCATGTTCTCTCTCTCTCTCTCTCTCACACACACACACACACATACAGTGGTGCCTCGCAAGACGAAATTAATTCGTTCCGCAAGTTTCTTCGTCTTGCGAGTTTTTCGTCTTGCGATGCACGGTTTTCCATAGGAATGCATTGAAAATCAATTAATGCGTTCCTATGGAAACCGCCTTCCCCCGACCTCTTCTGGCGGGCGGCATTTTAAAATCGCCCGGGACAGCGGAGGACTTCTCCGCTGTCCGGGCGATTTCAAAGCCCCTGGGAAGGCAAGCAGGGGGGACAAAGACTTTTGCCCCCCCCCGCCTTCAGAAGAGGTCCAGGACAGGCTTCGCGGACCTCTCCGCAAGCAGCGGGAGCGCTCCTTGCGGAGAGTTGCCAGCGCGCCCAGGCTTCGCGGCCCCGCCGCCCGGCTTCGGGACATCGTTCCGATGCCAGGCGGCGCGGGGAGGCTTTCTCGCCCTGCCGCCCGGCATCGGGACGATGCCCCGAAGCCGGGCGGCGGGGGGAGGCGTTCCCGCCCCACCGCTCGGCTTCGGGACATCGTTCCGATGCCGGGCGGCGGGGGGAGACTTTCCCGCCCCGCCGCCCGGCATCGGGGCATCGTTCCGATGCCGGGCGGCGGGGGGAGACTTTCCCGCCCCGCCGCCCGGCTTCGGGACATCGTTCCGATGCCGGGCGGCGGGGGGAGGCGTTCCCGCCTCGCCGCCCGGCATCGGGGCATCCTTCCGAAGCCCGGCGGTGGGAGGAGGTGTCCCCGCCCCGCCGCCAGGCTTCGGAGGAGGTCCGAGGACAGCGGGGAAGACGAGCTGCGCTTCCCCACTGTCCCGGAGATTTCCCTATGGGCTGTCGTCTTGCGAAGCAAGCCCATAGGGAAATTCGTCTTGCGAAGCGCCTCCAAAACGGAAAACCCTTTCGTCTAGCGGGTTTTCCGTCTTGCGAGGCGTTCGTCTTGCGGGGCACCACTGTATATCCCATGGATAGCTCTGTTGGTAGAGCATAAGACTTTGCCTCACATTGAGCAAAAAGATTCCTGCATTGCAGGGGGTTGGGCTGGATGGCTCTCATGGTCTCTTTCAACTCTTCAGTTCTATCATTCTATGAAGTTAGTGCTTAAAGGCCTTTCTAGTCACCCAACAGTTCCATCTGGATTACTAGAGCAGCAGTAGCTAGGATCTACTGCTATATCTACAATACACAGTCTCCATGCAATGGTTAAATGGAATCTCTAAGTTCAGAGGAATTATGCCACTGAAGAGGAGGCCAATTGCCCTAATGCCCCATTTGTAGGCTTCCTGAAATCATCTGGTTGGCTGCTGTGGGAAGAAAGATGTTGGACTAGATGGAATTTTGGTTGACCCAGCATAGCACTTCTTGTGTTCTTATACAGAAGGGTGAGTAAGGTGTTAGGGAGTTAGATGTGCATGTCAGACATGGAATAAACGTAAATCAATAAACAAACAAACAATGCAGTGAGATGGCATTTGCTACTATGAAAGACTAAACTTTTAATGAGTAGTCTCTCAAAGAGTTTAGCACACACTACTTTGTATATGCTTTAAGTTCTAAAAAAAAACCCCACCAAAATCATTATGCTGTGCACTAATTATGTGTTCTATTAGTGCACCTGGCAACCTGGATATTAGCATAATTATAACATACATGGACACAGCACTGCAAATAACAACCTGATGCACCTGTGTGTATGAATGTAGGACAGGAAGATAAAGAGTACAAGTGTGTAAGAGAGGGAATGAACTTTTCAAGTGCCATCTATTACTGGGGGGGGGGGTGTAAACAAGCTGATTTTATGAAACATGGATTGATTGTAGCTGAGCATTTCTTTAAAAAATATTGCGTGGAAAGGCCTTTTTCAGGATCGAACAATAAATTCTGATTCTAAAATGGATGGCATTTTCTAATCTCTCTAGATTTGGGGAGGATTCTGGATTCTTTTCATGCAAAATGAAGCCCAAGGTGTTTTCCACTTATCTATTCGAGATGAGGAAGTAATATAAAATATGGAAGTATGCCAAAGGCATTGCAGAAAACAATATCCCAGGCAAAATATGTATCACAATATACTAAGCTGGAGGTTACTTGATACCGAAAGATGATAGAAGCCAGTTTCTGTGCCAAAATGATATACACTAGGCTGGCAGTGAGACAGGCTAATTCTACCATCAAGGAGGCGGAGTATATGGCCTTCCAGATGTTGCTGGAACTACAACTCACATTCTTCCTGACTACTGACCACCCTAACAGAGCATGGGGCAAGTTTATCCACTTATCTGAGGTATTCGCAGTCTACTTTAAGAGTCCTAGGATGGTAAACTCTAAAAACCACAAACAATAACAATGTAACAAAATTAATTGATCAGAATCATAAAATTAATAATAGTCACAAATAAACAGGCAGCAGAACTGAAGATAAAATATCACCAGGCACTTCATCCCTCCCCAGAATCCTGGGTAAAAAGATGCACCCGACAACCACATCATGAAACCAGCAACAAGAAGCTGCCAGCTTTAAAAAACAAAATACCAAACTATGTGGCAATAATGACAATAGCCTCTTCCACCAGACATGTGATGTAGACATTTAGATCAAACTATGTGGAGTTTTTTAAAAAGAACTATTTCACTTACATTGCTAACACTGGAAATGAATTTCTCTCTGCACATTTGAAACCACATTAAAGCAGTAATTATTATGAACTTGAATATTGAGGCTATAATCCAACTTGTGGCTCCAGAGTAGCCCAAATGAAGTCAATGGGGCTCCATGGAGTAAGCAGCTTAAAGAACACACGCTGAATTTAAAACTGAACTCCCCCTCCCCTGAGCATACTAATACAAAGGGCTAAAGCCAAGTGCCTTATTGTTTTCTATTCAAAAATGTTGCAAATTATCCACATGAAAAGTACTTTGACCTATATTAGTATTCACAATGAAAGGATGGATATAAAGCATAAGAGGATATAGTGAGCAAGGTCCACAACAGAGATGCAGGCCAGTAGACACCTCTTCCTTTAAAAAAAAAAAAAAAAGTTATAGAATTCTTGAAATCTTTACACAGCACATCCTTTGCAGACTTCCTTTGCTACATTTTAAAATTCACAGATTCTTCCTGGTATAAGATTCCAGTATTATCATGTCATTAAGACCACCATGTCAATGTGATCCAGTCTTGGTTACACAGTTTACTTGTTTACCTGCTCACACCCTTCTTGCTTCATAGCAAAATTTAAACTTCGCTCCAACCACACACTACAAAGTAGGAGGTAATTAATGGATCCATTCTTCTTTACTGCAGCTCGAAGAGGAATATTCCTACTGCTAAGAGTTCTTGAAGGTTCTAGAGTGTTACCAAGGAAAAATACGGGAACCCCACCCCACTGAAAAATTCAATTGGCAAAACAAATTTAATAGCTATTAGTCAACATCTGAAATTTTAAAAAATAAATAAAGGGAAAGATCCCAAATCTTACCACAGGTTTGCCACTGCCTAGGATTTAAGACAACAAAATAATTGATATAATTTACTAGTAGTAATACTAGTACTCTGCAGCTGATGTAGGCTCCTACAAGTAGTAACACTATATCTCTTTGAATGCATTTTGGATTAAGATTCAGATCAAAATAGAAATTAAAGATATCCAAAGCACTTAAGATCCAAGTTTGACATGCTGAGGTTCATTTCACCACTACAAAAAAATGTTAATCTATGGATCCTTGTGAGAGATGCCCTGGTAATTACCAAAACAATTTGAAACAACAAATGGTGCTCTTCTGCTTCTTTCTTAAATAGTTTAAGTATATTATGCACTTCCATTTTAATGTCATATACATGCTCTGAACAGACAATTTGCATGAATTTATAATCATCTTCTATCCCCTCACATATGCATTTTTAAACTTTGAAACCACAGGAAAATACTAGAACCCAGCAGATTACTGTGTGAATTAAGTGAGTGAAATGACATATTAAAGTCCCTACTATGACAAAATGTTAGCACATATATTAGATAGCAGCTTGAAGCAAAGCATTAAAAATGCAATCTAGGATATTACTGCCAGCTAGCAAATAGAAATTTTGAAACAGGGACTTTGCCATTTTTTCCTTAGCATTATTATGGGCAAACACCACGGCTATTGATTAATCTAATTTAAGAAATAATATATTTACAGATGTGCTTCGTTCTCATATGCTCTTGTGGAGAAGAGACTACATTTTCAGTTCCCTTGTATTTTTGTCGACTAAAAATTCTAAGCAGCTCCCATTTTTAATACATTATAAATTGAAAACCGCATGTATCCAACCATATAATCTCATCCATCAGCTTTAATCTCTGCAACAGTCTCGACTACATGAAACAGACAGAGTAAACATTCTAAGATTTTGTTTTGAGAATCCTTTGATTACCTTTTGGATCGCCTCAACATGCTGGTTTCTGGCAGAGAGAAATTGGATAGCACTGTCCAGAAGGAGTCAGACATGATCTTTGTAAGCTTTCATTTCCAGCAAAAACACTGCACTATCAAACCACAAGCAATAAAATAAGGGACCAAAGAAAACCAGTGACAGAGCCAATGCAAATTCCCTGTAGATCTTGCAGGCTGTTCCATTAATGTGAACGAGACAAGTAGGCAGGCAGGCAGGCAAGCAGGCAGCTGCTTTCAGTGTCTCTGCTTTCTATTGATTTCACCCTTGCCTGTCTTTCTTCCTTTCTCTACCTAGAACGGCATTTACAGAATGACACTGGACTGCTTAAGGAAACTTACTGTCAATACTACAATGTATTTGGCTTAAATTACATTTTATTCATATATTGTGCTCAGTAGTTAATTTATTCCTTTTATTTAAAGAAAATATGAAACTGAATTCCCCTCAGTCCTCACGTGCACTTGAAAGAAAGCCTTAATGTATGAAACCATATTTAGTTCATATCATCCTTTGCTAGACTTTGCATCTCCTAGTCCACCACCCTATTCTTTACTTTTGCCTCAATCTTCACTGCCCTCTATTCTCTTCTCCACTGTGGAAATGTATTGTAACTTCTTTGAGGCCAGGGATCCATCTTTTTTGCTTATGAAGCTTTGAGAAGTGTCATGCAAATTGAGGGTATCATATTAACCAAAGCAGGAATTTCCAATAAAAAATCACTGTTTTATCTTAATTGCAAGAAAAATTAATAATGCCCCCCATGTATATAGGTAGCTGCAACTCAGGATAGCACTTCATGCACCTGATGAAGTGGACTATGATCTTGGAAAGCTTTACTGTTTAAGTTCCCATGCTATAAATCAATAGATTATTCAAGGAGAGATTAGTGCAAAGCTGCTCAGAAACCTGTTGGCTTGAAGCTGAGATTAATCATTTTGGCCTATCACAGGTAATAATGCACACTAGGACTAATATCTGGCATTTCAGTGATGGGTTTTATCTCTATACTAGCAGGGAATGGTTGGTGCTGTTCAGGATTTTTTGTGAAACCAAAAATTATTATAGTTTTTAATTAAAGAGTGTAATTTTTGAGTTTGGGTGCCTCACAACAAGGACTAGGTGAAGTAACGCCCAATTCCCGTTTCAGTTCACCATCTTGATTCAAAATGGTGTCCAGCATCCCAATGGCAATGAAGTCCACCACCCCAGTCAACGAAGACTGCTCCCCATCCCCACTTCAGCAATCCTCATGCTGAGTTTGGTGATGATAACCCGAGAGGCTGCTGAACCTATGCCAAAAAACAAATTCACCCCAAAGTCACATGTCAAACATCAACAAAAAGTACGGTCCCCATCTTGGAAAAACCTTGTGCCAAGTTTGCCAACAATATCTCAAGAGGCAGCTAAACACAGAGAGACTAGACAGACAGACAAACCACTTTCCAAAATATATAGCAGACTAGCAGGTAGTGCCTGGTGCTGCCTGAGAATTTGTAGAAACCAAAAAGCATTTTTTAAAATGCATAGTGTAATTTGTGAGTTTGGACCTGTCACACCAAAAATCAGGTAAAATTATGTCAAAGTGCCATTCCAGCTCTTGTGCCACCATCACCATCACAAACAGGTAAAAAGAAAAAAGAGCTGCTGCTACTGTAGCAGGGGTAGGCAACCTAAGGCCCATGGGCCACAAGTGGCCCACGAGGGTCGTTTAACGGGCCCATAAACTGCCCCCGAACTGAGCCGCCCACTTGGTGAGTCCCCACCCGCTGCACTAAACCGGTGCAGTGCGGCGTGGGGACTCGCTTCTGCGGCGCCGGAAATCACGTCTGCGCAGACGCCGGAAATTGCGGGCATGCGTGCAATCCAGCCCACAGAGGGATCTCCGCTGGAGTAAACTGGCCCAGGCGAGGTAAACCTTGCCGAACCCTGTACTATAGTAATGAAAACCATAGCAAACAGTTCCCCCCTGAAAATAATCAATGCCCCCCATGACACAATTCACTATCATCTTGTTTTAATAAAGACAAAAAATCAACATAAAATGCAAGATACTATCAAAATATTTAAATTCAAAAAATTTAGCCTGCCGTCATAGTCTGCCTGCCCACCCATCAACATCAGGGAGTTAGAATCACACCTTAAATCATGTAATAAGTAATTTGATTTTCAAAATCATGAACAAAAGATACAGTGACCAATGTCATGTTATACGTAAAAAATACTAGCCAAGAGAGAAAGTTGGAAAGTTACCGTATTTTTTGCCCCATAGGACGCACCTAGTTTTTTTTTGGGGGGGGAATAAAGGGGAAAAAATTATTCCCCCCCCCCGGTGTGGGGCTGGGGCAGGGGAAGCCCTAGCTTCCCCCGACCCCAGCCCCCAGAACAGGCTGCTATCCGCAAGCCGTGGGAGAGCTGCGCGAAGTCGCGCAGCTCTCCCACGGCTAGTGGAGGACTGCGCGAAGCCCGAAGCTTGGGGCGCGCTGAACTCAGCGCACCCCAAGCTTCTGGGTGCCGGCAAGGTCTCCGCTAGCCGTGGGAAAGCTGCGTCTCCCACGGCTAGCAGATAGCTTCCTGAAGCCTGGAGAGCGAGAGGGGTCGGTGCACACCGACCCCCCTCGCTCTCCCGGCTTCAGCGAAAGCCTGCATTCGCCCCGTAGGACGCACACACATTTCCCCTTCATTTTTGGAGGGGAAAAAGTGTGTCCTATAGGGCGAAAAATACGGTATATACCTTTTGTTAAGAAGATATTCAATGAAAGGCTTAATACACACACACACACACACACACACACACACACACACACACAATCTTTCACAAAGAATAAATTGCAATTGAGGATAAAAAATAAAACCCTGTGTAAATCATTCTCTCATTGCTGACCACCTTCCAAGACCATCCATTTTACTTCTAATAAATAAATAAATAAGAGTTTTAAAAGCTCCCTGCAGATTCTATGCTACAAAAGTAGAATGCTGCTTCAAGCAGCCTATTTTGAAAAAATAAATAAATTTCCCTTTGTGGATCTGTATAGCAGAGTGAGATTAATAAAGAAAGCAGCTGGCTGAGAAAAGAAAATGGCACCAACAAATAATTTGACAGAAGATAAAATCATCTAATAAAGCTTATAATTTATATTAGAATGGTAAGATCTATTTTGATGAAATGAATAGATTGTAAGTGAACACTGCTACACTGCTTAAGAAAAGGTCTTTGGGATGTTTTCACTGAACATTTTTTATCTACCTCTAATGCCAATATCTTTTTATGCTGCTCTGAATATGAAGTCTTATTGAAGCTGAATGTATGAGATTACAATATTAAAACAGCTTGAATTCAATTCAGTTTTTCAATATAAGAATACGGAAACATCACCCTTATAAATCTTTCTAAGTAAGGCAAGTCCCACCTGTACTCCATCCCCCACCTGCCACAAAAAAATGAAGCAAATGGTAGGGCCACAAAGCATTCCGTAGACATCAAATGTGTTCCAGGTTTCTCATGGACCTCCAACTCTGGCAATCAAAATGATTTCTAGTTACTTGATGCACAACACACTCTGTCTTTTGAATTTTGTCAAAAATAGTGAACCCACAACAGTTCATAACCCTTGTAATATATACGCACAACAGCAACAAAAGCATGCAAACGTTGGAATGCAACAGCAGCAAACAATATATAATGGTTACAAATTAAAGTGGTTAAATTGACAGCCTAGTTAAAAAAATGGCAATCAATGGACACATTCCCATGCTTTAAACCCAGTGAAACCATGGCTAAGCGCAAACATGTGAACATGCTGGCTACCAAGGATTGCACCTGCTCTGCTGCTCTTCGGGCTTTTTAGCTTAGCACAGCATAGTTGCAAAGTCAACATCTGGATCTGGGTCTAATCCAAACCCAAGATTAAGGTCAAGGTCTCTTCTCCTTAACCAAGATCTTCTGCAAAGAACAAAACCTGGCTTAGCTGACATCCCAAGCCAAGCTAAAAAGTCCAGAAAAGAGCAAAGCTGATGGAAGCTCCTCCTGGAAGCCAGCATGTTTGTAAATTCCTGGTAATCCATACTTTGGGTTACAGTGACATGAAAATAGGCCAATATAGGACAACATTTCCTAGTTTTGCAGATTACTCCTCATTCATTGCATCTTTTGATGAAATTGCACAGCATTTCAAGCTGTTTTTTTTTCTTTTACAGAATATGTATTTTATTTTTAAAATTGTACTTCTTTATAAAAGCCCAAAAAAATATCAGCAGCAAAATGAAACATGTCCAGACATCTACCACTGCATCTACATCTACATCTGACAATGTATCAGTTGGATACAAATCTACAATAGTCATTATATGTCTCTGTAATTTAGATCATTCTCATGAGTATTTCAAAGCTCTTTTGCATAAGAATATGTTTTACAATAGCTTGAATAGCAATGCAAAATTCAGATAATTTTACGTACTGACATCATGACAGGTCTGGAGTCTGCTACAGAAAAAAGGCTGTACCCAACTGGAGTGTTCAAAACAGATGTGTGTAAAGACTTCAGAATTCAAGTCCAAATCTTTCCTTAGGTTACATTCCCTATAAAGTGCCATCTTCTATGACATGTGAAGTTGTTAGATACTGTACCGTAGTGCTTGTCTGATGGCTTTTTCCAGCAGTAATTAGTGCTTTTTCTTAACTATACGTATTAGTTCACCAACTGAACATTTAATAACCCATTTAGCACTTAATGCTAATCCAAACCATGGTGTAATGCAAAAGCATTGGCTCCCATAAAGAAGGACTTTACTCCTCCTCTGGTCCCCGTCCCCCCCGCTTCTGTGAACTAAGCAATAATTTGGCTTAGTGTGTCATCTGAACCTGGGCTCAGTTTTTCTTACATCAGGCAAACTACAAGCTGTATACAAGGTTCATTCTATGGCTTACCACTCATGGTTTGTCTGGAGAAAATAAAGCCATGAATCTGGGTGCAGATGACATACAAAGGTAAACCAGGGCTTAGCTCACAGCAGTACAGCATCAGGGTACTGGAAGAGGAGCAAAATGGCCAAGATCTCTTCTCAGGCAGCTTGCACACTTCCACTAAGCCATGGTTTGTTGTAGTTTTGTGCATGAACTGAGTCACTGTCACTTTAAAGCACTACTTTATTTTTTGGATTATTAAAAAAATTAAACAAGCTTCCTAAGGACCTATAGTGTTCGCAATTATATATGCACTCTTTCATGCTTTAAAAATCACATGATTATCCTAATTATAGCTGACACATTTACTACGAGAAAAAAATCGCCTTATTTTTCCAAAACAAAATTTGAATGTACTCAGTGGCAAAGCTCAACATTTTTCCTATGTGCACCAATATACAAGTTAACGTCACATATTCAAAACCTACTATCATTCTTCAAATTTGAAGGCAACTTCTTCACAATGATGTACAGTGAGACCATGATTTATGCTCATTTAACTTGTGCGCATTCAGCTTTATGTGCTTGGCAATTTAAAAAAATGTAAAAGGGGGGCAGAAAGGGGGCAGGCATATAGAAAAAAGGCTTTGGCAACCCTGTCTGCCACTGCCTGCAATGTGTTTTGACTATATGCAGCTTTGGTTTAGGCATGAACCCTGGAATGCAACCCCTCCATAGGCTGAGGGCTTATGCAGTGTTATGTTATCAGTATAACACTGATATTGACTCAGTGACCTATCTTCATGACACTGGTGAAAGGTGGCAGCGGACTACAACCCCTGCTTGCTATTGATGACTAATACACACACAAATGTTTCCCATTATAATTTCATATATGCTTATTATTTCTTCCCTTTAAAAAAACCCCCATCAAACAAACCTGCCCTTCCTGCTAATTATCTTAAGGTACTGTACATTTTCTTTCCTAAATTTGATAAAATTGTTCTGCCTCAACTCGTTTGCTTTAAATCCTCTGTTGGATCTTTATCATTCATTTATTTTAAACAAAGGAAATTTAAAAATCTCACCAGCAGTCAACTGAAACTGCCCTTGAATACATTTGCAGTTTGCTTAATCTCGCTAAATCTCATATTATCTTTTCTAGTCTTCTTCTTGACATTCAGCTTTTGATACTATCAGCCATGCTACTCTTCCCACCATTTTGCAAAAGCTTCGATTTGGTGAAACTGTTTTGTTCACATATTTTTGTAAGTTCTGGTGATTTTTAAAAACACTTTTATTTTCTCATCCTTTTCTGTTGCAAGTGCCCTTTAAATATTCTCCCAGTAGAATGAAAATTCCTCACCTTTAAGGTGAGGTGCATAGATGGGAGAATGCCTAAGCCATTCAACCATATAACAGGGTCTTTCACATAGGTATTTCACAGAAAACTGGCACATTCAGTGGAAGAGACAGATGTATTCAGCCCCATTTAGTTGAATTACCGAGACATTCTCCCGGCTGCATGAGATCTGGTTATTTAAGTATTTTTTAAAATTCTGTATTGCCCTTTTAGCATAAGATGCAGCAGTGGAGCTCACCATCATCTGAATAGCCTCCTCGACACTACAACAGCCAACAGGAGCCTTGAGTGGTGTTGAAGCCACTCATGCAAGCTATTTCATCCAGTCTCCATGCAGCTGGTATAACATTAAAATAAGTTCTCACTTATAGAGCATAGAGAATGCATGGGAGTAAATTCAAGAGTAGAGTTCTCCATGGAGTAGGAATAGAAGTTCTTTAGTATGCTGGAAAGAAAAGAAGTATATCTGTCTCAGAAACTACTTGGGGCTTTTTACATGGCAGAACCAATAGTAGCAGAAGAAGCAGTGTCTTGGGACTGTGGCTAAATTTCACAAGCTTCTGCTACCCATCCTTTCTAAGCCCCAATATTTTCTCAATGAGTCTGGAGTTATTGTGCTATAAAGCATGTCTGGGTCAACCTCCATTGGAAAAAATCATATCATACCACTTGGTACTGAGCAATT
Source organism: Podarcis erhardii (assembly GCF_964252035.2). Lineage (NCBI taxonomy): Eukaryota > Metazoa > Chordata > Lepidosauria > Squamata > Lacertidae > Podarcis > Podarcis erhardii. Next base: position 53,228,935 of record NC_138510.1, on the reverse strand, counting down.
ACTCATCATGTTTAAAGCTAATGGAAGCTGAAAGAAGCAACAACTAAAACTGGCAATTGCCACCTGCTGTGACAGAACAATTTCTAAGCAGCATTTAGCCTTAATATAGTTACTCCACAGACATCTGTCAAGCAGCAACCCTCCACGCCAGAGATCAACCAATATTCTACCCCAAATAAACTGTTTAAACTAGTGTGTCTCCATTTAAGAATACATGCATCCTAAATTAACCTACTGATATCATTTTTCAATATACCCTAAGACCATACATACATACATACATACAGTGGTGCCTCGCAAAACAAAATTAATTTGTTCCGCGAGTCTCTTCGTCTTGCGGTTTTTTCATCTTGCGAAGCACCCCTATTAGCGGCTTAGCAGATTAGCGCTATCAGCGGTTTAGCGGCTTAGCGGCTATTAGCGGCTTAGCGGCTTAGAAAAGGGGGGGGAGCGAAAAAACTCGCAAGACTCGCAAGACGTTTTCGTCTTGCGAAGCAAGCCCATAGGGAAATTCGTCTTGCGAAGCGCCTCTAAAAACGGAAAAACCCTTTCGTCTAGCGGGTTTTTCATCTTGCGAGGCATTCGTCTTGCAGGGCACCACTGTACTATATTTTACTGCAAGTTGTCCTGTTAACTGAACCGTAGAATATAAATCTTAGTAACTAAAAGCTTACAAATCATATTCCAATCACTTCTGTTATAAAGATGTATTAACTACCCTCCTTGATCGCTTAACAGCAACAAATCTGGAATATCAAGGTGCTCTGATATTGGTCTTAAAAGAATGGACTTTGACACAGCTGCTGAGGCATACCTGGGAAACTTGTTTTTACTTGCTTTTTGCAACTAAAAGTTAACTTGGTTATAACTTTTTACAATTTTATTGTTTGGTTTTATGTTTTTATATTGCTGTAAACTGCATTGATATTTTTATGATACAGTGGTATAGAAATATTTAAATAAATAAATACAATTAGAATGGAGGATAAGTGGTGGGCTAAGGTTAGGCAAATCTGATTATGACTAGCTGATCTTATAACTTGCTAGAAGTTCAGATACCTCTAATTGCTAAAAGTCTGATTTTTCCAGTCAGAGATTCACTACACCAAGATGTGCCTAGCAGTCACTGATAGCCTTATCCTCCATTCATTTGTATAATCCCTCTTGAAAACCAGTCAATGGTTATTTTGTGGTAGTGGATTTCAAAGAAGCACCAATATTCAGCTTTTTAGATGACCCTGAAGTCTAGCATTATATGAGAAAGAAATGCTTCTCTCTCCCTACTTTCTTTACACCATGCATAATTTTATGCACCTCTGTCATGCCCCTGCTTAGTCACCCTATTTCTAAACTAGAAAGCATTAAGTGTTGTAACCTTTCCTCACAAGGGAGTTGCTCAGGCTCATTGGTTATTCTGGTTGCCCTTTTCAGCACCTATTCCAGCATTACAATATCCTTTTTGAAGTGCAGCAAGAAGAACTGTACACAATACTACAAACATGGTTGCACTATATATTTATATAATTTGCAGTGTGTGTCTCCCCCCCACCCCCGATTCCTTTCTATTTATCCTTAATGTAGAATCTGCCCTTTTTACCCAGCAGTCAGGCTGTTTAACTCTCTCCAGCAGCTGAGCTGAACAAGTTATGGGCATATGTACCAGGCCCTGTCACAAATTAATTGTCAGGGTAAATAATAGTGGTACTCTATCATCAAGATCTTGCTTGTATTGGCTCTCTTATTTCTCCCTCCTTCTCTACTCTTTGCCCAAGTAAGCACAGAAAATACTTTAAAACCACACTTCTGGTATTATAGAAACTGGAGCTTTGTGATGTTTTCATTTGTTATTAGACATCAATAAACAAGGGTAATCCTCGTTCCTGAATGTTAATCAAGGCTATCATGGTCATATTTAAATGTCTGGTTTCAAGCAATTACAAAACTATTATAAAATTTTATATTAACTGACACATGTGAGGTACAAAATGTTTGTCTCCAAGTATATTTGACCTCCCTAAAGTTGGAAACTTCTTTTATCAGATACTGTTACAAGAGAACTGGATCAGGCAAGTGGACAGCTGTTTTTCGCACAGAAAGGCTGACTACGCCAGAACAAGAGGAAAGGAAAAAAAACCTATGTAAACATTTATGGAAGAACACAGACAAATCAATGTAATGTTAATACCAGACAATGTAATTCCCTACAGAGCTAAGGTAGCTGCAACGTAGCTCAATTGTGGGTGTTCAAATGTAGCTGTCAGAAAATAACTTGACAGGATGAACTTAGATTCCAAATCAGCAGCAAAAGCAACCGACTGGTATCCAAGTAAATAAAACGACAACAAAGAACAAATGGATAAAATAGGATTAAGAGCTGCACAGGTGAAGCAAGGAATTCGAAAATTATCATTACAGAGCTGTGCTTTTAGACACAACTACATATCAACAGATTATCATCTATTGTGTATTTACAAAGCAGAAAGGCAGAACCTCTGAAACTACAAAAAGCTATGATCACCCTAGTAAAAGCTGAAATCAAAATCAATATTAGTTATTAAAAGATTTTCCATCTTTTGGGACAAGATGGCATAAAAGATCATAAAACGTATATAAACAAGAGCTTAAAACAATTAAGCCTCTTTAAAAAAAATCAATAAAACAGATTCCAACACAGAGGCTTTATCAAAAACTTTACTTGTTGACTTCTTAAGACTCAGCCTTTCAAACTTCTACCAGTTAAGGTGCAACTTTAAGGGCAGAACTCAATGAACCCCATTAGTGGAAGCCCTTTAGGTGGGTAGGAGGGAGGATTGTTCAATCTAGCAAGCTGAAAGGCTTGCACAAAAGGAACATTTGAATTCCACCTTAAGTGTTCTTTAAACAGCATATTAGTATCACTTCCTTTTCCTTCTTTTTTTAACTCATTTGTCAGGAGGTCAGGTGTTACACTGCTGCACAAAGTAGGCCTAAGGTTTTTATGTAAGTTTCTGCATATTATCCAATGCTTCCTCTTTATAACTTGAAGGTTTTACCCAACCAAATATTACAGATTTGTTCTATTTTATAATTGAACTTTCATACAGACGTTTTGATGCAATAATTTCATTTTGGCACACCATGTGTTCAAAATAAACTTTGATATCTCTCTCAATTGTTGCAGGCAAATCCCTGTGGTTCCCCAGAGGGTTTCATCCCTCAGGCCCCTCAGCTGCATTACCCTGGAGTTGGCCCAGGAAAACATGAGGAGAGCCCACGCCTAACCTTCTGCTCTAGTCCACATGCGCCAAGAAGCCATAGGATGTGACAGTGGATTCATCAACCCACACATATTGTTGCTCTGTCAAGACTAGGAGCCTTCACAGGTAACACAACTCTTGATCTATAGAAAAAAATACTATACTAGATTAAAAAAACACTGGGTGGGATTCATCCAACTTATACTCAGAGTAGACCTATTAAAATTAATGGACCTAACTTAAAGTCATGTACATTAATTTCAATGGGGTGACTGAATAAAACTTCACTGAATATCATCTCTTATGTGCAGTCATGTGTAAAGATTCAAATATTTTTTTATTCTGTATTAGTATATGAGAGAAAGACATAGAAATTATTACTTATCTGCTTCTGGCAGCCAAACTGACAATATGTCAGAACTGAAAAGCACCATCACTGACTCCACTATTTTCTTCAAACTCTTGCTTAGCTAAAATTTGGGATATGGTATGCATGATGAAGTTAAAAAACCTGGTTTAAGTGAGAGAAGGTGAAAGAAGTTGCACCTTCTTCCCTGAGCTGCTGCCTGCTTGTTGGCATTATTTCATGGTGTTATAAGTATGACAGAGCGTCAAATTGCCTCATAGGACAACTTTATGCAACCAAACAAGTACCTAGAATTGTTTGTGCACTGCCCACAAAGGAGTTCATAACAAAGCATCTATCTCAATTTAGCAGGAAAAACTGGCCTTATGTTTGCATGCACAAATTTGTTTGAATTATTACTCTACATGCAAACATAACAGCTGGTTAACAGGAAGCCTGAGGAAAGGTTCTACTAAAGAGGATTAAAAATAGGGAAACTACCAAAGGCTGACTTGAAAGAACAAATGAGCAGATATTATGATAGCAAATTTAATTCACTTAAAACAAGGAACATGTGAAAAAGAAAGCATTTTTGGGATGGGCTGAATGTAACTTAAAGTGGTACCTCGGGTTACAAACACTTCGGGTTGCAAACGCTTCAGGTTACAAACTCCGCTAACTCGGAAGTAGTTACCTCGGGTTGCGAACTTTGCCCCAAGATGAGAACAGAAATCACAGGCCAGAGGCAGCAGGAGGCCTCATTAGCGAGAGCGCACCTCAGGTTAAGAACAGTTTTGGGTTAAAAACGAGGAACGAATTAAGTTTGTAACCCGAGGTACCACTGTATTTTAGAAAATAATATATCTTGTTAAAGATAGAAAGACTGTAAGAATTATGTTTTAAAATTGTAGAGGAGGTGAGAAGAGGCCAACATCTGTATGCTTCAGCCACTCTCCCCCCGGATCTATATTGACACACCTTCTTCCAGTCTGTATTCACTGAATAGAGCAAAGGCAATAAGTAAATGCGGAAGTCATTCAAGAGAACGCAGGGTCAGCTCAAGCCTTTCTGCTGCCGGGGTGCAGGACAAAATAACAGAATGAGATAGCAGATGGTGAGATGTATGTTTTAGGACCCACCTTATTTCTTTGACTGTTTTTAATTGTTTTAACTGATTTTAATATTGTATTTACATTGCTGTAACATTTCCTGGGAATTTATGTTGAAGGCCATATAAGAAATAGTGATGCTGGTGGTGGTGGTGGTGGTGGTGGTGATAACAACAACAACAACAACAACAACAACAACAACAACAACAACAACAACAACAAATTATATTTCTTTATTATTCTTAACTTTATATCCTGCCCTTCCTCCTTTGCTCAGGGTGGCAAAGGACATGTAGTAAATAAAAATTTGAGAAATAATGCTTCTGTAAACAAGTATAGTTCTATTAAGGGCCCATCTATAAATGAGAAAAGCATTACACAGAACTGTGGCAAAGACAAGGGGGGCACATGCATACAAATGATTTTGACCATGCTTATTGAACTGGGAGGAGATAATCAGTCTACTATGACTGATAATAGAACAAGGTTTCTGAATAATGCTTCCTTTCTTATTTTAGATGTTTCATGACCCTGACAAAATTTTGAATGCTACAGAGATACCTTAAATTCTAAGCCTACTATTGAAATGACCCAAGTTAAAGGTTATGCACTACTGATTAAAGAACGCATGTTCCCAGTTTAAATTCCTCCTTACCTCCACTGAAGTGGGTTGCTGCAGCAAGGGCTACCAGGGTTGCTCTGAGGTTGTGGGTTGAGGTAAAACACTAGAGGAGATGTAGCAAGGGCACAATCAGCACTAAATGGGATTTTAAGATGCTGCAGACCTGGAGCAGAAGTAGGAGAGAACACATGCTGGTGCCCATCACTTCCTCGGCAGTGGGAAAGGAAAGGAGAGGAGATTCTGACAAAGCACCACAACAGAAACAGTCAGTTTCAAAATTATCCTGCCACGTACTTTTTGTTTGTTTTTAAAGAAAACAAGTTGCACACAACAAATAACAGATCTACACCTAAACAGACACATGTACCTTTGGATTGGGCATGGAAAGTATAAAAGCTACACATAATTGAATCTTCATGCATCAGCCCAAATTCATCTAATGAGTAAACTACAGGTTAAATAAAAACATCAATTGCTAATCTCTTCTTAGGCATCGAATGGGAATTTATAAAAGACTGAAAAACTAGATAACCCTCCACTTACATAATCGTCATACCTAATGGCATATTCCATGCACATTCAGTGTCACTTGCAGCCATGGCCACAGTCTCACAAGCTGCACCTCTGACTGCGGCTTTTCTCTTCCATGGCAGTGGCTCACAGCAAACTGCAGTCACAATATTTTATTTTTTATTTCTAATATGCTCTCATATGTGGAGATGTATATTAAAAGTGCAAGAACTTATACATTAATGGGGAAACTTGAGGTTAACTTTATTTACTCCTGATACTTAAGGCACTAATCTCCATAATTCAGCTATACTGAATATTTAATTGGAATCAATAGCCCTACAAATACGAATTATGAAATAAAATAGACCAGAAAGCTCAATATGAACTTTTATTCACTTCATACCAAGGAGAGCAAAAAATTAAGTTGCCCCATTATATAAAAATAAGTGATAGTACATTAATTATATCTATGCTTAAAAGACCAACAAAATGTATGACTGTTTATTCTAAAAACTTAAATGAAAGCATGGATTTGTTAAACTATTGCTTAACTGACACTCAAGATTCAGATTAATATTATATTTGTTCACTCCAATAGATAAGCTAAGCACTGAGTCTATTTCACACAACAATCCTTACTGGATCCGTAGAGATGGGGCTCCAAACCTCTCTCTTCTTCGTTTCATCATTTCACTGTGTGAAATGCTAGATGTGTTAAATGAATAGATCTTAAAGCCAGAAAAGTGGAAGTGCTGTTAAATCCAAGCCTGAGTTTCTTGCGTAGCCTCAGAGTCAATGACAAATAACTATGCCTTCAACTGGAGTCGAAATCTATCAGATAGATCACATCACAAGGCAATTGTTTAAGAAGCCTTCTGCAAACTTATTTATGGCATCCAGAAACAACCAAGCCGAAGTCAGCCAGCATGAGGAGCAAGGTCTGAGAAGCCGAAGATAGGGACTGAACCGTTTTGTTTCACCGCCTACATTTTACTTCCATTATCACTCACAGTTGAGGCACGGCAAATCACGGAAAAACATTTGTTCATTTCAGCAACACTTTCAGCAAGCCACAAGGAAACAGAGACTGAGAGGGAGAAATGGCACATGAGCAAAAACTTTGGCAGAAGCCTCGCATACCAACACGAAAGCTCACACTGCAAAAGTAGTACACAGTGACTGCTGACCCAGAGCCCCAGGAAAGCCACAGGCAGCTGCTCTCTGACTGCTGTCGATTCCCACCCCACCCCCACCCCACCCCACCCCACCCCCCAAAAAATATTTTTTGGATTTCTAACATGGGGGTTGGATCTCATACCTTTTTCCTTATTCTGGATTTTTCATATTGTACTCAATAGCACTTAAGCATACTGTATTAGGTTTTTTATATACAAGGCTTTCCAGGAAGAGGAAACAGGACTTTGCTTCAACCTGTACTTTAATTCTTTCTGGATCTACGAAGAACTGACAAAGGTGATGAGAGCTCCAAGGCAAGAGATTTAACAATGTGAACTAACCAACTCCTTTTTAAAGGATAAACCATGGGTAGGCAAACTAAGTCCCGGGGGCCAATCGCCTTCTAAATCTGGCCCGCAGACGGTCCGGGAATCAGCATGTTTTTAAATGAGTAGAATGTGTGCTTTTATTTAAAATGCATCTCTGGGTTATTTGTGGGGTATAGGAATTTGTCCATTCCCCCCGCGCAAAGGTCTGAGGGACAGTGAAAAAGTTTGCTGACCCCTGGGATAAACTTTCCCCCCCTGTCTAAATAGTGACTCATTCATTTTGGCTGTGAAGCAACAGTTCTTGCCACTGACTAAGATCAGTGTAAGCATACCAAACTATTAATCAGTATCTTCAAAACCACCATGTATAGAAATTGCCACTTATACTGGAAGCCCAGGAAGCACACTGATGCATACTTACATTTTACTACTCAAAAAATGTCACCTGAGCCCTGCAATAAACTCCAGTGCCCAATCTGTCCTTATGTATTGCTCGGTATCATTACTGTATGATCAAATAATGAGCTTTCAAAAGCATGGATGACCAGCCAGCACATTTTCCATCACTTCCTGTATACTATCAGGAAGACTAATTCTCAAATCAAGAGACAACCATGTATAAAGCTGGCCTTTAAAAAAAACATGTTACGTCAGTATGTAAACTAGTATCCCAGATATAATCCTGATACTATTTGAATGACGCCATTTTTGACTGACTCACTGACAAAAACTTAACCCAAAGTTGTCTAAATGATGCCTGCATAATTTAGCTGTGGAATGTCTCTTAATAAACACATCTCAATTAAAGATAAACCTTTTTAGCTGAATTTAGAGAAAGAGGGGGGGGGGGACTCAGGCACCAGAAGTTACCTAATTGTTCTAAAGAATGGTCAGCAAAAATCTATGAAGACGAACTCATACATACGAAAAAGGTGCCAAACAGCATATTATGGGGTTATTTGAGCAATTTCAACAGAAGGGTTGATACTTTTGAACTGCAGAACTACAACATGATTTCTTGAAGTTACCAGCACTCTGAGAAAGTTCGTCAGTCTACTGGCACATGACAGGATTGGGACACCTCTTAATCTGATTTATCAAGTTCTTCTAAAGTAATCTACATTCTCTCTGCCTCACTACGTATAACTGTTCTTACCAGGGGGTGCAGGGGAATCAGCAGAAGTCCACACACCCAAGCAATATCCCACTAAAACAACTCTGGTTAAATCAATATAATAATGAAGTTTAGCCCCAAACAGCTCCTATGCATCAAAACCTGAGTAAAGTTGTGAACGTTCGACCAGGCCAAGTTATAGAACCACTGGCTATTAGCTACTACTGGATAGAAATGAATGGGGCTGAAAGTACTTTTACATATTATTTAAATATTAATGGTTCTCCCGTGTTAGTTAAGATACAAGCTCCTTGATTATAAAACGCTATCCTCAAGCAAGAAAATATAGTACTGTACAGTTTTTGTTAATAATAATAATATCACACTGAAAAAACACTACCAATGTGAAATTTACAAGATATCCCAAATGTATTTGGTTGTAAATGATATAAGCTATTTCAGCTGACCAGTATTTATAATATGGATATTCAGAAAGCATAGTACCAGATTTTCTCATTTTAAAGTACTGCTAAAATACTGCACTAATTCCTTATGCCTTAAAAGCTTGCCATATATGCAAAGCTAATCACCCCCAAGTACGGTGAATGTACTTCTTGTTCAACAGAAACACAGACTTTCTTCATGCAATTTTGGGAAGTCATGTTGCAACATCAGCAATACAGTTTGCCGTTCCAATTTCTGAATCAGCACCTCCTATCTTTTTAGAAACAGGTAGTTATTTTTAGAGCGGCTCTTCTTGAGAGCCTCTCCCCTTGGCTGAGTTGCTATCACTCCACACTTTCAAATTAGGAGCACTTGGGAAACTCTTCAAATTTTCTTTAGTGTTAGAATCTGTACACAGAAGGCTACCTTTTTATGAGCACACAACTGACTCCTACTACTGGAAGGCCAGGTAAAGCCTTGAGTGACCAGAGCTAAAAGCTGCCCATTGCCCCTTCCAGCACCTCAGTAGAATGTAGAATACTTATTAATATTCCAGTCCAAAGCACTATATGAAAAGTATAGTATACTGATAAAACATAAAACGCTCAAGAGAACACAGAAAGTATTTTACTGAATGGTTCTGACAAATGCAGCAACTTATTGTTTTGCCGTTCAACAACTTTAAGTCAGCTTAAATATCTTTTCAAAGTTAAATGAGTGGGGGCTTCCGGGTTACCGCCTCCGGCAATGGCGGAGTTCCTCTGATCGGGAGTAACTTGCTCCGTGGAATTTAGGGTCTGGCCGCCACGGCAAAGGCGGAGACCCACTAAAAATCGCAGGCGGGAGAAGCCTGTGAACGTGGGATTCGGCTGGCACCTTTTACGCCTCCCCTACTCGCGGGGAGACCCGGTTTCGGGTATCCAGAGCGATGTGGGGTGAGTGGCGCGGTGCTTCGAATTGACTGCTTCTTTCACGGAGTGAAGCCGCATTGCTGTTGCCGGAGAGCGCTGACCTTTTCCTGTGGACAATTTGATTCTAAACAACTACCCATGAGTAGAACGGAAAATTGGATTTTTAAACGTCTTAATTTGGCACCGAAACGGGGAGGTTTCAAACAGGAAGTCCACCTTCCCCTTTTGTAAATAGATTGAAGCAAAGAATTTGCAAGCTAAAGTCTTGGAAAGTCCTATGTAAAGGATTAAACTTCCAACGGCTAAAATCATTAAACCCCCCTTGGAGGCAGGAGAAGAGGGGGGAAATTTTGGATCGCGTAAGCCTGCAGGAGAGAGTGAAGAAAGTTGGATCACCACCGCTCTGAACCTGGAAATGGACTGCTAGTAAGACTGACGTTTTTGGGAAAGTTCATTGACTGTGACAGTTAGTTAAATAAGAGAAATACATTGTTTTCATTGTCTCCTGCGTTTAAAAAGGAGTAAAAGTAGCTGAAAATTGAAACTAATTACTGCTTGAACTGTGCTTAAAAGGATTGATACAAACAGAAATTGTTTCCCTCTAGAGGGAGCCTTTGAAATTGTTACAAGAGTTGGGCTGGTGGAATCTCCAGCTGCAAGAGAAAACCGTGAGATTGACCTTGGATTGCTTGAGAATGTCGACAGAAGAAGCCTTAGTGATTGCACTATGCAAGATAAGTGAGTCATTGGAACAGCTCCATAAAAAGATGGACGTGATGAATATTAAAATTGATATTTTGGGACAAAAAGCGACTAATTTGGGACAGAAAGTGAACATCTACACAGAAACTATTCAGGAACCAATACAGGAATCTACTTTGACATGCCAAATGGTGGAGAAAGCGAGGGAGAAAGTTGTGGTTGTTGAACCTAAAGTAATACAAGTGGAGAGGGAGAGAGCCCCAGCCTTACAGAGGCAACTTGATGATTACAAGTTGTTGCCCTCTATGACTGAATTCAGAGAATGTCAGATTGGAACCCTGCTTGGACTGGAGAAGGAAAGTTGGATAGATCACTTCATGCAGGGATTTACTGACCTTTGGGATCTGGACCTGGGTCAGGAGGAAATTGGAGTTGTGGGGACCTGCAGATTTGGAGGGACTTTGAAACACGTCCTGAAATATCTTTTGGATTTTAGTTTTAACCATGGAGATGTGGATGACATGTCGAGAAGGAATAAAAACATTGTTAGGTTGGAGCTCCCTCGAGATCTACTCTTCAGCATCAAAGAAAGGAAATTAAGAACAAGATCAGCAGAAGACAAAGTAAAGTGTATGTATAAATGCGAAGAAGACTTGCAGAAGGGACCTGGAAAAGAGTTTAAAGCCTCAGACAGAAGAGCACCAGGTTGATGGACTATATGGAATTGACAGAAATGACTGGCAGAATCCGAGACCAGGGAGAAGAGACGGTGGAAGAAGATTGGAAAAAGTTTAAAGTTTATTTATAGAAATATGGTAAAATTAATGAGTGTTAGAAAAATGTTGGAATGAAATTATAAGGAGTTAAGCTTAAATAAGTATTATAGTATTAATGGAAAATAAGGTTAAAATAAGTTAAGATATTTATATGACAGAAAATAGTGAAAGATGGAAAGGATTTGCTGAAACAATTAATAGAAGTGGAATACAAAAAGGGAGGTGAGAGGAAGGGAATGAAAGATAAGGCATTGAAATGGTATGATGTATGTTTTTAAATTGTTTTTGTTCTGTTTTGTTTAGTTTAATGCGTTAATGTTGTGTGGTGTATTGTTTATATATTGTATTGTTTTTTCTTTCTTTTTCTTTCTTTTGGTTTTTTTTTCTCCTTTTCTTTTTCTTCTTGTTTGTAAGGTTTAAAAGTAATAAATATTATTATAAAAAAAACAAAGTTAAATGAGTGAACTTCACTCCAACTGTTTCTTTACTGAAAGCAATTTTACTTTCTCAGTCTAAATATCTGTTTCACCTCCTTTCATTGTGGACTGCTTAGACCAACAATGCTTTAATCACCAGTTTATGACATTTCTTGAAAACACATATCTGGATGATGTACTATTTCTACACCGTTTATTCTATTATTCTATGTTAAATATTTCAACTTGTCAAGCACAGGTTCCATAAATTACTGGATTTACACAAAGTACTCAGGGAGGTTTCATACCAGTTCTTTTAGCCTCTGACCCTTCCTGTTTGTAAGTGTTGCTGCCAAAGAGTGGAGAAATCAGAGGAGTATGAGTTCAATGCTAGTTTCCTCAGGAAGGAATTCACTTACCTGGGAGATTTAACGCCATTAAAACAGATATGAAGGAAGTGAGTTAGCTACACTGGAATTGGTAACTTAGAAATAAAATGTGAGAATGGCTCTATCAAGTGTCACACAACCAGTTCTCTCTGCTGTAAACATGAACACAGGTTGTGTGTCACTAGTTTTATATTCACAAGCAAACAGCCACAGATACAAGCCAAGACAGAAATAGACCATATAAACGCAACTACTACATTATCTCTCATTTGAGAAGTGTAGCTGATGACCTGTGGTGCCTATGAAGACTAGAGAACTATGACTACCACTTAAGACTGAGCCTCTGATAATGCAAACAAGGTTCATAAGTTGAGAAATAATTTACAAAAATTGCCAAAAACCTATACTCAACACACTCTTTGAGAAAGAAAGAATGCATAATTTGGTCTACCGACAAGCATCTCAATATGTTCTGTAATTTTAACAAAAATACTGTTGCAACCATTTCATCAGCATTGCAAAAATCCAAAATAGTTTCATGGAAGTTTAACAATAGGGAGTGTTGCAGTGGCTAGGGCCTCTATGCAACAGAATAGGTTCTGGAGAGACACCAGACGTAGAGGCATCAAGCATTGTCCTTAACAAAAAGGAAATACTAACAAGATTTCTCTCAGCAGCATCCTAAATCTAAGCCTATTTCTTGAAAGATAACATAAATATTCAGATCATGTTTTTCAATTATACTACTGTTTTTCATTTTCAGTCCAGGATTAGGCAGAAGGCTCACTTACCTCTCACAAATCCAACCAGAAACAGTTTCATTTTACCACTGACCAACCATATTGGCAAGTAATCCTTAAATCATGAATCTGCATAAAATGTCTGTACTGCTAAAATTATGAAGACCACATGGCACATAAAAATGTAAAATACATTCAATTTTCAACATGATGGTTTTAACAGCCGGCTTTGTTTCTTATTCAAATGCTTCCAAAAGCCTAATTCCACAGTATCATCCATGTTTCTGGAGATGCCTAATGTGCAACAGTATTCCATCATCCTCAGTAACCATGGGCTTTTATGTGCCCCACCCTCTGTTCCTACAAAACATATAAAAGATCCAAAAATATATCTGATACATTTAGTTACTATTAAGACAAGAAAGAAATGTATACTTACAAACTTCCTCTTCTAGGGAGACTAAGTTCCTTCTGTGGGAAAAATACAAACAACAAATCAATCAAGCTGATGAGGACAATGGGGACCAGCCTGCTTTTGATCAAGTAATAACCATGCAGCTGTATTACCAGAACTCCAGGTATAACATTGTCCCCATATGCCTACAGCCAACCATGTTACAATTTGGATTTTACAAGAAGCAAGAGTTGCTGAAATACAGAGGTATTCTGTAGTTGTCTTCTAATGTGCAAAGAGGAACCTCACTGATGTCAATAAACAGTACACAACATTCCTAAGTTCCCACTTCTTATAAACATCCCCATTAGCTCTGAGAATATAGCTGGTCTGGTATGCCGGCATTGTGTTTATGACTGTTATTGTCACAACATTAAGACTATCTGTAAACATATTTTATTTTATAATTAATTTTTAAAGCATATTAAGCATATTAGCGCACATTACGTGAAGCTAATACTTTTTTCACATTGAACAGCTACAGTACATGCATTGAACTGTTTTCACAAAGATGTTGGGTATAAATTAGATGTATGATATAGAATTCAATTTTTAAAAATGCTTCTGTTTCAGATCAACCTATTTATTTTTATGTTGTAAATATAATATTGTACCACTAGATGGTATCATTATCCTACTTGACAATCTTGCAAAGATTAATAAAGGTAAAGATTAATAGTGTTCTGAAACCAGAAATATTTGCGGTAAACGTTTACTACAGAAAAAACACACAATTATGCTACTTTTTAATCCCGGGGGAAACTTATCTATTTAAAGTAATTCTGACATCTCATGCAATATTATTTACCAGACTGTCTGCTGAGTTGTTGTTTAAGCCATAGCTAGTTATATTGGTCCACTGAGTCTGTATGGTTTACACTGCTGTAATTCAAATGGACCTTTTGGATCAGCTTTGCTCTTTCCTATTAACATGTGGAGGCAGCAAACCATTTTATCTTTGGGCTCAGGGTTGCATCCAAACCAGGATTCATGGTTTGTTTCACTCTCAGCAAGTTATAATCTGTAGGCAATGTTCTTGTTTCCTCCACACACTAGCAAGGTGGAGGAAAAATAGTTCACAAAGTCACATTCACAATAAACCATTAACTATGCTAACGGTGGCATGTAAACTGAGCTGGCAGTAGCTCTCTGGGATTTCAGACAGTCTTTGGCAGTCCTACCTGAAGATACCAAAAGTGTGAACCTAAAACCTCTTGCCTTAGAAGCATGTGTTTTACCCCACTGAGCTACAGCCCTTAACCTTAATTTCCATATTCTCTTCGGAAATTCTGATTGCATCCTGTAACAACATAAAGGTGAAAATATTCTTCTAGTTCCTTGTGCTTAATGTTAGGGCACCCTCCACCTCACCCTCCCAAACCACAGAGGCATCCATTGTGCTTTGAAAATTCTGTATGAAGGAAAGCAGTTTTCCTTGAAGTCACAGCCATCAGCAGTTGGAGGGCTGAACCAGTTACTCTTCTTCTCTTGGAAACAGTTTGACTTTATCTGCTCAAACCTCACTTGCTGTGGATTTCTTGGATTTGGGTAGGTAGAACCTGGGAATCCTGGATAGTCAATTATCTGTCTCCAAAGTACAATGACATGCAAAATCTGTCCTGACTATCAGGTTGTTGGTGATGCAAAGCACTAGAAACTGTCCTCACAATGTGTGATGATTAAGGACAATTGAATTAATTCATCTCTTCCCTTCAAATGTCACTTAAGAAAAGCTTGGCAATACTTTACACAGCTATATATTCATGGATACCAGTAGGAATCACAGCAGGGAAATTAGTATGCCAGCCTAGCTAATGAAGCATTTCAAGTTTGGAAGCTGCATATTCTTGGTGTCCCAGCTTAGTCATAGCATTCTGAATGTACAGATAATATGAAAGAATAAGGTCTTTTGCTAGTTAAGAAAAAGGTTTCCATCTACTCATACAGAAATGACAACCTAATAAATATACTGTCAAGCTGTGACCAGCTTTAACCCTGGTAGTAATTCTCCACAGTTCAATAAATCTATTCCTAAATGTACTAATTATGTTTAATGCTTTGTCTCACATAAACCCCTGCATACAAATTAGAAGGAAACATGAAAGCACAGCTGAGTCAAGTGTACTGTCCATTTCTTAAGAGTACTCTGGCTGCCAAAACACAAATTTAGATTGCCCTAGTTAGGTGTGTTTAGTCAGTCTAGGTGTGTTTTAAGGTTGTAACAACCTTACAAATGTAGCTATTTGCCCAAAGTACTAAGTCCTAAGCTATTTAAATACATATAGATAGAAACCAGGACTTTGAGCAAGTATCATTATTTAAGTATTGGTGAGATAATGTTCCCTATTGCCAGCCCCACTGGTAACCTAGCAGCCGTGTTTAATACTAACCGAAGCTTCCAAATGATATTCAGTAACAGCTCCACATGCAATGCATTGTGGGGGGTCCAATTGAGAAGTCACCAAGGAACAGCTGAAAAAAGACAAGTACCATGGCTTCTACTGGGCATCCAGTGACAATGGTGAATCGGTTGGTACCTCCAAACATATCTTTCAGAGGGAGAGCAATTACAGATGGAGCAGCTCTGCCCTGATAAAACAAGCCATTAAGTTTCAGTTAATTGGCCCTCAAGCAGTCCATTAATGAGCTCAATTTAGAATCTCCATGGCCTCCCTTAAGTTTGATGACAGGAGAAACAAAGCTGGGTGTTAGAAGTTAAGTGTACCAATCTCATTTCATTCAGTGTTTTCATGAAAAGGCTAAAAAGCATGGGAGACAAAATGGAACAAGCAGCAGTCTCCCAAATACCACCTTCTGAAACTGGCCATTCAAGTAGGGCTGGAACCACTGAAATATAGTGCTCCCATCCCAAACCAAGGGAAAGCTATAGCATCAAAAGCCACCTAAAGATCCAACAGAATGGGCTTCTCTTGGGATATAATATATAATACATAAGAATGACAAAAAAGTTCCTAAAATGAAACCAGAAAGAGGAGGAAGTGTGGCAGAAAGAGTGAAAAGGGGACCCGGTGTGCTTTTGACTTTGACCCTACCTAATTTAACTCTGGCTCTCCCCGCTACTGGTTCAAGTTACCACTGAAGGACTGTGGCCCTCCAAATAAAAATGTTGCCACCCTACCTCATAGCTTCTGTGAAATTATGCTTAATTTACCAATTGGCCCAATAAAAAACATTTTCCTTTTGCATCAGAACGTTCTTTTAAGATTCAGCTATATTGAATTTTCACTTCTCTCACTAACTTTAGTGCAAGATTTCAATGACTATATCACATTTAAATGTTTATTCCTCGTTACACTTCAGACTAGAATTTCCAAGCTACTAAAGGTGCAAACCTCAATGACACAGCATACAGCAGCAATTAATCAGTACTACCAGGCAGCATTATTATTTTCTTTTGACAAACCATCGCTTTGTTGGCAAAAAATGTTTAAGAGTGTACCAACTGGCATTTCCCTAGTATAAAAACATATTAACGGCTCATATTTCCAAGTTCAACAAGAATACTTGGTATTAAGCTTATTTATTTTGGGAGAAGTCAATATTATGTTTCAACGTGTGGTTATTATGAAAGAACACAGAGGGTTCAAATTACTAATTCTTCACTGGTCACCATAAAGAGTATTTTATTGTGCACCTATGTTCATGGAGCAATCACAGCTCAGACTCGATTTTCCAGTGTTCAGACCTGCTTAGCTCCTAGAAAAGCAGAAATTCCCACCCTCTCACCTACTACTGCAAACTTCACAAATGCTGGGAAATTAGAACAAAAAGGAAACCACTCATTTTCACTATATCTTGTGAGGCTTAGGAAAGCAAGCTGTGTTTCTACTGTAGCATTCTCAGAAGAGCATTACTTGATCAGTATCTGGCTTTGAAAGCACACAGGCATCATAACAGCAGCAGAACTATAGTACACTGATGCCTCACATGATAATGTTCTAAACCCTCTTTATGAATATGAGCTTTTAGAAACCACTAGTAGAAACAGTATCTATATTCTACAAAGAATACTTGAATAAGCACACATTCATCTTGAACAAAGCACGCTTTCCAAGACTGGGCATGCATCAAGAACAAATACATCATCGTGGCTGCTACAGAATATAACCAAATCCAGAAACAAACATGTGCTAATTTAGTCTCCCCTCCCCTCAGTATGATACAATTATTAACTATGACTTCTCATTAAAGTAAAACTGCAGTTTACTGCTAAGCAATTTTGAATATGTACAAAACAATGGTAAAAATGTGTGGGGTAAGAGATCGAAACCAATGATACAAAACATAGAAGCTGTAAATTCCCAAGTATAAATATTTTGTCATCAAAGCAGAAACTGGTGGAAATCTTTTTCAGGTAATTTTGTTACTAGTGTTTGATATAAAGTGACACACAAACCATTACATTAAGTTGGAAATTCATTCACAAAAGTTATTGTCAGGGAACTGCCATCGGAAGAGCAGGTGGTGGAAGGGCTCAAGGAGGTTAGGAGAGACTTAACAGCAGAGGAGGGAACCAGCAGGGGGAGAGAAGGAGCTCCGAGGGAAAGGGAGTCGGAGGGATGGCTCTGGGACACTTCTAGCGAAAACAGTGAGGAGGTTTCAGGACCTCCTATAGGGACACCCACACCTCGCCGGAAACTGTCACGCCGAGAGTCCAGAAGACGCGTTTCCGTTAAGGAGCTTTTATGTTGGAAGAGATTCCGCAAACGCCCACTGTCGGATTCTGCCAGCGATTGAGGGAGCCATGCTTAAGGGGCTCCGCTACAGACAGAGCTTTGCTAATCTGGGCAAACTCTGAGGGACTAAGCTTTTACGCACAAGCAGCTCATCATCCCATCACAGTTATGAACTTATTTTTTTATTTTAAAGTGTATTGTGTCACCAAGAAGCCACAAAACCCAAACTAATTTGAGATTTAGGGAATTCTACATATTTCATGACACACAGAAGTGTGGCCCCAGCTGCATGTTCTCATACCCCACAGTAATGAAGTCTAACAATATACAACTTTTAAAAAACCCTGACTGTTCTTCTCACTTACCTGTTTTCACACCTGTGTGAAACCTTTAATTTTAAGCTCTTCAGAGCACAGCAAAGACTTGCCTTCTTGCAGCAAGAAAAAATGCCATGAATACTGGTAGTGCTATATAAAACATTAGTAACTTAGCACTTTGCTCACTAAAGCCCAGTCAAAACAGGTTAGAAAGGTCTTACCTGCCTATGAATATACTGATGGTTTGGATTCCCCCAACATGACAGAGGGGACGTTGCTGATAGTACAGTATCTATTTGTCTGAGCTAAAAGCCTGGTATTGAGAGCTCTCTATCAGCCTTAATTGCATTGGGACAAAAATCACTTGACTCCATGGGTATTTGAGGCACAAATAAATTAGCACATGCTAAGTTCATGTCTAGCCTTCTGTATCACTTCTGCCTCCAATAAGCTCACAAAGCCATTCGAGCACCTGTATAATTGATCCTGATAGACCTTCATTTTCAGAAGGGACATATCATACTGTGCACCAGTTGCCATCTCCAAGCATTTCTTAAGAGCTGTCCTATACTGATGTCATTATATAACCATCAGAGCAAAGATATGAATGACAACTGCCAGGCTTGAAACACTAGGTTCTCAGCCTTGCAGACATGGTGGAGCCATCATTTCCTACATCTTCAGCTGATGAAGCAAATCCCCCCCCTCCCTCCTTTTATCTGTGAACATATGAGTGTGGTGGATTTGTGAAAAGAGTATGCCCATTTCCAGCCATACCTAGTTCGACCCATTAAAATGCCTTAATTAAAAGACAATGTTCTGTTCCTCAAAGCATTGCTCATAATCTCTAGTGCCCTCTCTGTACTATTCCACAAGGCTCCATGTAGCGATAAGGGAATATCTGCTTGCTCAGCTGAAGCGGAACAAAGACTTGAAGGGTTTTTTCAAGTGTTTGACCTGAACTCTTGAGCAGACCAATTTCTCCCTGCATTTTCCCGACAAAAGAAAGAAAAAATAATTAACTTAAGGAAGAGCGGTAAACAAGCAACGGAGAGAGCACAAGCAGCTGTTGTAGCCAGACTGTGGGTTTTTCACTTAAATATTAAATTTTCTGATGCAGAAGCATCAGAATGTTATCAAATGCAATCCACTGATCAACCAGAGTGACAACTTTCTCCTTCCCATTAAAACACTTTTAATAAGCCCAGAAGCCGAATATGCCTCGGCATGTCTCAAGCCTTTAATCTAATCTTCATAAAACATTAGCTGCAGATCCTTGCTCAATACTTGCTCTCCCCCACCCTCCACTTTTCCACTATTTCATTTCCCACCTTCTACAACTCCAAAACATAAGCACTTATTGCAGTGAGTCATTTGAACATATAGGCACTTTCTCCAAGCAAGGATCTGGAAACTCTCAATACTTGAGAGAAAGAGCAACAATACACCTTTTCAGCTTTAATTCCATCTAGACACCAGGACTACAACACCATCCAGTTTTGCTGCTCTCAAACAACTAAATGTTCTGAATTTTATTGAGGGGAACTCCTTTTCTGACAGGCAGAGAAGTATAGCATATGTACTATACATATACATAGCTAAAATGAGAGGAAAGCTAGCTTTCTCACCTATTAATGACAAAGCAAAAGGGCATGTACAATGGTGGCACATGGCCACAAAAATTTAATGACCACTGCATGGTGGAGTGGAAGGTGGACAATTCAGAGAAGTAGCAGAAAAAGGACCATTTCTTCCCCTGTACTAGATGGTACTCACACTCACAGGTCATTCTGCCCAGATGCTGAGGTCCAGCGCCGAAGGCCTTCTAGAATTTCCCTCACTGCGAGAAGCAAAGCTACAGGAAACCAGAAAGAGGGCCTTCTTGGTATTGGCGCCCGCCCTGTGGAACGCCCTCCCATCAGATGTCAGAGATAAACAACTACCTGACATTTAGAAGACATCTGAAGGCAGCCCTGTTCAGGGAAGTTTTTAATGTGTGATATTTTAATGTATTTTTTATCTTTGTTGGAAGCCGCGCCCAGAGTGGCTGGGGAAGCACAGCCAGATGGGCGGGGTACAAATAATAAATTATTATTATTACCACCAATGACTGCTCGCAGAGAGGAGGTACTGGCAGACAGAGCAAAGGGCAGCAGCAGTTCGGGACATAGCCCTGTTCAATAAGATAAGGTTACCAGATGTCCCCGTTTCCTGTGGACAATCCCCGGATTTACAAATCAGTCCCAATACAAAATCTATTGAAGTTGGAAAATATCCCTGGATTCACTGAAAAAAATCTGGTACCCTTAACATAAGAGCAACCTGCAATAGTAGTCACTGTAGAAAAAGACTAGTTTTCTGTGTGAGTGAAAAATATATCAGTCTGGATCTAGCTGCTAATATGTGGATGGGGTGGGTAGTATGGATGCCCTCAAAATACTGCTGCCATGGCAGGATTCCTGTGTTATCAACTACTGCTTTTTGTGAATAGTTCTGTTGTGCTTTTTGGCATATCCTCTCATTTGGAGCTCACTGCTTACAATCTTCCTCCACACCAGCCATGTCCAATTTCATACTAAACTATTCAATAGTGTATATTCACGAACCACATATATATGTACCTGCAATTCGGGATAATACAGCATCTGATGAAGCGGACAAGAAGCCATGAACACATATGTCGTAATAAATCTGTTAGTCTTTAAAGTGCTGCAAGTCTGTGGGGTTTTTTCTGCAAGAACCTAAAACGACTTCCCCTCTGGAAATCAGTTCTGCTGAATAGATCAGCATGAAACTAGACATGACAGGGCAGCCACATTTCTCTTTACCTATCCGCCCTATTCATGCATAAAGCAAGAATAGCAGTCTCATTTTTACATCAAAGCGAATGCACAAATATGGGATGGCAAATTCTTCCTACCTGCCCTCACCTTACCTCTCCATGCTCCATTGCACCAGACACATTTCTCCAAGTTTAGCTCATTTCTGATTTCTAAGACAAGAGCTTGTGATGAGGCAAGGGGGAGGAAGGGGAAAGGCTCAGCTCCTCATACCTATGCGTTCATTCTGATGCTATAATTATTGTACATTCCTTGAGACAATGGTGTAGAAGGTGATTAACAAATTAATAATAATAAATAAAATAAAGAATAGACTCTTGCTATATAAAACCACTTTGAGGTTGTTGTTTACAATCAAGCAGAATATTTTTAAATATATATACATACATACATACATACATACATACGCAGGACAGACACATGTATGGACAAATGTGACTGCTTTCATCATGTCTAGTTTAGACCTTTTAAGGGGAAAGAGCACAAGATCTCCAAAAACTAAACCAAAGAACTCTTTTTTTGGTAACTGTCAGAAAAGCAAACTGGCTGCCCCTGCACTCACTGGGGTTACTGTAAGTGACAGCAGACTTATAAACAAAGCCCAGGCTCCAAAGATCCATGGAATTATGTTTGTGTACACACGTACATGTTGATTCAGATTTAAGATTACATTATCTTCTCAAATTAGCTTTACTAAAGTCGAGCTCCCTACAGGCTTGGGCAAAACAGCTGATGAGCCTCTGTGGAGCTTCCTCAATGCACTGTCAAAGCTGCATCATCTGCAAGCAAGATCTCTCAGATAAGGGCCTGCCACACTTTTGTTTTGGTGTGGTGATGTGCCAGGTTCAACAGACCCATCACTCCTCAAATGAAAGTACATACCGCCTTCAGCCAAGCTAAAGGCATATGAGAGCAACAGGGACAAGAATATCGCAAAGCAAATTGGGGGAAGGCATTCAATGTTCTTGTGGAAAAATACATTCATTTTGTAAAGCTTAGGTGGGCATCCTATCTTGCTGAGCAGTCCTTTTTGGCTGAGTCCTTTTGGGATGGGGGTGCTCAACTAGGCTCATTTGTATAGTGATAAACCATGGTTTTGTGTTTCATCTGAACTGGGCTAAAGAATTCTAAACATGGCTTTCTGCTTTCTTTTTCTAAGCTATATGGTTTTATCAATCTTTGCACTTTGCTGATGAAAAACAATACCAAACCTACCATTTACAAAGAAATTATTTTTACTGTTACAAATCAAGGAACCAGGGAACCCTGCACTGTGCTTTCTCGGTAGTGGTGCCCACCCTGTGGAACACCCTCCCATCAGATGTCAAACAGGTAAACAACTATACTACTTTCCAAAGACATCTAAAGGCAGCCCTGTATCAGGAAGTTTTTATTGTTTAATGTCTTAATGAGTTTTTATATTATGTTGGAAGCTGCCCAGAGTGGCTGGGATAACCCAGTTGGATGGACAGGGTATAAATAATAAATTATTATTACATTATTATTGTAAGTCCCATCAGAAGGCACAAGATTTCTGCACAGCAGGGAGGTTGGATTAGATGGCCCTCAGGGTCCCTTCCAGCTCTACAATTATGGGCTTCTATGAAAGTTAACATACCAATTTAATCTAGCGGATTTTTTTGCACACAATATCCAAGAAGACTGGCAAGACAGTCTGAAAACTATACAGTCTGCACTACACCTGCATGCAAAGATATATAGTTAAGCACATATTGGAATTTTTAGTTTTAAGTAGAGGGAGAAGCACAGCATAATCCTATCCATATTTACACAAAAATAAGCCCCACTGTGTACAATGAGTATTTCTTCCATATAAGTCTGTATGGGACTGCACTCTTAACCATCTTAAGGTTTAATTCTCAAGTGATGGATCTTTGGCTAATGCATCATAATGAAAACATTAATACTTTGTAATTCCTCCTTAGTTAATAAAATGTTCAAGGGAATTAACTTCTGTGATTGATCATTCTACTAAGCAAACCCCACAAGGCAAATTAAACAACTACAAATGGGTAATTAACCCAAGTTGCAAGTCAGATGGTTTCCAGCTATTCCTCATGAGAGCAAGATACAGAGATTGGTAAGGAGTCTCAGTCTCTCTCTCTCTCTCTCTCTCTCTCTCTCTCACACACACACACACACACACACAGAGAGAATTTTGCCTTCCATTGTAACACATGATTTGAGTCACTTTCAAGAGTTATATTATGCTCTGGGTTCTGCACTTATGGGACAGGCAATTTATTCTGCATTCTGGGAGGGGTCAGAGTTGACAATCACCCACCATTTAGATGGCTGCCCAATAAAGAGAACAGAATGATGGCTTAAAAAGCAAAATATTATTCCTTAACTGTATTACCGTAAATACTTCATCTCAAAATATGTTACTATTGTAAGTTTATTCTGTGAAAAGCACAGTCTCATCTAAACAAGTTTTTTCTCAGACTGGTACTTTGGAGACATAGATGACACATTATAAATAGCAAACCAGCTTGCCAGGGCTTGATTTGAAAAGCACTTACCTTAATCAGCTCAAGAGCAAGGATATTTATAATGGCAAGATGGCGATAGTGGCTGTGACTGCACTTTTGTGTTTCCCTGCAGGGCTGGCTGTGTTTGCATTTTGTTTTGTGCTCAATTTGATTCTCTGGGGAGGAGTAATTGTTCTTTTATTTATCATCATTGTCTTTGGTTCCATTTATTATATGATTTTGCGACTGCCGTTTTTCTATTCCTTTTCACCATTTTTTTTCCTTCTCTCTTCACCTACAGTGAGGCCTGTCTAGCCAAAATCAGCTTTTTGTAACTGAACGCAGGAACTATTATACAGTGTACCTGCTTGTGTCACCAAGATCAACTGTACCCATAACAGTTAGAGAAGCATCTTTCATCTGCTGGGGAACTATGGTTCCACCAAAACTACTGAAAGTAGTATATTGATATATTTAGCTGCAAGATGCTGCAAGCAAGTACCTGCAGTGCAAATACACTGAATGGAAGAAGACAAGGAACATTTCTAACAATCTCTGAATTACAGCTCTTAACTTAAAGACAGTGATGATAGAAAATCCAAGATCTGCAAGCAAAGAACTAATTGTTGAGTCTCTCTGGGATCAAGCAATGGTAATTATCATCATTTTCTCTGGAAAGCTAATGAAGAATTCTGTTTAACAATGACTTTAATTATTTTGTTTCCATTTTGTCCACAGGCATTGCTTTATTGTCCAATATTTTGTCCGTCTTAAAGTTAGTATATGCAATCAGTTGAGTACTCTGCATTTTCTTACTGTTTCTGCAGGGTAAATTATATGGCTGGGCTCCAAAGAGATATTTTAAGGACACCTGAGGGCTCACGTATGCCCAATAGACTTTTTTTCACTGAAAAACAGCACTCTTGCAACAAACACATCTCAAAATTCTGTTTGCAGTTTCTCAGATGCAAAAGTGATATTCTAGGTGCTATAAGGGGCTGAAGTTCAAGAAGCTCAAGCCCAAAGCCCCCTTGCAGTCCTATATTGTGTCCTATAACTGGCACAAATCTGAGTTTGATTATGCTTTTTTGCCGCTGACTTTTAGTTTGTATGTTTCAGATATGATTTTTGGAAATATTAAATATATATAGTCTGAGGTTCTAACTCTAGGGCTACACTTACTATTAGATGAGTGTGTGAGTCAAGTAGAAAGGTTAAGGGACTGAATTGAAATAAAAGAGCCATTTAAATCCCATAATTAATTTAAAAATTCTTATTTTAATCTATTAAATGAAGACAGGCTTCCTATCTGAAAATATTACTGCAACTCTTAGGAAAGAATGAAGAGCTCCCCATCTGTACAAACAATTACTGTTTAGGCAAGAAAAGCATTAATAGCAACCAAGACAGAACGGGATGAGATTATATGAACTTCCTTGAATAAAGAGCATTCCTTTAGAATACATTTGGAACAGATTTACAAAACTGAATTATGTTGACTGTGGGGCAAACAGAATAATGTTACCCACAAATATTTTGGGATCTACTGTCTTTACTGTATTCGCACTAATTCCTGGATAAAATTATAATCTTGAAATGTATGTCTTCCCTTTGGTAGAGTTGCATAAACTTTTTTCTAACTTGCTTTTGGTGTGTATGCCACTATTATTTTTTTATTTAGCTATTGTTACCCCACTTCAAATTTCAAATCCCCTAACAAATGGCAAAAATAACCTTCAGTTAAAGAAAACACAAATAATGACATATTTTAGATGTGACTTTTACTCAAAATAAAGTTAATTGTTATCGCCCATCAGGAAAAAAATCCATATTGAAGCAATATCTTTTCTCAAGTAAACCAAACTGTCACAAAAATGGTACTTAATCTTCTGTGTTCTACAGAACTCTTCACCAAGCTAGATGGTAAACAAAGTTGGGCTGGGGGGGAAATATCAAATACAGGAGCCATTAGGCAGTATCCACCTAACAAGGGGTTTTAGCTGGCTTTTGTATTTCTAGAGGTGGAGAATCAACTATTGAGTGTTTCTCTCTCCCCAAAGACCCTGGTGCAACTGGAAACCTACAGAGCCTCATTTAATGATCTGCAGTATCTGTCCACAATCCATCTTAAAACTCTTACAGATGCAGATTCATTACTTTTACCCGCCAACTTTTTTCCTCTCCTGCTTTATTAACCTGATGAAGAGTTCTGGAGAACTTGAAAGCTTAAACTATTTTGTGTCATTTTGGTTGACCCAATAAAGATATGGCCCTAAAACAGATCCATTTCTTATAGGTCACTTACCTTCACTTTCAAATAAAAGTCATAGGGACTGTGGTTTTCTTTTAGATACTGAACCAAGTCAGAAATATATTTCCAATTCACTTCAATTCATAAATGGCTATTACATCCTGATGTAAGCAGTACAAGAAGCCTATTAATGCAAGAATTAACACATCTATCCCAGACATGTACAACCCAGTTACTTCAAATGTTCTCTAAAGCCTTCCATGCTAAAGCAATTACCTCTCCTAGCCATGTAGCTGATGAAGGAAAGGGCAAAAAGGATCAGTACAGAATCCATTATCACCTCCCTGCTATGCTAATCTAAGTGCCATACTTATTTGAGCTTCAGTGATATTAAAAGAAGCATTTGTCTGCAGAAAAGTTTATCTGACCATAACTCCATGCAATCAAAGCCTGTATCCTGAACAGCTGACTCCAACCTTTTTATAACTTAATGTAATAAGAACATTCAAAAGTTATTCTACATATAGTGAAGAAAATGACAAAACAAGGATAGATGAAATTTTATCAAAGTCTTTAAACCCTAATTATAATATAAAAAGGGCAAAGGCAAAGAAGGAATTGCATAGGGGGGGAGTTTGGGGATACCCAAAATTCCAATTTATGATGCAGAAACATTTATGTTATCACTTTGAAAATCATATATTTCTGCTGATGTTTCTCTTCTTTTGCTTTTTATTTTATTTCCTCTTCCTCTCTTCTTCCTCTCTTTATCTCTATTGTCCCTTTCTTTTCTTTTTTCTCTGTTTTGCATATTTTGTAGTTGTAATTTTATTGTATTATGAGAAAATCTCAATAAAAAAATCTTACCACGAAAAATAGAAGAAAAAAGAGAAATTGACATATTTCTAAAATCTAGCACTATCAAGCTGACTTTTTAATAAGTCACCTTTTCATCCTGAGAATTGAATAATTCATTTATTGAATAAAATAAAAAATAAAAACATGAATTATTAAATTGCATGCAATTTTCACAATGCAGAATACCTGGAGGCAAAGAATATACCAGTTACTTAGGAGCTCCAGGACACTAAATGGTTTCTATCTTTGACATATTTAGGCATGAGAACTTTGGAGGATTACAGAAAGAATCAGCTTTGTTGTTTTGGGTGTTTTCATTTCTCAGCTTTCAGGTATCCTGGGGGTAAAAGTTATAGTAACATACAACCAAAAACAGGTTGCCATGATACACAAAAATCCAAAACTAAAATGCCATGCCAGGTAGGGGATGAGCCGTACAACCCAAACTGTAGGTAGGAAGTACCTGTTCCTGTTCTGCTGCAGAGAGAATACGTATGAAGGATGAGGAAAACACAATAATGTTTCGACTTCCCTTTGTGCAAATTTAGTTACTTTCTTGTTTGCTGCAAACCATAGTCCATAATTACATTTTAAATCACAAACCATGTTTTGCTCTTGCTCTGTAAAACCAGGATCAACCTAGTTTACAAACCTAGGGCAAACCATGCTTTGAATGTTCGAATGAAATGGCAAACTATACATAAGAAAAAAACTAAATAAACACCAAGGACTGCACAAGGACAGTTAAAGGGGAAGCTTAAAATCAACACTCCTTTTACTGTCAGACCGTTAATGCACATTAGCTAAAGAGAGAGAAAATATTCAACCCAAGCATGGCCAATGTTTTTTTTTTTAAAAAAAATACAATTAGAATCAATAAAACTATTGCTGATTTTATTCTGAATTATTTGATGAAGTAAACCTTAAAGGCTTTGTCCAAATTAATATCTAGCAGTAACAATTGTCTTCATCCTTCTTTCATGTTGGATCATTCTGGATATCCAAATTCTGCACCCTCTTGCCCTACCTCCCTCATCTGTCAATAATCAGGAAAAGGGAGGGTACAGAAACCAGCATCAGGAAGGCTAGTCGACCCAGTGGACCATGGAATAAAGGATCAGAGGGTGAAAACAAGCCGTCTACAGTGTCCACATTTTTGTTTTCAAACTGGAACTCTGCATATTCCCTGTACTCTATAGAGCCAGCAATAAATCAGTAAATTGTTCTCTAATCCTTTCTTTTCATTGTCTATTTAATACTATAAACATTACATCATATCCAGAGTGAACAGCAGAAACAAGATCTATATTTCATAATATTAAACAAGCTGACAATCATGTTTTCTTTGAACATCAAGAGAATGCAAATAGAAGGGCAAAATGCAAGATATCATTCAACTTGGACAAAAGCAATTTAAGACATTTATGAAGGTCAGTAAATGCCATAAATTCAGTGAACAGAAGCCAATTATTGGAGATCTCTTACAGATACCAGTCATCTGCCAAAGAGCTATCTACTTAATACTTACTATGCATCAGTTCAGCAAAGTTGACAATTGCATTTTCTTCTATTACATTTTCATGAC
Organism: Podarcis erhardii; assembly: GCF_964252035.2. Lineage (NCBI taxonomy): Eukaryota > Metazoa > Chordata > Lepidosauria > Squamata > Lacertidae > Podarcis > Podarcis erhardii. Next base: position 53,200,618 of record NC_138510.1, on the reverse strand, counting down.
TCTGAGATAAGTATATAGCCTTCTCTTCCTTTAGGATACATGCTTTCAAAAAGATCAATAAACTAATGTACCTTCTAAAAGCAATAATTATAGCTGACCAGGAATTATTTAGGACAGAAGGAAAATAAATCCTTTAGGAAACAAATACGGACAGAATGTTTTAAAGTAAACAATCCAGTCCTTACTCCAGCAGTACAAGGGAATAATATATTTAAACACTATGCACGTATACCTCCAGATTTTTGAGTTGTTCAATATACATGAGCCTACATGCCACCCTGGCTGAAAGCAGGTCAAATGTAGGCATAAACTCTAGCTATTTTCTAACTCTAGTAGGGCACTGAGAGTGTATAGTCGGTGTGTTCCCTCCCATTTTTCCTGTTAATGTGAACTATGGTATAGCATTGTATCTGCAATTCTGCACATTTGTGCACACGTAACCAACTGTGTGAATTATTAGTTAGCTGGATTAATCTAGCTGTCAAATGCTGGCTGTCAGGAATGAATGGACAAAGGGCACCAGAACAGGAACAGAGGCGAGAGAAGAGAGTTCAAAGGTTGTATTCGGAACAATTTAGTAAGGATCTATAGTGGTACCTTGGGTTAAGTACTTAATTCGTTCTGGAGATCCGTTCTTAACCTGAAACTGTTCTTAACCTGAAGCACCACTTTAGCTAATGGGGCCTCCCACTGCCGCTGTGCTGCCGGAGCACGATTTCTGTTCTCATCCTGAAGCAAAGTTCTTAACCCAAGGTACTATTTCTGGGTTAGCAGAGTCTGTAACCTGAAGCATATGTAAACTGAAGCGTATGTAACCTGAGGTACCACTGTATAAGCCATATCATATAAAACCAATTATAAAGGCCCTCTTAATCTTCCAACACTCAAAGATGGTATCAGATTAGTAAGTTGACAAGAGAGACAAAAAGGACAGGTGAAGCAGTATAAAGTTAAATATATTTATAAATATAATATAAAGTTATAATAAAAGGAATACATAAACAGAATGATATTTTACTTTACAAGTGTCAGCAATATCATAAGGTTGTGTCCAATGTTGTGTCTCTACCCATCCTGCAGCCATCCACACACCCTCAAAATCTTATCCAGAGCGTTGGAGGACCCTCCAGAGCAGATTTTCAGGGTGCACAGAGTGCTGCAGAGGGCAGGAAGGGAAAGGAAAGGAATAGGTCTAAAACAGCAAGTGAACCAGAAAGGAAAGACTGTGGAGTAGAAAGGAGCAAAGCTACATAGTAAGTGGAAGAAAATGTGGGACAAAACATGTTATACAGATCTTATACAGAAGGCATAACAATATACAGATCTTATACCTAATAGAATATTTAACAATTTCTAATAGAAGGAGAGGACTATCCACTTCATGTTCAGATTGAAATATTTCCATAGGCATCTTGATGGCCATTGTGAGAACAGGCCTTTAGGCTGATCTGTTAAGTAGTTTCTAGCATCTCAAAAAAAGAAAAGAAAAATTTGGCATCTTAATTCCTGTTCTAACCCTGCAAGCAGATTCTATCTTTAATATTTGTTTTTACTGTTTTATTGTTACCGGTATTTCATAATTCTGGTTTTGAATCGCAAGCTGCCTTGAATAAACTTTCCTGTAGAAAGGCAGGGATAAGTTGTACATTCCTAATGCACAATTTAGTCTTATGTCTCCTGCATTACTCACAATTACCATCCAGAACAGTAGCTCAACAGCATGGACAGATAGACAGACAGACAGACAGACAGACAGACAGACAGATATAGAATTTAAAGTTGATCCTTGGAATAAAATACTAAATGAGAAAATAATTCATTGGGAATTATAGAAGAGATACTAATGCACTTTAAACAACAACAGTATTTTCAGTGTCCTTATTCCTCTTCTACCCTGCAAATGGGTTCTCTCTATCTAGTATTAAATTACACCCCAAGGGCTCATTTTTATTCAGTTTGTCATGTTGCAGATACAATAGCCAGTACACATAAACAAGCATTACAAATGAAATATTGAACATTAAAAGAGCAGTATGTATTTATCAAGATTCATGACAAATCAATGTTTGCAGCATAACTAATTTACATTTATTGTATTCACCTCTTAAGGCAATGTGTAGGGCATGTTTTTTCTTAAATCAGTCCCATGGGTGTTACATTCCATTCCATGTTACAACAAGCTTTAACAAAAAAGATTTTATTACACCACTCCATCACCTGTCTAAACTTAATCAAGCACAACATTGCTTTCTGCAACTCTACTGTACTCTCACATCCCCAAGGGACTTGACTCGTACTAGTCACTTTGGAAGAAATATAGCAGCCCAGCACGCCCAATTTATTAAAATTTACAATTGGGTAGTCACCAGTACTCAACTGGAGCATGCTGTTGTCATGTGGCGGGGGGGGGGGTTACTCCTTTTTACAGCTGAGTACAAGGGATTATTATTTTTATAAGCAAATATTTAGAACATCAACTTGAACATTGGGCTTTCTTGTACTTTTATGCCAGCAAAGTGGGAAGCAACAAGGTATTGGGAGGGGGGTGTTAAATAATCTAGACTTCAGTACATTTGGAACTTCCACCAACATTTAAAACCAATTATAGGCATAATTTCTGCAGTAACCATCCCTAAAATGGTGGGATGGCATCTTGTATGCCTCTTTCCAGCAACTCCTGCAGCGAAGCTGGTGCGAAATGTATTGCTCCGCTTTCCTTTAGACCACATCAGCGAGGCCAAGAGCGAGGTTTTGTCGTCTGGGAAGCCCAGGACCTCCATACACACTGCTAAGGCTTGCACCCCAGAAAGGTCACTTTGTGGCTGCTAACATAACAAAAACAAGGGAGGCAGTAGTTATAGGTTATGGGCCTCTACAGCTACAGCAGGCATTCTCCAGTGGTTAAATTTCGCCCCTGGAGGCACATTCTATTATCTTTGGAGAGAGATGCCAACAATACAAATACTATTTGAGGCAGGAGGATCAGAGTGGGTAAGAAATTAAAATACAATAAAACTATCAGGAAACTGCACAATTGTGTGTCAAAAAAATGCCTTGCTTCTGAAACACAGTCAATGCTATACAGTATTTGACAAACATATAGGGCAGAGGAGTTTCAAAAATGTAGCAAAAGTATCAAGAATGTTTCTCTATGCCCATGAAATGACAACTATGTATGTGGGTGTTTTTGTCAAGAGGCATTTTTAGTCAATTTCAAGGCTGTGAATAGAGGGAGAGGGATGTCACATATACAATGGGTGCTTTTTAGTTTTACCTGAACAAAATATGCAATGCAGTATCCCTCCCTGCCCCCACTTTTAGTCTCTCTTGATTACTACCATTTCCCCAACCTTTTTTTTTTTTTTTTGCAAGGTTAAGCTTTGTCAACGTGCTGTAACAAGACAATGGGAAAGAAAGAGATCACTCCATCTCAAACCTTTATTTTTGTTTTATTTGATGTATCCCATCCCAATAGGCATGTGGATTACAGGTGAGTTACAAATGTTCTTAATTTAATAAAATAAACCTCTAACAAGCTCCTACATTTCCTCTAATCAAGGGCCTCTGCCCTAACAAAACAAACTCTGCTCCTTCAATCACTACCTGTCATAGCAATGGAAAAGAAAAAACTACCGTTGACACCCTAAATTCACAGCAGCTCAGTCAAGATAAACACATAAGCCCAAGATCTGTATCAGAGACAGAACCTGGGGCCTTTCAGGTGCTGCTGTACTACATCTCCAAACATCCCTTGGCTGATGGGAGTTGAAAAACATCTGGAGGACCAAAGGTTCCCCATCCCTGATCTATATAAAGGTCAGGAAACAACAGCAATTTAGAGCTGTACAGAAGGCAGACAACTCCCTTATGAAGATAATTCCTATCATGTCCAAATAAGGGTGTTAAGCCTTTATCTGAAGAAGGGTGCTCAAATATGAGGAACATACTACAACAAGGAAGCAGTCTAATTAGGTCTGCCTGGGAGAAAGGGGTGATACTAGAAATAAAACAGAAGCACTGTAGTTCATAAGCTTGAGCCCACTCATATTATGAAATGCAGTCTTGAAACATTTCTTTCCTTACCTTCCCAATAAAGGTAAAGGTAAAGGACCGCTGGCAGTTAAGTCCAGTCGCGAACGACTCTGGGGTTGCATCGCTCATCTCGCTTTACTGGCTGAGGGAGCTGGTGTACAGCTTCCGGGTCATGTGGCCAGCATGACTAAGCCGCTTCTGGCAAAACCAGAGCAGCACACGGAAACGCCGTTTACCTTCCCACTGGAGCAGTACCTATTTATCTACTTGCACTTTTTTGTGTGCTTTCAAACTGCTAGGTTGGCAAGAGCTGGGATTGAACAAAGGGAGCTCACCCCGTTGCAGGCATTCAAACCGCTGACCCTCTGATCATGGTTATTCAGTTTAGATCAATGTCCTATTTTGTTCATTTTAAAGTATTAATGAGAAACCTCTACACAAGAGCTTTTTCCTCCAACTACTACAGTCAAGTTCCAACTGATTTCTTTTACATCACATCTCATTTGCTGAAACATGCCAGACAACCTTCATCCAAGCTATCATCTTATTGAAAATCCAAATAATGTTATAAGAGGAGCTCATTTGCCAAAGCAGCATCTGGTCTACTAAACTAATTTGATTGCAAAAGAGCAAGAACACCAGGAAAATGAGTCACTAAGCCGCTTGATTAAAATAAACTGAGGACTGTTACCTTTTCTCAATCACCTAAACTTTGGAGTTATGGCTGTGCCATCTCAGTTTCCCTCCAAAGTCAGCCACTCATTTCTCTCAATAGCATATATAGCAGCAATTGTGATGACTTAAATTCAAAACACATCCACTGATTGAACAAGAACACACAATATGAAGTACAAGAAGCAGAAACTATCTTCTATTTGGATCTGTTTATTCAGAATACTTAATACTATGAATCCTCAGATAAAAACTGACAGGATAGTGGCGTATGATGAATCACAAAACATGTCAGAATTGTGAATCTACTGAATAGGAGATAGACACCAAATAAATTGCTTTAACAGGAAAAAAATGCAAAAATTTCAAGAAATTGTCACTAGACAAATAAACACTTGAGCAGGGTTGCTATTCATTTATTTATGCAAGCTTGTATATCCCACCTTTCCTCCAAGAAGCTTGAAGTCGCTTACATCAGAGGTTTTCAACCACAGCTCCCTTGACCAACTACATTCTTTTTGCAGCACCCCTTGCCTGCAGAGCTGGTAGCCCCTCACCCCTTTTCGAGCCCCCTCCCTTGTGGAGTGTTCCTTCAGCCTCCTCTCTTCTCTTCTCCACTCTCCTTGGGAGTCCCCTGGTCTCTAAACTGCCCCTCCTACCCCAAAGAAAGGTGCTTCCTCCCACTGCCCCACAGGGGCCTGGGAAGCACCCCCTGGTCAGTTCCATTTGCCTGGTGAGATTATAGCCAGGGTTGCTGCAACACACAGCTGTTCAAGCTTTGGGGGGGAGGAAGAGATGTGAGAGGGCATCAGAGGATGGGAGGGAAGGAAAGAGGGACAGAGGCCAGTGTTGCCAGCGGCAGCCCTGGCCATCATTCAGGGCACCCCAAGGTGCCACGGCACACTGGTTGAAAACCACTGGCTTACATGGTTCTCTTCCTCTGTGTATTATTCTCACCATAAGCCTGTGAGGTAGGTTAGACTGAGAGATGGCGACTGGCCTGAGGTCACATAGTGAGCTTCATGGCTGTGTGGGAATCTGAACACTGGTCTCCCAGGTCCTATTCTAACACTAACTACTACACCACACTGGTCACTGCAAACAAGTTGAAAGAAGAGACAAACACCACACTCCAATACAGAGGTACTGTGGCTGATGCTCTGATGCATTTGGATTCCTGCAGGACATGGTGCAAAGGGGGCAGTTTTACAATCTATTATGTTGTGTCAACTCCAGTCAAGCACAGTACCAGGGCCTGTGACACACACAAACACACACACCCCTCCAGTAAACAAACTGGATCCAGCACATCCATTAAAGCCTCTGCAATGGTATTTAACAAGGAAAATACTGAAGTTGGGGTGGGATTTGGAATAAGAACTATCTGACAGAAGAAATATTAACTATTAACCAAGACCTGTTTTCACACTACAGTTGCTATGCCACCTATACTGATGTTGCTATGCCATCTGTACTAATCCTGTTAGTCTGCTTCCGGCATCAATCAAGACAGGAATTAGCAAAATTCCCATTTGAATTGGGGGTGTCAGCATCACCAATATACCTAACACAGAAAAATGCTGTGGGAGGCTAGAACATTGGGAATGAGTCCCTTCTGAAAATAAGCTAGGGAGACTATGAATGTGTCATTTAAGATGTGTAAGACAACGGATAAACACCTGCAAAAAAAGGTTGTGGCTAGTAAACCACACCTTGAAGCAGAGGATCTGAGTAGGTAGACCATTCCATTCCTTACCAGACACACATAAAAAAGGGAGTATCATGTAACATTCTGATCTCTTCAGTCCTTTTAAAATAATAAGCAGGGTTGACAACAACAAGGTTGATAACCAATTTCTGCCTCTAGGCATCAGTTTTGCTAAGCAAAATGCATGCTGCCTTCCTGCGAGATGCTCTCTCTCATTAAAGTGACAAGTGAGATTTCTTACATAGCGAAGATGGATAGCAGAGCAAATTAGAAAAAGTCAGCTTTGTAGCATGCTGGCAGCATATTATGCTGCCAAGAGGGAAAACTGGTTCTGCTATAGACTAGGGATTTCTGGCACAGACATGGCTGCATCTGGGGTGATATTAATAGAAGTGATATATCCTATTTCTCTAACGGCCACAAGGATTCAAGCAATTATTATTTGGCAGAACCAACAGAGGCTACCAAGGACCCTGTTGACTATTTACCACCACCAAACTGGGAGTAAAATAACCAAGCCCATAACATTGATACAATATGGTGCAGATGAAAGGACAGAGAATAAAAGTAAACATTAGTTTACTCAACTTATTTTCCGCATCAGCAAAACACTAATAAAGACTTTTCCTAATAGGTTTTGCTTTTTAAACACAATCTACGCAAATCAAGAGCAACAAAGCAAGTGCACAGTATTACTTTAAAATGCAATTTAAAGGACTGGATAAATCAGGTGGTCATCAGAGAAATCCTTCACAGAAGGCTTTCACTGATTTCCTACTCACATTATTCTTCCTCTAACTTGTCAGTAGAAAACTACTTAAATATTATAAACAGTAAATAAATAAAATCTAAATGCATGGAACTTGGGAGTACCTAAAAACTTGACAGGCTGTATTTAGAAGAAACTAGCTGATTAAAAGAACAAAATAAAACAGAAATCTTAAAATCAACTTGAATGATTACCGTCACACTCTTACAAGCATCCATATCTCAGTAATCCCAATCCATGTGTGAAATGTCTTGTAAAGGTGATTTTCGCAAATTTTGCCCAGTCTCCAATATTCCTCCTGTGCACATGTTTAATAGTAGACATTACTCATCATTTAGCACAATAATAATGTGCAATAGCAGGCCTTGAAGTTGCTCATTGCCCATCTCTTTGTCTTCTCCTCTGGAGCAGTCACAATAAATTTAGAAGCTTTCACTTCCAGTATAGAATAACTGCAGTTTATATAGTTTGACTGAAACAAGTCAGCTTCAAACCATGATTTATAAAGGCAGCTTGTTTTTGTGTGTGTGTGTTTTGTTATTTAAAACGGCTAAGATTAACTACAGTGGTACCTCTGGTTACAAACTTAATTCAGTCCGGAGGTCCGTTCTTAAGCTAAAACCGTTCTTATCCTGAGGCGCGCTTTTGCTAATGGGGCCCCTGGCGCGCAATTTCCGTTCGCATCCTGGGGCAAAGTTCGCAACCAGGGGGAGCTACTTCTGGGTTAGCAGAGCTTATAACCCGAAGCGTTCGTAACCAGAAGCGTTCATAATCAGAGGTACCACTGTACTGTTAAAGCTTCAGGCAACACATTAAAATATAGCTAATGGAAATTGGAAGCAATAGTTTCTGAATTCCTCCTTGTGACTGTGAAGAAGGATGAGTCAAGAGTCCATGAACCTGAGGCTTGATAGGGTTTCTCTATATACAGTCAATGGCATTTGGATATAATGGTGAACTATGGTTTATAGTGCCACTACTTAGTCTCGTGAGTTCCCCTCTCCTTTGACACAGCTACAAGAGAGAGATTAGAAGATGTTGTTTCCATTTTCAATTAACCACAGTTTAGTTTTATGTCAAAAGCATTAACTATATCTTAATTGGCTTGTTTCAATCAACCATAATGAAGACTAAACCACAGTTTGTCCCAGTTCAGACATAACACTCAACTGAAGCTAGTTAAAAATGGAAATGAAAGCTTTTGCTCTCCTTATCGCTGCTCCCCCCTTGGGGAGCAGGCAAGCCCTAATACAACAGTTTAGCCTTATGTGCAATTGCACTTGTGACTAGGAAACATTTTAATTTTTGCAGTGGGTCAAGAAAACCCACAATTTCAAACAATAATGCAGAAGTGGCAGAACAATTCAGATTTCCATCAGCCTCCTTCAGTCTCCTGCTGGCCATCACATGTTAAAGGACACCAGTGCAAAGCTTCCCCTTCTGTTTGAGCTGACCCATAATCTGTTGGAACCTAAGCTGGACCCACTACAGTCTCGTGACAGCACTGGGCTCAATCCTGACCCAATCACTTTGCCAGCTCAAGGCTTGCTGCCCATGCACCACAGCAGGGCTGGATATGCCAAGCTTGGAAGGGCAGAATTTGCATTTTAATAATTCATAAACTATAGTAACCGGGGGGGAAAGAAAGTGTGGATGTGCCTGATCCCCAGGGTATTTAGGGCCTAAAAATCAAGAGACTTTAATTGGTACTACTCACTCCATGTAAAAGAAGGAGAAAAAAGCTGACTAAGTGCATCCAGGCTGCATTTGTTTTTAACTGTATGTTTCAAGGATACAGGGAGAGGTAACAGGAAATTTGGGTTAGCATTCTGCCCCCTAGAATTATCTGTCCACAAAGTATGAAGGTCATCACTCTCAAAGTTGAGTCAAATTGAATGAGGCAGATTATTAACTTTGGAGGCTTCTTTCCCACTTGGAAAAAACTATCTCTTTACTTAGAGGCAGGAAAAATTAAAAAGAATCAAAAGAAACAATTTGTATTTTCTGCTTCAGCACCTTTAAGTACAGTACCCATCTCAAGCACAGACATATTCGCTCTTAGCAATCCAAAATGGTTGAATTGCCTGAATTAAATGCCACATCCTTGATATAGATAACCCCTATAATGGCAGAAGGGGAAATTGTTTCAATGAATCAAGTACGTTAAAAAAACAATTTTGGACCTATGACATTACTAATGACCAGAACAAGTTCCTCTTTTCCATGACTGCATTGGTCTGAAGCCTCTGCTAGAACTAAAACACTCTCACTGGTACCCCATATTCAGAAAGTATTTGCATTACCTGATTAAATTTTAAAGTATTTAGAGTAAAGTATTTAAAGTAAATTTAAAGTACATGGTACAGAGCAACAAACCTATATTCTCCCCCACAGCACTGCTCTGCTACGTGATATTTTCCTCTCTCCCACTTTTCCCTTCTATTGGGCATCCTCAAACCCTGTTTAACAAAAGTTTCTTTCCAAGCTATATATTCTCCTTAACTAGCACTGAAATAAACATAACAGACTTGCTATACCACAACCCTTCTAGCAGCTATTAAAATGCTGGATTAAACAAAAACAACAACAACTGGGTGGGATTCACCTAACCAGCTCCATCAGCAGAAGCCCTGTGCAAGACTTCCACTTGCACAACAGGGCTTCCCCTTCTCTCCTCCCATGCCCCCCAAAATTGGCTCAGGGAGGGGGTCAAGGAACCCGCAGAGCAGCACACAGAGAGGAGGATAGCAGGAACCATTCCTTCCAGCAAACTGCAATGCTTGTTCATCATGGTGTGACACTGAATTCCACCCTGGGCTAGTTTTAGCTATTAAGGCCTATGACAAAGCAAGTCATAAACTACAATCCTATGCATGTTTATTCAGAAATAAGTCCAACTGAATTCAATAGGGCTTACTTCTAGGTAAGTATGTAGAGGGTTATGATGAGGCTGCAGTCCCCTAACCCTGATCTGATTCTTTAACTGCCATTTAAAGACTACCTTACATCTGCAGCAACCCAAGCACACACAAAAAGACTGAGGAATTTGTACTGAATTGAACTAATGACTAATATTTAAGAAATATTTTAAAGCCATGGTTTATTCAAATTACCCAACAGACACCCTAAGCACTTGGATAATCTGAATGAGCATAATGATAATTAAACATAGTTGATTTAAAACAACGTAAATGGAGAATGCACAGACAATCAGGAAAAAATTAAGAAGCCTAGTCTTTAGATACGAGTACTATGGCAGTCCAGATAAATACACTTAGCATTCCTTGTGCCCAGAACTAGCAGTAGAAATGTTTTAAATAAACCATGGCATTTAATCCAAAAGTTATAAGATTTCATTCTATGTCCAGCTGCAACCTTTACGTCAAGCCTGTGCTTACTCGTATCACATGCCAACAGAAAGGTTTGTTCAGTACATAAGCAGTAAATTTAACGTGTGTTAAAATACTTCTCTGGCCTTCAGAAATCTGTAAGCAGAACTATGTGCTATTGTGTTGAATAATGTTAAGATTCTATGGATTACCATCCATCAACACAATCTATTTGAAAGTGGGTTTTGTTTTGAGCAAAAACAACATTTCAAAAGACAAGCATGAAATTTGAGTTTGCTACATTGTTCCGGTGCTGTTTGTTCCGGATAAAACTGTAGAAATATTGAGCAATACCCAGTAATACCACTCAGGCAAATTCTTCACAGATGAGATCTGGCTCCAAATATCACTAAATGTGGGGCAACACAAAGTAAAGTCATGCTTTAATATATTTTTATTATCTAAAACTATCTATTTTAGAATATATCTTATATAATTTATAAGCTCTTGCTTATAGACAAGAGATGTTTCCAAATCTATATTGCTATTTACTGGGCTTACCCTAACTAGTGTTCAATTTCAAACAGAAGTTTCTCTAGAAATGTTACATTTCCACACAATCAAGTGGGGGCTCACTCTAATTCCATATTTTTAACTTGACACCAATTAACAGTACACTCCTACGCTTGACTATTCAGAGGTCAGTGGGGCTCACTCGCAGGTAAATGTGCAGAAAAGTCAGTCTTGTCTCATTAAGACAGAAAGGCTCTAAGGCTATTTATCCCAAATGATCTAGTGAAATACCTAAAACTGCAAATAAGTCATTTCATCAGAAAACCTTGAGATGTGCTTTCCACAATACTAATTTATGAATCTAAAATGCTTTTGCTCATAAGCATTTAAGTATATTCCCCAATGCCAACGGGTGACTTCATACATTTTTCATACAGCTTTGGAAAGTTGATTCTCTTTAAAATCAAACACCATTGGACTGCATGAAATCAAGAATTTTAATGCAGCTTCAAAAATCATTTTCAAAACCCTGTAACAGAATTCTATTTAGAACGTTGTCATTAAAATAACTGAGCTCCAAATGCAGCTACAGCCTTATTGTATTCTTTTTCTACAGCAGAATGACAGTTCTATAATTTTCACAGCATTTTAAACTCACCCTAGCAGGGAATTACTAATTAGATTTGTTTCTTACCTGTAACCCCCTCCTTCGTAGAATGCTCGAATCATCCATATTTTCAACTCTCAGCAACTCTAGGTTATCAAAATCTTTCAATACTCTCCTGTTCCTCACTTGTGCTGTTTTCTCTCTTATTTTCAATATTTCTTCTTTGCATATAAAGAAAAATTAGCTTCCTCTATCATGAAGAGTAACAGTCAGTGCCTCCGATCACTTATATACACACACTTTAATCTGCTTCCTTATTGACACTGTCATAACATATTCAAGTCTATTGAGAATCTAGGTTCCAGTATGGAGATGTTTTTGCTCTCTCACACATGTGTGTACAGGTTAAACACCTAGGAATGCAAGCACAAACAATATGCCAAAAGCAATCAATTCATATTTTCTCCTTACTTTGGTCAAACTGATCTCCTGCACAAGCAGAGCAAACTACAACAGCTGCATTTATCTTGAGAGTACAATAAGCTTTGAAAATCCAAATCCTGTTTCCTTGAAAAAGCAGTGCCCCAATTCATTCATTTTTAAAACATCTTCGGTTAGTCAAATGAATGTAAAAATCCCACATTCACACAGGGATTTCATTATGTTGAACATGTAAAATTCCTTTATCCTCTATACAGACAAAGCAAATGTCAGAGTCTTCAAATACAGTAGCATATTCTTTTGTTTCTGATGTCTCAAGTACGCTGGGCTCCTTCTTCCTTGAACGTAGTAGACATGATTTTCCTTCTTTTAGTTCTGTGCTGAGAGCTAACTTCTCCTTTTATGTAGTTCCAATCCGAAACACGTGTTTTGAATGCGTAAGAATTCATTCATTGGCACTGCTTTCATCACTGACAGAGCGGTCCTAAATAAGCTCTTCCATTTTATATCCCAGAGGGAAGTGGCACATGCATTATTTCTTATAGATGTTCTGTACTCCGTATTATGGTATCTTCCAACCCCATGATATAGTTGTTTTCAAAATGCACCTCTTCAACACAAAGTCCAAAATGTTTCCTCCTACATGTGACCCTAAAATCTCATTTTAAAATCCAAAGATATTAAGAAAAAGCAGCAAAAATACGATAAACAGAAGAGAACTTCAAAGAAAAACTTCTAAGACACAAGGCAGAATATAAAGTGAACCGAACTTCCTCAGCTTGCTTTATAGAGGCCTTGACAAGCAAAGTTGCAAACAAAGGAAATATTGTGAAAGAAGCAATCTAAAAAAAAAAAAAAGTACAGTAATCTTAGAAAGTGTTTTCAGGCAACAGATCCCACCTTCTGATCAGCACACACAACAAAAAGCTATCAACCAACTTTCCTTTCTGAATCACTTACACAGATATCACATAAATCCTGTACTTTACAAGATATTCATCAAGTCATTCCACTTATTAAAAGTGTAATAACGGCAACAAAAACCCAGACTTCAGCCTATTACTAACAGCTCCTCAAAAAGCTCCTGTTCCTGCAAGGACAGCTGCTACCAACGAGTGTCTCAGTCAGATATAATTTTCTGGCTCTGAAAGAGGGTGGATATATACATATTTTCACCAGCTTCTTTGTGACTGTAGTCACACAAGCTAACCATGCCATTATAAAGTGACCTAAGCACAAATAATGCCCAGATCCATTCACTAGCAACATTCTGATCCTCAGTGGAATCACTGTAGTCTTTTTTGCAAGGTGTTAACAAATCCACAGCTCACCATCCTTTCCTTCCATCTGCCGTTTTAAACAACTGAATGCTGAATTAGGTCTACTGATTCTTTGTGAGCCACCCAACAGAGCAACTAACTGCAAGCAGACTGATCAGGCGGCTTATTTGCATAAAGCACTATACAAAGCAGAACCAGTGTGCTGCAGAAAACAACTCTTGTCAGTCCTTGATTTTAAAGCAACAGCATCCTCTAGCCCCCAAAAGAAGCACATAATAGAAGCAGCAGTTAGCTTTGCTCTACGTGTACAGTACTAAGTAACAGAGTATAACATTGTTTTAAGTAAGTGCCTGCTGGCAGTGCATGACTGCTTTCAGAAACCACAGCATGAACTTTTATATTTTTCTCATTTTCTCTCTCTTTCTCTCTCTCTCTCTCTCTCACACACACACACATATATATATGAGGAAAAACAAGATGTGTTTAACAATTCCTTGAAGCTTTTCTTACTATCGGATATGAATTTTCAGTGGAGAAAAATCAATTGCAAAACAAACCATACGGCTCTGGTTATTTTTAGAGGAGTAAATCGATGGCCACATGTACTTTGACAAACCAAATGTCAGTAAAATATTAAATCAGTGTCACCTGCCAACGATGCAGCATACAGGTATATTTTAAATGTTTCTAGATGACATATTCCAGCTTCAAAACCTAATGTCCAATCTTTCTCCCGTATTTGCCATAGCTACATGTATTAATTTTTTCCCGCATCCTAGAATATCTGCAGAAATCTATCTCATAGTACTTTGTCACAGAAATCAAGCCTGGAAAGTGCATCACGTAGAGAAGCATTCAACCAACCTGGTACTCACAAGATGTTTTGGATTACTGTCATTCGAAACTTTCAGAGAACACCAGTTTGGCAAAGATTGGTGCACGCAGCTTGCCCAACTTAACATTTACGTCCAACCAACTTAGAGCTTTTTTGGGCACACCATTAAAAAGACCATACATAATTAGATCAACATAAAAGACATCCTCCATCAGCACCTTGTAGATTCAACTCCCAAAGGATTTATTTCCAACTTCTGGTGACAGTAAGTTTATATTAATCAGACAACCTTCAATTGACATTGTTGAACAGTACACACACACACACACACACACACACACACACACACGAGTTAGAATTCAGGAGGTTCTATAAGCCAGCAGAAGGCACTTTCAATCATGCTTAATGCCCTGTCCACTTGTGCCAGTTCCCAGCTCCCACTTCAGTCCCTATGCTATATGCCATGGGTAGGCAAACTAAGGCCCGGGGGCCGGATGCGGCCCAATTGCCTTCTCAATCTGGCCCATGGATGGTCCGGGAATCAGCGTGTTTTTACATGAGCAGAATGTGTCCTTTTATTTAAAATGCATCTCTGGGTTATTTGTGGGGCATAGGAATTCGTTCATCCCCCCCAAAAAAATAATATAGTCCAGCCCCCCACAAGGTCTGAGGCCCCCTGCTGAAAAAGTTTGCTGACCCCTGCTATATGCATTCCAAAGTGACCTCAACCCTTAGTGAAGGTTTGGGGGGGGTGCAGCAGAAGGGGGAAAACAGGAAACTAAGGTCTGCTCATACTTTTCTAGATCCAAACCAAGATCCATCTGTGAAGTTTAATATTTTCATGCTGTATTGATTCAGGGTAGGGAGGGTAGGGAGAATTCTCTCTTTTAACCCAAACTTTATTTTCACTGCATCTATTTTAATGTATGTTATAAGAAGACGTAGTCAGAAATATGACCTTGCTTGGTATGTATTGGTCTCAAACACAAGGGCATTCCTCACAAATTCAGTTTCCTTGCTAGTTACACTTTGAAAAGCCAGTACATGAGAAATATATATATACGACTCTGCAAAGAAAAGTGGTATCTCATAATGAAAACCTCTAATTTTCTTAGCTAACCAATATAGATTTCTTAGTACTAGATAGCTTGTATTGCAAAAACTAGTCAAAACTATTTTACAGAGGGGGGGGTACTTTGCCAGAATACAAAAAGACAACAGCATAGTGCTGCAGAGAACAAATATATCAATGTTATCTACTTTCTACTCCTAAAGATGAGCCACTTGAAGACTTAAGGTTCCATAATTTCCGAGCACTATCAAAATGGCTCACAAGGCTTTTAGTAAATGGCAAAGCTGCAGCTGAAACTGCACTCTATGTTCCAATACTATCCCAAGTCAATGTTTTTTCTTACTTCTGGCTGAAGAAACTGCAGCCATCAAAGCTATTACCCTGTCTACAAGCTTCAAATGTCAAGAGGGTCTGCAGTGCACAGCCTCTAAAAACAAAATATGGAAGACAATATTTTTCAACTAGCCATGTGCTGATATAAAGCAAGCATAAAAGTTAAACAGAAGTTTTCACAAAATCACTAATTCTCATTTATTCAGAGCACAGGGTTAGAAATGTAAGGTTTCCTCTAGTCACTTCCTTTTTCTTTACATACGTCTTATGCATTGATCAACAGGCTTTATAGTACAGATTATGGGTTGTATCCAGTGCTAGTCCTACTCAGAGTAGACCCATTAAACCTAATGGGCATTATTCTCTCGGGTCCATTAATTTCAATGGGTTTATTCTGAGTAGAACTTAGTTGGATACAACCCTGTATCAGCCAAGGCCCCTAAACTGCTACATTATAGTTGCCTATATATCCCTGCTAACAAGAGGATATTCCCTAGGGTAGACCAAAATCTATTCTATCCTATCCTAAACAAAACATACATTTTGAGCCAATGTGAATGTAAAAATTCTCATACAGTACTATTACTATGTGTTTTTGCTTTCCACAGACAACTCTTCAACAAGTGTACAGGACCTTCCACGTGCCCAGTTCTTTAAAATGACCACAAGAGAGGCTCACAGCATGAACAGCAACAGTAATCAAAGTGCTCCTAGCTGTTCCCCTGTGGCATTACCAACCTACTTGGCTCCAGATAGCCTCCTACAACTCTACAAACTTCATTACATTTATGAAGGCATATCCAGGATCAAGATGGAGCCATGGGAACCACCAGGGCTGCTACTCTGGTTATCTGCCACACAACTGTCAAAAGCACAGATACTGGTCAAGAAGGCTGGCAACACCATCCATGCGTCTTTCTCCCAGAACCCATTCTCTCCATCTCTGAAGTTCTTCAATTAAAAACAAAATAAAAAAATCCTTCCAGTAGCACCCTAGAGACCAGCTAAGTTTGTCATTGGTATGAGCTTCCGTGTGCATGCACACTTTGACTATGGCACACCAACACGGCTACCTACCTGTAACTTCAATAAAAACTTTCACTTTGCCATAGATTTGTTACCTAGTGACTAGCAGACACAGATTCCTTTCTCCCATTCTAGCTCAATATCACTTCAGCTGGCCTCAGGATCAGACACTTATTGCAACCAGAGAGGGAACTTTTGCAACAAGAGCTCTTGCTCCAGAGAGTATAATGGAGGCAGGCCTCTGAGACCAAATGTACCATATTTACTCGAGTAATGCACCATCAAATCTAATGCGCACCTTAATTTTTGCAATTTGGCCAAAAAAGGTGAGCATTAGATTCAAGTAAATATGGTGTCTTAGAGTAGATTCTCGTGCTCCTCCCTCATGTTGCCAAGAGTCTGGAAATCTTTGCATCAATACAGTTTGTGTGTTTCCCAAACTGAGACACTGTGGTTAATGCTGAATATAGTTTGTTTGAAGAAAATCAACTTTGTTTAGGTTCTGGAGGTAACGCCTCGGTCTTTACCTAGACTTTAATATCAACAAATGTTTCCCAAATCAGTAGGCAGCGGCCAACAACTCAAGTTGCTTTGTATCTGCATGGACACAAAATCAAACATGCCCATGTGAAAAAAATGTCCAGAGTATTTCATGGACACGCTCCTTCCGTAGCCTGAGCTTCTGATCTAGGTAACCCACAAACAATTTATTCAGTTTCTACTAGCAAATTAAAGATCTGTATTCAATGCAACTTTGCCCCATAGCTCATAGAAAAGAACTCTTCAGCCAAGCTTGCAATCTACTATTTGTGATCACCCTCCCTACCCTAAAATGAAGTCCATTAATAACAGTTGCTGCTTTAACACAAAGTGTGGAAGCACTGAAATCGTCCGGGAGGATGGTTGCAGAGAAGCAGGGGTCAGGCAACCTCCATCATGCATGGATACAGCTTCATGCAAGAGCCCCTCCCCCCAGCTACCATCACTGAATACTAGAGGGAGAAGAATCCAAACTCCTTCATTGTGTTTACAATAGCTCAACTTTGTAACTAGGGCCTGGGTTTGTTTTTTGTCTCCTCCCTACAAAGTCCTTTTTTCTTTTGTGTTGTATTTTTCTCAGACAGTAAACCTGAGCGCAGGGACTCTCATATGTATAGCCTATGCTTGAAACCCTTTCCAGCGGAGTAAAATTCTTTAACTAAATAAAATTACAATTTTCTCTTTTCTCCAGCAGCAGCCTTAGGCCTTGTTTCGACACCTCTATTTCCTCCCAGGTAAACAAACTACGTACTGTAACTCGTGTGCCTACTCTTTTTTATTTTAAGGACCTTACATGTTGCATTTTAGGTTGTATTATTTTATATGTACCACACCCTGGGACCATGTGGTGAAGGGAAGAATATATACGTGAGAATAAATAATACATAAAATACAACTACTATTGTAAGCAAACAGCACACACACACACACACACACACATATATATACACACACACACACACACACACACACACACACACACACACACACTGGTTATGTTTATATACAGACTGTGGTTATTAATATGCAGAATAATAATAATAAAGTAAAACAAAACAGAAGTTTGTTACACAAACATAGAATAAGATATTAAGTGACTGAAGGAAATACTCTCATCTTCCTAACAAAAGGAAGAAAGACTGAAAAAGATGCTTTGTAACATTCACTGCTTAAAATTTATAAATGATGGGAGTTAGAGATCAATAATAAGCAACAGCAGATAGACAAATGATGTAGCAAGTGAAAAGGCACCTGAGGGTACCTATAACTGGCAGGTAGCAAAATGTGCTAATTAAAACAAGTAGGGTTCAATCCACAGAATTCCTTCTCTGCAGCCAAGAGATGGTACAGCTATTAAGTACCTGAATGTTCTTTTTGGAGCTATTAAGAACAATATTTTTGCATTAATATTTTTAACAGTATATGATTAGAAACATATTTAATACTACTACAGGTGTGTTTAAGAACTTAAAAAACATATTGTTAAACGCACATTCTACTTTCAAGAGTCTCATTCCTTTCCACTCTGATTAACATCTTAGAGCCAAATGGTCTAGAAAAATCAAATCAATGTCTATATAGATATTTCTGCTACCATGATAGAACAATCTGTCTCACAGACAAAGCACTGCACATCAGTATATGTAACAAGGTAAAGCTCAATTATCAAGCCTATCATAATTTAAAATGTGACATATTTATCCTTAAAGCTAGGCAATGTGGAAAGGGACTCTAGAACAGCTGCTCCTCACCAATTTAAATGCTCATGTGTTTTACGTTGACCTAGAAATCAGCATCATCCTAACCAAAAGCCAATTAGATAATGGTATTTTTTCAGCTTGTAGAATGGTAATTGAACAGATTTAGTACTGTAAAGCAAATCAATAAATCACAGGTGTTTAGGCTGGTTTTTCCTTACTATGGATCCAAAACATCCTAAAGAAAAAATGTAAGTGTCTCCTTGCTGTAAACAAATTCATACATGGCCAGGCTGTTATGTTATTACAATTAGGCCACTATCTTATCAGGGTCAGACACACAAAATGTAAAAGCTGTTCTACATAGAACTGAGAATTCCGATTCAAGAAGATTTGTAACATTCAGGATTATAACATATTAAATTTGTATTAAGATCGACCTATGATCCACAAAGTCCATTAAAACCTACATTGATTGGAGGAACTCCCCAGGATCCCAGAAAGAGAAACATTTCCCAATCCTGCTTGCCCAGATCCTTTTAACTGGAGATGCAAGGGGAAAAGCATGTGCAATGAAGGACTATTATATTATATAATAGATTGAACAGGTGCAGAAACACACAACAAAACTGATTGTGGGTTTGGGTCTGGGACACATGGGGATTTTAGTCTAGAAATGCAGGGGGAGAACATGATACTAGAGAGCTTGGAGCAATCCAATGAAGCTGATTGTTGGAAGATTCAGGACAGAAAAAGGAAGGCACTTCTACACACAGTGCACAATTAAACTATGAAATCTGCTATCACAAGATGTGGTGATGGTAACAAACTTGGACAGCTTTAAAATGAGATTAGATGAAATCCAATAAGTCTATCAATGGTTACTAGTCATGATGGCCAAGGCAGCACCTGCAGCATCAGAAGCACTATGCCTCTGAGTACCAGTTGCTGGGGAACACAAGTTGGAAGAGGGCTACTGCCGGCTGCCCACAGGCATGTGGTTGGCCACATTGGTTCAGGATGCTGAACCAGGCCTTTGGCTGCTCTTATATTATTATGCTCTATTATAAAGTGAAACTTGCTTATCCAATAATACATTACCTCACGTCTTTTGCAACTCTCACTGCCTAGAATCAACATCTACAGCAATAGTCGGCATCCAAATATGCAGACATCCATGCTGAGGCAGCAGCAAGTCACATCACAGCTATCTCAAAGGCAAATGAAACAGAAAAGCACAAGACCCTGTGTTGGAAAATCCAACAAAGCTGGGGAATGGGATAGGAACAATTGACAGTGCTGAACAAATGCATTATGTCATCTCCACTTCCGCCCTCCCCACAAAAGCAGTCCTGTCCCCCCCCCCCCATTTTTGAAGTTCCTTCAAAAGGGGAAACGGCTGGGGAGGAACAGGTTGGGAAGGAACAGTGATTGGGTGTGGAAAGAAAGAGTTCAGCAACCGCTCCAGCAGCCCGCCATTCTCTGTTTCAAATCATACTCCTGCTTCACAGGAATTCAGCACAACCTACACATTCATTCGAACATGTTTGTCATCCTGCTGTAACATGTAGCTAAAGCCCAAGCACAGCTACAAGCAGGTCAAAAGTCAGTCCACACCCACTGTACACCTCCACAGTTGTACCTCCTCTGACTGCTTTTGTACTATCCATTAAAGCCCTTAATGGCTTGGGCGTGGCAGCACAGGAGCTGCCTTTTCCTGTATGTCCTCTGTGCACACTCCAATCGTTATCTGGGGCCCTACTTCAAATCCCTTGACCTCAAGAGGAAAGGCTGGTGCCAACTAGGAGTAGTGTCTTTTCTGCTGTGACACCAACCCTACAGAATTCCTTGCCAACAAGGGTCCATCAGGTAGTTGGTGAAGACCTGGCTTGGGGGGGGGGGCGGGGAGAGCCTTCAGTTAATAATGTTATTTTTGCTGCCTCAGTTCTACGTTATTTCTCTTCTGCTGGAACTGTTAAGCTGGTTGGTTATTGTTAATTTATTAATCTGAGTGTATACTAGAGGGGTTTTTTTAGGGATTATGCTTGTTTTATTCTGTTTTCATTACTGCTTCTTAGCAGCCTAGAGTCTCTTTGGAAAACTAGGTGGGATAGGAAAAAGTAAAATAAATAAATAAGCTGTTAGAAAGAACATGGAATTTGTGACATGTCTACATGCTTATACACACACCTTTGTTCCTATGTTAGAAACAGTCCTGCTGATAGGACTGTTTGCCAAGGATTCAGGCAACAAATGTTCACAACTGACAGGCAAAGCTCTACACTGACCTAAGTACTATAAGTTGTGTATCAAATCAAAATAAAAGCAGTGGTTCCCAAATGATC
Source organism: Podarcis erhardii (assembly GCF_964252035.2). Taxonomy (NCBI): domain Eukaryota; kingdom Metazoa; phylum Chordata; class Lepidosauria; order Squamata; family Lacertidae; genus Podarcis; species Podarcis erhardii. Next base: position 53,179,419 of record NC_138510.1, on the reverse strand, counting down.
AATTAAGACTCAAAGGGCAACTGAACAGGAAATGCAATCATTTGGTACATCTGCTCTGATTACAGCTTTATGATTCTGTCTACAGAGGATTTTGAAAAGCAAAGGGATGTATTGTGGTAAAGATTTTCATTTTTTTCCATTTAAAAATTAGACATTGTGTATAGGCACATATGCTACAAAATTAAAATATTTACACAGTGACACATTGCTGCAAAGTGCCAACAGTACAGTAGGGCAGTATTTACCTGCAAAGTGATGAAAAAACAAGATTTAATATTTTTCCTTAGAGAACTTTAGCAACATTTATAGTCAGAGAAGCTTGAAGAAAATGCTTACAACTCATAAAATTGGTTTTTTTATTATTTAAAATCAACATTTTGCTTTATAGGTACTGATTCTGGCTTTGTCAAACATATGCAGCTAGTAGTACAAGGACTTGATCACTCCAGCTGTCTTAAAGATTCTGCTGGCAAGAGAGGATTTGTGACAAATCCCAGCATGCTGTAACTTTCCCAATTACATTAATAACTTATGCAAATGAACTGTGGCCTCCAGCTCACTGCAAACTGCCAATGTGTCCTTCACACTGTGAGTTGTACTAATATGTTCTGTGTCCACTAATCAATTCCAAAATTCTGCAAGCACTGCAAAAATATAAAATTTTAGAATCCAATGTAAGGAGCTAAAAGAATTCAACTAAACACAGTCAGCACAACAAGTCCTGCTGTCCCCCGCCCCATCCCAGCTCCCCACCCAAATAAGCTCTGGTGAGAGAAGAGATTGTTTCATCTGGCAAGCAGAAATGTTTGCACTGACAGAATAATCATAAGACCACAACACTGAATTCCTCTTTAAGTTATTATATCTTCCCATGTTGTTTTTTTGTGTGCATTTCTACACCAAACATGAACAAATTGAATCGAACACATTGTCCATATAGCGGCTTACTTGAATGATAAAAAATGGTATTCCGAGATGTCACTGCATGCAATGAACTCAGTCAGCACTGACTTTTTTTTAAAAAAAGTGTATGTTCCATTTTATTTATTCCAAAACATATAAGAAACCTGTCATTTTGTTCCCTGCACATTTTGAATGCAATGTGTAATTCAAAACCATTTTGATAAATATTTGAAGCAAGAACTGTCAAGACCAAACAAAATACAGCGGTACCTCAGGTTACATACGCTTCAGGTTACATACGCTTCAGGTTACATACGCTTCAGGTTACAGATTCCGCTAACCCAGAAAAAGTGCTTCAGGTTAAGAACTTTGCTTAATATTTACTTTCATTATTATCATTTTCTGTGCAGGTGTGGGTGTGTGGGTGTCTGCACATATGTGTGTTGTATGCAATGTTTGGGAGGAAATACGACGGTAAATAACAAATAAACTAAATATTGATGTATGTAATTTTTATTTCTTAAGTATATTTAGTGGTAGAATGGCTGTATTGTTTTTTGTAACATAAAATCATTCAATAATTTTTTTTATTTAAAAAAAGAACTTTGCTTCAGGATGAGAACAGAAATCGTGCTCCGGCGGCACAGTGGCAGCGGGAGGCCCCATTAGCTAAAGTGGTGCTTCAGGTTAAGAACAGTTTTAGGTTAAGAACGGACCTCCGGAATGAATTAAGTACTTAACCCGAGGTACCACTGTAAAGCTATAAATATTAATTTGTTTAAGAATATGCCAGACCTTATTCCACATTTATTCAGCATGAAGCTTAAAGTAAAGCAGCTGATTATTTTTTGCTGAGGCGGGGGGGGGGGATACGTTTGAAAGCTTCTTGGCAGAGTTTCATGAAAAAAATAAAATCTGAAAGTTAAAAGTAGTCAGGTAATTACCAGATTGGCAGTGCTGTCAATTTTCAGCTAATATTGATCTTTAATCTTAAGAGCTAGCTGAAAATGCTCAGCATTATTCAATAATGGCAGAGATCCTAAGGCATAACTAAATACAGTGGACGCTGGGGTTGCGAACATGATCCATGCGGGAGGCACGTTTGCAACCCGCAGCACCGCGTCTGCACACACGCGGGTCGCGATTCGGCGCTTCTGCGCAAAGCGTGATTTAGTGCTTCTGCGCATGCGTGAGAGCCGAAACCCAGAAGTAACCCATTCTGGTACTTCCATGTGTGGCGCAGTGCGCAACCCGAAAGCCCACTACCTGAATCGTCTGTAACCCGAGGTATGACTGTACCTATAAATATATCTTAACAGTGCAGTCCTATACATGTCCACTCAGACGAAAGCCCCCCTGATTTTGGTATAAGTATAGGGCAGCAGCCTTAAGTAGTATATAGGCTGCACTGGCAGCATTTGCTAAATCTTTAACAACTTTCAAGAGGTCTGAAAATACCAAGCAGAGTTCTCACAGCATTCTGTTCCATATACTCAACTCGGAGTCTGGAGGCTAAGCAAATGTTATAACTATGGTCTGTCAATTCACACATCACATCAAATAATGGTCTGCAAACCCGCTTCAAACAATGGCTTTTTATTCTGGATTGCTGGGCCTGCAGATTGTATACTAGGGTATACTTAAACACAGCAAACTAGCACTACAATTTAAGAAAAAAATAATCAAAGAATTATTGCAATCCTATGTATGTTTACTCAGAAGTAAAACTATACAGTTCAAAGATGCTTACTCCTGTCTAAGGACTGAAGACTACATCAGTGTACTGATTAAATTTGCACAAGAATAAAAGATTTCAGCAGAAATGTATTTAGGCATGTTTTTCAGCGGGGGAAAGGACAGCTGCTTTTAAAGATTTTTATAGCATCAGAAAAAAATAAATACTACCAAAAATGGGAGAATATATTTAGCTTTCATTCTGCATTCAACCATAATCAACTAAAGCTGCAATCTTATGCACACTTGCCTAGGAATATGCCCCATTAAATAGAGTGGGACTTACTTCCAAGTAAAGACCCAGGATTCAACTGCACAGCTGCAGCTCTAGTGAAAAGGGTATTCATTTATAATTGCATCATTTGATATCTTAACAAAAAAATGCTCCACTGACAAGAAATTTTCATCTCACTATAGGAAAGGGAATACAGGGCAGGAACTGTGTTTAAAAACCACAACATATGCTTGGGGTGGGGTGGGGTTGATGTTGGCAATGGGCTCTCTTGAGCCTATCTGACAGAGTGCGACTAGCTAGGCAGAGACAGAGGCGTAGGAAGGTCAGGTGGTAACCGGTGCGGAAAATTTATTGTCATACCCCCCCCCAACACACACACATTGGGTTTTTTTGTTTTTTGTTTTTTATTTGCCTGCAAAAATGGTTTTACGTTATTTCATATTTTCTTACAAAGGAATGTGGATGCTGGGCCTCTGATAACAAGTAGGCGACTATGGACAGCTACTTAAATCTACAGAATGGATTGTGTTTTGGCTTGTGTTATTTTATTTATACAATATTTATTGTTTGTGTATTTAACAAAATTTATTTCAAAAAACCTGCAAAGCGGTTTACCCAAACAAAAAACAAAAAAACACCACAGCAGTAAAATCAGGAAAAATTAACAATCCTACTTTAAAACATTCAAAAGCTAAAATATTAAGATTAAAATTACTTCAACTTCCCAAACATCTAGGTATGCTTGCCTCAAGAAGAATGCTTTTAGCAGGTGCCCAAAAACAGTCTAGCAAAGGCATGTGCTTTGTTGCAATAGGTGGGGAGTTCCAAAGTACAGGTGCTATCACAGTAAACAATGCAGTACAGATGTTATGTGGAACCTGTAGTAGTGCTTGAAACTAATGAAGGGGAGGTTTTATTTATTGTGATTTCACCATGCTCTGTATTATCTGAAAAGGAAAACATTTATTTAAAAAACAGGACTGCACAGCAGCAATCTAGTCTCATGATCAGTGAGTTATTCCCAAGCAGACAGTGCATAAAGATGGGCTATGCACCCCTTGCATTCAACTTGTACTTAAAACTCTGGACAAGCCCGCACCAGAGAATTGTAGAGTTGGAAGGGACCCCTGAGGGTCATCAAGCCAAACCCCTGGGGCATTGCAGGAATCTCAACTAGACCGTCCCTGACCAATGGCCATCCATCTTCTGTTTTTCCCTGGAGGTGGGGGAAAAGATAAATTTTGACCCTGCTCCACTGAATTGAAATTTCAGCCTTCACGACATAGGAAAACGGGCAAGTAAACAGCTATTTTCGTGGAGGAGGGTCAATATATTAACTGATATGCATGCAATTTCATATATAGCTATATAATCCCTAACGTAGTAAAGTTAAGACCTTTGGAGCAGGCGTTTTCAAAAAAAAAAAAAGTTTTTTATGAACTGCCCTAGTAGGGCAGTAATTGTCCCTTGATAATTTGTCACCCCGCTCCATGATGGCACCTGGGGCGGATCGCCCCCAACCCTTTCCTACGCCTCTGGGCCAAGGAGGTCAAACCCCAGCTCTGTAAGATCTGCCATGTATGGCTGCATTACAGCCATTTCCTGGAAGGTTAAAGGTCACTGTTCTATTTCTCCGGAACCACGAAAGCCTGTTTTTGAAAGGAGTGGAACTATGAGCAGCCCACAAGCTGATCATTATAAAAAAAACTGTAACATTAAAAATTTGATGCCCATGTTTCCCTCTTTCTTCCCCATCCCCTTTTCCTTTTGTGTCATTTCTGTTCAGATGTAAGTCTGAGAGAAAGGAACTGTATTGTTTTTAATAATCTGTAAGCTGCTCTGGGAATCCTTCCAAATGAAGTGCAGAGTATGAATGTTTTGAATGAAGTAAGTGCTCTCAGGCTAAGAAATCCAAACCTATTGCTTTTATCCTCACAACCATCCCTTGGAAGGTAGTGAACTCTCCTTCCTTGGAGGTTTTTGATTCTATGGATGCTTGAAGAAGGCTATTGTGACTTAATAATAAAATATCACTGTACAGTGGTACCTCGGGTTACAGACGCTTCAGGTTACAGACACTTCAGGCTACAGACTCCGCTAACCCAGAAATAGTGCTTCAGGTTAAGAAATTTGCTTCAGGATGAGACCAGAAATCGTGCTCCGGCAGCACGGCAGCAGCAGGAGGCCCCATTAGCTAAAGTGGTGCTTCAGGTTAAGAACAGTTTCAGGTTAAGAACAGACCTCCAGAACGAATTAAGGACTTAACCCGAGGTACCACTGTACTTTTCAGAACTAAACACAACAATGAGTTATACTAATCTAAATCTATTGAGGTCCACTAAAACTACTAATAAATTTTGAGTTCCAAAAGTTATTTTTATTTTTTGGTTGCAATCTTAAATACACCTACTAGGTGAGTAAGCCCCAGTGAACACTAATACGCATAGGAAAGCACTGTTGCACACCCAAAACGAAATTCCCCAACTGATATTTGGTCCATATATTTGGTCAACGAGTTCAAGGGCAAGTGTCCTAAAATTTGAATTAGGCCTCAGAAACTAGCAAAGCAGAATCAGTTCATTTTATATTACTTACATAAGTTAGAACTCGTTTCAGAGAAAGAAGGAATTTAAGAGTCAAGAGGGACCTTAACTTTTCCGAAGTGCTTCCTGATGTTTCCGAAGTGCTTCCTGATGTTTCCATATTAATTCTTCAGAATAGCAAAAAGAATATTGAATTTCTCTAACACAGCAAACCAGAATGTCAGGAGTGGAATAGGCACTTTTAAAAAAGCTGTTCAACAGGACATCAAGGGCGAAAGATTAAAGCTTCCAATATAAAAAAAGAGCAAGCTGAAATCAGACTCACAAGATACTCATCCTTTGAGGGGACGGATTGCAACCCACTGACCTAACATTCTGAATCCTTCTTTATGAAATACTTTCAAGTTAGAATAATAAGAATCATGCTTGCCAAGCACTCTCCAGCAGTTTCTCACTTTACACTCACAATAGGGCTGCTGTCAGAAAGAAAGCAGAGTCTGCGTGCCAAAATCAATTCAACAAGCTCTTGGATAAAAAAACAAAAAACACAGCATTTGAGGATAATGAGAACTGCAATCATTCCAGCTGACAGTAGATGACTACCAATTATCATAAGGCAAGTTCCATGCATTTACATTTGGTTGAGTAGCCCCTAACCTGACTTGCTTCTAAATATATGGCAAGCATTCAAGTTCTTTTAGAAATTTCGTGTTAGCTGTTGAGGACATCCAGAAATGAGAGAAGCTTATTTAAAACTAAACAACTCTTTGCAAAAGAAGTTAACATTTCTACCACAAAACAAGGCAGTGATGAATACTGTGCTAAATGGAATGTGTGCCAACATAACATCTTTCACCAAATCTAACTGCTTAATAATCAACCGAATGGACATGCATTCTGCATGTGTATACAAGGTGGATGCCTCCTGCAAATTACTACTCCTTCCAGAGCTATTTACTAGTTAACACAGAATAATAAACTATCAGCTACTGCCACACTCTGGGTATAGCCTGCTACTGTGCATAATTATCTTCCCTATAATTATCATCATACAAATAACTGTGTGCAGAATCGCCTCTTAAAGTATATTCATTTTAAACATTTGTACTAAAAGGCATTGAAGAGTAATTTACTTTTTTTGTACTCAAGATAATTACCCTTCCATTACCATTGCTCATCACAAAGAGCTGAGGATGTCCTTGTAAAACAGCCAATTTGGCTCAAATATTTCTACCAGAGATCCACTTGTGCCTTAAAACTGTAACATAGAGTTGAGAATACTGCCTCCCTATCCAGTTTCCCTCAAATTGTCTGTCACCCCATCTATCTATCTATCTATCTATCTATCTATCTATCTATCTATCTGGGGTACAAGCTTTACAATCTGTCTGCTGAGACTGTTTTATTATAACTAATAGCCAGCATTTTATTGTAAGTTAATTTTAATTATTTTGTCATATAGCAACAACTGCCCTATGCTGAAGAATATGAAAATTTTAATACTGAACCATCTACTATCTGCTGTATATTTTGCAATTGTGTTTGTTCTCTATGCATAGAGTAACTCTAAAGATACTTAACCATCATTTTGCATGATAGTTTCAATCAAGGAGCAGGTTATTGTCTATGCTGGGATACAACTGGACAAAATTTTGAACCAGGATGGTTGTAGTTTTGCTTTTTAAAGAATTAACTGTGTATCAAAGAACTATAGTCACAGTAAGTCGATTTAGGTGAGTCACGATGTGCTTTTCCCAACACATACCACCCTCTGAAAATGCTTAACATGGTGTGGAATACAGCTCACCTTAAGCGCCTCTAAGACAAGCATTCTCAATTCTTACAGCTTCTTGAAGGAGAAGCAATTGATTTACTAATAGAAGTTTCAATTAACTTTCAACATTCTTATATAATCTGGGAATACCAGGTAAGTACTAAGAGAAGGTCAAAGAACCCACTATATAAAAAATTATTCTTGCCAGGACAGGACAGGCAACATGATATAAGAAACCTCTACAGTAGAACCTCTACTTACAACCACCTCCACTCGCGGACATTTCAAGCTGTGACCACGGCAAACCCGGAAGTAACCGGTGGGTTTGCCGCCGTTCGCACCTGCGCAAAAGTGGGCAATCACAGCTGTACCTGAGCACAATGGTGCCTCTCCCAGCGACCTGTTTTGCCATAAGGACGGGCCTGCGGAATGGACTGTGGTCGTGAGTAGAGGTTCTACTGTATTATATCTCAACAGAAGAGAAGTACAACAGAACAGAGGTATTTTCACCTGGCAATTCAGGTGACCTACTCTGATTCTCAACAAACATATATCCATACAAAGCTGTCAATAAGATATCTGTGTCGAGGTCATAAAGCACCACCTATGGAATTGAGGGTGAATTCTCCACCACCACTAGTTGGCACTTCTTAAGAGAAACGGACGGAGTGGAGTGTGGAAGGAGAAGCTGAAGGTATTTGGGAGCTTGTAGTTACAGCCATCACTGTAGGTATTTGGGAGCTTGTAGTTACAGCCATCAAACTTTCAAAGCAACATAACCTTCATTTTAAATTAAGCAATGGGGAATATCACCTTGTACGTTACCTATTGAAGAAGCTGCAAGGTTTGTCCATGCTGAGAAAGTGACTTTCTTTAATGAAAGGTCTTGCTGCTTCAAAACCTAGTGATTTAAGAAAGCCGAAACCCAGATTGCCAACTAGGTGATCAAAACCAGCGTCTCTCTAACTCAAAGCCAATGTTTACATGACCAGAAAAACTTGCTCAATTTCAAAATCTTGGCTTTAGCTTCTGATTTGTTAGGAGAGAAACAAGCCACAAGCACTGGTTCATAGGTAACACTTAGCCAGTGCTGTGGTTTGTTTCCTCCTAACTCAGAAATGGGAGAAGCAGGGTAGGTGTGATTTGAGCAGTATGTACCAAATGCTGTTTGATCTCAGTAAGTCAAGGTTTGTTTCTTACCACAGCTCACCATTATATACAAAGGGAACAAATGTTGCCTTTCATACCGGTTTCTTCCTCCCGGAACCAAGCAATTTGATTTCATTTTTGCTTTGAAATGTTATAAAAAAGAGTGACGGAAACTGTAAAATCAAATTGTGTGGTTGCTATGTTCCTGGCTTGTGAAGTGGCCAGTTTTAGCTGATGCTAAGGGCATTGGTTAAGTGGAATGCGTGCAATTTTGCAATTTCAAATAGGTGAGAAATAAATGGGTCTTTATTATGTTAAGGGTTTCATGTGAAAAAAGCATGCAAGTGAAATATTAAAGAAGGAAAATGAACAAGCCAGAGGATTTTGTACAGACCGCAGTCACCCCACCATGGCCAAGACAAACACTGTTCAGTGGTGGACTGCACACTAGGTCTGATACACCATTATTTCCTTCAGCTGCTTTGTTAGAGTTTAGTAGAAAACAAAAAGCCTACAGGGTAGTTTACAAGGCAGGAAAAATAATTTGCAACGAAGGAAAAATATTCCTTATTAAAATGAAAAGGACTCCCAAAGCAAGTGATGGAATCCTTTCTATTCAACCAAGACTTAATTAGACTGTCATTCACACTTTCAGAATCTCAAGGATAGGACTGTCCTCAGTTGTCTGGAAGCTTCGGCTTTCACATTTTCCTTGTGAAAATTTATCATAGAGAGATCACACACCACCGATACCCTACAGGCTATGCCACCTCCCTATTATTTTCCAGGCATAAGCCAAGATGCTGGCTGTAACCTACAACATCCTCATACAGCACATACATGACCACCTTTTGTCCTTTGTACCATCCTCACAGTAAGGTCAACTCAGCAGCGACAGCTAGTGCCACACTGCTTCTCCCACAACACCAATGACATTGTTGCTGACTGAGATGCTGTGTGGGCACACCAGCAGAGCCAGTCCAAGGCTCACACTGATAATAAGCAGAACAAAATAGAAAAACTGTAAGAACTTTGAGAATAAACTATTAAAGGCAGCTTCTAATACAGGCATCCCCAACCTGCGGCCCTCCTGATGTTTTTGGCCTACAACTCCCATGATCCCTTGCTAACAGGACCAGTGGTCAGGGATTATGGGAATTGTAGTCCAAAACATCTGGAGGGCCGAAGGTTGGGGATGCCTGTTCTAATAAAACACATATGTACTCAAATTAAGTATTAGAAGACATAAGGAAATAATAAAACAGGCAGCCCACCCAAAAGCAATTTAAGCATTCCAGTTTTCAACTGCTTATCAGCCCAAGTCATTAAGAAGGACGGAAGAAGAATTTTAAAATAAACTTAGCAAGTGAAAGTATGTTTCTCTCCTTCGCCACTGCATTTCCTCTTTCTTTCTGACAGGAAGAGCTGTTTGACAGTGGAGCAGACACCTGCAAAAGGTGGTGGACTCTCCTTCCTTGGAGGATTTTAAGCAGAGGTTGCATGGCTCTCTCATGTATCTAGCCGAGATTCCTGTACTGCAGGGGGTTGGACTAGATGACCCTCAGAATCCCTTACAACTCTACAATTCCGTGATTCTATGACAAACATTGATGTTCTTCAGTCTTTGGACTTTAAATTGGCAAATCTCCCCCAGTAGATGGCACCATAGCATAATGCTCAGACAACTTGTGGTGAATTGCCATGTTCATACTTTAAAATGTATTTTAATAATGCCTATAGGTGCAAAATGTTTTTAAAAGAACTGAGAGTACGCAACCTGTTTCATAAGAATTATACTCAACCTGTTTTCAAAAGCATTAAATGTGCAGGAATTGTATCCTGTGCTATGCATACAAGAGTAGAACAGACTTCTACATGCACAATGGGGCTTCACTTTCTTCTCCTTCCCTGTAGCCCTCTATTACTACTCTGCTTTGGAGCAGATTTTTCTTTCTGTGGGGGGAATGGGGGGGCTGCAGTGACGAGAAGAGGAAGGTTAAGTCCCATTATGCAAGTAGAAGCCTGCTCATACAATGCTGGATTACACCCAGTCTTATCACTAAACAAGATCTTGCAAGTGTATTGTGACAGCTTAAAGAACAACTTTGTAAATCTTTACACTGGAAGACTTTTTCTCATATTTGCTGCTGCAGGCTAACATGCTACCCTCTGGAATAAGAACATGAGGATCCACCCTATGAATAGTGGAGATCAACAATTTAAATCCTATTTTTCATTTAATCCAAAACTGTCAAAGTAAATATTAAAAAAGATATATACTTGTGTGTGTTTCTTTACTTTTGGATACTCAAGTTGCCATTTTATTTTCCATGAACCACTTAGAATACAACACATTTGTAGAAAATGCAGTATATACATGAAGTAGTAAAACAATTATTTGCATTTATACACTCATTAAAAGACAAAAAAAATCTGGACCTGTCAGGGAACTGCCATTGGAGCCAAGGGTGGTGGTAAGGCTCCCAAATGACGCTGGAGAGGGAACCAGCAAGGAGAGAGGGGGAGCGTCCGCTGGGGAAGGAAATAGACGTGACGCCAGGGAGAAAGGGGAGGCTGAGGGAGCTTCGGAGGGAAGGCTCCAGGACTCTTCCAGTGAAGCCAGCGGGAAGAGCACAGGACCTCCTCTTGGGACGCCCACTCTGCGCAGAAAGCTTCCGCGCAGAGAAGCTAGGCGGCGACTTGGTGTCAAGGAACTTTTATGTTGGAAGAAATTCAGGAAACGCCCACTGACGGATTCTGCCAGTGATTGAGACAGTCACAGAGTACTGACTGTCCAGCCAGGGGAAAGTTTTAACCAAACTACTCAGCTTGGAGCAGTTTGCGCCTTATGCACAAGCAACCCCAAACCCCATTACAGGACCAATAAAAGCTTTTTAGCACTAAATCATTGTGCACACAAAACAACTTCCACAAGCACAATGGAACTTCCCCTCCAACTGCACCCCCTCCAAATATGATCCAGAGAATTAGGATACAAGAGAATTTGAAGACTTACTGCAAAAGCAGAAGTCCATTCATGCAATGTTTGATTCTTCCCTATAGCCCCAATCATTTAACACTAGTTCATCCAGTGTTCTAAGAAGTACAGCCCCTTATACTGTTACTGTCAATTTACCTATCTTAAATGGCTAAATCATACCTAAATCCCCAAAATTATTATCATTAAGTTTAATAACCACCAGTGAGGCATGCATTATTTAACAGAATGCATCATGAGCGCACAAATAAGTACAAGTGTCAGCAAACTCCTAAATACATTATATATTTTCCAACATGCTAGTGGATCCACCCAAATTAAACCTGTTCCAAACAGGTCCTTTCGGAGTCTGCACCCAGCACCAATATTGTTTCTATCAGAATTAGGCAAGCAAACCTGGAGCACATAATATTACACACCAGGGCAAAACTAGCCTCACAAATCAGCCAAACTCCTGTCTCAAACCTCATTTTTCCATGAAGTCTAGCCATCACAAAAATATCATTCATGTTGTGAACACATCCATGTGAATGACATGCTCTTAGACATCTGGTAAGTAACCTAAATGGCGGAGCTCTTCGCCCGCAAGGCTGGTTTTGCCCCCTCTCTTATAGCGTTTTACGCTATGGCAAAGCTTTTATTTTACTGTTTGGCCAAGCTTGTGTTTTACTGGATAATTTTCTTTTAAAAATGATTCCTGTTTCATGTGCTGTACTTATATCTATTTTCATTATATTTTATATCAGAAATATTATTGTATTTTACAGTTTTAATTGTTGTAAGCTGCACTTAGAGGCTGTATATTAAAAAGAAAGAAAGAAGTGGGAAGAGGCATGCCAGGGAGGGCATTATTCACTGCAAAATGGCCAGACTATTGCTACTGCCTTGCACAAAAGTATAGGCCTCTTAAATCCTAGACTGCCCAAGAGCCTAATCCAGATTTAATGTGAGGACAAGACCAATTCTCCCAAGATCCAACAGGTGTCTAAGGACATTAAACCAATGACTGTAAAATGTAATCTGGATCTGGTATGGAGGTTGTTCATCCCTACAAGCCCCATCCTACAAAAGCAGTTAATTTTATTGATTTGATTTATATTCCATCTTACATCCAGGAGTTCAAGGTGGCATACATGGTTCCCCCCCTCCCCATTTTGACTTCACAGCAATTCTGTGAAGTATGTTAGGCTAAGAGACAGCGATTGGTCCAAGGTCAACCAATGAGCTTCATGGCTGAGAGTGGACTGACCACTCTTGGGATTCTTGGGGTTCGTCCATGGGTAGCAACACAAGATGTATATAAATCAAGTATAAATTTGATAATGAAAAGATGAGAGGAACAATCAAAATGGTGACAGATCTAAAAGCAAGTCATCCTCTTCTTAAAAACAAAAAACAAAACTTTGCTAATGAAATTGTAAAGTGCATCAAAACTTACCAATCCAGCTGTAAGTGAAGGAGCAGACTGTCCCAATGACTGGTTCCTCATGCGGACCAAATTGGATGATTCTCCAGATGGCTGCCATGCTGCCTGGCCCACTCCGCTGTGCATACTAGTGGATAAAGGAAGCAACTGCTTTCCTTTAACGAAATAAGCAAAGCAAAACCTTCTTCACTTTGTGGTTCATTAGTTCATTATACAATAATTTTCACACAGAGCGATCAAAAATACTTTTTATGCAACAGCCTTAGATAATACATTTTTAACAATCTTTACCCACAACCAAAACAAAGAAATTCTTGCCCAGGTAAATATACAGTTTGAACTTCTCTGTACCATTAATTTGCTTAACTGAAGAAACCTCTAAGCAATTTGGTGAATAGAACAAATCTTTACCTGACAATGAGCTGGCCAAACTACCTCTCTGAAGCTTGCAGTCATCTTGACTCAGTTGACGATGGATCTTACTTTTGCCAGCTGAACCAGCTATATCAGGGTTACTAAGCTTCCTGCAGCGCAAAGAAATTGGTTCCGCTGCAAGATTCTGAAACAAAAGCCAAAAGAGAACAGGATAAATTTTGATGAGTAAATTACTTATGCACTAACTTCTTGATATATAACTTCAGTCTTATCTTGGTTGTTTACTCAGAAGGAGAAGTCCTAAGTTCAGTGCAACTTATTTCCTAATAAAAATGCTCAGGGCTGCAGCCATAAAATGCTCAAGTTGTTATTGCAACACAAATTATGGCCAAATTTCCTTAATTTGAAAGATGTCATATTTATTGCTTAATCAGACACTTTAAAAAAAATCTACTGTTCCCTCATCACTCACAGACAAGCTATGATCTGCACAGACTTTTCAAGAAATCTCTAGATTCACAAAATTTCATGTGTTGGATCCAGACATCACCTTCTATATACAGTGGTGCCTCGCAAGACGAAAAGAATCCGTTTCACGATTCTCTTCGTCTAGCGGTTTTTTCGTCTTGCGAAGCAAGCCCATTGACAGCTTAGCGGATTAGCGCTATTAGCGGTCTAGCGGCTTTTAGCGATCAGCTGAGAGGCGGCTTATCAGCGGAACAGCTGATAAGCGGCTTAGCGGCTTAGGAAAGGGGGGGGCGAAAAAAACCCGCAGGAACTCGCAAGATTTTTTCGTCTTGCGAAGCAACCCCATAGAGAAATTCGTTTAGCGAAGCGCCTCCAAAACGGAAAACCCTTTCGTCTAGCGGGTTTTCCGTCTTGCGAGGCGTTCGTCTTGCGGGGCACCACTGTACAGAAAAGGATTCTTCCGTCCATGGCAGGTTTTTAACCTAGCAGAAGACTCCTGTTGGTGGAGAAGGCTCCCAAACTGTTCCAATGCGCCCCCCATACACTCAGCGTGTGAGGTGGCCCTGAAGGCCAGTGGGACAGGAATCTGCAAAAATCAGCTCCTTGTGTTCTCCACCAGCAGGATCGCTGGCCGAGCAACACTCTGGTGAGAATGGTCTGCATCAAATTCCCTGTGTTTACTACAAGAAAGGTTTCAATCTACTTTCTTATAGCAAAATATTCTACCAAAAAACTGTACTGTAACCCATTGATGGAAACAAAGTTAGAATTCCAAGGTATTTTCATGCTAATTTCACACCAGCAACCTTATTAGAAGCAAGGTACAATCACAGTCACATTATACTATAAATATATTCTTGCCATAAATTCATTAAGATAGATTCATAAAAAGCAGTAAACAAATCCAGTTAGTACCCTACCATTTTAGAGAAAATAGTAAACATCCATTCATATTATAAATGGACAATAAAGGTTAAAGAGAATTTAAAAACATATCATATAGCATATTTCAGCCAAAGGGATAGCACACACGGTTACAAATACTGCAACGGTACAGCATGAAGTAGTAGACTGATTTCATGACAAATAAGCAACTAAGGCATGCATAGAACACTGCATAACAGAAAGCAGCCTAGATGATAACAGACACCAGTGCAGATACCTATAGGTGTAGTAGATAAGTATCATGGACTCTTTTAAATCCACTGTATATAGACATGTTCTCTGATACCACCACCAGTGGCTGCCACACGTTTCTCTAGGAAAATCAATTTGACATAACAAGCTTAACTCTTATCCCAAATAAGAACAGCTGACATGAGCTATGTCCCCCCCCCCCGCCGCCGCCGCCACCATACTAAAAACATTACAACTTCCATCAATCAAATACCCCATATGACAATGTCAACTGTCATGAGCACTAGGCATTTCAAATATATTCAGAAAGGAAAAGGAAGGTAAAAGTGGCACTAAAATGCCTACCTACTTTCCAAGTGAACTCTAAATCTATTACAGTATGTATACACCAGGGACCTGTAGCAATTCACCCTCATTAAAAGTTGATAGAATTAAACTGATAGCATAATTATGGTAAAAGAGAAGGGAAGACAAGAGAAAAGGCAGGCAGGCAGGCAGGCTTTCTTCAATGACATACCGGAACAAGTATTTGGTGGCCAACAATGAGAGCAGTGTGCCTTGTAACTCTTTTTGTGTAAAACCTAGACTCTAGGCTCTGGTGAAGTAGAACACAGAAGACACTAATGGATTTCTTAACATTACAGTGATTAATATCTGTTAATCTACAGCCACTTGCCTCTGGAGGGTTTCCTTCCCATTTTGGTAAAATAATGGCAGTGATTCCATGTAACATGTGGCTGACTAGCAATGGAGGGTTCTATCCAATGCTACTCCTACTCAGAGTAGACTCATTTACATCAATGGACCTAAGTCAGTCATGTTCACCAATTTAAACTGGTCTACTTTGAGTAGGACTAGCATTGAATACAACCCAATAAATTTATATTTCAGACTTGAACTGTGAAATCTGCTTATTAAATGTAAACAGAGATACCTCTTTGGGAAGGCACAAACACTCCATGCATGCTGATGACATTTATTTCTGAAGCTCACAATTCTGAATTATGTCTACCCCTGCTCAATTTAAATCACTTAGTATAAGTCATTCCTAGACTGAATAGAATACTGCCTGCACCCTTAGAAGAGTAAATAATTGTTTAGCTACAGATAGGTAGCCGTGTTGGTCTGCCATGGTCAAAACAAAATAAAAAAATTCCTTCCAGTAGCACCTTAAAGACCAACTGAGTTAGTTCTAGGTATGAGCTTTCGTGTGCATGCACACGAAAGCTCATACCTAGAACTAACTCAGTTGGTCTTTAAGGTGCTACTGGAAGGAATTTTTTTAATTGTTTAGCTTCTACTATATATCAGGAGGATTTAAAATCTATGAATATTTTATCAAAATCTTTGAATTTTCATTTGTTCCTTTAAATATGTATATAATTAATTAAAAATAAAAAATACTGTTCAATAATATAAGTTAATAAAATTGGGGTTTTTTTATTAACTCACTCTTATATATTTAGATGAATCATATTTTCAGATATAGTCACACTTATTTAGGTAAACAAACAGGGCCATCACAAAGGGCACACAGACCATAAATACACCACAGCCTGTAAGTTCACAATCTGTCCATTTAAAAAAATTGTAAGGTGCAGAGTCTCTTTTAAAGCACATGTTAGAATATATTCTACAAAATCTTCCTCCACAGCACATAATGAGAGTTGTAATTCTGTGCCTTTTAATAACATATTTTGTCTGTATTATTTAGTTTTTGCCATGCTAAAACAAGAATACACTGAGGCAGATAATTTAAGAAAATTAAAGTTGTATCCAAAGTAGTGCTTTGTAGAGGCTGAATCAGTGCAAGGATTTCTTATTGCACAACATCGCATTCTCTCCTTCTCCCACACACCCCAGGCATTTTCCCACCCTTCCAGAACAAATCTGGGGAGAATGTAGGATGCACACAGGAAGAGGAAAGGGTAGATTCATTGCAAAATCCTTGCACTAATCCTTGTATGTGGGAACTGGATACTACCTGTTAAATCAAAGTCTGGTGTAGTATTTTATCTACAGTAACTTACATGACACACACACAGCCATCACATTGGCAAGTGGAGATGGGATGGCAGGCAGGAGGGTCCTAAATGATATCCTGGTAGAAAGGAAAACTGCTGCTGTGGGGCAAAAGTACCCATTCAAAGGGAACCATCTTGCTCCAAGTATCCCTTGGGGGGTAGGCTTTTGTACTCCCAGGTGCAATTTTCCCCCTAAGCAAATTAACAGGAGAATATCTCCCTTAGTTGACTCCTTTCCAGAGAGCCCACTTCTCTGGCTATTACTGAGATAACTGCTTCTGGAATGTAAAATCACCGAAGGAGTCCCAAGGGAACCATAAGGGTGGAATTTTGACTTCCCCATAAGTAATGTTCCAGGTGCAGTGTGCTGTACATGGTTCCTCAATCACTGTGCAAAGAAAGGTAAGATGCATGCACATTTTCCATTTCTGTTTACCTTAATTTGCAAGGTATTTGAACTAGGAGCCTCTTGATTTGTAGCAGAGTTTCACAGCCACTAAATTACACCGGCTCTAGTTAGTAAAAACAGGCCCCCGAAGCAGATCTTTTGAAAATATAACAGCAGGAGTATACAAGAAAGGGGCCAGCGTTACAGCTGCCCAATCTGTTTGGCTGGAGCGGATAACAATTGTACCAGCGGAGGATTTGAGTGGGCAAACTATCTGTCTATGCTGTGCCAGCAAAGCTGCAAAGTAGCTCTTTAAGGATAGAACAGTTACAAGAACTACACTTTAGGAAAGCACATCATTGTATCAAAATTTCATAATTACCTCAGCTGACACTGTGCATCTGTCCCACATCCTAGCAGGGACCTAGATGGTGCAACATTAGTCACCTCTTCAAGGAGGAGAGGAGCTAGTTGCAAAGGTGAGAATACAGAAGAGGAATATGACAGGCAGGACTCAACCACTCCTATTTTACTTGCAAGACTACAGTAATCTAAAATGGCATCCTGAACTTGCCATATGGAACAGCACCAGTTGATTCTACACCCTTACTAGTCAAATTCCCCAAAAATCTTTAACTGCCCTAAAATTAGAACAAATCACCAATGGGAAGCACTTGGCTCCATACTGATAACCCTCAATCTAGCACTTAAAGGGCTGCCAGATCAGATTCTCATTTCCAACACAATACTCCACTGGAGTTGCATAACACCCATTCATTTCACAGTTGTGAAATCCAAGAGTGTGAACAGTACCAGTGCAGAAGTGCCAAAGGCATTTGCTGTCCCAACACTGAGAATCAATCTCAATAGACCTGAGGATCCACAGAGACTCTTACGAGAAATTTCAGAGGCTCAAAATTTTAGGTCCTATTGATATATGCTTTTTTTCTAGTCAAGTTATAACACACAACATTTTAAAAACCTTCCTAAGCAGAAATACTTACTTTAGTGTGGTTGTGACAACAGTTTCTGGCAAAAAATAAAAACCCCTCAAGAACCAGATAAATAAAACTCTGCAAATACAACTGTAGCTCTATGTTTAATGCAACTCAAATTAACTTTAAAGTTCAAAACAGTACTGTATACACATTTAAGATGCTGAAAATGGCTTAAGAATGTTAGTATATTCTATTGCACACCAAAAAAAACACAACACAAAACTTAAGCCTTCAATTTTCTAGCCCCAACTAATAGTTCATTTCAAATTCTTGAGTTCTAGACTTCTTGGTTGTGAAGAAACATGAAAACATGCCAAACCTATGATTCGCTTGAGAAGAGAGGGCATTTTCCGCTTAGCATGCAAAATGACAAAATACCCAGAACTATTAACTGTCATCACAGCCATTTTTATTTAGGACTAAACAGGATTTTTGTGAGCTTCATTTTTCAAAGCTAGAAATGACATTTCATGAGGGATTTCCCTCCCCCCAAAAAAGCAGCGTACTCTAAGAGGGAACAAGGGAAATTGGGAACCTCCCTAGCCTTGGCAAAGCACTTGCAAAAAGAAAAGGAAGATCTTGCTGGCCCCTGCTTATTACTGCTATTCCCCTTATTTAAAATGGCTGCTGCAGCTGCTATAAGGGAAATGACCCCCCACCCCAAGACATACAGAACACAAGCCATGTCCTTTCTTGGCAAGAGAAGAGGTGGATCTCACTGCAGAATGAAGAAGCACTCCAAACACATCTGCAGCAAGTGAAGTAACATTCCCTTCCCTCGTGCTGCCCCCAAATATCACTAAAACTCAGAGCCCCTTTGCAAGGCCCCCTCATTTAGACTCAATCCTACTTCTTGGGGAAAGGACTAGAGTGCCTTACATGCAGAACGTCCCAGGGAGGGCTGAGAGAGAAGCCTGTCTGAACCGCTAGAGCAGAGCTTTCCAAACTTTTCATGTTGGCAACACACTTTTTAGACATGCATCATTTCGTAACTCAGTACAGTGGTACCTCGGGTTACATACGCTTCAGGTTACATACACTTCAGGTTACAGACTCTGCTAACCCAGAAATATTACCTTGGGTTAAGAACTTTGCTTCACGATGAGAACAGAAATCGTGCTCCGGCAGCGCGGCAGCAGCAGGAGGCCCCATTAGCTAAAGTGGTGCTTCAGGTTAAGAACAGTTTCAGGTTAAGTACAGACCTCCGGAACGAATTAAGTACTTAACCCGAGGTACCACTGTAATTCAGTTTTGCTAGCAAACAGGAGGTTAAACTAACCCCTTTCCAGCCCTGGGAGGAGCATTAGCACGATACATCTACATGCTGCAGCTGACACACTAATGTGTCGCTACACACAGTTTGGAAAGCTCTGTCCTAGAGAACCACTGCTAGTCCATGCAGACAATACTAAGCCAGATGGGCCAGTGTTCTGACTCAGTATAAGATAGCAACTTCTGCATCACTATGTCCCTGTGGTTTCTGCAATGATATGCAGCAGTACAATTAATGTGTAGCTCATCAGCCAATTCCTAAAAGAACTTTGCAGTTACTCTATCCATATTACCCATTCCAAAGCCCATTTGTTCTCCTTCAATACTGATCTAATTAAGAAAAGAGTAAATACTTTTGCTCAAAACAAAACAAATTCCTTCCAGTAGCACCTTAAAGACCAACTAAGTCAGTTCTTGGTATGAGCTTTCGTGTGCATGCACACTTCTTCAGATACACACTATGTTTTGACTATGGCAGACCAACACGGCTACCTATCTGTAACTGGTACTTTTGCTCAGTTTTGTTTGGAATTACCGTATTTTTTGCTCTATAAGACGCACCAGACCACAAGACGCACCTAGTTTTTGGAGGAGGAAAACAAGAATAAAAATATTCTGAATCTCAGAAGCCAGAACAGCAAGAGGGATCGCTGCACAGTGAAAGCAGCAATCCCTCTTGCTGTTCTGGCTTCTGGGATAGCTGCGCAGTCTGCATTCGCTCCATAAAACGCACACACATTTCCCCTTACTTTTTAGGAGGGAAAAAGTGGGTCTTATAGAGCAAAAAATACGGTAAGTTGCAGGTTCATTTACCACACTACAACTGGAGCGGGGTGGGTGGGGGAGATGGTCCTATTCAACAGGGGCACATGTCCACATGCACCATTAGTGATAACTTGCCTAAAGCCAAATGCGACTGAAAAACTTTCAGCGGCTTGTTCTTCGCAGATTATTGCTTTTGTGTGCAGCTGTAGTGTTAAGTGACTTTGCAAAACCTTAACTTAAAAGTAGTCTTATCACAGACACCAAATAAGAGGCTTCCTGCTTTCCACTTCTAATTCTTAAAGCTCTCAGGGTAGCTTCACACAAGGTAACACACAGTACCAATCAATGGATGACTATATGCTATCTCCAAGATCAGAGGCAGCATGTCTCTGGATACCAGATCCTAGGGAACAGCAGGAAGGACTCAAAGTCCTTATGTCCTGCTTGTGGGCTTCTCATAGACAACTGGTTGGCCACTGTGAGAAACAGGAAGCAGAACTAGAATAACCTTTGATCTGATCCAGCAGGGATGTATAGAAAGCAAGTTACATGAATGCACTCATGCTTCCAAATGTTATTATCCCTTTGGCCAGATGCAACTCCTGCAAGCGAGATATGCAGGTTATCTTTTTTGATACGACAAGATTCCAAACTTTTTAGTATATTATTATTGATCTCAGAACAGGCCAGAAGGGTTTATATGTATTTTATATATAAGTAGCAGATTATCTATTATATTTATATTGTTGTTGTTATTTAAAATTGTATACCACCCTTTATCCATAGATCTCAGGGCGGTAGAGAACATAAATCTAGCTCTCATCTAACTCCCCTAGCTCTTGTGGTTTACTAATTAGGCATACAGGCTATGTGAAAGAAGATCTACCGCACTTCATGAGAGCTAGTATTCACCAAAAAAAACCCAACTACAGATAGTTTGAACTACATAGTTTCCTATTTTTTAAAAGTGAGTATCACCAGCCAAACCACTCTTATAAAATCCAGCTGGACCTATCAGGAAATCTGATTCTTTGCCAATTAATCCAACTGTGTCAGTCATTATACCATGGCAGAGTATTTTCAGAGGCCCTAGAAGCTGTAGAAAGGATACGTTTTCCCCCTGCTGTTAACATTTTGGGCTTCGTTCTCTCCTTATTTTTTCCTATTTTGCCACCACTCCTTTCCATTTTCATATCAATACCAGTTGCTTCCTCTCATACCATTACTCAAGTTGCACACTGCTTGCACAGCTACCCATCTACCAAAACAGATAATGAGCAAAAGATTTAATGAAACTACTAAAAACTTTCAGGTGCTATTTATTTGGAAAATGGATAGGCTGCTAGACATTTGCCAATATCATACAATACTTCAATGCAAAATATCTCACACAACAATAAAAAATACAAGAAACAAAGCAGATAAAAGCAGTTTTTCAAAATAAATCTGATGGTGCCCATTAATTACAGGAATGACAGACCTGCTCTTCCACAACACTTCAATCATTTTCTTACTATAATGCCCAAAGGGGAGGTGCATATAAGCAAATATGTTGGGAATGTGCATCTGGAAGATGTGGTCCTTGAAACCTTTAGACATGAACATTCTGTATTTTTGTACATTATCTTCCCTACAGTCATTAAGAGGAAAGGAATAGTCATTGTGCTATGGAAATGAAAGAACCCTATAAAATAGCTAAATAATTGAGTTCAAAAATTGGCAAGTATACAGCCAGTGACATTTCCAAAAGGAAGATCTTGTTTATTTTATTTTTATCTAAGCAATTTATATACTGCTTAACTACAGTTGTCTCTAAGCCACTCTTTAACACATTCAGCAGTAGTCACCTATAACAGGGTAGGCAGCTCGGTGATAAGGCATGATAGTACTCGCCTTCAGACATTGTTAATTAGGGAGAAGTTAACATTTATTTATTTAAATATTTACAGGATGCACTTTCATATAAAATCACCAGGTGGTAGACAACCTAAAAAGACAATCATGTGAAAATTATGTAAAAGGTGCATTGGTGATGTCCTATCTCCACCTCCCTCATCACCATTCAACATTCTTCATCACCTTGGAGGGCAACCTTGGGAAGCAGGCTATCTTTTGTACAGTGGTACCTCAGGTTAATAACTTAATTCATTTGGAGGTCTGTTCATAACCTGAATCTGTTCTTAACCTGAAGCACCACTATAGCTAATGGGGCCTCCTGCTGCCGCTGTGCCACCAGAGCACGATTTCTGTTCTCATCCTGAAGCAAAGTTCTTAACCTGAGGTCATATTTCTGGGTTCGCAGAGTCTGTAACCTGAAGCGTATATAACCTGAGGTACCACTGTACTCTTAAAAGCCCCTGAGCATTTTGAAAATCCAACTTTCCAGTGCTTTACTGCACACACACAGGGAGATTCCACAAGTACTCTCTGCTTTATGAAGTTGCCCTCCACATATTGGATGATATACCTATATATATATTGATGGGGGGGAAGTAAGGTAAAGGTAAAGGGACCCCTGAACGTTAGGTCCAGTCGCTATCATGCTAATCCCTATTGCCCCCTTTGTATGCCGCCTCTCATCAGATGTTACTAATCAAGAATAAGCTATGAAGCATAGCTGGATTCACACACTAGCCTAACTGCCAGTCTGCCACAAGGTATTTGGTGGTGTTTGGCATTGGACCATACCTAAGAAATGATAGACAGGCAGGGCCAATGCTGTAAAAATGCAGCATATAAACTGCATATGCTGTACATATAAGCACATAGCTAAAAGATCTAATTGAAACTCCTACCCCATAACAGGACCATTTATATGCAGTCTGCATCCTCCTTCCCACCAGTCCACTAACAGCAACAGGTGATTAGATCACATTTCGCAAACTAATGAATTATATAAACTTCCTCAGCATAGCTCCAGATCTCTTAACTACTCATCCCAATGCTCATCCCATGTTTACATATTCTCACATATTCTTATTAAAACAAATGATGCAGAGTAGCAAACTGAAGAACACCAAGATGGAATTGAACATGCCTGGCTGCCCCTTCACTAAAATGGTACCTACGTGCAATCAAGAAAATAGGCACAAATACAGACTTATGGAAAGTAGGCCATCCAAAGGAATAACCAAAGGTCCAGGCTACCAAAGACAGAATCCCTTTACCATATGAGTAATATTAGCCTGGCCAAGCAACAAAGACCATAAAGATTTAAGAGATATTTTTACTTTTTACTGGAGCATCAGGAATGATTGCTCGACACCAGTAGACGATCTTCACTGGCTCTCCCGCTGCCCAAAGTACAGTTTAGGAAATACCCCTTCCCCCCAACCCTCTGGAAGGCTGTGCCTAGAATAACATACCCTCCCACAACACAGAACCGCTCATCGTCCACAACGTGACCCTTTCTCTCCCCAATTCTCTTGCAGCGACCAAGTGCCAGGGCTGTGAGCATCCCCTGCCCCCCCCCCAAAGCCCGCTGTCTGGACATGCCTCCGAAAGCAAAACCGCAAAAGACGCCTCTGGACTCCCCTTTTCGCGGACCTCCAGTTTACACAGACCAGGGGACAGAAGAACACACTGCAACCGCAGTACCTTCTCGGGCGGTTCCCTGCAGGCTGCGCCAGCCCGACCCGCTTCTTCCGCCTCCTTCCTAGGACCCGCCGCGTCTACGGGGCCCCGGACGGGCTGCTCCATCCTCCTGGGGACCTGAAGAGCCGAGGGCCCCGCTTTGTCCCCCCGGGAGCGGCCCTTCCTCATGGTGGGCGGCGGCGGCGGCGGCGGCACTTGCTCAGCGCGGGGGCTCGCAGCCTAAGCAGCCGGCCATGGCTGCGGAGGAGGGCGGCGGGGTTGGCGCTGGGAAGCACTCAGGCAGCGCAACCTGCCTCCCGCGCGGACATCCCCACTCTCCTGCCAGAGGCGAGCACGCCGGGCACTGCGGCAATCCCGCCCCCTCAGCCACGTATCGCGAGAGGTGGGGCCACCGGCGCGCGAGGGCGTTCTAAGGGGCCGGCGGCGCGGCGGAGGCGAAGAAGCGAAGTTCGGCGCGAGGTGGGAGGAGCCACACGGCAGGGGGCGGGGAGACGGAAAGGCGAGGGAAGACGCGTCGCGGAACAGCTTGGAAGGCGAGGGGAGGGGGCGGCGCGCAATGCATGATGGGGTACATGGAGCAGTGCTGTATAAGTGCAAGGCGGCGCAGAAGCCTTTACTGTGTGCGGCTCCGTAATGGTGCAGAATGATGCCGTGTCTTCATCCATCACCCTTGCCCAGCTCCACTTGCCTTCCCCAGCAGGGCAACCCTGCTAAAGAGGGCTGCCCCCATGTGCCTGGCTAAATGGTGGTAGCTAATTGGTCTTAAATCCAATTCTAATATGGATTACTTCACTGGTTATAAATTATGGAAATAATGATGGGCAGCCTGTTAACATTTCCCAACTGATCTTTGTGACTTCAGCAGCTATACACAGAGTGCTATCAGAGTTTATGCTGCTTTATTAAGATGATATGTTGCCTGTTTCTGATACAACAGCTGGCTTTTGGCCATTGAGCACTGGTGCCAATCTTGTCACAAAGTTACATCCAGAAAGACTCCGTTCCCTAGACTCTTTAAGTACATTTTTAAATGTTATATGAAAAGGCAAAGCACTCTAGATTCAGAACAAATTGCAGCAGCTTTACTTTGTTCCATATCACTGCCCACTCTGGCCACTCATAAACAATGCAATTTGTAACTTTAAATACGAAATAAGCCGAATTGAACCTTCAGCGTGGCTTACTAGTACCAAGTAGACATAGAATTGTGGAGTTGGACCATCTAGTCCAAACCCCCTGCAATGCAGAAATCTCAACTAAAGCATCAATGGCATGATACGGCCATACATAACTGGAGTAAAATAAAAACTGAGTTTCTAGGAGGGAAGTGAAACTCCCTTCTTTTCCCTGTACTGTAATGTAGCTATATTTAAATGAAAATCTAATAAAAATTGCAGTGATTTTCACAGTTTGTAGCATCAAGGTACAAATTGCTGCCAGAAGGTAGATACTACCAAAGTTTCTTTCATTGTTGTTCTCAGACCTCCTGTTAGAGCAATATAATTGTCAGGAACTCAAGCTTAAGCACTATAACCAAGCATTGGCTCCTTTAGAAGCTTCAGGATCGGACTCAGTGCCTGTTCATGCTCTTCCAGATTTGCCATCCTTTTGAATCAGGCTGTTCTCCCCAAGCATGGGGCAAAACAGAGAGCAGATATGAAATCTTATATTGTGTGCTTGCATAATCACCTTCTGTTTAAATTATTTGGACACCATGTTTTGCTCTTGTGTAGCTCAAAGTGTCTTGGATTTGGGTTTTTTTTCTGGAATGACACACACACACACACACACACACAAACACACACACATATATATATGTATGTCAAGCAAAGCTGAGCAAAACAATCCCTCAGGTATTGGGAAGCAGTGCTTCCCTGTCAAATATTAGCAGCTTGACCTGGTTTTTAAAGTCATCTTAACTTGTAGTTGGTTAGGGCACAGTGAGGAAATTGGACTCTACTCTAATTCTAATGTTTGAAATGGGTTTCCAGGGCAAACATTTGCAAGCTCTTAGAATCTTGGGCAGCTTTACCTTTTGGAAAAACTGGAACTTAAATTCAAGCAGACTTTTTAAAAACTAAAATGAGCAGTGCAATGGTCAAATGCTATTGACAAGTAGTTATAATTATTAATACAGTTAATAGTAATATCCAGGATGGGGGGGGGAGCTAGGAAAGATTCACCATCTGGAATCCTAGAAAGCTACTGCCAGTCACTTCAGATGAATTGGATGTACCAATGGTCTGATTCAGTATCAGACAGCTTCCCATAACAGGCCTGCATAACTTGAGTCAAGAGCAGACTACCATTGGCTTGATAAATCTCCTGGTTTTGCTGTCTGGCTAGGACTGCAAAATCAGGCTTTTAGCATCCACATGTTTAAAAAAAAAGGGGGGTGTTCTTAAGCATCTGTCAAGTCAAAAAACTGACTTAAAATATCTTTATGCTGTTTTTCCACAAGCTCAAGGCAGCACAAGTGAGAAATAAACATCACTTAAATCAAACAATGAAACCCCCCCAAAATCATACAATGAAGCCTATACAAAATAACAAAAAATAATAATGGCACCCATTGACTTCCAACTTACCCAATGAATCTCATAGCCCTTGACCAGACATGCCAAAAATTAGCTAGGCATTCCATGGCCTCAGTAATGCTTCTATAAAGGCCCTGCTCTAACTTCTTAGGTTAATGTGTGGTACAATATGGCCTAGCTGCTTCTGAGCCTTAAACTTCAATATATCTTCCCTGAGCAGCATTGGGTCACATTGTGCAATCTGTTTTAGAGTATTCTGACAGACTACTGTTGGAGACAGGATCCTAAACTATGCCCAAACTAAGTTATTATGCCTTTGCTGCAACTGACCCTGAGATAAGTCTGTTAGCTTTGCAAAGGGTCAGGGAACTTTTCTTGGCAAACAAACTATGGATTTCTGCTGACAGGCAATATATATAGAGAGAGAGGAAAGAAAGAGCAGCAGCACTTTGTGTTCCAGCCTATCTCAGAGACGAAAGAAGCAAGAGGTGTGTTATGCCCTACATTTATTTCTGAAAATTTAATGAAGCTTGCTCCCCACCACCCCCAAATTCTTTGACCATAATGTACTATTTCCATACAGGGCTATTAAAAAGACAACGGCAACAAGAATATGCTAAGGTTTTCGGTGCTCCTGTTCTTCGCGATCTCGGCAGTGTCAATCAGTGGAAAGAGGCAATGTCTGGAAGGAGCAGCTCACAAGCACAGACCCAGCCAGGAGAATAACTTGCACGAATGCACCCTATATTCCAAATGTAAGTCCTGTGAAATCTGTGAAATATTTGCAAAACTATTTAAGTTAGCCTTTACATTAACTTAGCAGCTTTGATGCCACCCATATTAATTTGATGCCCTGAAGAATTTATTAAAGTTAAGTTTTTATATTGATATATCAATATATAACCAATATATCCAACGGCACAAGAAAAGTCAGCTGCCCAATTGGTTATTTGCATCAATTGGATTTTAGTGAATGTGTGTGTTTTGGCCCACATGTTGAAATCTTATTATCACTTGCTCCAGGAATGATGTTAGGTTGTTGTAATTAACAATGTGTGATATCCTGTTTATGCCTGAGCTTTATGCATCAGGGTTTTGCTTCTAAATGGGGCATGCACTGGGTGGTGGGGTAAGAACTGTCTTTATGAATTTGTCAGTATCAACAATTTCAGCTTATGTTCATGATTTCCAAAGGGTCCCCCCCCCCAAGTCTTTTTTTTAATATAGAGATGATAAGTGCACTGAAGGAATGAAGCTCACATTCTTTTGCATGAAAATAAATCTGTATTACTGTATAATTTTAAATCTGTATAATGTTAAATTATCATTTCCAATATCAAATTTGAGTTTGAAGTATTTAATTAAGATATTTCCTTTGTAAATTTTAACTTCCCAATAGTCTTTTGGTTTTAAAACATGTTTTTAGTAGCATGTTTTTCATTTTACAAAAGCACATGAAAAATAATGACGGAACTCACTTCCCATTTTTAACTAAGGGACCACTGTGGGAACTTACGTTACAAAGTAAACCTTCAGAATGAGATATATTTGTTTTTAATTCCCCACAGCCTCTTGTTGCTCTGAAGACATTACAAAGGAACTAGCTGATTCACCAGTGATTAAAGTAAATACCACCTATTGGAACCGATGTGGCAATAACAGTAAATTGTAAGTGACTTGCCCTTGTTCTTTTTCTCCAAGTGCATTCAAATTTTTTCCTTAATTCAAGGGTTCTTGAATGAAGCATAACTTTGTGAAAAGCACAGCATAAGGCTGCTGCCCTTTTGGGGGGTATGGCTTGTGTACCTTTAACAGTAGCATTGCATGCAAAAATGCATTGGGTCCAGTTATGCGTTTCATGACAGTGCAGTTGTTGAACTGTTGAAAACAGGAGCCATTGCAGAAAAAAGGTTGGAAACCCTACTTCCATATGCCAGAAGCATCCCCTCTTTTTTGACTGAACACTTACATTTCATTGACTTTAATATATTGCATTATTATCAGTGCACAGCAGGTATACACAGGGGAAGAGTTTATTGTATGCATTTTAAAATTTAAAAAATACATAAAAGTAGAGGCTCACTGCAGAATAAAAAGCATTTCTGCATCAAACCTATTTATTTTTGTAGAGTACATGGTTCACAACTACCCCCATCATCCTATCAAAGTCAGAGTGGCATTCAACTAAATTTTAACCAGAACAGATCTATTAAAACTAATAAGTATGACTAAGTTAGGTCATTAATTAAGTGAGCCTATTTTGAGTAAAACTTATTATTTGAGTAAAACCTATTCTTCAGATGTGGGCCCTTGTGTAGACAAAATGTTACTATCCATGCACCAGAGGGAAATATTTAGAGGCTTGGGGATCCCTGAAGTTTGCAAAAATTCAATGGCTCTTAGAAATGCTGACCAACTATTGTTTGGGATGGACGTTGGAAAACTAAGGGGGGGAAGGTGAAATGGAATAGAGTATCCTGGGAAAGGACAAAGCTGGCTGGCTGAAACCCTAAGTAGGAACACTGAACACTGCAAGACTGTTGCAAATAACACTTGCCTGATAAGGCATAATGGCAGAATCTCCATAGAAGTGGAACAGTTGCCTGTGGATAGTATGTGTTCCATAACCAAATAAGTTCTATTACAGAGTGTCTGACCATTTAAGTAGAGGAAGTCAAAGGTGTTAGGATAAAGTAATGGCACATTATTCTCCTGTGTATTGTATACCATAAATACATGCAGGTCTTGAAACATGTGAGTGCCAGGGGCTGAACGGCAGAACTCTAATTGTATTGTAAACCGCATTGAGATTTTTTCTTTAAACTATAAAGCGTTATAGAAATGAAATTAATAATAAAAATAATAAATAATGTTGCCTTGGTACCCTAGCCTAGCCTAAAGTGTTGCATTCCAATAAAGTTCTTTGGAAAAATGCAGGCTGATCTCCTAGAGCATAGAGGTAGCCACATATGCAATGCTAGTTGTTTTTCATGTAATAACAATGGTTATTTCTAATGCAACAGATGTCAGAGCTATCTGAAGAAGATAGAATGCTTTTACAGGTGTTCACCATATATTGCACATTGGGCACATCCCCACTACGCAGCTGCTATTGTGTCTGTTCCCATGTGCCAAAACTTCTGTGATGACTGGTAAGTTGGGGATTATGCTTCTCATTTTAATAAAACAGTATCTTTCAGCCATCAAATGCCCAGGTAAACAAAGAAGTTATAAAATTCCTCTTGACGGTTAACAATTAGGGTGACAGACACACCTCAGTGTGGTTGATATTGAAGCAGGAACTCTTGATTCTTGGGTCCCAAGATATTTAGGGCTTTGTATGCTAGTACTAACACCTTGAATCGGATATGCACAAAACCTTGCACTGACAGAACATTCGCCTTAGCGCTATTTTGAACACATCCCTGACATTCCCACCACCCCATTACATCCCTGTGCCTGTTTTACAACATGCCCCTTATTTTAAGATAAAGGCAAACAATACAACACACATGCCAGTTCTAATGATGGACAACTTTATTCTACAACACTTCAGCTCTGTAGAACTGATGACAAAATTCCTGAACATCTTGCAATAATCTAGAGAACCACACAACAAGCTCCACATGTACAGTGGAGATTTGAACTTCTGTTTCTTGACAAGAAGCAGAGGTTGCTGATAGACTTCTGTTCAAATAACAGAGTTACAGATCCCACGGGGCATGTTCAAGACCTTAGATGGAGCTTTCTGGATTGATGTCTGCTCTCTGGGGGTGGTGTTCATTTGAGCAGACTTGTTCCCAAATGATAAAATATTAGTAGTTCCTCACACTATGGACAATATATTGCACCTATCTCTGGCCATCATCTAATTCACTGACGAACACTTTGAAAAGAGAGTGAGGAATAGCGAGCAGCACTTCTAACACTGCTCTGGCACCCCAGATACCACTTATCCACAACACTTTAACCTCTAGGTTGACAACTGGGGGACCAGGTAGCATTCTTCAAACAGCTGGATTTGACCTAGAGTGCTCAAGTTATTGACCCACAAATGAGTCTACTTCAAGCTATATGCTGGGAAAGCTTTGAACAATGTTTCTACTTCTCCTGTACACCCAAGGCGGAAGTTGAAGAACTCTTTTGTTATATAGACAGTAGAATCTGTTTAACATACTGCATGGCTGCTAAGGGTATCCCCATTCCCCACATCCTACAGAGATCCTTATTTCAAAATCCTCTGAACCTTTGTTGTAAAGGGTAATTTTCACAGTGTTCAGAAGAAACAAGAACTTGACTTTAAGGGACATAAGGAATCTTACTTCAAGCTTTCCTCTTTCTTTCTAATGGCTTGGAATTTCCTGCACCAAAAGCTCATTTTTCAGTATATATGTGGACTTTGGAGAGCCCTTAGGGGTAGCTTCCCTTTCCAACCCACCTGCCAAAGAGTCCTTGGACAATTACAGAGGAAATGGTGAACTTGACACATTTAATAATTCTCAGCACTGACATAAGGATTTGTTTTAAATGAAAACAGATCTCTCTGGTGAATCATACTTTGGGAAAGTGCATTGCTTTTGTGTTATTATTTCATTTCTTTGACACTGTACACCATATGGTTTTTCTCCAGATATCCTTTTCTCCAGCCCTCAGTATACTTTAAAGCTGGGTCATCATAAAGCACTTAAAAAAAAAAAAAGGCAAACCAAGTAATTGATAAAGTATCTACTTTTCTACACTCTTATTTGGAAGTAAATCCAACTGAAATAAATGGGACTAACTTCTGAGTGTGAATGCATTCTAGTGGGCTGCAATCTAGTGACTATTTTATCATTTGTTGGCAGCATGGAAGTAAGTTTGTCAGATCCAGTACAAGGTGGGCCTCCAGAGTTTTCAATAGTTTGACCAGGCAGAGATTAAACAGAGCTTTTCCTGTCATAGTGCTAGAATGAAAGGAGAATCTGTGCTTGTGACATATCCCCCTCCTGTACAGTAATTAAAGTAGTTCCCTGTTGGATCTGATGATCACAGCTGCAAAATAACCATCCTGGAAAGCCAATGCTCTTGAGAGCTCTTGAGAAGGGGAAGGAGCTGCAGAAGGAAGTGACAGCTGTGTGCATATCCTGCCCTGCCCAAGCCTTCAAAGAAGCACTAGGGGAAAGAGAAAGTGTGCTGCTAATTCACTATCCTGTCGCTCTGAGCTGGAAATGAAAGACAAGTCATTATATTGCCTATGGTGAGGGCTGTGGAAGGGAGCAGGCGATTAGTCTCTGATCCTGTTCCCACTTGAGAGAAGGATCAGGGACATGCTGCCTTCTCCTTTCCTTTAACCTTCTCTCCCTTTGTCTGTAATTGTTGAAATGTCCTTTAAAAAACCTGACCTAGAATATTAATCAGAACAGGCATTATATCATCCATACTTGTGTTGACAGTACATAGCCTTGAAAAGCGGGACTTTAGGCAATACAAAATTCAGCAATGACACACATGTCGCAAGCAATATTGCCAGGCTGCAACACGGAGAAGCAATAGAGACTTCTTTTGTCCTTTCCTTTGTTAGTCCTTTCACCTACTCTGCCCACCGCCAACTCCCATGAGCAGGCCATGCAGCAAGCAGTGGAGACACAGACAGAGAGGCCAAAGAAGAAATAAGTGTGGCAACTTATTTTCTTGCTTTCTCAGTGGCTTTAGAGAAAAGGTGGGGAAGCTGGAGTCCGGCCACATCTGCCCTTGCTGGCTAGGCTGATGGGAGCTGGAGTTCAACAACTTCTGGAAGCCCACAGCTTCCCCATCTCTGCTTTAAAGCTGCAGTGTAAATTTCAACGTCGTCACACAAGTCACGTCTAAACAGCAAACCTGCTTTGAGAAGATGAACGTTCACCCTGGCATTAGCACATTATCGCAGGCACTGCTTATGGGCAGATTTTTACACCTGTAAGAAATGAAAACGTTACCTTTAGGAGCTAATCTTAATTTCAAAATCTTACTACATCTGCTAAAAATTGTCCGGAAGAGTCAACTGAGATGCTCATAGGAGCCTGCAGCTCTTGGAGTTTCTATTATATTTATATATTTTCATGACCAGACAGGAATAATAAACTGAAGAGATGCCTTTATAGCATTTTAAACAATAGATTCTTCTAGCAAACCATGATCTAAGGTAGTTTTTATGTCGTCGTCCCCTTTTAATTTGTAGTTCTTTGAGATTAATTTGTAATTAACCTCTTTAAACAATATTAATTTTAAAACAATTACCTTACTGACAGGAACTAATCTTTCCACTAACCATATTTAAACTAAGGCATGCTTCTTATTTATAATATTAATGTGATTATACAAAATGGTCTCTTTGATCCCAGTCAGAAGTTAGGGGGTTTGCTTGAGTTTTGCCAAGGCAAACTTCTACAAGATACAGGCTAAAAAGGCTGGCAAAAGATGAAAGGAGGAGGGGAGCCAATGTTGCTAGTGTTATTATGACTCAAACATATTTTTTCATTAATTTCCATGGCAACATAACCATCATACAGTGTCAGCTTTTGAAAAAAACATGCTAAAAGACATAGAATTTTAAAAGTATGTTCATATCACGCCTTTATTTTTAAGCACAGATTGCATTCATATAAATGGTGTGACTAAAGCCAAATACGAACTTATTGACCTGGTATTTGTAAACTAATACAGTGGTACCTTGGGTTAAAGACGCTTCAGGTTACATATGCTTCAGGTTACAGACTCCGCTAATCCAGAAATAGTACCTCGGGTTAAGAACTTTGCGTCAGGTTGAGAACAGAAATCGCGGTGCAGCAGCAGCAGGAGGCCCCATTAGCTAAAGTGGTGCTTCAGGTTAAGAACAGTTTCAGGTTAAGAACGGACCTCCAGAACGAATTAAGTTCTTAACCCGAGGTACCACTGTAATATGCTGAGTACATAAGAAAGAACTGTGCTTAATTCTGTTAAAATTTAGATACATTCTCTTGCCAAACAAGAAATCATGCGTCAAAGTCCAGTTTATGCAAACATGTTATTCTTTAAGCATTTTCTAGCTGAAAACAAGGTCAAAGGAACTGGTTCACCTGTTACTGAGGGCCCCTGCAGACAGGAATTTTAGTATGTATTCAAGGTGATTTGTGTTCTTGTGGGTATCAGGATGGTCATATGTGATCTTGCATTCAGGGCAGTTCACACCATCAAAACACTCTGGATCACACAGCATCTGTTATGAGCTTTGCATGGCCCATAGCTTCCTTACCACCCAAACGTTACTTTTCAGATCACAAATGTTCTAGGTGTTTTTTAATCCAACATTTATAGTACTGCAGTGCTTGGCTACTCTGGCAATGCACAGACTTAAATTTGCTTATTGGTGATGTCACTACTTACACATACTTCCTATTGATGCCGTTTTAGTGGAAACAACTGAACTTTTAGCACAACAATCACACAGAATCATAGAATCTTAGAGTTGGAAGGGACCCAAGGGTCATCTAGTCCAACCCCCTGCAATGCAGGAGTCTCTGCTAAAGCATCCATGACAGATGGCCACCCAACCGCTGCTTAAAAACCTCCATGAAAGAAGAGTCCACCATCATCTTTATAATCTTTTTTTAAGGGCATAAGGTTGCACTAAAGTGGGATGCCACAACGCTGTGAGGAATACAGGCTCATTCACTTCTGTTAGATCAGCTGGCATTTACTGAGCTGGAAATGAGAGGTGGAAAGGAGAGGGATTGTGTGTGAGAGGTGTGTAGGATCCTGTTACTGACCTTAACAGATTGGAGAACTGGGCCCAAACTAACAAAATGAATTTCAATAGGAACAAATGCAGTGTTCTATATTTTGTTTATAATTTTCACATTTACAGATTTTCCACATTCACATTCACCATACAAAAACAATACACAAGGTTTTACACTTAGGCAGGAAGAATCAGATGCACAGCTATAAGATGGGGGACACCTGGCTTTCCAGTAGTACATGTGAAAAGGATCTAGGGGTCTTAGTAAACCACAAGCTTAGCATGAGTCAACAGTGTGATGCAATAGCTTTGAGCTAATGGAATGGAAGCAAATGCTATCAGCCCAGCCTACACACCTTCCTCTGTGTTGATTTATGAGAGATGGCACATAAATCAGTAATCTATGCTTTCTTTACCTTGCAGGTATGAAGCTTGTAAAAATGACTTCACTTGTGTTAGCAACTGGCTGACAGACTGGGCAATTGATGAAAAAGGAGAAAACCACTGTAAGAACGCGTGCATCCCCTACCACGAGGTAGTGTATCATAATGAACCACAAACAGTGCACCTATGTGAGGTAGCCAGAAGGCTACATATAGCTCTGCATTCAACACCAGGGACCTAGTCTAGTAGATGTTCCTTCAACAAGAAAAAACTCACCTACTCAAACTCCACCGGTATTCCAATATCCTTTAGTAGAACTTGTGCACAGTAGTAGAGTAGTAAAGATTAACAATAATCTGCAACAAGTCACTTAATTGAATTTCTAAATTGTGACATCCATAAGACAAATTCTAAACCATGTGTTAAAATGAAGTGATGCGTTATTTGTTAGAAATAGATATATCTAAAAATATGTTTTCCAAGTTTCCAATAGCTGATCTACTTTTTCTGAATTAAAAGATAATTGTTTTAGAGTGAAAGGAGGAACTTAACACCTGTGTTTGTGCACTGCTGTGAACTTTCATTCAGAAGTCCAGAGTGATCATACAAAGACACAAAAATTCAACCTTATCTTAAGGCAAATAATTCTGCTTAATCTGCATTGGAAGGAATTGACAGTGCAATACTTTGCATGTCTATGCAGAGGACTTTCTCTTGGAGAAGTGGATCTAACATAGCAGACTGAATTTATCTCAAGCACCTCCGATTCAGAGACACAAGTTAATTATCCAGCCCTAGTGGAGGCTGATTGAAAGGAAATAAAGGAAGAGCAGTGAGTACATAGAGGGCCTTTGTGAACCTGCTTATTTCACTAACAGTCCTCACTTTGGGAATCGCTGATCTAGATTAAAAGGATGCAGGTTTTGTATTTATTCCTAACTTTTACATTGCACCTTTCCGCCAAGAAACTCAAGGCATTATGCATGGTTCCTCTCCATTTTTATCCACACAATGACTCTATGAGGTGCATTAGGCTGAGAAGTAGTGACTGGCCCTAGGTTATCCAATGGGCTTTAAAGCTGAGTGGGGATTTCAATTTGAGTCTTCCCAGTCATAGTCTGCCACTCTTAACTACCACACGGGCTTCCTGATTACTTTCTCAAAGCAATATCAATTTTGCCCTTTAATAATGGCCCATAATACATGCTAATTTACCAGCTTGCAGTCTATTCATCAAACCACTGCCATGTGCTGCCCAATCACATCCCAAAGTATGTTGCTGCTTCTACATTTGGCAAGACAGAAAGGGGCCGTGTA
The DNA here is from genome assembly GCF_964252035.2 of Podarcis erhardii. Taxonomy (NCBI): domain Eukaryota; kingdom Metazoa; phylum Chordata; class Lepidosauria; order Squamata; family Lacertidae; genus Podarcis; species Podarcis erhardii. The sequence continues at coordinate 53,143,663 of NC_138510.1, read as the reverse complement.
TCTCAGCTGGAGATGACTTGGGTGACATCCACACCATACACTTAAATAACATGGCTTCCCCCAAAGGATCTTGGGAATTGTAGTTTAAGGGTGGTGAGAATCAAAATTATGTGAGGGGTAAACTACAGTTCCCACAATTCTTTATTTAAAGTGTGCTTTAAATGTATGGTGTGGATGCGACCATGCTTCGCATGCAAAAATGTCCATACTTCAGTTCCTGGTTAAAAGGATCAGGCTAACTAGTGATAGGCAAAACCTCTGAGAGCCAAGAGCATGGGTAGGCAAACTAAGGCCCAGGGCCGAATCCAGCCCAACAGCCTTCTAAATCGGATTCAGCGTGTTTTTACATGAGTAGAATGTGTCCTTTTATTTAAAATGCATCTCTGGGTTATTTGTGGGGGCTGCCTGGCGTTTTTACATGAGTAGAATGTGTGTTTTTATTTTAAATGCATCTCTGGGTTATTTGTGGGGCATAGGAATTTGTTCATTATTATTTTTTTTCAAAATATAGTCCGGCCCCCGACAAGATCTGAGGGACAGTGGACCGGCCCCTTGCTGAAAAAGTTTGTTGACCCCTGGCCTAAGGAGCAATTGCCAGTGAGAGCAGGTTAAAAAATGGGCTAGATGGAAACACTGTATAAGCCAGCTTCCTATGTTCTTGTGGAAGCAAAGAAAATTGAGATTTCTGTTTGAGTTGGCTCACAGCTGAAAATAAAAGTGACTAAGATCCAAAAGGAATAGAGCTGGTCAGCGCACTGAGGGAAGAAGATTTGTCTCTTTATTTCCATTGCTTTTAGCTCATACAGTAAAGCAATCAGCCACTCCCCGCCCCCCGCCCCCCCCCCCGATTTGTACAAATGGCAGAAAGGAGCAGTGGAGGGGGAGTGCTATGTGCCCTACATGGGCTGTTGTTAATCCTGGACCAAGCTTTTCCAAGCATGGCGTAATAGAAAGATCTAGAGCAGGAGGAACATGTGGCCTAATTTTGCAAAGTGTCATCAAGAGCCATTTCATTTTGTGTCTATTGCATTGGATGTCGTAAATTTAGACAGTTTTGTTTCTCTGACTCCTAGATGTATGGCAATGGGACTGACATGTGCGAGAGCATGTGGGGAGATTCACTGAAGGTAAGTGACTCCCCCTGCCTGTGCCTGCAAATGGATGAGATGGATAGCAAGGTCGTCAAGCTCTTGGAGGAGAGGGCCACCGGTAATAGTAGCAGCAGCAGCAGAAGTGATGAAGAGCAGTTCTGTCGCCTCAAGTTGGACAAAATAAAGAAGCTGAAGGAGCCGAAAGAGGAAGGTGTGGAGACATTCTAAGTGCCAGGGTTTCTTTAGGTTTTAAAGTGACGCATGTTGCACCTTTCCACTATTAAAACAATACTCAGGGTGGCCATCAGCCACACACACAAAAATACAATAAAGTGACTGAACAATTAAAATAACTTTAAAAAATTAAAAGCCTGAAAAGTAAACAGTGTGGCAGATAATGAAAGCATCAACCACCATTAAAAATGGCATGGCTAACCGAAAGCCTACCTCAAGAAATGACCTTCACTTGGTGGCAGAAGCTGAAAGGAGAGGGAAGCAAACAAACCTCCACAGGAGAGAGTTCCATCACAGGGGGCTGGCACAGAAAAGACCCTGTTGTACATCATCAGTCAATGTCAGGATCCACAAAGGGGCCTTTTCACCAGATCTCAGAGTGTGGGCAAAATGGCATGGGAGGGCAGCAGTCCTTAGGCATCCTGGACCTGAGTCATTTAGGGCTTCATTTGTGATAACACTTTGAATTGTCTAGATGTTGCTGGACTACAACTCCCATCATTACCGACTATTGCCCAAGCTGCCTGGAGTGATAAAAATTGTAGTCCAACAACATTTGGAGGGCACCATGTTGACTGCTGTAGCTAGTTGGGTGCTGACTCTAGTGTGATTATTTCAGTTCGTCCTGCTCCCTTCATTTGGGAGAGTAGGCCACTTCATCAGTCTTCTTCAGCCTAGGGTCCACAGATGTTGTTGGACTTCTAACTCCCATCATCCCTGACCCCAGCTGGCTGGGGATATGGAAGCTGAAGTCCAACAACATCGGGATACAAAGTTACATCATGCTGAAACATAAGGCAACATAAATCAGCTGCTGGCTTAATCCCTTCACTCATTTACTTACACAGTGCATAACAGAATTACAAAGCCAGTTAATGAATACACAAGTGAGCAAGGAAGCAGTGCACCTGCAAATCCTAATGAATTGCAGAATTGTATTATTAGGTTCTTTCAGAACCCACTTCCAGCTCTGTTTAGCTGTATCCGTACTGAGCAGGTTTCCATGGCAACCAGACGTAACTGCACTCTTCACTAATCTGGTCTCAGCCTCCTAGCAGCCCTACAAAAGGAAGTAGGATAAAGCTCCAGGCTGGAGATATCGGCAGTTTTAACAATTCCTGCCTGTTACCTTTGGCATATGTCACTTGATTTGAACTCTGGAGTTCTGCTTGCCTTCATTGATTAGATACTTGGCAACAAGTGAAGTCAAACCCACACCATACATTTATCCCAAAGACCCCTGGGAACTGCAGTTTGTTGGGTGTTGATGGTTGTTAGACCCCCCCCCCCCAGCGCTGTCCGCAGACACTTCCGGGTCACGTTGCCAGCGCAGCACATGGAAACGCCGTTTACCTTCCAGCTAGTAAGCGGTCCCTATTTATCTACTTGCACCCGGGGGTGCTTTCGAACTGCTAGGTTGGCAGGTGCTGGGACCGAGCAACGGGAGCGCACCCTGCCGTGGGGATTCGAACCGCCAACCATGCGATCGGCAAGTCCTAGGCGCTGAGGTTTTACCCACAGTGCCACCCGCGTCCCACCTCCACCCGCGTCCCACCTCTGCCTAACATAGTTTTTAAAAATGTTATATTGTCATTTTTCACAATAGAAGGGTTACAGACATAAGCAGTGAAAATAATTGTAAAAAATAATAATAAGGATAAGGATACAGAAGGGAGGGAGGGAGAAAACCTAGGAAAAACTGAGTGTGGAATTCAACATTACCATAATGGCTGCTCTTGGGAGGTCTGCAAGGGGTGAAATGGATGAAGTAATGATGGCCCTCTAGTTCCTTAGATAAAAACAAGAAAAAAATAAAAGGGCAATTGAAGGCTTAACTAAGCATGAAATAAGTAAAAAACCATAGGTAACAATACCCTTCCAAAAGACATATGAGAAGCCCAGCATTACATGCACCTCTATTAATATTTGTGAAAAAGGATACCAGGTCTCTCTAGCTTTGACCATGGACAATTTCTTAACCTGCTGGGTGTCTACTAAAAACCTTCCTGCTCCAGAATATTGGGATCTACCTGATCATCCCCAGGATTTTCAGTTATTGATACGAGAGTCAATAAAACTCAGGATACTGTACAGAGCCTGCTACTGTTAGGAGGGACCAGAGTGGGCAAATAATGCCCTAGCAGAAGCCAGTGCTTGCTCCAGGTTTGAGAAGGCCCTGGCCAGTGTCCTCTGGTGGGCCCTCTTGTCATAGATTTAAAGAATTGTAGAGTTGGAAGGGACCCTATCTAGTCCACCCCACTGCAATGCAGGAATCTTAACTAGATCATACATGACAGGTGGCCATCCAACCGCTGCTTTAAAACCTCCAGTGAAGGAGAGCCCACAACCTCTGGTAGCAATCTTTTCCCACAGGCAAACAGCTCTTTCAGAAAGTTATTCCTGATGTTTAGTTGGAATCTCCTTTCTTGTAACTTGAATCAATTGGTTCAGATCCTAGTCTTTGAAGCAGGAGAAAACAAGTCTTCTCCATCCTCCATGATATCCTTTAGATATTTGAAGATGGTTATCATATCTCCTCTCAGTCTCCTCTGGACCAGGCTAAACATACTCAGTTCCCTCAACCACTTCTCATAAGGTCGTCTTACACATTGCAGGCAATACTTAGAACTACACGTATGTGGAACCGGGTCTAGTAGCTTCAACTGATGGCCATAATGAAATAACTGGCTCTTAAGTATTGGAGGAAATATTTTTGTTATGAGGGAAACATTGACAAAACTTCTGTCAAATCTTGCTGGCTACTTTGTGACACTAAAGCTGGTCCCAGTGAAGGCATTGCTCAGTTGTGGATTTTGATTGTTTTCCCAACGAATCAGTAGTTTCCTCTCCTTTTTGTGTGTGCTGACTAAACAGTTACTACAGTTACAAGCAGCGTGAATCCTGAGAAGAGAAATATGTGTGTGTACATATTTTTTCTTTCACTCCTCTGCAGCTCTTGCAGTGGGGGACCACACCCCTTAACTCCTGAGCCCTGCTGTGTCCCTGGTTTACCCCAACTCTGGAACGGACACATTGAATCCTTGGCAAATTAAGCTTCTGAGTCTCCTCTCACTCAACACAGCTGTGATCAATTAATTACACAGACTCTAGAGTTAATTTCCTTGTTAAGCCATTTTCCTTCTCAAGAAGGTGATTGTCCCCAAGGGGGAAATGAAATGTACTGTAACTAGCATACTGTAACACTGAGGTTTTACAAGCAGCGCTCGGTATGTTTACTCATAAAAACAAGCTGCCTCAGTGGGTTGTATCCAGGCTTAAGAGTTTAAACAACACTGTTCTCAGCTATACATATCAAACGTAAAACTCCTATAACATAGGAGGAAGATTTTGTAGGGGCTCTGGCAAGTACAGCTTTTATGTCACAGTCCTACAGGAGCTGGAAAAGCTGCATGTGGAGCCTCCTTTCCCTCTGTAGTTTTGTTATACAATTATGCTCCCATGTGCAGTTTTAGCGTTGGGTTAGGCATATCCTATTTCACTGTTCTTGTCCTGACAGCAATGCCCCACCCCAGATTCTCTATAACGGGGATAGGGAACCTGCAGCCTCCAGATGCTGCTAGACTCCAACTTTCATTGACTCCAACCTGCATAGCCAAAGATCAGGAATGGTGGGAGTTGTAGTCCAACAACATCTGGAGGGCCACAGGTTCCCCACTCCTTCTGTAAAAGATATCATTTTAGTAGATGCAGCCTATGTAACAATGCAGCAGAAATCAGAAACACTCACTGTTCTTTCAGTCTTTAATAATTTTATCAGGGATGGCTATTAACCAAGTCATAGGCCACTTGGTTCCCAAATCAATTTATTTATCTTCTGGCAATCCTGCCAAATAAAGGTATGGTTAAAAGCTTTTTGACCGAAACTAAAGTGGTTCTTAAAACATTCTAACAAAGAAAGTATCCACATTGTAATGCTACATCTCTCCTTGTATGGGGTGCCCCAGCCATGAGCCTGCAACTGCAAACCCCTCTTACTGCTTGATAACATGTGATGGAGTCAGTGTGTGTGGCAAAATACACTTGTGTGTGACAGTAGCTCCCAGCAACAAAGAAGCTGGTCACCCCTGCACAGAAAACTTCAAAATGTAAAACATGGAGCTACGTTTTCTGTATAGTCTGCAACTTTTGAGAACTTTAATTTCAGAGAGGCAATCTGGAAACCTCAGTACATCAGCAAATATTTTTACTGGTGACTCAAATTCTAAACAAATGATGTCACTGGAAAACCATTGTATGCTTTAAGAGTTGCCTATGTCCCTTTGAGAAAATTAGTGAGAGAAATATTGAACATTCCAACAAGTAAAATTTTCAGAAGAGGGAAAGCAAAGGATTTAAAGGCAGGAATTGTTAAGCAAAAATTGTTATAAATGAATAGTAAAATTGTTTCTGGTATCAGCATGTAAATCTGGAGCAAAAAAATGCATTAGGTGCAGCCTGTCATTCACCTGGTATGTTTTTGCACTGACCAATTTTATAAATCCTGTTTTATGAACCTCATACTAGGTGGGAACTAAACAGAAGAGTCCCCAACCCTTCTATTCTGCTGTGACATTATTCCCGGTATTCTGACCCATTATGCTACAAAGCTAAACAAATGGAATAGGGATTTTTTTTAGTAGATTAGCTACAAAACCTTAATAATGGAAGTGGCCACTTCCACAATTGTTAACCCTCCTCCTATATTAATCGCTGTATTTAAAACATGTTGCAGTTGTGCCCTCTGCTGGAAGCATCCACCTCCTGTTGTATTACTTGGAGAAATGTTAAGGATTCCCTCCTACTGGGATGATTTGTGGTCTCCATTATCAAACCCCAGGAACTGTAAAAGTGGTGTTAGTTTATCAAACCCTCGAGAGTCAAGTTTCAAACAGTTGCAGTCAGACTACTGCAATTGATCCATGTGCATTTCAAAACTGGTTAAACCACTTACTTTAAACCAGGGGCGGGGGGGGGGGTTATTGCAGTTGATATTGCAGTGTCCCGTGCACAGCGGAATGATGAGGAATACGTGCACATACTCTAAGTTGCTTTATTTACTTTTCAAAGCTGGTAGATTACAGAAAAACATCTTGCCTCTGCCGGAGCAGAGAAAGCATCCTCTCTCCTCTAAAGTACGGAGAGAACAACACACTGAACTGCAAAGAACAGTGAAAAACAGGAAACCAGTGTACGTCACATCCAGTCTCCCTTTCCCGTGGGAAAACTCCAACAGCAACTGACTGTGGAATGTAAACATTGTCTTGTGACAAGCACTTCGCTGCACAGTGAAAGAGAGCAGAAACCAACACTGTGGCCCTCCAAATGATTTTGGACCCCACCTAGCCCCAGCCAGCATGGCCAATGGTAAGATATTATGGGAACTGTTGTCCAACAAAATCTGGAGAGCCACATGTTCCTGATCTCTCTATTAAACAGCACTGTCTGAGAATATGTCCAAGTGCTATGAACATCTGTGGTGACGTGTGAAAAAATAAATCTTAATCTAAATAGTATTTCAGTATTTAAGAGTGCATTTCTGCATATGATAATGTTTGTATTTGCTAGTTAGGACAGAGACCAACTATAGAAACGGTGGTGCAACATTATTTCAAGTACAAAGTACAGTGGTGCCCCGCAAGACGAATGCCTCGCAAGACGGAAAACCCGCTAGACGAAAGGGTTTTCCGTTTTGGAGGCGCTTCGCAAAACGAATTTCCCTATGGGCTTGCTTCGCAAGAAGAAAGCCCATAGGGAAATCTCCGGGGACCTCTTTTAAATGCTAGCGGTGGGGAGCAAAGCCTTTTCCCCCCCTCCGGCCTTCAGAAGAGGTCCAGGAAGGCCAGCGGGGGCCGAAAGGCTTTGCTCCCCACCGCCAGCATTTTAAAAGCAGTCCGGGATAGCAGGGAAGCGCTTCCCGCTATCCCGGATGGCTTTTGAAGGCAGGCAGGGGGGAGCAAAGACTTTTGCCCCCCGCCCGCCTTCAGAAGAGGTCCAGACCTCTTCTGAAGGCGGGCGGGGGGCAAAAGTCTTTGCTCCCCCCTGCCTGCTTTCCGGGAGAGCGGAGAAACGCTTTCTCCGCTTTCCCGGACGGCTTTTGAAGGCAGGCAGCGGGGGGGGGGGGGAGCAAAGACTTTCGCCCCCCACCGGCCTTCAGAAGAGGTCCTGGACCTCTTCTGAAGGCGGGCGGGGGGCAAAAGTCTTTGCTCCCCCCCCCCGCCGCCTGCCTTCCCGGGAGAGCGGAGAAACGCAGCGCTGCGTTTCTCCGCTCTCCCGGGAAGGCAGGCAGGGGGGACAAAGACTTTCGCCCCCCACCGGCCTTCAGAAGAGGTCCAGGACCTCTTCTGAAGGCCGGTGGGGGGCGAAAGTCTTTGTCCCCCCGCCTGCCTTCCGGGGGCTTTTAAATCGCCCCGGGACAGCGGAAAATTCCTCCGCTGCCCCGGGGCGATTTTAAAATGCTGGCGGGCAGCAGCGCTGCCGCCCGCCAGCATTTTAAGATCACCCCAGACAGCAGAGGAATTTTCCGCTGTCCCAGGGTTTTTAAAATGCTGGTGGGCAAAGACTTCTCCGCTGGTGGGCAAAGAAGTCTCCGCTGTCTGGGGTGATCTTAAAATGCTGGCGGGCGGCAGCGCTGCTGCCCGCGAAGCCTTCGCTGCCGCCCACCAGCATTTTAAAAACCCCAGGACAGCGGAAAATTCCTCCGCTGTCTGGGGTGATCTTAAAATGCTGGCGGGCGGCAGCGCTGCTGCCCGCCAGCATTTTAAAATCGCCCCGGGGCAGCGGAGTAATTTTCCGCTGTCCCGGGGCGATTTAAAAGCCCCCGGGAAGGCAGGCAGGGGGGACAAAGACTTTCACCCCCCACCGGCCTTCAGAAGAGGTCCAGGACCTCTTCTGAAGGCGGGCGGGGGGCAAAAGTCTTTGTCCCCCCTGCCTGCCTTCCCGGGAGAGCGGAGAAACGCAGCGCTGCGTTTCTCCGCTCTCCCGGGAAGGCAGGCAGGGGGGGGGGAGCAAAGACTTTCGCCACCCACCGGCCTTCAGAAGAGGTCGGGGGACAGACTGTCCCCGGACCTGGTCTGAAGGCGGTTTCCATAGGAACGCATTAATTGATTTTTAATGCATTCCTATGGGAAACCGTGCTTCGCAAGACGAAAAATTCGCAAGACGTAAAGACTTGCGGAACGAATTAATTTCGTCTTGCGAGGCACCACTGTACAAAGTTGAAGTCATTACAGTGGTACCTTAGGTTACATACGCTTCAGGTTACAGACTCCGCTAACCCAGAAATAGTACCTCGGGTTAAGAACTTTGCTTCAGGATGAGAACAGAAATGGTGCTCCAGTGGCGCGGCAGCAGCAGGAGGCCCATTAGCTAAAGTGGTGCTTCAGGTTAAGAACAGACCTCCGGAAGAAATTAAGTACTTAACCTGAGGTACCACTGTATAAGTAAGGGAACTTTACCCTCCCTTAACACTTGTAAGGCTTACAAGAGCTGCCATTTTCCTGCAAGCCCTGTCTTCTAAATAAGTTAAATTATACAGTATACTAATTTATCTCATTTTTGAGAGGCTCATCCTGCCTCGCTAACAAATGGGTGTCTCTCTTTCGCGCGCGCAGCGTTCTCTCCCGCGCATCCTCTCTTCGACCCTCTCCTTCTATTACGGGCAAAGGCCTTCACAGTCTATAATGCGCAAGCGCCAAGAGTCGCCTTCCTTCTCCGGTCCGTCTCCCCGAGACATGCGCAGTGGTATCTCCCGTCCCGGAGAGCGTTGAATGGACGCTTCTTCCCAGCTTTCTCTGGTGCCGGAAAGGCCGGGGGGGGGCGGGGCGGGCGGACGCAAAAGTTGTTGGGAAATCGGGGAAGGACCATGAATGGCTGAGTGGAAAAGAAGAAGAAGGTAGTGTCTAGAGTCCGTTGCGCGCAAATGAGCACGCGAGGCAATCCCGTGTTTTGATAGCTCACAGTCCCCGCCTCCCGCCCCGACTGTTAATTTTAAGTACTGTATTGGATGCAATAGATTTATTAAGTTCTCGCGCTGCGTTAGCCTTCCCTTGTTTTAGACCTGAGTGCCGATTTGCTTAGTTCGAACTGTAGTTGAGCATAGGGACATAGAAACAGAAGCTTGTCTCTGAGCGTGTGCAAAGTGCCAATTCCATTAATATTGTGCTCCCTTACCGAGCGTCCATTTCAGTAATGCCACCCAGACCGCTTCTTCTTTTCCCAATTCCGTATTCCTGTTCTGATTGTCGTGCTGAGGATGTGACAAGGTCCCAATCTATTTTCCTGGAGTGATGCAGATAAAATGAATAGAGATTTCATTCTCAGGCCTTCTTAGTACTGTACCTCAACAGATACCGTTGTTTGTGTTATGCCTGCCATGTTCATTTTGGTGAAATTAGATTAGTGCTGCACCCCTAAACAGGCTTATTTGGAAATAAATCTGATTGAAATCAACAGGATTTATTACCTGTGGGGACCAAAACTGAAATCCGGGCTGATCAGACCGGGAAGCATCCTTAGTTTGTCAAACGGGGAAAATGTTATTGTCACTCAAAATTATGTTCATTACAACCCTGTCATTAGATCTTTAATTTTCAAAGGGTTTCTTGTCCTTCCTAGATCATCATTGGGGGATGATGGGCATCACTCACTCCATTTCTCTGTGATCCTGCCATGGCTTGTGTGCCTTGTTCCAACACCAGCGAATTCCCCTTCTTGGCAGATAGGCATGCTCGTCTTATACTGGCCCAGATCAACAAGATGAGATGTGGGCAGCACTTCTGTGATGTGCAGCTCCAGGTTGGTGAAGAAGTATTTAAAGTCCACCGGCTTGTCTTGGCTGCAAGCAGTCCTTATTTTGCAGCTCTGTTTGCAGGAGGGATGAAAGAGTCTTCAAAGGATGTTGTACGGATCCTAGGTGTGGAGGCTAACATCTTTCAGATCCTGCTGGACTTTATTTACACAGGTAGACTCCATTTCTAAAACATTTTTGAGACCTTGTTATGCTTTTTGACAATGCCTTAGTATCCTGGAGCTTGTGAATCAAATGTATGTGCTGTTTTATAACTTGTCGCTGACTAGATCACAGGCACCCCCCAAATTATGTCACAGGGTCTTCATTGGTCTGAATTGTAACACTTCAGAGTTCATATGAGGAGCTCCCTTGACTGAATGTTCATCCATAAGAAAAGTTCACTCTGCATGAAAAAATAAAATGTGAGGTAGAGGGCTTCTAATCTAGTTTTCTCTGTCATGCTATGTGCTGGGGTTTGGGGAGGGGTAAGGAGGAACATTTAGTCTTGTCAATGTCTTTGTTCCCAGTTTGAAGTTATAATTGAGACACATTTGCAATTATTTATGAACAGAGCCAGCTAATTACCATGGCATTAGCTGTTTTATCATCCGTTTAGTGGGGTGGGGAAAAACATTCAATCTGTGCTATTTGTTTTATAAAAAGGGTGCCTGTGCTGTAACGTTTCCTGATCAGTTAATTAATTTAATGGCTGATGATACTCCCCCTAAGGTATTAATAACGTGGCAATAATGTACTTCAGTAGTATCATTCAAGGGACATTCACAAATTTTGTGATCAAACTGTATGCTATTGTATTGGCAAGATTTCGTACCAGCTGAAATAGTTCTCTATTGTTCGTTTAGGCATAGTCAGCATTGGTGAAAGTAATGTCCAGGAGTTGATAGTGGCAGCAGACATGTTCCAACTCACAGAAGTGGTAGACCTTTGCTGTGAATTTCTGAAGGGGCAGATTGATCCTTCAAACTGCATTGGACTCTTCCAGTTCTCCGAGCAAATTGCCTGTCACGATCTGCTAGAATTCACAGAGAATTACATCCATGCCCATTTCCTGGACATCCAGGATGGAGAGGAATTCCTGGCTCTGACAAAGGACCAGCTCATTAAGATCTTGCGAAGCGAGGAACTGAGCATAGAAGATGAGTACCAGGTTTTCATAGCTGCAATGCAATGGATTCTGAAGGACCTGGGGAGAAGAAAGAAACACGTGGTGGAAATACTGGATACAGTTCGATTTCCACTGTTACCCCCACAAAGACTCTTGAAATACATAGAAGGTAACTCAGAGTAGGGTAGTGTGTGTCTGTGCTACAACTCTGTATCTAAATCTGTATATCTTTTCACATCACTCAATGACCCATTGTGGGCTCTTTGGACTAATTTTGTGAAGCCCTAACAACTAGAAACACTGGCATCCCAGCAGAGCTCCAAAACCTCTCGTTAGCATTTAGGCCTGGAATCACTATTACATATAGCACCTGGCAGATTGGGGCCTGTGATAAATCTGAAAATCATTTTGGAAGTTTGCAGCTGTGGGTAATACTGGGTAAGGTAAAGGTAAAGGGACCCCTGACCGTTAGGTCCAGTCGCAGATGACTCTGGGGTTGCGGCGCTCATCTCGCTTTACTGGCCGAGGGAGCCGGTATACAGCTTCCAGGTCATGTGGCCAGCATGACTAAGCCGCTTCTGGCAAACCAGAGCAGCACATGGAAATGCCGTTTACCTTCCCGCCGGAGTGGTAGCTATTTATCTGCTTGCACTTCGTTCTTTCGAACTGCTAGGTTGGCAGGAGCAGGGACCGAGCAATGGGAGCTCACCCCGTCACGGGGATTCGAAACGCTGACCTGATCGGCAAGCCCTAGGCTTGGTTGAAGATCCATTAAAAAGACCTTGTATTTCATTTCTAACAGGCAGGGAAACACTGGATACACACACACACACACACACACACACACACACACACACAATTTTATTTGTATGCCGCCTTTTCACAGTTCAAACATATTCAAGGCAGCTAACAACATGGGGGGGAAATAACTACAACATAACAAAAGTAGTCATAAAACATTAGAAAGTACACAACCAAACGGAACAATTTCCACATAAATCATGAAGAGATATAAAATAACTATACAAAGAAGCAACAGCAACAAACTCCCTCACTCCCACAAAATATGCTCCCATCTCCCGGAAAACCCCAAATACTGACAGTTTGGTCAGTGTGAGGGGTAAGGCTGAAAACTTCGGCAGGATGGGGTGCGGATGAGTATGCGCCTAACTTCAGGTGTCCATACTTCTAGGTGAAGAAGTGGTTTATGTATCAAAGGAAAGGGTAAAGACTGTAATTCAACGTAGAGCCTTTATACTTTTTTAATCTGGCCTGGCGTGTATTCACAAAGGCTGTTAATGAGAACCATTAATGTAGACAGCATTAGGAGTCTGGGGAACTTCTTTCTGCCCTATAGATTGAACAAAACCTGAGCCTGGATATTTCCCAGCAGGGCTACGAGGCATTTTGCTGTACGTATATTGGCTCTTAATGGTTGGGGTTAAGGAAGCAGAAGGAAAGTGATGTATTTTAGTATATGAGTTTATTGATTGTTTTTTAAAATGTGCTGTGACCTATGCTGAGCTCTTTGGCTGGGGGCAAGCTGCAAATCCAATAAATCAGTAGTGGGAAACATTTTTCTGCCCAAAGGCCACATTCCCTTCTGGGGTCCACATACCAGTGATAGGTGGGGCTGGAGGAAAAAGTTGGTAGAGCAAGGAATTTCAGTTTTACCTTTGTATAGTACACTAGTTTCTACACACACTTAAACATCTCTCTGTCTTCTATCCAGGTAAGCATAAACCATTATCAGAGTTCAAAGACACATTCTAGTCACTCAAAAGCACCTAAAGAGTGTGTGATTCAAAGGCAGTGAGGGATGTGGCCTGGAGAGATGAAGAAGAAGAAGAGTCTCAAAGCGGCTAACGTTCTCCTTTCCCTTCCTCCCCCACAACAAACACTCTGTGAGGTGAGTGGGGCTGAGAGACTTCAGAGAAGTGTGACTGGCCCAAGGTCACCCAGCAGCTGTATGTGGAGGAGCGGAGACGTGAACCCGGTTCCCCAGATTACGAGACTACCGCTCTTAACCACTACACCACACTGGCTCTCTGAGGAAGAATAGATGGTCTGAGGAGAGTCCCAAGGGTCAGGCAGGCAGGAGTGCATTTGGCCCCCGACCTGAGGTTTCCAAGCCCTGTAATAAATCAGTAACAATGTAATTGCTAAAAACTACACATCCACCTGGTTTATCTGTAGATTGACTATCACTGATTGTCCCACACTTTTGTCTTCTCAAGGGGTTCCTGATTTCAGCCTTCGAGTGGCCCTTCAAACCCTGTTAAAAGAATACTGTGAAGTGTGTAAATCTCCAAAGGAGAGCAAGGTTAGCAGTTTCCTGCAGGCGGCAAAGGCGCGTCCCAGGAGGAAAGCCAGGAAGTACCTGTATGCAGTAGGTAAGAATCCTGTCTCCTCATTAGCATTTCATGTCTCTTCAGAACCTGAACTGCTGGAGAAACGCTGCATGAGAAGAGCCTGTGGAGCTGCTAATGGTGCCTGCCCTCTCTGTTTTTTGAATAGGTGGATATACTCGCTTGCAGGGAGGCCGTTGGAGTGACAGCAGAGCTCTCAGTTGTGTGGAGCGTTTTGACACTTTCAGTCAGTACTGGACTACTGTGTCTTCTTTGCACCAGGCTCGAAATGGGCTGGGAGTTGCAGTAGTCGGAGGAATGATCTATGCTATTGGAGGTAAGGGCAAAGAATTGCATTTCTGGGGGTGGGGGATAGACTGTTCTTTAGTACTTGCCACAGGTCTTTCTTATTATTCACTTAGTGGAAGGAACTCGCCGGAGACAATATGTAGCATTCTAAAGCCACAGTATACAAAAGGTACAATGATGTCCTGAGTTTGACAGGGAGAATATCTGGGCCTTGCCCTTTGGGATTCCCGGGGTTTGGGGACTCTGGTACAGTCCATTTCCCCAGACTTCTCCAGTCCTTGCACCACGCAGACATAAACCCATTCATTGTCTTGCTAACATGTTGCAGACATTCATAGGTATGTAGTCAAACACACAGATGTAGTTCCACTCACATATAGGGTTATCAAAGTAAAATGATCAATGACTTTTCTCAGTGTCCCATTGTACCTTCCACCCCTGAAGATCTCTTTTTTCTGGAGGAGACTGAGTGAACCCCTGTACTTCTTTCAGGGTGGCAGGAGGAAGAGGAAGAAAAAACTTTGATCCACATTTGCTTTCACCTTCCTGAAGCCTACATATTTTTGTATTATCATCTCTCACACTTGCATAGTACACACACAAACCATGGTTTAGTGCTATATAGATGAGTTTGAGTGATGCATGAGCTTGAGTGCTTCTCCCATGGAGTTTAGGTCCTGGCTTAAAACAAATTCTAATTATCTGGTTTTGTAACTGTGGTTTGGAATTAGCATATTACAAATCTTAAGTTTGTTTTAAATCAGGATCCCTGATTCACACATTACACTAAGACAGGATTCTGTAAAAGTTTAACTAAATTTAGCAGAAGGACATCTCCTTACTGCATTGGGGGTGGAGGGTGCTGAGTGTGTGAGCTGGTTCTCAGCTCCTTCATTCTGATCCACATAGCACTAAACCATAGTTTTGCATTAAATGGTTTACTGTTTTGCATTAAATGGTCCCTGTTTTATTTATATATGCATATAAACAACTATGAAACCTACCAGAACTTTCTGTGTTGCCAAATAAACGTAGATGCTTCAAATGATCTTCTTTCCTGTTCTACAGCCACTACTACTAAAAATACAATCGCTTGTGGTCATTCAATGGCAGCTGCTTTTTGTAGGTTTAAGGAAATGTAGGAAGCTGCCTTATACTAGGTCAGACTATTTGTCCACCTAGTCCAGTTCCACTCTAGTTCTCCCGACTTTCTGGTGGAGAGAGGTCTTTCACATCACCTGCTACCTCATCATTTCAACAGGAGGTACCAGAGATTTGAACCAGGAATCTTCTGCATGCAAAGTGTTTTCATTTATAAACTGGAACACCAGGCACTCATAGGAGGCATTGCATCCAAAAGTGGAGCTGTGCCTTATCTTAGTTATACTTGTTAAGGATGTGGTAAAGTTCCTGCCAAAAGTGAAAACTCTAAGTGCATCTGTAGTATAGACTACTGCTGTGTGAAATGAAAAGTTTTGTAAATACTGTTAACTGTTGAAGCATTCCATCCTGTGCTTGCAGGATACTCACTGTCCTATTAATTAACATCCTGCCATTGCTGTTCCTGCTGCATGCTTTTCTTCCTTTTGCCATTTAACGCCTCAAACCTTTCGGTAGTTAGAATTTTGCAGAAATGCAATTATTGCATATTACTTAAAGAAGATGGTATGATTTACATTTTCCTTTATGCTGGATAACTTGTATTTTGGAGATAAAGTCATACCAGTTTTGACTGGTGGTACCTGTGCATCAGAGAACTCATTTAGAAATTGGGCATTGGGGGAAGGAGAAGACCTTTGGCTTCAGAAATGAAGCATTGCATCTTGCAACTATGCTAAGATGCTCAAATGGATGAACTATTCTGCTATTAGTTGATCGATATATTGAAGAGATAGCATACAAAAGATGTTTTAACTTCTCTATGTTCTTGCCTCTCTTCTAAGGTGAAAAAGACTCTATGATATTTGATTGTACTGAACGTTACGATCCTATTACTAAACAGTGGGCAGCTGTAGCATCTATGAACCATCCTCGCTGTGGACTTGGAGTGTGTGCTTGTTATGGTACCATCTATGCTTTTGGCAAGTCCTTTGACTCTACAAAATCCATTACCTCCTTAAGCTAGGGGCAGAGTTTCTTTAGTGTTGTATACTATAGAAGATAGGAATAACACCCAAACGTGTATGGTAGCAACTAACTAGTAGCTTCTCTAGTTAAGTATCCTTTTTTCAGTAAAAAGATAAAGGGACCCCTGACCATTAGGACCAGTCATGGCCGACTCTGGGGTTGCAGCGCTCATCTCGTTTTATTGGCCGAGGGAGCCGGCGTACAGCTTCTGGGTCATGTGGCCAGCATGACTAAGCCGCTTCTGGCAAACCAGAGCAGTGCACGGAAACGCCATTTACCTTCCCGCCGGAGCGGTACCTATTTATCTACTTGCACTTTGACGTGCTTTTGAACTGTTGGTTTTTCAGTAGCCAAATGCAAATGCTTTCCTTCAGTAAATTCTTGAAGATTCCAAAGCCTGGAATATTTGTTGGTGACGTAGCTGAGAGCTGCCTTGCCTACAACTTGCTTGCTGTCCTGTTGGAGTCTCTAGACAGTTTGCAGTTAAATTAAGCTGCAGTCCTGTCCTCTGGCTTGCAGCAGCAGGGCTTGATGGGGTGGTGCAGCCAGTGCTGCATCTATAGCCCTGGAAAGTAGAAATGCAGAAAAAAAGCCCTGAGGGGACAAGGGAAAATGTGCAAGAATAAATCTTGGCTCAGTGAAGATGCCTGGATTGGGCAAATTGTTATCATGTGATAGCAGCAGGGTTGGCTCAGGATCCAATGGATCCCATGCTGGCTCAGCCCCTTCCACATTTGAGTAGGATTCAACGCTAGCTGTTGCTAACAGAGATAGTGAGATAACTCATGCAGCAGAAGTTGCCCCCAGTTACTGTCACCACACAGAGGCAGCTTATGGTCCAAAATAGTTTACTGCTGCAGAAAATCAGGCTTCAGTAATACAGCCCAGGACAGCCTGTAGGCTTTGTAGATAGAGATATGTACAAATAGAAAACATTTATGTTGCTCTAGCAATCTGGCTTTCCAGATGTTGGGTTCCAGCTTCATCAGCCCTAGCCACCTTTACATTAGACAGCCTTTTTGGCTCAGCTGCCATTGTAGCTGCTTCAAGGAGATAGAAATATTCACAATGTTTTCTATTCCTTGCCTTCAAACGTACTCTGGTTTTCAGGAGGCTGGGTTGGAGCAGAGATTGGCACCTCGATTGAACGTTTTGATCCTGAAGAGAATAGCTGGGAAGTGGTGGGCAGCATGGCTGTGCCGCGCTACAATTTTGGGTGCTGTGAAATGCAAGGTGAGTGGGCTTGGATACAGTCATACCTTGGGTTAAATATGCTTCAGGTTGAACTCTTTCAGGTTGTGCTCCTTGGTGACCCGGAAGTAACGGAACATGTTACTTCCAGGTTTCGCCGCTCGCGCATGCGCAGACGGTCAAAATGACATCACACGCATGCGTGGAAGTGGCAAATCACGACCCGCGTTCGCTTCAGGATGCAAACGGGGATCCGGAACGGATCCCGTTCATATCCAGAGGTACCACTGTATTTGAATAATTGTTGTTTACTGTTAAAACTGTCACAGACTACCCTTGGGCTGGTTTGGCACTCCAACTTGTGGTAAACCTTGCAGCGAGATTGCGGATGGGGACAGACTATCGGCAGCACGTAACTCAGGTGCTCAAAAGCTTGCACTAGCTAGCCCATAGGCTATCAGGTCAGGTTCATGGTTCTTGTATTAATTTACAAGGCCCTTAAATTGGTTCCAGGATACTTCAAGGCTTGTGGAGTGTTCTAGGGGCCAGGTAGAGAGACATGGAAGGCTGCTTGTGGTATACACACTTACCTCAAGTCCCATTTGAATTTAACTTACTTCTGAGTAGGCATGCATAGAATTGAGGTGAGCATTTGGAAAAATTGATAACCTAACAAGTGGTGTTCTATCTTGAAGGGCATTGAGCAAACTATGTGCAACAATTTTGTTGCATTGTGCAAAAGAGCTTATAGTTTAAAAAGCAACTTCAAACTGCAATCCACAACCCACTCATTCAAGAACAGTCCTAATAAGGAAGACCATTGAAATTCTTAGAATCATAGAATCATAGAATCATAGAGTTGGAAGAGACCACAAGGGCCATCGAGTCCAACCCCCTGCCAAGCAGGAAACACCATCAGAGCACTCCTGACATATGGTTGTCAAGCCTCTGCTTAAAGACCTCCAAAGAAGGAGACTCCACCACACTCCTTGGCAGCAAATTCCACTGTCGAACAGCTCTTACTGTCAGGAAGTTCTTCCTAATGTTTAGGTGGAATCTTTTTTCTTGTAGTTTGGAACCATTGCTCCGTGTCCGCTTCTCTGGAGCAGCAGAAAACAACCTTTCTCCCTCCTCTATGTGACATCCTTTTATATATTTGAACATGGCTATCATATCACCCCTTAACCTCCTCTTCTCCAGGCTAAACATGCCCAGCTCCCTTAGTCGTTCTTCATAAGGCATTGTTTCCAGGCCTTTGACCATTTTGGTTGCCCTCCTCTGGACACGTTCCAGTTTGTCAGTGTCCTTCTTGAACTGTGGTGCCCAGAACTGGACACAGTACTCCAGGTGAGGTCTGACCAGAGCAGAATACAGCGGCACTATTACTTCCCTTGATCTAGATGCTATACTCCTATTGATGCAGCCCAGAATTGCATTGGCTTTTTTAGCTGCCGCGTCACACTGTTGGCTCATGTCACGTTTGTGGTCAACCAAGACTCCTAGATCCTTTTCACATGTACTGCTTTCAAGCCAGGTGTCCCCCATCTTGTATTTGTGCCTCTCATTTTTTTTGCCCAAGTGCAATACTTTACATTTCTCCCTGTTAAAATTCATCTTGTTTGTTTTGGCCCAGTTCTCTAATCTGTCGAGGTCGTTTTGAAGTGTGATCCTGTCCTCTGGGGTGTTAGCCACCCCTCCCAGTTTGGTGTCATCTGCAAATTTGATCAGGATGCCCTTGAGTCCATCATCCAAGTCGTTGATAAAGATGTTGAATAAGACCGGGCCCAAGACAGAATTGGGAATTCTGGGAATTACTAGGCTGCAGATTAGTCCACAGTGCATGTTTTCTAGAAATCCTTGAATACCAACAGTGCTGGTGTGGCATAGGTATAATAGAAATTCCTTGCATTTCCAGGTTTAATTTATATTGTTGGGGGCATCAGTAATGAAGGAATAGAACTGTGTTCTGTCGATGCCTATGATCCAATATCTAAGCGCTGGTCTGCACTCCCTGAAATGGGCACCAGAAGGGCATATCTGGGTGTGGCTGCTCTGAATGACTGTATCTATGCTATTGGAGGATTGAATGAGTCTGAAGATGCTCTTCCAAGTGTTGAGAAATACTCCTTTGAAGAGGTAGGTTTCAGTTCCCACAAATCAGATTCCAAGGTGTATTCGTTGTTTATGTTGGTTTGAAGTAGTTTGTCTCATTGATAGGTACAAAGAAATGAACTTATCAGTAATGCGTTCACCAGTCCCCCAATGCAGCTGAAGTCGTATGTGTGTGTGTGTAAGGTTATGTTCAGATGCACATAGTTAAAGCAATGAACCTGATGTTGGCCTATACTTAGACTTCTCAACTGAATGACGTTCAGGAATATCCAGTTTTCCCTGTTTTCATAAGAAGCCAACTAGGTAGCGTATTAATTGACTGGTTCTTGTGGCAGCCATGAAGCCACTCATCTGTGCAAAGTGTCCAGAGCAATATTTTAAGTCTAAGAAAACCAGATTGCTTCCGGGGGGTGTGTGTGCTTAAATAGATAAACATACTAAGCAGGGAGAGAGGGGGAAGTAGAGCTCCTTCCACAGCAGAAACTTTCACCTGCTGTTGGAGGTTCTTATGTCTATATATAGCCTAAGGGTCCTACTTCCCAGGTAATAAGTAGGCTAGTAACTATAAAATCTCATCCCACTATGCCAAGTAGTAACTAATGGGGGTTACAGTCCTTCTGTTTTCCTGTTGTGACACCATAATACACTTGCCTTTGAATGTGCAGATATTCCTTTCCCGCCCCCCATCTTGTTTTTACTCAGAATTAATTTGAATAATTGCCACCCCCTGGCTCTGTACTTAGGCTCATTTGGAGGGAAGGATAGAAAAGAAATGCACAGCAATAATAGTAAACAGTAGTAGTAAACCCATGGGTATAGGGCAGGCACCCCCAAACTCAGCCCTCTAGCTGAGCCACTGGTCCTGTTAGCTAGGGATGATGGGAGTTGTAGTCCCAAAACAGCTGGAAGGCAGAGTTTGGGGATGCCTGGTATAGGGCAGTATATTAATAAAAATCATGACGACGATGAATTGGAATTCCACTACTAAGAATACGGTGAATGGTCAGTTTAACACAGACCTTCCTACAGTTTATTTACACCTGCTAACTAGATTTAAAGTACATCTCTGGAGAGGAACATACTACATAGAAAACATATTTTTGCTTGTTTGTTTCATTTATTAGGAGAAATGGGTAGAAGTTGCTTCAATGAAGGTCCCAAGAGCTGGAGTATGTGTTGTAGCTGTGAATGGCCTCCTTTATGCCATTGGAGGAAGGACTGCTAGTTATGATTCATCTGCCCCAGTAACATCAGATTCTGTGGAAGTTTATAATCCGCATTTGGATACTTGGACTGAAATTGCCAACATGATCACCAGCCGCTGTGAGGGAGGTGTGGCCGTGCTCTGAAGTACAGAACACTTAAAAACAGCTAAGATTGGGGAGTGGATTTTCAAGTGTTCTCGGAATGGTGACAGTTTGGGCTAGAGACTTCTGTTCACAGGCTCTACTGAAACCGTATGCTTCTCCATGTGGAACATAAACTTCATGGGTGATTCTGCCAGTTTGTTGATGGTTGATTGCTGCCCTTGACACTTGGGAAACCGTCTGCTGTTCATCACATGCCAAGACACAATCAGAATGCAGTTGCTGTATTTGAAGTGGAGAAGGTTGAAATTGTCCTAACCACATTACTTCTTAACGGGGATCCTAAGCAATAGTTTTATTCTCATGAAAATCCATTACATTATTTATTTATGAGCAGACGTTGGCTTTCCATAGCCTAAATTAGTTTCCTTGGAGAAATGCAACTAAATGATGGAGCTATTATTTACATACTTGTTTGGGACTTTTGTTTTAGCTGCTCATTGCCTTTAGGAATAAGTCAAACTTGCTTACAAAATGAAAGTAGTTTACATCTCACTCTTATTTATTTATTTATTTATTCATACATACATACATTCATTCATATGCCACCTCTTTCCCTGATGGAACTCAAGACAGATAAGAATATTCCATTCCCTGGCTCATGTTGGGTATTAAGAATCTGCCCTTGGCTTTGGGCTTTTGTTCCACATATGCATACTTAGCTATGTAGGACTGTTTAAAACAGGAGACAACTGGAATATTAAAAACCAAAAACAAATCTGTCTTCACATTTCCTTACAGGCTGCACCATGTGACTTCCAAAGGATCCACATCATGCCCTGTGCTTCCATGGTAAAGCAAATAGTTAAAAGTAGTAAAAACAAGCACAATAAAGGAGTTGGATGAGAGAGGAAAATGGCAGTAGCAAAATGAGGTAACATCATATGGTAGCCTACCAGTTCATTTATTATATTATAAATGCCTTTTCCATCTTTGTAGCGCCTTACCCCATACACAGTTACATCTGTGGAGAAGCATCACTATTTATGGCTGAGTACTATTACCATGTCAGTTGAAAACAGTTCCCTGCCTTATGACACACAAATCTATTTCTCCTTTGTGAGGCACTGGGTGTGCTGGGCCGGTGTCTTGCCCCAGTAATGCACTGGATGACAGCCAACAAACTGAAGCTCGATCCAAAGAAGACTGAGGCAACTTAGACCAAATGGCTGAGAGGATGGGGTTACACTCCCTCTGAAGGAGCAGGTACATAGCTTGTGGGTACTCCTGGATCCTTTGCTGTTGCTTGAGGCTCAAGCAGCCTTGATGGCACAGAGTGCCTTCCATCAGCTTTGGCTGGTGGCTCAGCTGCGCCCCTAACTTCTGTTGTCTATACTTTGGTAACCTCTATGTTAGATTACTGCAATGCCTAATACATAGGGCTGCCTCTGAAGACGAATTCAGCTGGTGCAGAATTTGGCGGCCAGGTTGCTCACTGGGGTATATTACACAGATCCTAGCCCAACTGCTTTGGCTGTCAATTAGCTTCTGGTCCCAATTCAGAGTGCTGGTTTTGACCTATAAAGCCTTAAACGGCTCAGGACCACAAAATACATGAAGGACTGCTTCCCATATACAGTGGAACCTCTATTTGCGACCATAATCTGTTCCGGAGGTCCATCCAGAGGTTGAAACAGGTTGCTGGGAGAGGCGCCGTTGTGCGCAAGCGATTGCCCACTTCTGCGCATGTGCAAATGGCGATTCACTCCTGCACATGCACAAACAGCAGCAAACCCACTGGTTACTTTCAGGTTTGCTGCGGTTGCGACTTGGAACAATCGTAAGAGGCGGTGGTAAGTAGAGGTTCGACTGTACTGTCCCAGACTCCACGTTCATCTGAGGCCTTTCTCCGTGTGCCTCCACGTGGGGTTTGGAGGGTGGCAACACAAGAACAGGCCTTTTCCTCAGTAGCTTCCCATTTGTAGAATGCTCTCCCTACAGAGCTTCACCTGGCACCTTCATCTTTAGACACCAGACAAAACTTAACTCTTCAACCAGGCTTTTGGCCGATTAATATTCTATAGCCTTTTAAATGTGTTTGTGGGAAGGAGGGATTGTTTTGTTGTTTTTGTTTATTTACATCCATTTTTACCTTGTATTTTATCCTGTGAACTGCCCTGAGATCTTATGATGAAGGGCGGCATATAAATCTAATAAATAAACAAATAAATAAAATACATGCAGGTCCCGCTATTGGGACACTAATTATCCAAAATCTGAGTTATCAGAACCCAAAGGACTATACCTAAACCTTGTTGTCTAAACAGCTGATTGAGATATCCAAAAAGCCATTGTTTGTCTACTTCCCTACCTATTTCTAAGGAGAAATTGGACAAATTGGAGCAGGAGAAATCAGACAAATCATTTTTTCCTTTGTTTGACTTTTGCTGGCTGGCTACAGCAGTTTGGGGCAGAAACCAGGGAGGGAGTTTGGACAAATCACAGATTAGAAATGTTCCCATAGGAAATAATAAAAATCAGCTTGTTATGTAAGCACTCGCCTAACAGTTTCCTGGGAATAGAAAGCAGGACTTGTGTGTACTTTTATCACAGTCTAACCATCCTTAACTAGAAGTCCCATTTATGTAGTACTAAATATGAGGAGCTTCCAGACTGGCTGTTTACTGAACATCCATCCCAATACATTTGCACAGAGGTTGAACCATTACTACCAGCTAGTGGTTGCTATTGCAGGCTTCCGAGTTAGGAGTCCACTGATCAGGATTTAGCAGAAAGCAAGTTCCATTAAAACAAGAGATTTACTGCCATTTAACAACTGTAGTATTAATTACATAACATAATTGTTATTTAATAATGGCTAGTAATAATTCACCCACAGCAGTTTTTAAAAACTGTGAAAGGGGAAAATATTTTACTCACTAAGAATTAGCCTATATAAACAGCAGCATACAACTTGTAGCTTAAAAAGCAATGGATGGATGGCAATTGAACAGCCTGTGGAAAACGCAATGCAGTTAGTACATCTTCTAGCTGAGCATCCTAGAAGTATTTAAAACCACAAGAATTGGATGGCTATTGAAGTTTCTGAGCGAAACTGGACATTTGTGGTGTTCTTTCAATATTCAGTGTGTATCAGAACATTCTACATTATCAAGAAGTCTCCACAAGTCTTATCTCTGGTATAACATTCAAAGAAGTAATTTTCTTGTACAGGGAGAGAGATGTGCTCCACAGCAGTGGCTGAGCCACCTAACCCCGGAAGAAGATGCCCTAACTCATCTTTGCGCATTAGAGCAGAAACATTACACACCTCTACTAAATTGTAACTAGCAAATTCATCTTAGGTCTTCAGTATCCACCCTTCCATGGAGCTTGTTCTTCTTTCAGTCCATAAATTCAGCCATAAGTTCATAAGCAGAGAAGTCAACCAACCTTTTCTCATTCCCTCACAGTAGTCTTCAGAGGGGAAAACATGTAAAACAGATTATGAAAATGGTTAAGGAGAGAGGTCCCCTCTCACTGGACAGGCCAATGCATTTTGGGTTGTTTATTTCAATACTTTTGTTTCACTTGCATCACGACTTAGTCGTTTCTCTGGATACGTGTTTGCAAGACATAGTGTGGTAATCAGAGAAACTGTGGCTACTATAGTCAGGACTGCCCTCATGGCTTTAAACCATCTGGGATAGGTGGGAAGAAGACTAAGATCATAATGCAAGGCTATCCCTAACCCTATTATAAGCATGAGTCCAGCTTGAGTGAGGTCATCTTTGAAAAGCAAAGTAAACCAGGCAAGTAGTGAAGGAACAACACTGTTAGCCAGATTAATCCAATCAGGACTGGCAGGACTGCCTTCTGGCAAAGCAAATCCCCATCTGATCCCTCCTAGGAAAGATAGTATAGATGCACCATATGCAATCTGAGCAAACACCAACTCTGGGTAGGAGACCTTCTGGATAGCCATTAACAATGGCACTGAAACAAAGGGAATTAATCCTGCAAACCCCAAATACAGAGCAGGCTTTGGAGAGTCCTTGAGTGAGGGCATGTCATATCGCAACAAATCCAGCTGTCGCGGTTCAGGTTCCGGAGGTTGTTTCTTCTTCCAGCTGCAGCAGGAAGAATGGAAACCCTGTGCCTTGGTTATGCTGGCAGATGCCTGCCTAAGCAGCTGTGATTTCGGCAGCACAGCCAAAGGGACAGGAGAGCCAACTGCCTTACTCCTTCCAGGTTGCAGAAGTCTTTGAAGATACATCATCTGCAATTACAAATGCAAAAAGACATCACTCAGCCTTGTGGTAGCTTAAAGAACCAACTACAGTACTTCATACTTTTCAGAAGGACACTTCATGCATCTAATAAAGTGGACCATAGTCCATAAATGCTTACATCATTAAAATGTATTAGTCTTTAAGGTGCCATTTTCATCGTTTTTGCTTCAGTTCTTAATTGGGGCCTCTGCCACAGCTAAGTGTTAGCAATGAAGAGTGATTTATATTTCCATTTTTTATGAATTTGTCCAAGGGAGTAGGGTTCCCCACCACCACTTATGCATATTGGGAGGGATTCAACTAAGTTTTACTCAGGACAGATCCATTTAAAGTAATTAACTTAATCATGTTCATTAGTTTCAGTGGGTCTCCTCTAAGTAAAACTTAGCTGAACACTACCCATTATCTCTAGTTAAATCCCACCAACATATGAGAAACTTGCCTAGGCAAGACTTGTATATTCTTTAAATTTTACACTTCTAAAAAGCTGCAAAGTAACATTTATTTCCACAGACATATATTAAGGTAGCCTTCTTTCACTTCAGTGAGCAATGAGTGTTTCAATATATAGACAGGTCTTAAAAGCAAATGAAGATGCAACTGTTTTGGAGACATTTACCTTGGAAGGAACTTGAAAACAACATCGCTGTAGAAGGTGAAACATTTTCAGAGATTCTGAAAGATAGGGATGGTTAGCAAAATATGCTCTTGCATTACCTCACCTGAAGTATAATACATGGATAAGGGTGCAATCCACCACATTGCTGTGGCATGCTATGCTGATTCAATTTTCATCCAGCACTAGAACTGGTGGATTAAATTCAGAATATCCCAGAGACATTTGGGAGGTCAAGTCCCAGACAGTCCAGCAGTCAAAGCTGCTGTTTGATGTGTGAAATCATTCCCAACCATACCAAGCCAGTAACGGGAACCACATGGTACTGTGGGCTTGCAAGCCCTGCAGCAGTTGCACTATCTTTGCTCCCCAGTTATGTTGGGGATTTGGTGGAACTTGGCTGTGTATGTTGGTGGATGATGTCAGCAACAGTGGATAGCACCACAGACCTATTAAAACAAGATTAAAGTAGCACAGAAGCTAACACAGGTTTGTACCCAGTGCAGTGCTGAGTGAACATCCCATCAGTGTGAATGGAAATCTCTCCCCCTTTCCTTCCCCTGCATCTGCCTCAACCTTGCCCAAATCTGCCCTGAAGGGTTTGGGAAACCCCAGAACAAATGAAGGGGCATGCAGGGAGAATCCCATTGTTTAAGCAGGAATCTTGCGCTGATGTGCTGCTTGCTTAGTGCTGCACTGGATATAAGTCAGACAAGCAACAACATTCAAAACAAATCAGATACTATATGATATAGCTGCATGTGCCCATTTATTTCCCTCCCACCCAAGTTGCTCCAAGGTAAAGGCAATGCCGGAGGCAATACAAAGTTATTGCAACCTCTCATCAGTTAATACAACCCTGTAAAGAGAAGGCTCAGATTTTAAACATGTGTAACAAAGCCAAGTTTCTTAAAAGCCATTGTAGAATTTTAAGCCTGTGAACAAATCACGGGCCCTACCTAGTCCAATAGCCTGCTGCAGACAAGGTGTATCCCTAATAAATTTGTGCAAACTTTCTCAAAAGCAAAAGGTAACACATGCACGTTATGCACTTCCTCGCATGCAGAACCGCACTCTTCCGGGAATTCACTCTCCCTCCTTTCTCTAAGCATCCGGTCCCGCCAATACTTTGCTTTTCCGCGAGTTTCTCCCACGTCCCGCGCCTGTCACAAACCCATAGAGCCTCACCCTTTAGTAGCAGGGGGAAATCGAGGGCGTTGCAAGGGGCTCCCGGTGGGCACTTTGGGCTGTAGTATCAACCTAGTTGCTCACTAACTTTCACCTCTAAGCGGCAGACACAATAAACGCGACTCGCAGCCTTTGTAGATTCTTACAGGAAGCTTTCCCACAATCCAAAGCCTTTGGATTTGTTTTGTTTCGTTACAAAAACGTGCTTGGTAAAATTGTCCCGGGTGCGGAAACTGACTCTGCCTTCCCAGCGCAATTCGCGTTGTCCTAGCTTTGCTCCAAAATCAGCCACTCTTCACATCAACCTAAACTCAATCCACACTCCGCCTGGGGAAGGGGCGTTTCCTGTCCCCTGCTTTAATTCCGCCGGGTGCGCGTGCGTCGCGCTTAGTCTCTCGGCTTGGAACAGAGGCGAGACTCCCGCCCTTGCGTACTAAAAGTAACAACGCACGAGCGGATCCTCCTCCCCGTGTTTAATGGCGCTGCAAGGCCAAAATGAAAGGCCCTATTGCCGCCATCTATAGGCAACAACGTTATTGCACTTTCCTACACTTTCCCATAAATCCTTGTACAGTACTAGCTAGATCAGGGGTCAGCAAACTTTTCTAGCAGGGGGCCGGTCCACTGTCCCTCAGACCTTGTGGGGGGCCGGACTATATTTTGGAAAAGAAATACGAATGAATTCCTATGCCCCACAAATAACTCAGAGATGCATTTTAAATAAAAGGACACATTCTACTCATGTAAAAACACGACCATCCACAGGCCGGATTTAGAAGACGATTGGGCCGGATTTGGGCCTTAGTTTGCCTACCCATGAGCTAGATCCCAACTCAACTTCTCCATAAGAAAAATAATCCACATCCAACTACATCTCTACAGTCCTCAAAATAACCATCCTTTCACCAGAGTTCCCACAGTGTGAGCTGAACAAAGTATAACCATAACTACTCCCTCTAGCTTTCAAAAAAACATAAATAATCCCTACAAGGGCAAGTTCCATCCACACAAACTATACCAGACACCTGCACATTCCTGGCCATGAGCCAGTAAACTGAACATTCCAACTCCTTATCTCAAGGCCAAACTTGTTATGTCTTGGAGCACCTCAAAACCTGACAAGATGAAGATCCAGCCTTCCCTTCTTAATTTAACTGGCACCTCAATCTGCTCAAGGCATGTCTTCCCTGAGAATTGCAATGTACTTGGGCAGAACTCTTCAAACATTTTGGTAATGGAAAGTGGCAGATTGCTCCTATGTAAGAAGTCTTTGGTGGCACTCCCTGACTCTGCTTAGGACTGGGCTCCAAATATTTGAGGTTAACATAAGGTTACAAGATGTCCCCGTTTCCCAGGGACATTCCCCGGATTTGAAGTTGAAAAGTGTCCCCAGATTCATTGAAAAAAAAATCTGTTAACCTTAGGTTAACGCATAGAACAAATAGAATTTAAGGACACATATAAAAGGTAGGGGACGCGGGTGGCGCTGTGGGTTAAACCACAGAGCCTAGGACTTGCCAGTCAGAAGGTCGCCGGTTCGAATCCCCGCGACGGGGTAAGCTCCCGTTGCTCGGTCCCTGCTCCTGCCAACTTAGCAGTTCGAAAGCACGTCAAAGTGCAAGTAGATAAATAGGGACCGCTCCGGCGGGAAGGTAAACGGCGTGCGCTGCTCTGGTTCACCAGAAGCGGCTTAGTCATGCTGGCCACATGACCCGGAAGCTGTCTGCGGACAAACGCCGGCTCCCTCAGCCTATAGAGCAAGATGAGCACGCAAACACAAAGTCGGTCACGACTGGACCTAATAGTCAGGGGTCCCTTTACCTTTACCTTTATAAAAGGTAGGTCTGAAAAATATTCCCAGGGAATCCTCCACTCAGTAGGTGGCAATCGCACAGTCTCTTCACAGCTGTAAGAACTGCAGCCTGTTACTCAAAGATAAATACTAATCTGATCTGCTTACACAGACATGAGTCTATGCATGCTCCAGTTATACCGAAGAGCTAAAAATTCTAAATACTCTTTAACTACTGTCTCCTATAAGTCAGAGCAGGTGGTCATTAAGCCAATGGGAAGGAAGGTATTCCAGAAGTTAACCCCAAGTGATGCTCAGGCATAGCTGGTGTTATTAAACGGACTATAAATGGTGACCACAGTACCCTTGTGAGTTGAGGCTGGTGATGGTAGGCTGTATGCCTGAGTCCCTCTGATTTAATTTTTCATTACCTACAGCCAGTGCTTTTTTTTAAAAAAAAAAAGTTTAGGGGTGCTCTCATTTGGACTCAATAAAATTACCATTCTATAGTTCAAATCGGAAAAAATAAATACAGTAAATGGACAAAAGTACAAAGATTCACAAAATGTTTAGGGGTATGTGTACCCCTTCGTCCCCCCCCCCCAGAAAAAAGCACTGCCCACAGTACACAGCACACATGTGCATAGCGTACACACTTATCCCCCACCCCCTGCAAATAGGCTATTAAAAAGGCAGTCAGTGGTAATGAGGTGGCCTGACAGGGAGGTCCCATAGCCTGCGATTGGGCTTGTGGTTCCCCAACCTTGGTCAAGGAGGTAAAATCTTTACAGAACACACTCAAAGCCACAATAATAGAAGATCAGCTAAAATTTGTAGCACAGATCAGTTTCACACTGACATCTGGTTAGCCAGTGTGGGAAAATACTGCTGGATTAGATAGGCCTTGAGTCTCAACCTGAATGGCTCTTCTTATGTACCTACTTGATGTTTTTACACACAAGTTGTTATGTATCCATTCATATACACTGTATATACCATAAATAAGATACAGTAGATATCAAAATGATATTAATTAAGTTATGTATCATTTCTGCTATGCTAATTCTCTGGTTTGCTCTTCATGTTGAGTCTTGTTGCTGCTGTCTCATCCTGCCTTGCAATGAATAAGGAAGTGTGAAAGAGAGAAAGGGAGATTCAGTATTTGAAGGGAACAGTTACATCATACAACTATTTCTGTCCATGAAATATACCGTACTTTTGAGTGCTGAAAGTACTGTAGAAAGCGCTGAACATTTTTTTTAGGGGGGGGGAATATTATAGTAACTTCTACACATAAATTCATGTTTCACAGCATATCTCACATTACACTCTTTCTAGCTTCATTTGATCTTTATGGTTTGTGACTGTATGTATAATAATATTTGTATTAATCAGGCAGCCATAATATATTAGTTCTTTCCCCCATTAATTTCTCCTTTACTTTCAGTAACCTAATTTTCCCACCCCATGTTTCATAGCTTTATGGATTGTACACCACTGAAATTAATTAGCTCTGCACAACACACCAGGAATCAGAATAACAGGGAGAAATATACAGGAGTAACCAAAGAGCTAGCATCTTTTGCCTGTCTCTATGGCAAAATAAAGCCAACCGCATGTAGTCAGCATTGTGTCAACATAAAGGAGTATAAAGCACCGGATCTGGCAGCTGCTGCTGTTTTTGCAGTTTCAGTTTTCTGCATTTGCAAACAAAGATTAGGCAAAGTTTATGTCTTTTTTTCCCCCTCGTTCAAAATTATTTGTTGTAATGCTATTTATTCTAATCCTAAATCTGTTTTGGAGGGCACGACTGGTTTGTCTCTTTTCCTTCCTGACAGTTAGCTATTGTCATGTAAGGTTTACCTGACAATACCTAATTATTTACTCTATAGAGTTGACCCACTTTAATCAGTGAGAGCATAGTGGAATCAGAAGACTGCAGCCTTTCTGGAGTCTGTCACTGCAAATTAGTTTGCTTGGCCCAGTTACCTAGATTTTGCTGTAGAAGAATGCATAAATTGCTTTGGCTACATTTCTTTCGGCCTGGTTTATGCACACGAACGAAAAAGTCTGGTTAGATAAAGTTGCTATTGAATTCCTGAGAATCATTATTAAAATTTAAGTAGCCTGTGGTGGGGCTGTTTGCACCACTGGGCTCGCGGTCGCTGATAAATAGAAAACTACAGACATACAAATGTTTCGGAAAGCTTTTTCTTTTCATTCCTATCAGCAATATTAGGCAGGCCTGCGCGCTTCTCGGTGGCGGAATGCCTGCTTGTTCCACCGGCTTAAATTATTTGGGAGAATAAATGAGTGCCTGGCGCTTTAAGAATGAAGAGACTTCAGAGCCATGGCTGGAGATAAGGGCGAAGGAGGAAGAAGTGAAGTCTATAATGTATTCGGGCAGCAGGACGTTAGCGTGCGGGGAAAGCGCACAGCATCACGGAAGTAGCTGTGAAAGGCTGGTTTGCCTGCAGCCTCCGATAACACAACCAGGAGGATACACGCTCACGCATGCGCAGAGCAGAAATGGAAGGCGCGCGAGAGCCCTGAGCAGCCCCTTTGGTGGGCGGCACGCGAAAGACTACTTCGCCTGGCTCGGACGAGCCAGAGCACGAGCGGCGGAAAGCGAGTGCGCGTGCGCCCCGGTCTTTTGGCACGGGCTGGGCCCAGGTGGGTGTGTTTCCCCCTCTTCCCCCCCCTTCGCACGCGTGAGTAGCCCCGCCCCCTCCGGCCCCCGGCCGGGCTGGGCCGGGCAGCCATTTTGGGCAGAGCTTTGTTATGGTTCGGTGTGGGGAACTCAAGCGACACAGAGAGTGAGGCGGGAGGGGGCGAGTGGGGCCTGGTCCCGTAAGCACGGCCTTGTGTGGAGAGAAGGGAAGAGGAGCTGGACTTGAGGCGGCGCTGAGCGGCAGCCAGCGGCCTTTGGGGAGAGAGTAAGGTAGGGAGCGGGCAGGGGGAAGCCCAGAACAGGCGAGGGGGCGGGAGCATAAACAAGTGGAGGTTCTGTTGCAGGAAAGAGCCGAGGGGGCGGTGGAGGCCCTGCGGGGTCGCTGGGCGGCCGGAGAGTTGCTCGGGGCAGTTGTTGGTTTGCGGAAGCGCTCGGGACGAGGGGCATCGCGGAGAGGTGCTTGGCAAGGGTTGGGGGGGCAGGGAGGCGGCGATAGCTAATAAGAGGGTAATGGGGGGACCTGCTTGGAGGTGTCTGCGCGGGCAATTGGGGGGGGGGCAGGGGTGGAGACTGGAGGTGTGCGAGGAACGATCAGCTGGAGTAAAGAGTGAATAGCGGAAGGAGGAGGCTACGGTAGGCCTCTGGAGTGCAAAGTTGAGCAGGAGGTGCGGAGTGGCCAGGGCAGGCAGTCGGTGGCATGTGATTTTCAGGGCAGGTGGGAGAGGGTTTTTTTTGTTTTGTTATTTGTTGGCATGGGGGTGAAATGGATTTGGGGTTCCAGCGTGGGTATAGGAAGGGAGGGAGAAGCTGATCAAAGCAGTTGTGAGACTAGGCTAAGGTAGGGGGCGGGTCTGAAGTGGGGTAGGCGGGGGGGGGGGCTGTCGAGTAGGGCACAGGATTTTATAAAGTGCGAGGAGTTATTCTTTAGAGGAAAGGGGGCAAATGCTGGCTTGTTGGACAACTTGTAGACAGCTTGTTGGACAACTCGAGACAGTAAAGTGTGGTGGGTCAAAACTAGGAATATTTAAGTAAGAATGCTTGACTTGGCGTAGTTTCCCTATGGAACTGTTTTCGTTTTCTTTTTCACACACACCCGCCCCAAACAACAACAGCGACTCTGTGTTCAGGAACAAATATACAAGTGTCAGGACTGGATAATTATATCTTGCCTTCCATGCAGACTGCCTTGTAAAATCTAGTATTGTTGTTCTTGCTGAGCAGGCTGAGAAGGAGGGAGTTGACTTGTGGGTGTGTTTGTAGGGAGGTACAAATAGAGTATTTTGAATATTAAGGCAGAAGGAAGGCATACAGTATTATACTTGTGTAATACTTCTTTGCTGCATATGACTCAAGGTAAGGAGTAGTGTCAGATTCTGGCAGTTACTGGTAGATTTTTTTAATGCTTGAATGGAATGTGCACTTCGTGTGTCTTTCCTGTTGGCTATATAACTCTAGATACTGCTTGAAATTATGTGGGGGTGTGAAAACATTTTCCTTTAAAATTTGGGTAGCTGAGTTAAAATATAAATGTTAAATAGAATCTAGTGCAAATGTGGAAGTTGTTGTGTGTCTTAAAAGGATAGTTGCTTTGACTGTTCTGCACCAACATTCCTTGGGAAATAGGACAATTTGTCTATATGCCTTCTATGTAGAAGATAGCCTGGAGGAAACTGAACAATTCTTAACTTTTAAAGAGAATGTACTAAACTAGTACTTCAGCCTGATAACCTTAACAGTAAGAATTTGCATCTAGAGATCTATCAATAATACTTTAGTAACTTGTTTGACTTTTAGATGCAATAGAAAAAAAGAGTTCCAGTGACCAGTGTTTTCTTAGGGGTGGGAGAAGAGACCAGACTTATAAGTTCTACTTTTGTTTTTTTCTGGAACCCCAAGATCCATCAACCAGAGTTGGGTGCAAAAGGCATACTTAAAATTAAAGAATCTGAACCCAAGAATTTGTTTTTAGTACCAGACCTGAACTGAGCTGACAGTTCTTCCACACACATATCCACTCCTTGTTGCTCTATGCCACCCTATTTTCTTCATTTCAGCAATCTGATTTGTGCGTCTTGCTATTATTAAGCAATTGATAGTCAGAAATCATTGCCAAACTCCTGAAAATCACATAGATCTTCCATTAAATCCCCAATCTCTGCACCCCTGTCTTGGGTGATCATTGTCAGGGTAAGGATGAGAACTAAGTATATTATGAAAGGATAATAGAATTTTGCAATCATTTTGATAGGTACTTCATTTATATAAACTTGTACACACTTTTGCATGAGTCACATGGTGTTCTTTTTTAGATGTATCTCAAAGAGATTAGTGGGTTTGGGATTATTTGTATGTCAGCTAATACTTTTTAGTCGATTTACCATTTGCAATTCTCCCTTTCTGTACAACAACCATAAGTGAAATTTAACCTTACAGTCCAAATACTGAATGCTGCATTAACACTTCTGCTAATAGTAGTAGACAGATATGACTGTGGGTGGGGATTTTTTAATTAGATTTTGAGTTGTGTTGTCAAATTTCTGCTTCTGTTGTCATATACCCTACTGTAATGAGAAGTGGAAATAAGATTAGAAATTTTCTTAAATCCTGCAAAATATTAACATTGTCATGCTAAATGCTCTTCAAATATGTCCACCCAGTTAATAGTCTGCATTCCTATTCACACTAACTTCAAGCTGCATGTGTAGTGGAACTTCTGAGCTAACTGGCTTATTGCACAGTTTTGTTTTAGATACCTGAGTTAAACTCAAGTGCTTTGTACATAGTGAAGCTTATACAGAAACTCGTTTGACGCTTAGGCATTCTGGTGCTTGCTAGTTTTTCTGCCTCTGTAAATTAAGAGAAGAGTGTAAGCCTCACCACTCTGAAAGACTTCATTGCTCCAGAAACTTTGCCCTAGTAACAAATTGTCAATATTTCTGTACACAAGAGTAGCAGTGCAAAAACATTTAGTATTAGAAGAAACAACAGAACTGGAATATAATTCCCAAAGAGGATAGGTTTCCATTTAAGTTTCTAGAATTTTGTTAATGTTTAAGGAAAGAGATGAGAATGGCTATGTTGCATTCAAAGCAAGTACTGAAAGAGAAGCCAGTATTGCCTCACCAGTTGATTTGCATGGTATTTGGTAGCCTTTACTGACTTATGGACAACTGTTAAGGGGGAAGGAATGACTATTGTGAAAGAAATATGTTAGTTCGCTCTTTTGCTGCAACCTCTGTATTTTAGAAAGAACACTGTACTTTGAAAGGTTTTGATACTTCCCATCTCTCCACTTCCCCTTTCCCTACTCCTTTAGCTGTAAAAATAGTTGAGTACTATATGGTAAAGTCAAGCTAGATTGAGACCAATGTAATGCATTTCTAGGGCACACATTTCTTCAAAAAGGTGATGAGACTGCCTAATTTTTATTCTCTTTCCAGGCTCCTAACATGTCTCCTACAGTAGGCTGCAGCATGTTACTAATTTGTCATGAATAATGTTAAGCTCAGGTACTTGTAGCATAACCATATATCAGGGGTCGCCAACGTTTTTGGACCATTTTGAATGTTGAGAGAATGCTGATGGTGCCAGTTACAATATGGCAGCCACGGCGGAATGGCATGCCACAAAATTAGAGAAAGTGAAGATACATTTTCTGCCCCTGAGCAACCTCATGCTTACCGTGGGAAATCAGCTGTGGAGGTACTAATGTCAAAGGCACAACAGCCTTGTTTTCCCCAATGGCAGTTCTAAACCAAAGCATAAACTGCCATCCTGTATCTAGAACATAAATAGAACAAGCCCTATTTAAAAATGGAGAACAACTTCTGAAATAAACGTGTGTACTGTGCATATGGGGCCTATCACATTTTTTTGTAAAATGGTATAAATACGGCCTTGTAACATAGTTTCAAGTACCGTATTAGGTCAGAAGAAGAAATGCAAAAAAATTAAATTGTGGTGGTCTTAAAATCTAAGCTTTCTTTTTGAAAGACTGTAATATGTTTGATTCATGGTGGAAAGAAAATTCTGTTCTAGATAATAAAGAGAAACTCTGTGAAGGGTGAATTCCACTATGTATTTGATCAAACACGGGATTCACTCATAGCACACTTTAAAAAAAAAAAAAGATTTTGAAAGTATGTAATAGATGCTATGAACAATTAATGCAGATCTTTCATTGGCTTAATTTCTGGAGTGTACACAGATATTTTACAGCTGTGTGTGTTTGGAAATATGGAAAGTAGTAATTCAGGTTCAGGTGTAACTGAATTACAAAAAAATGGTTAGGTGTGTAAAATGGCTGACTTGTCTTCAATTTGTCTGACATGACTTTTTAAAGAATATATTGAAACAGACCGCTTTCATTTTAGAACTATAATACGTTGTTTGTTTTAAAAGGGGGAGACTCAAGACCACTTATTTCACAATGTATGGTGTTTATACCCAAATAATTGCATCTCCAAAATAGCTATGTATTTGTCCAGGCATTTAAACTTGCCCATACCAAAATTGGAGCTTACTTGCAGCCCATTATGGGTTGAATCCAGCAACCATTGGATAAATAGAATGACTTCTGCTCCTGCAGTGGAATGTCTCCTCCCCATGACCCCCAAATCTGAGGTAGTGGGTTGGGGAGGTGGGGGTGCATGGAGGGGGGAGGAGAAGTATATGAATGAAAGCCATTCCACTTGTGCAATGATCTTTTCGGATACAACCCAGAACATTTTAAAGCTTGGGAAGTTTTAAATAGTGCGGCAGTGGAACTGGTCACCTTAGACTTTGTTTATGGATAAATATATGTGTTGTGATGGTCATCACCATTTGATGTTGATAGACATCTGTATTAACCTGAGATACAAGCAAGAGTCAGCATCCACACACAGCCATTTCACTCCTTCCTTCAGCAGAGTGAAGCAGCCTGTGGTTTGTATATAGAAATACACCATCTTGCGTGAATGGAAATATATGATTTTTGTGGCCACAATGTAGCCTACTTTACGAAGGTAACAGTGTTCGAAACTCCCATTGTTTTAGGCACATTGTGCGACAGGAAATTTTATTAGTGTGAGCAGTTTCTGAGCTCTGGGCGCAGTACTACGCCTAAGATTTCAGATTAAAATTGCAGTGGAAGGAAGAGAGGACCTTTTCTGACTCCCCACTTCCAGCTACTCTCTGAAGACTGGAGAAGAGACCCTCTTAAGAATAATCCTTAAGGGAAGGATTACACCATGTGAAAATGAACATAATATTTTAGCTGCAGTTCATTCATTTTCAGCTTTGTATTGTTACTTAAAAAGCATTCCGTTGTTGCACCCATAACCTAGGTTTAAGGTGCCATTTAGCTCCTAACTTTCAAATCTGTTTCTAACACTGGAAGGTAAGACTTGTATTTGATATTCTGTCCACTCTTGTACCTGGCCCTTTCTGCAGCCCTTTGGCTGAGACCTTTCTCACTCCCATTTAAAAGGTTAATACCAATACCAATAACACAAGCAAGATATGATTGCATAGCATTCTTGTTGGCAGTCTAGCTGCAATAGTCTAAGCTGCAGTTTCCAAAATGTCTTCAAAAACAACCCCTTGAAAAGCTCATTGCATTATTCCAGTCTAGAAATTAACCAGCCATGGCCAGGTTGTCTCTTGTCAAGAAAAGGTTGCAGTCAGCATATCAGGCATAGCTGATAAAATGCACTACATGCCACTGAAGCAATCACACGTTGAAATGGCAAAGTTGAATCCATAAGCACCCACAGGATGCACACCTGATCTTTTCGGGAGAGTGAAATCCTTTTCAGAACTGGTTGAACAGCACCTTCCTGGGCAGATGAACCGCCCACCAACAGCACTTCCATCTAGTTACAATTTATTGGTTCTCTGCCAAGACAGCAGTGCTTCATCAGGAATTGACAGAGCTGGGTGTCAAAAGCCCCATAACCCTTTATAGGACACAGGAGTTCCTCAGCAGATAAGTTGGTGCAGAATGGGTTCCCATAAAATAAAATTCTGGTGCAAATCATAAGCACTGCAGCAGTTGTCTGAACCACCTAAGAACATTCCGCCAAATCACCTTCTTCCATCTAATCAACCATATTCAAGGTTTCAGTGGAAGGAAATGAAGGTGGAAGAACCATCTCCAGTACACGGCTTCAAATTTCAGATTTAATGACAGTTACTTGATTTTAAGCTTTCTCGGAAGTAATACATGCAGATCCCATTATCTGAACATAATGCGTTCCTAGAAAATCACTCATTAGGCGAACAATCGCATAATGATCTGATGAATCCCATATTCCCCTCCTAACATTTAGTTTGGCCTTCAGTCACTGCCTCTGCTCTGCAGGTTATATTAATCACATACCTTTTGAAATTTTTATTGATCAGGGTTGACCATACCAGTTTGAATTTTGTCATCCTAAGGATGGAAGGTAGGGCTGTTGTTCGCTTTTGTAGAAGGTGAAAAGATGTGGTGTGAAATGTTTGTACTCTGTTCTACATGAGTTGGGCCAGACTGCTGTTGCTCCTTTTTTCTGTGCTTGAAAATAGACTAGGATTTAGACTGAAGCAGTGTTAGTTGATTATACTGGTTCATCATAAATACATTCTGCCATACTAAACTGAAAGATCAAATTCAAAATTGTTAATATATGAAGATGTTTTCTTTGGTGTGGGAATAAGTTCAATCCTTCAAGTTCTTTTTTTTTTTTAAAAAAATAATTTTTATTGATTTTACAACATAAACAAAAAACAAATAAACATAACACGACTTCCCCAAACCTCCCCTTCCCTGCATCCATATTTTAAAAATTTTTAGCAATTCTTCATCCCATTTTTATATTTAATTCTCTTTAAAAAAATTCTATTTTATAAATTTCAATTTATAGCTGTAATTCTTTGTATCCAATCCCTTGACATCTTAACATTCCGAAATTTTACAACAATTTTTAAGATAGATTTTAAATTTTTTCCAGTCCTCCTCCACTGTCTCTTTCCTCTGGTCACGAATTCTGCCGGTCATCTCTGCCAGTCCCATAAATTCAGTCACCTTGGTCTGCCATTCTTCCAGAGTAGGTAATTCTTTAGTCTTCCAATACTTCGCCAAAAGGATTCTTGCTGCTGTTGTTGCATACATAAAAAAGGTCCTATCTTTCTTTGGTACCAATTGGCCGACCATGCCCAGGAGAAAAGCCTCCGGTTTCTTTACAAATGTCCACTTAAGGATTTTCTTAATTTCATTATAGATCATTTCCCAGTAGGCCTTAATCTTTGGGCAGGTCCACCAAAGGTGATAAAAAGTTCCTTCACATTCATTGCACTTCCAACAATTGTTATTGGGCAAATGATATATCTTTGCAAGCTTGACTGGAGTCATGTACCACCTATAGATCATTTTCATTATGTTCTCTTTCAGGGCACTGCATGCCGTAAATTTAATACCTGTGGTCCATAACTGCTCCCAGTCAGCAAACATAATATCATGACCAATATCCTGTGCCCACTTAATCATAGCTGATTTAACCGTTTCATCCTGTGTATTCCATTTTAGCAGCAGATTATACATTCTAGACAAATTCTTGGTATTGGGTTCTAGCAATTCTGTTTCTAACTTTGACCTCTCCTTCTGAAATCCTAGTTTTCTGTCCTGCTTAAAAGTTTCATTGATCTGGAAATAATGTAACCAATCTCGAACTTTAGGTTTCAATTTCTCAAAACTCTGTAGTTTCAACTTTTCACCATCATATTCTATAATTTCACAATATTTTGGCCACTCTGTATCCATGTTCAGTCTTTTTACCGCCTTGGCTTCCATTGGTGACAACCACCTGGGGGTTTTACTTTCAAGCAAATCTTTATATCGATTCCATACATTATACAATGCTTTCCTAACAATATGGTTTTTAAAATTTCTATGTACCTTTACCTTGTCATACCATAAATATGCATGCCAACCAAAACTATTATCATAACCTTCCAGGTCCAGAATGTCTGTATTCTCAAGAAGTAGCCATGGTTTCAGCCAGCAAAAAGCCGCTGCTTCATAATAAAGTTTTAAGTCCGGCAGGGCAAAGCCCCCTCTATCCTTTGCATCAGTCAAAATCTTAAATTTTATTCTGGGTTTTTTGCCCTGCCAGACAAATTTAGATATATCTTTCTGCCACTTCTTGAAACAGTCCATCTTATCTAAAATTTGCAATGTCTGGAACAGAAACAACAATCTCGGCAATACATTCATCTTGATAACAGCAATTCGGCCTAACAAGGAAAGTCTCAATCTTGACCATATATCGAAATCTTTCTTCACTTCGGCCCAGCATTTCTCATAATTGTCTTTAAATAGGTTCACATTCTTAGATGTTAAATTCACCCCCAGATATTTTACCTTTTTAGTAATTTCCAAACCAGTTTCTCTTTGAAAACTATCTTTTTCCCCCACCGTAAGATTTTTTTCCAACACCTTTGTCTTATGTTTATTTAATTTAAAACCTGCTACCTGACCAAATATTTCAATAAGTTCCAAAACTCTTTTTGTACTGGTTTCTGGCTGTTGTAATGTCAAGACTAGATCATCTGCGAATGCTCTTAACTTATAATGTTTAGTTCCGACCTGTATACCTTTAACCAGCTGGTCTCTTCTAATCATATTTAGGAAAACCTCCAGTACCGATATAAACAATAGAGGGGAAATTGGGCATCCCTGTCGTGTCCCTTTCTCTATTGGAATTTCGTCCATAACCATACCATTTACAATTAGTTTGGCCTTTTGCTCAGAGTAAATTGCACTTATACCATTTTCAAAGTTTTTGCCTACCCCCATCCCTTGGAGATTCCTCTTCATAAAGCTCCAACAAATGTTGTCAAAGGCTTTCTCTGCATCCACAAAAATCAAAACAGCTTTTCTATTTATGTCAGTTTCCAGAAGTTCTAAAATGTCTATAATATTCCTCACATTGTCTGACAATTGCCTGCCTGGTAGAAAGCCAGTTTGGTCCCTGTGAATCTCCTCTAACAAAACTTTTTTGAATCTTTTTGCTAAAATGTCTGCAAAAATTTTATAATCCACATTCAAGAGTGATATAGGGCGGTAATTCTTAACTTGATGTTTCTCAGTTTCTGTCTTCGGTATAAGTGAGATGAATGCTTCCTTCCACGATTCGGGAGCCTTTTTCCCTTCCAAAATTTGATTGCAAACTTCTTTCAATGGTTGTATTAACCAATCCTTCAGTGCTTTATAGTATCTCGCAGTTAGTCCATCTGGTCCTGGTGATTTTCCCAGCTGCATATCCTGAATGGCGCTCTCTATTTCTTGATCTGTAATTTTCTCATTCAAACTCCTTCTATTATTTTCAGAGATTTTTGGTAAGCCGTATTTTCCAATAAATTCTTCTATCTCCTGTTCGTTTTTTGGCCCTTGTTTGTATAATTTCTTGAAGAAACTTTGAAAACAATTACTTATCTCATTTGGTTTATTAATAGACTTCCCATCTACTTCGAGTGATGTCACTGTATTCAATTTTTGCCTCTTTTTCAATTGCCAAGACAGTAGCTTCCCACATTTATCTGCGGACTCAAAAGTCTTTTGTCTCATTTGTTTAATTTTCCATTCTATTTCCTGATTCATCAATTCCATATATTGTGTTTGATAGAATTTTATTTCTCTTAATATCTCTTGAGATTTAGGTTTAGATCTCAATTTCTTCTCCCCTTCTTTTATTAGATTCCAAATTTTCTCTTTCTTCTCATTCTGTTTTTTCCTCTTTATTGAATTCTGTTGTATTAGGAAGCCACGCATCACGGCTTTACTTGCATCCCAAATAACTCTTTTTTCAGTGTCTGATCTCAGGTTAATCTCGAAGTAGTCTTTAAGTGTCTTTTGGGCCTTTTTACAAATTTCTTCATCTCCAAAAAGAGTGTCATTCATTCTCCATCTAAAGGTTCCAGCTGTTGTCAGTTTCATTTCCATCTTGACAGCATTGTGGTCAGAACAGGTCTTTGGGCAGATTTCTATTTTTTTAACTTTTGATGCCAGATTACTAGAAGTCCATATTTGATCAATTCTAGTCCATGTCATTTTTGCTTCAGAGAAGAAGGTCCCCTCCCTTTCCAGAGGGTTCCTAGTTCTCCAAATGTCAATCAGGTCCATAGTGTCAGTCAGTTCGAAGAATGTCTTTGGTAGTCTTCCATCATTAGATATTGTTTGTCTTTGGGCCTTATCCATGTTTGTGGAGACGACTCCATTCATATCACCCATCATTATAATTTTAAAATCCAAAAAGTCCATTAAAGTCTCATGCAACTTCTTGAAGAATTCAGCCTTCCCCTCATTTGGTGCATAAACTCCAACAATCAAAATCTTTTCTCCATGAATTTGAATTTCCACTGCCAGGTATCTTCCTTGGTCATCCTTAAAGATCAGTTTTGGTTCAAATTTTTCCTTGACATAGATCACAACTCCTCTTTTCTTAACTCTATCTGATGAAATAAATTCTTGTCCTAATCTCTTATTTGTTAAAAGTTTTCTATGTATCCTGGCAATGTGAGTTTCTTGTAGACAGATTACATCTAGATGTTCCTTCTTTAATAGATGGAATACTTGACCCCTTTTTCGAGGGTGGTTCAAACCATTACAATTCCAGCTGAAGAGTTGCAGAGACATTTTTGTTACTGGGTAGCTCTTCCACCGACTGCACCAAGTTGTTGTTCCTCCTCGGTCGGTGCTCGGTTCAGTCCAAATGATAGATTTGAAATGTCCGGTACTTCCCCCTCACTAACAGTTCCTTTTTGAAGATCCTCTTGATTTCTTTCCAAAAAGAGTTCTTTATCCTGGTTTGTTTTTATTTTAATTTTCTTCCCTTTAAAGTTAAAGGACAGCCCTTGTGGAAATTCCCACCTGAATGGGATATTATTCTGTTTAAGTAGATCAACTAATTCTTTAAATTGAGATCTAACCTCCAAAAAGTATTTAGGAATATCCTTGAAAATCTGGATCTGAGAATTTTTAATGACCAAGGCCTTCTGGAAATGTAGGTTCAGTATTTTGTCTCTTTGTTCCTTTGATCCCAAGGTAATTAAACAGTCTCTTGGCTTCTTCCCTTGCTTCCTGCCAATCCGAAAGGCTGAGGTTATCACAAATTCATCTTCTTCTCCATCTAACTCATCATTCCAAAAATCTTGAAATTTATCTGTGAGGAATTCCCCAAGCTTGTCCTCTTCCTCTTCTGGAACCAGTCTTAATTTCAGGTTCTTGCTTTTCCTTTCCAGTTCTAGTAGGGCTAATGCTGTATCATGTTCATGTACTTTTTTTGCAATAGGCGCAAACTTTCCTTTGGTTTCTTCGGCAGTAGACCTAGCACTCTCAGCTATTCTCCTTGTTTCCGTAGACTCTTGAACCAAACGGTTTATAGAATCTGTATTAGATGAGATTGTT
This sequence comes from Podarcis erhardii, assembly GCF_964252035.2. Taxonomy (NCBI): domain Eukaryota; kingdom Metazoa; phylum Chordata; class Lepidosauria; order Squamata; family Lacertidae; genus Podarcis; species Podarcis erhardii. The sequence goes on along the minus strand of NC_138510.1, from coordinate 53,101,046 downwards.
GTTGTGTTCAGGTCTAGTCTTGTTGTCAGCTCCGTCAGTTTCTTAGAGTTCTCTGTAGACTGTTTAGTAAGTTCTGCAGATTGCTTGGTGAGTACTTCTAATGACTGATTTATTTTGAGCAGAGCCTGTGTCATTGACTCCATTGATGCTGCTGTTATTTTTTCTTGTGCAGCTGCTGCTCCTGATAAAGAGCCTCTTTTTTGAGCTTGTTTTTGAGCCTGCTTTGTTTTACTTCTTGTTGAAATTTCTTCTGGCGGGTTGCTCATAACTCAAGGTCATTCACACAGGAAAGTTGCAAGTGGAAAATCCCGCTGGATACACCGTAATACAACTAAAGCCCTCTAGAGGAGGAAATTGTAACCATCCAAAGGCACCCACAACAAAGAAACAGAAAGTCCAAAGGCAAAAGTCCCACTAAGAGTCTTTAATTTGTAGCACTTTACTGTTAAAATTGTAATCCACCAAAGTCCCGTTAATATGTTTCAAATAAGTCTTATTTTGTAGCCACTGTCTTTTGACAGCTCACTTGACAGTTCCTTTTTCAGGCGATCGCTGCTCCGGCAGCCTGACCAGAAGTGTCAGCAGCAGAGGTTTTTTATTCCTTATCCCTTTCTTTTGCAGGTTAAATTAATTCTGTTTCCTCCCCCCCTTCTCCTGCACTACAGGGGGGAGATCCTTTCGATGTCTGGTTTAATAAGAGTTAAAAGGAAAGTCCGTTTAAACACAGCTCAGTCTTTCATTGCTCCGTTAATCATGCAGATCCGGGAGGCTGACTTCCTTAATTTTTGCCTTCCCGTTTTCAGCCAAATCTTCTAGATTTTTAAGTCCCGTTTTTAATTTTGCGTTCTTACTCACGGGTATTGTTGTTGCCAACCTTTAGTTTCAGAAAGGAATCGGCGCTCTCCGTTAATGGCGACGCGGCTTCACTCCGTAAGCTGGGTAGCGATCCTCAGCACCGCGCTCACCCCGATGCCGCTCCGGAGCCTTTAAAAAGGCTCTTTCACGATGCCGGGGGGGCGCAAAGGTGCCCACCGAATCTCCTTGCTCACAGGCTTCAGCGCCTGTGATTTTAGGGGTCCCCCGCTTGCCGTAGCGGGTAAGACCCGAACTTACGGAGCAGTCCTGCCTCGGAGCCCGAGGCTAGGACCGCCATCAAACGCTGGCGCCGACCGGAAGTCTCAATCCTTCAAGTTCTGAGGGTCCAGATGCTAGTGCTGCTTGTGACCTATGGGCCAGTAAGTCTTAGTATGTGGCTGAACAGCACATCCAAGTGTTTTTGCCTACCAATAGTGTCTTCCAGTACAGAATTCCATTGCTCAAAATGCATTTATATGGGAAAATGCAATGTAGCACTAACTAGCAAAGAACTACTGCACATGGCGTTGGAAGTTATGCAATCAAGAGATGTATGGAGCAAATTAGGTTTCGGAAGTAGGATGAACTGTGTTTTTAATTGAGAACATAGTAACTAATCATGATTGGGTAGAATTAATGGAATCTGGACTGGTTTTTTTGCAGATTTCTGTTTAAGGTTAGATAGTAGATCCCATGTGAATCACTCAGTAATTTGTGTATACCTATACCTAACAAGGGACGCGGGTGGCTCTGTGGTCTAAACCACAGAGCTTAGGGCTTGCCGATCAGAAGGTCAGCAGTTTGAATCCCCGCAACGGGGTGAGCTCCCATTGCTTGGTCCCTGCTCCTGCCAACCTACCAGTTCAAAAGCATGTCAAAGTGCAAGTAGATAAATAGGTACCACTCCGGCGTGAAGGTAAATGGCTTTTCCGTGCGCTGCTCTGGTTCGCCAGAAGCGGCTTAGTCATGCTGGCCACATGACCCGGAAAAACTGTCTGCAGACAAACACCGGCTCCCTCGGCCTAGAGCGAGATGAGCATGCAACCCCAGAGTCGTCCACGACTGGACCTAACAGTCAGGGGTACCTTTACCTTTATACCTAACAAACATTGAGCTGTAACTGTATGCATCAGTGATTAGAAAGCTGAATGCATAAAACATGCAGTTTTCTAGAGTAAACTAGGCTCTTCTGCACACTCAGCTGTTTGTCATATTGGTTTATTAGTTGCACTTAAGTCACAGTTTCCTGTGAAGCTGTGGTTTGACAAACCTTTGAAGCATTGAAGTAAGGCACTCGAGGAGGTAATGAGATGGATGCATTGTCATATTGCTAACTTTCAGACTGATGAGTGATAGCTTATCTGTCAGATTGTTGAGAGGCTCCCTGGGACAGTAGGTTCCTTTGATTTAAACATTTACATACAAGGTTTTGACCACTATAATATGGATGTGGTACACAAACTTGCAATATTATATATGTATACATTTTTGAAGGGGGCATGATTTCATAGTGTTTCACTAGATATAAATTGCAAAGCTGCCAGACATGCAAATAGCCATTTTAAAACTCTTTAGAAAGAAACAATACTAAAAACATTACAAGTAAGGGCTATTCTATGGAGATTACACTTAACTTTTTTTGTTCTCAGTTCTATTGGTTATTCAGTGTCTATGGTAACATCTGTTAGGTCTTTAATAAATGCACAGGTATTTGCAGACTTACATGTAACTGCATTGTGTTAATTTAACCCTTCTTTGCTTTGCTTCTCAGGTAAACTGAGCAATAGCTTGGAACTTTTATCCCAAAATAGAACCCAGTTACAACTTTGCTGAAAGGAAAATAATTTTAGTATTTGAGTTAATTGAATAACTTTTCCTCCCAAGAGTTGTAATGTCAAATTCCTGAATTATACTGTGTATTAACTTTCACTTTTAGTTTAGACAAGTATATTACGTCATTCATTCTCTTTTTTTTAATTTTTTATTAAAGATTTTCTTAATACAATAAAAAAAGAAACCAAAATAAACAGAAAACAAAACAGAAAAAAAACAGGAATATAATTAACATCTTGTAATAGCCATATTTTCTTCGCTTTTTGGACTTCCTCACATCTCTCGCTCCTGCATTCCAAAATTATACAATTTTAACCAGCAATTTATTACCTTGTTTCCATTCTTATTATATAGATTGCCAGTATTATGTCCCTAACTTTAAATACTTTTATCCAAATCTTAAATACCCAATTTAAACATAATAATTATTCAAAATTTATTTTTCTCTTTAGGTTCACTTATTCTCATATTCTTTTCAACTAGCTTAATGGAGCCGTGTTATTTTCAATCTCGCATCCTTCTTAGCATTCATGTAATTTACAATGTTTTTGTAGATAGTCCTTAAATTTCTTCCAATCCTCTTCCACTGCTTCCTCTCCCAGGTCTCGGAATCTGCCGGTCATTTCTGCTAGTTCCATATAGTCCATCAGTTGCATCTGCCATTCTTCCAGCGTGGGCAAATCTTGAGTTTTCCAATATTTGGTGACAAGTATCCTTGCTGCTGTTGTAGCATACATGAAAAATGTTCGATCCTTCTTTAACACCCTCTGGCCAACAATGCCCAAAAGTAAGGCCTCTGGTTTCTTAGGGAAGGTATACTTGAATACCTTTTTCAGCTCATTATATATCATTTCCCAGAAAGCCTTAACCCTAGGGCAAGTCCACCAGAGGTGAAAGAACGTTCCTTCAGTTTCCTTACATTTCCAACACTTATTATCAGGCAGGTGGTATATTTTTGCAAGCTTGACTGGGGTCATGTACCACCTATATATCATTTTCATAATATTTTCTTTCAAGGCATTACATGTCGTAAACTTCATACTGGTGGTCCATAACTTTTCCCAATCAGCAAACATAATATTATACCCAATGTCCTGTGCCCATTTTATCATAGCTGATTTAACCATTTCATCCTGTGTGTTCCATTTTAACAGCAAGTTATACATTCTTGAGATATTACGTCATTCATTCTCAATTGTTACTTGCTAGAAGGGTAAATACTAGTTATCCATGGATGAGCACCCAGCTGACACCATGCATCTGTTTCTGCTGGAGAGCTTTAGTGATAGATGCCACAGCACTGCAATGTGCTTTTCTATTAATAATACTGACATTTTTGAACAACTAAAATACAAGTACACACCCAGAAGCACAATAATTGAACAATAGGACATAAACAACCTAACTTTAGGAATGGAAGCAAGAAAAAAGTACGGTATAATCGAATCTAAAGATACGTGGTATACATTCTACTTGTCTTTGTTTTCCTTCAAAGGATCCTTACTTCTGAAGGAAAAGTTGAAGTTGGGATACAACCATATCTTGCTGCACTTAAGCTACGCTCTGTATAGGAAAAAGAGGTGGGGGAGATGCTTATGTGTAACATAGATCAGGAGAAGATGACTAATCAGAATCTAGAAAAGGGTTCTGTATTTTTTTCAAACAATTTAAAAGTTTGCTGCATCTTGTAGTTCACCCACTCCTTGCATACCAAATCCAACATTCCAATCCGGGCTTTCAGCTGGGTCCTAGTGCTTTCATGACTGAATGATTGTGAGGGTGGTACAGGTGGATGAGAGTGGGTAAGCCTCATTGCACGAGCAGAAACCCTTGTGTTGGCTCCTGCTAGCTAGCAGAAATACTTAGCCCAACAGGTCTACTGTGAGTAAAATATAACTGAGTACTATCCACAGGCTTTTGAGTATGCTAAAATCAAGTTGCATTTTCAGTGCATTTTTTAATTAAAATTTAAACTGCATAAGGCAGGCATCCCCAAACTTGACCCTCCAGGTGTTTTGGGACTACAATTCCCATCATCCCTGACCACTGGTTCTGTTAGCTAGGGATGATGGGAGTTGTAGTGCCAAAACAGCTGCAGGGCCAAGTTTGGGGATGCCTGGTATAAGGGAAGTGCTGCTGGCCTTATGTTCTTGCCTTTGTAAATGGCATACTTAATGGTATAGTTAATGATTTACTGTGAGCATAGCTTTCTGGGCTGTTACCATTTCCCTTCTAGGGCACAGTGGAAGCAAACTATGATCCCTGGCTTAGTATTGCATCTGAATTGGGAATTATTATTTATTTCACTTCCAAACAGACCATGGTTTGTGAATTATGCTTTGTTTCTACTTGTGCTAGCAGAGAGAACACAACAGCCCAGCAAAACATGTTCACAATAAAACATTAAGTATGCAATGTGATGTGTGAAATAGTGTGTTGTCATGTCAAAAATGTAAGTATTGTAATAAAAATCTGAAAAGCTTTGCATTTGTTTGGATATAACATCTAAATCACATTTAGTGTTTTGATTCCCTCCAACCCCATCATATATTTAAGTTCAAATACTCTTGGGAGCAAAATGGTATGTAGATGAACTTTTGGTCTCATTCAGCGGGGTTCATCTTCTTAATTATTATTATTTTTTGAGATACTTCATTAGGTAAAACTAACCCATCTTTTTTGTTTTGTTTACTTTAATAAGTCAGAAATGTTAAATTGGAATCTATTCAACTGAGGGCATCAGGATATGTTCCAGGAAATCAACATTTCTGGTTTGAGTTGAATCCTGAGAAGGCTTTTGTGTGTGTGTTAATGTCTCTTGCAAAATAATGTTGAATTCCCATCTGGCAGATATGGAGTTCAATTTCCAGGTTGTGAATGGATTGTTAACCTCCCTTCCTGCCCCAATCAGTAAAAGAAAAGTCATCACTTCACTGGGGACTTGCATGAGGAGGTGTTGCTAGAGGACCACAGTTCCTGGCCATGCTGGCTGCACTGATGGGAGTTGGAGTTCAGTAAAATCTGGAGAACCAGAGATTTCCCATTCCCAGCATAGTAATTATGGGGCCAGTATATTAAATCGGCGATTCTTTTAAAAATAATGTGCCAATCTTGACATGGAACTTTTTGAATCAGGGTAGAGCAGCTTTCCCTGACTTGGAGCCCCCTCCATCCCCAACTACAGCTTCAGCTAGCATAGCTAATGATTAGGGATGATGGCAATTGTAGTCCAAAATGTCATGAGAGCATCAGGCTGGAAAAGGGTGAACTAGGGAATATAAACTTACTACTTTGCCATGATTATAGCTCTACACTGAGCTATATGAGATCATAGAATCTTAGAGTTGGAAGGGATGCAAGGGTCATCTAGTCGAACCCCCTGCAATGCAGGAATCTCAGCTAAAGCACCCATGACAGGTGGCCATTCATTCAACCTCTGCTTAAAAACCTCCAAGGAAGGAGAGTCCACTACCTCTTGTGGGAGTCTGTTCCACTGCCGAACAGCTCTTACTATCAGAAAGTTTTTTCCAAATGTTTAGTCGGAATCTCCTGACAACTTGAAGAAATTGGTTCAAGTCCTACCCTTCAGAGAGGGAGAAAATAAGCATGTTCCCTCTTCCATGTGACAGTCTTTAAGATACTTGAGGATGGTTTTCATATCTCCTCTCCTCTTTTCCAGGCTAAACATACCCAGCTCCTTCAAGTGCTCCTTGTAAGCCTTAGTTTCCAGACCCTTAATCATCTTGGTTGCCCTCTGCACATGTTCCAGCTTGTCAACTTCCTTCTTAAATTGTGGTGCCCAGAATTTGGACACAGTATTCCAGGTGGTCTGACCAAGGCAGAATAGAATGGTACTATTACTTCACTTGGACAATGTACTTCTGTTGATGCAGCCTAGAATAGTGTTAGCTGTTGACTCATGTTAAGCTTGTAGTCCACCAAGACCCCTAGATCCTTTTCACATTTACTGCTAGTAGTCCAGGTGTCCCCCATCCTATATTTGTGCATCTAGTTCTTCCTGCCTAAGTGCAGAACCTTAGATTTGTCCCTATTGAAATTCATTTTGTTTGCCTGGGCCCAGTTCTCCAGTCAAATATAACTTTACAGGAAGTATGTATCAAAGAGAAATTCAGGACTTAAAGAAATGAATGCTATGCAGAATACCTTAAATGTTGCTGTTCTGGGGTTTCTTTTGGACCAGTTGGAAACCTTCCATAATTTACCTTTCGTGATTCTAGGCATATAATTTCTGCCATGGTGATAAATCAACGGAACGTGGAATTTTTAAATTCTAAAATGCATAGCATCCTTAGTGATGTGCTAGTGTTCTGTGGTGTGTGTGTATGCGTCCAATTTCAAATAAGTCATAGTTTAGTAGTTGTTAGGGTTGATTAATTATAGACACTGTATTAGTGCGGGTTATTTTAATAGGTAATAAAATCTAAACCTTTCATAAGAGTTTTTCAGAGCTAGATTTACATATTCAGCAATGCATAGTATTGACTGTGCTCAGTCCTCTTTTGGTTGACTTTGGGGGTTTTGCCCCCTTGTAAAGTTTTTTTTTATATATCTGCAAGCCTCAAGGTTCCCTCTGAGCAGGCAGATAACTTTCCTTTGGTTTCTTTCTGGACCTTTTTGGGGGCTTTTGTCAGTATTCAGTGAATTTGCAATTAGAGAGTGTTATTTGTATCCTCTGTTGGTAGTGCATGTTGGCAGACCTGTGTTTGAACATGGCGGCAGCTGCAAAGTAGGAATGTCTGGAGTGTTGAAAGTTCAAATCCTTATTCATGAAGCTCACAAGGTAGCTTTGATGGTGGTAATAATAATAATGATGATGGTGATGATGATGATGATAATTTGTACCCCGCCTATCTGACTGGGTTGCCCTAGCCACTGTGGGTGGTAAAGTCTTTCAGCCTAACCTACTTCATGAAGCTATTTTATGAAGACAAAATAAGGCAATAAACATGGACAGATGGGGTACAAATAGGATAACTTTCAGGTTAAAAATGCTGAAATAGGGTGTTGATTGAAAATAATTACAGGTAACTTAAAAACTGGCTTGCTTCATGATTTCAGTAGAAACTGAAGAAGACATGGAAAACTTATATGTTATTGAGCTTTTAGATCCTTTTTGCTTCACTTACTGATAGGTAATACTGTCTTTCTTTCAGAGAATACTTCGTGAATTCTACACTTTTCAGAAGATCGTCACCCAAATTCATTATAATACACCAACTTTCTCTTTTTTAAAGCAACAACTCAACTAAATTAGTTCAGGGAGAGATTATTTTCTGGCTTAGCCCCTTTTAGCTTTAATTGAATGCATTCATAGCAAAAATAGGACAGAAATCATTGTGAATCTTACCTCTTCATCAAGTTGCTTTTAGTTCCTCCGCAAGGAAATTTAAGTTACATTATGTGAAAATCCTTTCACGATACAGTTTTAAGAATGCTAACAACTTTTTAAGCAACTGTAAAAGTGGTGAAGATGAGTCTTGCATTTTAGAACTTCTACAAATATAAGTTTTAACACACATTTTCAGAATTTGCAAGATACTTCATGGTCCTGCCACCCACCTCCCCGCCCCCATTCCAAATCAAGTTGTTGCAGAAGATGAACAGAGTGGATTTGTGGAGTTCACCATTAATCATGGTGTCTTTCTGAATGCTGTGCATATCTGATAAGTACTGTTGTAATGTAAAAACTGAGTTGCATAGCATTGTAACAACAACAGCAAAATTAATGAGGTGAATGTAGTTGTGGCTTTTCAAAAATGCACACTCCCTTTTAGGTATTTTTTTTCTCATATAAGTGCAGAGAGCAATTAAGATGAGCAGCTAGAGGGGTGAGGGGTGCAGTCGGCACGAAGTGCGGCTTCTCGTGCTTCCTTTGGGACTCACCCTTGCCACAAAGCTGGCATAGGTGCACGCTGGAGAAGGAAGAAATCTGGAGAGCCAAGAGAAGTGCTAAAAGTGAGAGTGGTGGACTGCAGAGGCCGGACTAGGTAAGTCATTGTGGGACTTTTTTTGTTTATAGCTATATGAAAATACACAATCTTTGCGCCTTCATTTCCATCTCTGTTTGTGATATTTCACAACAGGTATGTTCAAATGATCATATCTTGATTTAATAAGAAGAAATAAGAAGTCTTGTGCACCCACATGCAGCTGCTCCTTTCCTGTATTTGCATGAAGTGGCAAAGAACAGGGAAGTCTTTAGTTAAAAATAATATCCTGTTTAGTAGCTTTGGAACTCACCAGTATTTGAAGCCATGGCTTGAGGTTGCCTTCAGATGGTGTCTAGAAGCATAGAATTGTAAGTTGGAAGGGGCCCAAGAGTCATCAGGTTCAACCCCCTACAATGCAGGAATCTTAACTAAAGCATGACAGAAGACCATCCAACCTCTGCTTAAAAACCTCCAATGAAGGAGAATGCACCACCTTACAAGAGAGTCTTTTCCACTGTTGAACAGCCCTACTGTCGGAAAATTGTTCCTGATGTTTAGTCAGTATCACCTTTCTTGTAACTTGAATACTTTGGTTTGGGTCCTAGCCTCTGGGACAGGAGAAAACAAGCTTGCTGCATCCTCCACGTGACAGTCCTTTAGATAACTGAAGAAGTTTGAAGAGTTTCCCAGTTCAAACAAAATGGGAAATGGGATATTGTTGACTGTGGATTTCTTGTTATGTGCTCATGGAAAAGCCATGATACCGTTCAAACATGCTTATTGTGAAAGATTTATAGCAGGGGTCAGCAAACTTTTTCAACAGGAGGCCAGTCCACTGTCCCCCAGACTTTGTGGGGGGCCGGACTAAATTTTTTTTTTGGGGGGGGATGAATGAATTCCTATGCCCCACGAATAACCCAGAGATGCATTTTAAATAAAAGCACACATTCTACGCATGTAAAAACATGCTGATTCCCAGACCGTCCGTAGACCGAATTTAGAAGGCAATTGGGCCAGATCCAGCCCCCGGGATTTAGTTTGCCTACCCATGATTTATAGTGTACAGAGGGAGACCTGAGTGAATTCTAATATGCTGGAGGGGAAATTAATACTGAATTCCTCATCAACTTTTTCTAGTTCCCAGCAGAAACTAGAAAGGTTGATGGAGCTCAGTTTCTAGGTTTATTGGTTTGAATTGAGCATGGAGCGTGGAAATCAACAGGAGTCATTGAACTACAGTAGTTCAGAATGGATCTATATCAAGTTGTACATCCTTCAGTTAGCTCTTGGAAAGATACTGAGTTGCTGTCCAAGCTGTTGGGGGCAGGCCCAGTCCTGTCTTTGCTGTGTTGTCTTTGCTCTGGGAATGGCTGACAGTGGATATGTGTTGTTCATCTTGTCTTAGATCCTGGCCATGAGGTTTGATGCCTCGCTTTATTGAAGGAGAGACACTGGACCTAAATGGCGCAGCATGACTTTGTTCCTGCCTGGCTTAACTTCTCTACACCGCAGTCTGCTAAGGTAAACGACTGAATCTTGGATCAAACTCTTCAATAACATTTAGACAAGTTATGACTAGGTTGCCTATTTGATTATGAAATGCATACATGGCTTTGTAAAATAGTTAAGTTAAATTGGCCATATTGAGCCCACATTAAAAGTGCACCAACAATAAAATGGTAGGCCATTGCTACCAGAGTTGATAGCCCATTTGTCAAACTAATGCTTGCATTAAAAAAACTAACACACAAATTGCATTTTTGGACAATTTGTCACTAATGATGTGTTGTCATGACATGGAAAAAGCTGCAAAACTTAAATGTAACCAGTGCCCTCATCAAACTGTTTTTTGCTTCATTGGTAAGGGTTGGTTTAAACTCTTGTGTTTTGCGTGGCTGCAATGTAGCCTATTCTAGTTACATTAATTGATCCATGCACTTTTGCCTCTGGCCCCACCCACCACTGGCATGCATCCCCTGGAAGGTTCCCAGGGAATGTAGACCTCGGGTTGAAAATGGTTCTCAACCCCTGGTTTGGAACAGCCAGTCTCTCAAAGTCATGCACAGAGAAAATCCAAACATTTACCATTACAGTAACACACAAAATTGTTAATTAATATGCGGGCAAAATATGTGCCCTGAGGGACAAAGTGGATGTTCTGGGAACAACAAATGCTACAATATGACTGAAGCTAAGCTGGTGTTGTCCTGGAAGCCAGGCTACTGGGAGCCCCTTGTAAGAGTATATCTATAATTTGGATAGGGTTGTCTTTACCCTTAAGATTCAAATGTGCAACATAGGGGTGTGGCATTGCTCCTGTGTGCCCAGTAGCAGCTATAGCCAGAAGTGCTTTTTGCTAGTTTTGATAGGTGCACCAGCAGTTCCCGTTCCTGGTTAGGACAGACCTGGTAGCAATAATTAATGACAATATCCAGATTGGATTATCATAATGCATAGAACTATTATAATGCACTCAATGTGCACTTTCAGTGGCTTCTTATAAATGAAGAATCTAAATGCCATTTTCCAATATAGGTCCTAAACTGTTTGACAGTTGATCAATCTGTTATCCTGAAATAATAGCAAGATAATTTGCTGTCACAGTGTATTTAAAAGGCGTCAAGGAAGGAACAGATTCTACACAATTGCAAATGTGTGGCTGAAGCTGGTACATATATACCAAATATAGCTTTGTTGGTTGTTTCTGGTGGTCACTGGAATATCACTTTTGAACAAAGTAGGAAACAGTCTGTTGATAAACTCCTGAAAACTCATGCGGAGCTCATAATTCCAGAGCCTTTGCATATTTTGATTATTATTTTTTTCCTTAATAGGCCTCTGGAACCACTCTTGAGAAGCACGGAGAGCATCTTCCTCGGGGAGAGGGCCGCTTTGGAGTAAGCCGGAGACGCCACAACTCTTCTGATGGCTTTTTTAATAATGGTCCCCTCAGAACTGCAGGAGGTATATAAAAAGGCTCATACTAGAACTTGTACACACTGGTCTTAGGTTTTATTACTCAGTTAGGTGCTGCAAACATTTAAATGCTTGAAAAACCTGATTGTTTGAGATAAAAGTGCGGAGGTTTTCAACTTACCCAGGGCTTTGTAACAGTTGATTCCTATGAGAGAGTAAACTGTGAGCACCCCGCCTTATAAAAAGTAGGTGGTATTCTGATTTTTCATGATGTGCTAGGAGTCTGTTGGCATACTTAAGCAAACAACAAGAAGACAGCTGTGATAGAAAACTATAATGTCATTGCTTGTATGGTAGAATGGTTAGGGTATATTGTTCACTTGGGCTTCACAATAAAGGCTGTAATCCCAAAATCTGGTTGGAGTAGTATTCTGAACTGACATAGAGCAGGGATGGGGGAGTTTTCCCCCAAGTGGGCCAAATCTGTTTCTGCCCTACACTTTGCAGGCCAAATTTGGGCAGGGTCTCCTACCTGTCAATCACAATGAGGTGATGTGCCTCTATGAAAGAGTACTCCCAGTATGCCTTCAAAGAGGTTTGCTCCAGGTTTGCTATGGTGTTTGCACTGAATGCCCTGCTAAAGTGAAGAATTTTCCCTCCTTTTGAGCATTTGTTTCCATAAAAATCAACTGATGGATGGTTAGAGTGTGCCCTGCTTCAGCAAGGGAACAATGATGAGCTTGCTTCCAATTGTTCCTTTGAAGCCACTTCAATAGCTGCATATGGCATTGGGGGGAGGGGAATAGATAGGTGTGATTTGCCAGAAGTAGCTGGGGGTGCATTGTAGGTCCAAATTGGTTCCTGCGCCAGAGGTTCCCAACCCCTGACAAAGTGCATTGTTGCTGCATGCTGGCTTCATTAGAGATCTGTACTATGGCAGATATTTTAGATATTGACTATTTTTATTCATACAACAATCTTCCTCTCATGCAGACTGCTGGCATCAGCCTTCCCTGCACCGTCATGATTCTGTGGACTCTGGTGCTTCTAAAGGAGTTCATGTTGGGCTAGCTGGCAATCAGCCTGGCTGGTATGGTTCTTCACGAGGCCATGATGGCATGAATCAAAGAGGAGGAGGAGGAACTGGATCCCATCGCCACTGGAATGGCAATTTCCACTCCCGAAAGGGTTCAGCCTTTCAGGAAAAACCACCTGCTGAGACGAGGGAGGAAAAGGAAGAAAAGGAGAAACTGCAATTTGAGGAGGAAGACTTTGTAAGTGTACAATACTGTGTTTTCAACAAGGTTTCCTGCTGATTTTTCACAAGCACTGATTTCTTCTATGCTTTCATGCATCTCTGTGTTTCCCCAAGCTGCATAATGTGTGAAGGCTCTGCCCCCAGAGATGTATCCAGAACATGTGTCCACTTACATGTTCAAAGGAAAACTTTCTTTGGATATAGATGGGAAGTTCCTACCATGTGCCAGTTGGGCAAACCAGTATAATTTTAGTTTCTTCCTCTTTCCAATTCACAGCTTTCCCTAAGGCTAGATGCTAATCAGGCATACTGATTATTCCATGTTTAGACTATATTAAAAAATTAAATCTTCTTTTCATGCAGTACATTTGCTTCACTTAAACCTATTTGTATCTCCAACCTAGTTCTTTAATAACTTGCTATTTGCTCACACTGGTTTGCAGAGTAATTAAGTACAACAGCAAAGGAACATTGTCAAGATGTTGGTATATAAATTGTGAAAGAATAATGTTGAATTTAAATACAATTATTAAGTTTTTAAAACTTAGTCCTAGCTAAGTAACTTGAAAATGGAGTTAATAAAATTTTGTATCATAGTAAGACATACGTTTTTCTTTTTGTTTTCTAGCCATCATTGAATCCAGAAGCTGGAAAACAGAACAGCCAGAGTAAACCAGTTGGGACTCCATCTGGTGTTTGGGGTAGGTATTGAGGCATCATCGAACAGCCACCTTCTTAGTAAAAGATATAAATTGTCTTTCCATTTTCAATCCCAAGAATTCTGAAGCAGATTGAGCTGAATCTTAGAATTTTCAAAGATGCCTTGGATATTTAGTGGTAGAGTTGTAGAGTTCTTGGGTCTCACCAAGAAATGCCTGTGTTCTCTTCTCTTCTTCCCCCACCCCCATCATGTTTGACATTCAGCATCCTAGACATTTAAATTCTGCCCATTCAGTATCTAGAGCACTTCTCCAGTTCTTTCCAGCAATGTGGAAAGTGCTGTGTTTCCCATCCCTCATTCAAACCACCAGACACATGGCACAAGCAAGAGTGGTGCTTGAGCCCTGAGCCTTAAGAAGCCACATAGTAAAGGAAGGACTTGATTCAATGAGTTATGGATCCTTTTTAATGCCCAAAGCAGCCCATGTTATCTACTAACCATTAATCACACATCTACTGTACCAATGTTCAGCCATGTAACATCCAAAGTAGTCCTTAAGATTGTTAGGCCTTATGCATACCACTGGTTACAGACATATAGCCAGAATGGAACATACTAATTGAAAATCAAGACTTTTTGTGAGAGGCCTAAGATAAGCATAGCTATTTGCATCTTAGTGCTCATCTAAACTATATTGGGCCTAAAGATGAGCTTGTAACAATATGCACAACTGATAATTCCTACTGGTCCAGGTTTGTTCCCTTCAAAGACGCTCATGGAAGAATAGTGAATATAACTTGTTTCATCAGATTGCAATTATATAAAGCATTGTCCTTTAGAATTGGGCTTTATTTGAACTGAATATCCATTTTGGTTGAAAACCTAAAATAAATCTATTTGTTAACTACATTTCCAGACTAGTCCTTCTCAGATCCCGTCCTATATGATGAGCTGTCACCAAATATTTCCTATTTGAGCAGGTGCTACAATAACTGGACTGAGAAAAGAGTGAACTCGTAACTCTTGAAGACTATGTTTCTGCCTTCCTGTAACAAGCAGTGTCTATAAAACCATCCATTCCCATTTGAACTAGGGATGAACTGCATTTTTAATGGAAATTTGGTGTGTTTCTCTTCCCCACCCCTTTTACTAGAAAACCCTCCTAGTGCCAAGCAACCTACCAAGATGCTGGTCATCAAAAAGGTTTCAAAAGAAGATCCTGCTGCTGCCTTCTCAGCTGCATTTACGTCACCAGGGCCTCAGCTTTCAAATGGCAACAAGGCAACTACCATTGTCCCAAGTGTCTACAAAAATCTGGTTCCCAAGCCTGCAACACCCCCTTCCAAGGTATGCATAGGTTCACTCAGATAAAAGATAAAGGTACCACTGCAGGGGAAGTTTTAACATTCTGTTGAGTAACCTAAAGGAAATATTAAATTGTGCTGTACTAAACCTATACAATACTATTAGAATGTAAATGGAAAGAAGGGGTTCATGTTGAAGGTTAAAAGTTTTTTTAAAAAACTGGTTATCTTGAGTTGGTGTTCTATATGCACTTCCCTTCTTTTCTCTTTTCTCCCCGCTCCCCAGTGTGAGGGTGTGCCCTCTCTCCTTTGCTGAGAAGGGCTGCATTATGACAACCTAGACACAGGAACATTTGGTATTAAGCTCTCAACAGTCTCTATTTACTTGTGACTTAGGGACATGTGCCAGGTTCCCTCGTTACTCCAGTTCTGCATGCTTTCCCCCCACCTGTTCCTGGCTTCTACTTTTGTATTCCCTGTCTTCAACTCTTAGTGCTTCCTCTCCAGTTTAAATGTTTTACACAGGGTGTTACCATATAATCACCATGCACAACATGTGTCTTGTAGGATAAATGCAGCCCTCTCTATTTGCACACATTCAGGGGAATTCTAATTGCCCACAGTTGCACCTTCTCACCTCTTTGTAGGAATAAGCAAGGCCTGCCAAAGCCCGTCACAAGTAGAAATGGGGATGGGAAACTTTCTACATTACTCCGACCACTTTCTTTTCCTTTTCTTTTCCTGGATACTTGATGGGGCTGGTGCCAGTTTTTTCAGCCTGCTGACAAAAATATAAATAATAATCAAGGTGACTGTCTAGTTTTAAGCAAGATAAAAAATTAAGTTACTAGATTAATAGATGTTGCTTTTATGCAGTTTCTTGCTCCCTAATGTTACTGTATTTGTTCTCTTCACATGGTAGCCAAGCCAATGGAAAGCTAACAGAAGTGAACATAAACCAGGCTCGCTCTCCTCCAGCCGTGATTCTGCTTTTACAAGTCCAGTGTCTGTAACCAAACCTGCTCTACTGGCCAGTGGCTCTGTTCTCACCTCTTCCAAAGAGGTAAGCTTGAAAGGTTGTATTAAAAAACTGGATTTGAAAGTATTTGAACATCAGTGAACATATACTTATGATCACCCAGCTTAAATGACACAAATAGAAATGAGGTAGGGAGGACAGGATCCCTCTGGTAAAAAGTAAACTCTGGAAGATTTGCAGCACTTTTATTCTCTCTACAGAGTCCTTCCAGCATCACCCCTCCCATTGAAATAAACTCCTCTCGCTTGACAAAGCTGATGCGCCGCACCACAGATAAGAAGAGTGAGTTCTTGAAGGCCTTGAAGGATGACCGGAATGGGGAGTTGCCAGAGCGCCATGAGAGCAACAAATTGGAGGATGTAAGGGTGCAGCTCCCGTTTTTCTTTCTAGAGTATTAAAATGATAGGGATTTTTGAATGTGAAATGAAATGCTGTGTTAAAGGTATGGCAGAACTGGTATTTTCCAACTATTCTAAGTGTTTGACTTGTCTGGTAATCAGCTACTTTTTATGGGAATTTGAATTTTGGTTCTGTTCTTTGACTTGTGCAGATATGTGATAAATGATAGTTAAAGGAGTGAGTTTTCGCATAAACAAAATGTGTGTCCTCTTCATGCACAGTATGTCCATTTAGCGAATAAGCCCTGCAGAAATTCATTTTTTAATCTATATATACTAGTTTTTTCAACAAATAAAACAAAGCTGTATTTAATTTTTAGAAATGTAAAGTGCATAACACAAAACAGTATAGACATTTTCATTCCCCCACTCCCCAAATAATTGTGCTGGACTAGCACATTAAGGTAATTGAAAGCTTTTAAAGTCTTTTTACTTTTGGGAAATAAAGGGTGATAGAGGTATTAAAGAGTACTGGCTACTGACCTTGGAAGCAAAAGACCCTTATTGGTTACAATAAGGTTACAACTAAGCATTTTGTCAGATGTCTGTGGGACCAGATCCGATGTCTGCAGAATACATGGTTAAGTTATTTGTTGGGAACCCATTCACAATCCTTTATTGTAGGATTCATCAAGGCTCGAAAATTGCACACATAGCACCGTTGCACATGTGTTTTTACTTTGCTGGATTGTGTTCTTATTAGTAGGACTTGTTTAACATTCTAGAAACTACAGCTTCTAGATAGAGGGACCTTGAAAAAAAGGATATTTTTACAATGTAATTTGTTAGTATTAATTATGGTCAGGAAGGCAGGGTATATATTGATTATTTTCCCAAAAGTAAACTCCTTACAGAGCAATTTGTGCATGTTTTGAAGTCTTGCTGGGCTTATTCCATAGAAAGTGTGGTTTTGATTAGATAGATAGCAGTACAAGAGTGGTTGTTTAATACTATGATCTAAAAGCCTAGGTAGGCCTTGTATGATATACAAGGCCTACCTAGCTCAGCAGCCTTCACCAGGCAATTTGACTTATTTTTTTCTCCCTTGCCAGATGGAGGATGGCAGCACACCAGAACCAAAGGAAAACTGGGAAGAGAATTGTCACCAGAATGGTCTTTCTCTGCCTTTAGAAGAAGGGGAGAACCTTTCTCACTCATTAGAAGCAGAACACAGGTGAGAGGGAAGACAGACTGCTAAAGAAAATCTTTTTCTACCAGCGTTGTAGATAAATTAGTGGAATAAGAGTCAGAAGTAAAAGTAGAACCTGAAACTACTTAAAGTTCTATCGCCAACCACAAGTTATTGTCAGTTTTTGCTTCTATTGTTTGATCATGCTGTTCTTGCAGCGTAGTGTGCTGTCCTGCAGTGGGTGCTCATATACTGGGAGAGTCTTTGCACAGAGGCATATTATTTCAAAGGTGATGGCAAGGGTGTAACTCCCTAACAGCTATCTATCACACATAAGACCAGAATGTTTTTGTGGAATAAATCATTAAGTCTTCTGACACTACCCCAGCTGTTTGAGCACAACAGTAGATACTTAATGTCACGGCTAGATCAGGCCTGCATAAACCTGAACCCAGTAATTGCTCAACCTCTGATGCTGCAGTGCTGCTTTCTCAGAGCAGGCATAGGAGTAATGGCTCCTTATCTGTTAGGGATGCTTTAGTTGTGATTCCTGCATTGCAGGGAGTTGGACTATATAACCCTTGGGATAGCTTCCAACTCTACAGTTCTATGATTCATAACAGGAGTAGGGAGCAAGGTGTATTTGCCATCATTTGTCACAGAGTCCCTGTTGACAGTGATGTTGCTGCCACAAGGTAGAGTGAGTTGGGGAAGAGACATTTTCTCCCATTTGCTCTGGAAGAGGCAGATGACACAATTATTTTCCCCATTATTTATCACCCCTCAGATTTTGACATGCTGACAAGCACCTAATATATGCATGTCAGCGTGCATACACAAAAAAACTATTCCTCAAGAATAGTTGCTTTCTTACTAATGAATAAAGAATACAAGAGGTGTATTCTACTCAGTTATAACCTGAGAGGGAGAAGGGGGCAACCACTTGGCTTCCAGCTCCAGCCATCACTGGTCCAGTTCTTTCTCACATTAACCCTCAGTAGTGGGCCTGTCACAAAAAAGCTCCCAATTCCTGCCATATTCCTTTTTCATTCCCCAGTCCCTCATAACCACATCATTTACTTTCATTACCTAGGTTCCTTCTTCATAAAGTCACCCCATGTTCCTTTGCAGCTGAAGAATACATGTTAAATAATTGTTAACAATTATTTAATATTATTTAACAAGCATTGTTAACAATGCTTGTTAAATAGAACTTAACTAATTCATGTAAAAATCAGTGGTGAGTATCTATAGAAAACGTGTCAATTTTGTATGCATTGTGATGTGGGGGTGGGTCTTTCTTCCATTGTTAATCCAACCTCTCTTTCTCAACCCACCCCATCTCCTTTAAATTGCTAGGTTATTGAAAGCAATGGGGTGGCAAGAGTACCCTGAAAATGATGAGAATTGCCTTCCCCTCACAGAGGATGAGCTCAAAGAGTTCCAAATAAAGTCAGAGCAGGTATGTTTAGCTTTTGTGTTTAATATTATTATCAATCTTTTAGCATTGGTCATTTCCTAGTTTTATTTCATAAAACCTGTGAGATGACTGCAAAAGCATCTACTCATTTATTTTTTTGCATGTTGACAAGCCTATATAGACTTTGTTTTATATGTACATAGTATTAGAGTGTACTCTGCTTTGAGCTCTGAATGGAAAAGGGAAACAAATATGAATTCATTTTCCTTTCTTTCCTGCAGCTAAGAAGAAACGGCTTTAGGAAGAATGGATTTCTTCAAGGCCGTGGCAACAGTCAACTATTCTCCCACTGGAGAAGCACTTTTAAGACAGAGTTTGAGGAGTCGGATACAGAAACAAGTAGCAGTGAAACTTCAGACGATGATGCCTGAAAATAGGCACAAAAAACCCACAGTACAAAACAACCCAGCAAACTCAGTTTGTAGTTCAGCACATAAATGTTTGGGGTTCAAATGAAGCAGAGTTTATTCTGTCTCAAGTCTGTTCAGTTTCTTTTTATTGTTGAAAACTTCATGCACAAGGGAAAGAATTATATCCCAAAGAAGAAAGCTATTGGCTTATTTTTGGTTTTGCCCTTCTATGCTTCATAGAGAACAGTCCATGCAGATGGGTGACTCATGGCCTTCTGGTGCAAGGCATAGTTTCAGTCTCATCAGCAGCAGGATGTAAGGGACTGAGTTGGGCAGCCACATGCTTCTCATACTGCCGTCCACATAGCAAAATGCTGTGCGGCAATAATGTGCTAAAACAATCATTGTCAATGACAAAATGGCTATGGAAGTTCTAATTGTGTTAAATTAATGCTAATAACATGGAACTTTTTTATTTTGTTTTTTGGCGGCTCGGGGAGCTTCATCACTTAACCAGGCGTGTTTGGTTTTTTTTCTTTTTTGGGGGTACAGCTGTAAAATATTTGGATATAGGAATTGTTTGTGTTCTTGCAACCTTGATATTCAGGGTGGATTGTAAAATATAAATTTTTGTGGGACTTCAAAGATTAAGATTATTTTGATAACATTATTTACAGATTTAAAAAAGTGACTATCACATTGAGTCTGTATGAGGGGGAAAACTACTGCAACAAAAGATAACTAACTTGGAATAAATATTTTGCATCAGTTTGCCAATTCTGTGTCTCATTTCTCGTGAAATACTATATAAGTAAGGCAACTTGGCTATCCTTATTTTGTGTTATTGTGGCCTTCATATAACAGAACCTGCTTTAAAGAAAAGTTTTGAGTAACTTGAATAAATCCTGATTTGGTTTTTAAGCAAGGGTTCCCTGCTCCTGCCAACCTAGCAATTCGAAAGCACATCAAAGTGCAAGTACAGTGGTGCCTCGCAAGAGAAAATTAATTCGTTCCGCGAGTCTCTTCGTCTTGCGGTTTTTTCGTCTTGCGAAGCACCCCTATTAGCGGTTTTGTGGATTAGCGCTATTAGCGGCTTAGAAAAAGGGGGGGGAGGGAAAAAACTCACAAGACTCGCAAGACGTTTTCGTCTTGCAAAGCAAGCCCATAGGGAAATTTGTCTTGCGAAGCGCCTCGAAAAACGGAAAACCCTTTCATCTAGCGAGTTTTTCGTCTTGCGGGGCACCACTGTAGATAAATAGGTACCACTCCCGCGGGAAGGTAAACGGCGTTTTTGTGCGCTGCTCTGGTTCGCCTGAAGCGGCTTAGTCATGCTGGCCACATGACCCGGAAGCTGTACGCCGGCTCCCTCGGCCAATAAAGCGAGATGAGCGTCGCAACCCCAGAGTCGGCCACAACTGGACCTAATGGTCAGGGGTCCCTTTACCTTACCAGTTGAATAGTTGTACTTCTCTTTCTCTCTGTGCAGAGCAATTTTACATTACAACGCAGATATTATCAGAACTGAACATAAATTAACATCTGAGTGTAAAGTGAGGGAGAGAGGCTAAGTTGAAATGCTAATGTTTATACACTGAAGAAAATATAGAGAATTCAAATCAAACCTACTTTAATTTGATACTCATTGTGTCAGTCTCAACCTAGACTAACTCACAGGGTTGTTCTGAGGATAAAACGGCGGGCGGGGAACCAAGTATACACACACACTATTTAATTTGTATACCGCACTATACCTGCAGGTCTTGGGGTGTTTACAATATAAAATCACAAAATACCAAACAACCCAATAACCCCCCCATATGCTATATTGAGTTCCTTGGGGGAAAGTGGGAAATAAATATAATAATCCACATGCTCTAGAAACAGCTTCAATTCATAAAATTCAAAGACACAATTATTGCACCCAAAGAACTTAGTTCCTTATGCTCAGCAGTTCCTTGGGCTTGAAGCTTCCTGAACAACACACTCATTTCTACATGGCAAATCACTTCTAAAAGCAATGCATTATACAGCATGGGAACCTGCTATTCAACAACAAAACCTCACTAGGAATGTGCAATCTTAAGAGGGCCTTTGCATCAGACTCAACATGAACAACCAAAATACTTAATTTGCAGAAAGAGCAGGAATATATTATGAATCAACATACTACAGGCAACTTATATATACACAGCCAGCATAGGAGACTATCCTCTGCTCGCCAATAAGCAGAAATCATCTGTTGCAAGTACTCTCAATCACATGTTCAGGTAACAGCAGAAGAATGCTGACTCACCAAAGGATAACATTTATTGTGACTCTGGACTACTGTAATAAAAAATAAACTTAGCTGAACTTGTAGGATGGATATATAGGTTCACATGTACTTAAAACATTTATCAACTTTCAAATTAATTTCAACTAGGTTGCAAGAATTTCATAGTAAAATCTGGAACTTTCCTAGAGCTGTAGTGATATGACATGACTAGACTCTCAGCTGGGGATATGGCTATGCTTGGTAAGACAGGTGATATTTGTGAAGAATCAGTCTCATGTCAGTTTTGATGCACAGTGGAGGATTAGAATGGGGTATCGGGTTTTTTCCTAACTAAATCTTGGTCTCCTATTTGGGATTTTGTAGATTTTCTGCATCAGCAAAGAGTTGAACTTCAAGGTCCCATCCAATTCTGATTCTATGCTGAAATACTGGCTTTCCGGCATTGACACCTTAAAGTCTAAAGCAGATTTATTGTGGTACATGCTTTTATAAACTAGAGCCCATTTGTTAGATGTATAAAGTGTTGTCTTCAATGTGTGTGTAAATGTGTATGTGTGTGCATGTGTATATGAGGTGCAAGTGGATTTTTGACATACCTATGCAAAGCCCAAATTTATAGAAGATACCCTTATCATAATAGTTGTAACTGATGTTTCCTTCGTATCTAATTTAGCACCTATCGGGGATAATGTGACTGGAGTAAGATTTGTTGAGAAATCCTAGTTTTTAATTCAAGTCTTACTATTTTTGTGATCAGCACTAGCCTATTCCAAATGTTCTGGTTTCCATCTTTCTCAGACTGTTACAACCCTTCACTGTATGCCATTGTCGCCAATTGTCATATCAAACTGTCATATCATTTGACTGTCATGTCAAACATTGTCATATCAAACTGAAGGACAGGCGTAGTTGGTACCACCTACATTTTGCGTTAATCTGCCTTTCCGTTTCGTTGCGTGCGTATTTTTTTAAACTACCGGATACAATTATTTTACAAGAGCCGTGTACATTTTTAACGGTCATGCAGGAGAGGGAACATTAGCAGGCTTAGCTTACCTGTCATGGCTGCAGAACTGCGGAAAACGTGCGAGAAGCTCCCTTTTCTACAGCTACTGCAAGTGGAGAAACCTTCCCACGCGATTGCATGGGGCGAGTAACAGACCTGCGCAGAGTAGTAAAGCACTGAAGCACTAATGCGGCGTGGAGCGATCATCCATGGCTGGGTACAAATGGCTCGCTCTCCTCCGCGCACACCTGCCATCGGACACACTTCTGTTCTTGTCTTTGCCGCGGTCGCATTCCTTCGCCGACCGCGCAGGCGCGTCTTACTTCGATGACGTTTAGACGCACAGAGGACGCGCTGAGATCACGCAGAAGCCATCGCGAGATTTGACGGGCAACAAACCGCCCCGTGGTGCTTTGCGGCCTTCTCTTTGCAGTCGGCGCCTCCGGAGAAGGATGGGTGAGTAGCTTGGGAAGCTGGAGAGTGAGGTCCTTCCATCCGTTCCCATCCGGCCAGGTGGTCGATCCAGCGGGGATGCAGCTCAAGTAATGGGGGACGGGGGCATTTGCACGATTCAATGCAGGGTCTATTGGGGCCGGTGGCTCCTTTTTGCCGCTTTCATGGTTGGGCCCCGCCTCGGCCGCAGGTTGTGCCTGGGCCTGCGTGCCTTTGCCATTTTGACGCGTTGGCTGCCTACCCTGGAGGAAGGGTCTGCGGGAAGCGGCCTCCCACTGGCGTTGAGCCAAGGGCCCCCTTCGCGTTCCTTTGCCCCGTGTTACTGTGATGAAGCATCTTCCACCGAGAATGCCGTGCGGAGACATTTTTTACCTTGGAGAGCTGAGTAACTCTGGGCATAAGGAACTCTTGCAGTCGGCTGAGGTGAAAAGGCCCTGCTCTGTGCCGCGCGCTCGTCTTCACCATTTGGCTTTTGTTCTGTCCGCTCAGGTATCTCCAGGGACAACTGGCACAAGCGCCGCAAGACCGGGGGAAAGCGAAAGCCCTACCACAAGAAGAGGAAGTATGAGTTGGGGCGACCCCCTGCCAATACCAAAGTATGTGCTTGTAGCGAATAATTACTTGTGCAGCTAGCTGTCTCTTTGTGTTTTTGGTGCTCAGCTTATGACTGCAAAATCCCTGTTTAAATTAGAAAGCATATACAGTATCTGTTTCTTGAAGTACTTGAGACCTCCATGCACTGCTCAGGACCCCTCAGTATTCATTGCAGGGGTTCTTTGTTCTTGAGTAATCTGAAAGGGCACACTTTAAAATGCTGATCGTATGGGATTATCCTAGTTTAGAGTCATCAAAGGTTCATGTTATAAAAGATAGTATTTTATTTTTGTGTGCTTGACCTGGAAGTAGTATGAATGTGCAAAAATTAGACTATAATCAGAGTACAACTCATAAATTATAACATAATAAAAGTGTGCCCCTGAATTTCCCAGTTGTAAGTGTGTTCCAGAGTTTATTTTTCTGACTGTGAATAGCATGCAGCAATTTCTTTCTTGTACTTATATGTATGGACCAGGATCCAGTCTACTTTGTGTTCATACAACTGCAGAGGCACTCTTGGTGGGATGTTTGACTTCAAGCAACTGAAGCACACCACAAATATGCCATTTCACAAATTGCATCTGAATTTCCCCTTAGACTCTATAGTGCAGCACGGGGAGTTAAACACAAGTCCAAAATCTGGTGTGCTGGAGTAGTTGCATAAATAAGTAGATCTGAACCATTATATTTGGAATGGGAGGCAACTGGAGTGATGAGAGCTACACCTTAGGTGGATGCGAGACCGTTTTGGTCATGGTTGCATTCACCAATGCTAGGGGTTGTCATAGTTACACTGACCATGTTGCCATGTGGTTTGAGTATTTGTAAGAAGATTTTAGTGCTGTGTACCCGTGTGGTTTGACCTAGTCTGTTCTGTTTTGTTGTAGATTGGACCTAGGAGAATTCACACAGTAAGGGTACGTGGAGGGAATAAAAAATACCGTGCTCTGCGTCTCGATGTTGGAAACTTCTCTTGGGGGTCTGAATGTAAGTGCAAAATGGCTCCTCTGTGTGGCATTAGCTAGGATGGTACATACTAGTGACCTGGAAGCTAAAACAAGAGAACAGTGATGATAACTTTGACCTTAAGAGAGTTTTGGTGAATTCCTAAACTCTCAGTGATGGTGGTGTCATAGTTACCCTGAGTGAGTGCATTGTTGCTTCAAGTGCGGTTATGTAAATTTAAAGGGCAAACAAAATTGTTTGTATACTACATTTGAGGTGTATTTTCCCAAGAATTTTATTGTGTGAATTGATTTTGATCACAGATGCTGTTAAACATAATGCTGTGAGATGTTAAAGATGGATTGAAAAACTTCAATTCTGTGGCCAAGGGACAAGAAGGGAGGAGGCCTGGTCTAAACATTTTGTGGCTACAGAGACAATAACAGGCAAAGAAAATCCCCTGCTGTGAAAATCAAATACTGAGTGTACATTGAGTGTGATTCCTTATTGGTGCCTTGGAGCACCTATTTGGGTTAGTCTGCCCAAAGTTTCTAACTTTATGGAAGTGTCAGATTACAATCTTGTTACTATTTTTTTCTAATTGGTGGAGATTATTCACTTGATTGCAGATTCTGTATTTCCACCATTCCATATTTAATATTGAACTTGATCATTAAAATCTTGTGCAGATGGGCAATTGGAACACACCTTTTCATTAATTGATTGTAGACCATTGGCTTATGACCAATATTCCAGACTATCTTCCAAAGGCAAAAGGTAATCATAAATTTAAAAACAGAAGGTACAGGCACACGTTCAGTTGACGTGGAACCTTCAACACGTGGGTTGTTTTCGACCTGGAAGGGGGCGGGGTGGGCTTACGTGCGCTCTGCCAATGTGTGAAGGCCCAGAACACAACCCATTCACAGACAGGGAGTTGTTTGTAAAGCATTTGCCTTTCACAGAAGGGGATAAGTTGTTCTACTGAAATCGGGAAATACTGCACATTTCTAGGACTGCTTCTCTGCTGTTGTTTTGTCTTACAGTAGTAAGTGCAGAAAATGCTCCTTCCCTATGGTACTGATCTGTAGCAGATTATATTTTTTTAAAGTTGAGGTTTGCAGAAAGAGTGGGTTGGTTAAACTTGGGTCTGCGGAAATTCTTTCCAAATTGTAGTATGCAAATTCCAATTTTCCTCATGATCTTTAAATGTGTGTTTTAAAAGTAGATGTAATAGAAACTTCACAGCTGTATTTTTAAAGCAGAAGCTGTATAGATCCTGCAAACTTCAACCTCCAAGGGGATTTCGGGGCCTATGGTTTTTATGTACACGAGAGGCTCTTTTGCCATGGATTTGTATTTTGTTCTTGGAATTTGTAACATGGTCTCTTCTCTTTACAGGCTGTACCCGCAAAACCAGAATCATTGACGTAGTGTACAATGCGTCTAACAATGAATTGGTGCGCACAAAGACCCTGGTCAAAAATTGCATTGTCCTTATTGACAGCACACCATACCGACAGTGGTATGAAGCCCACTATGCCTTGCCACTCGGGCGCAAAAAGGGTGCCAAGTTGGTATGTATTAAGTGGGTCTGCAGAAGCAGATGGTTGTCCTGTGCTTTTTAATTAAGTGTTCAGCCACTGTGCCCTAGAGTTTAGGGTTCTTCTGTCTTCTGGTGAGGATACCTTTGTCCAGTTCTGCTTCTGAATGGAGAGTGATGACTGACATTAATCTGAAGAAGACATCTGACCACCCTCCATTGTTGGTTCTTGTCCAGTTACAGCATCTCTTTGCTGATATGGGTACAGATGTTTTGAATTAAAAATGCAGAAAGTTAAATGAATTCTTAATGTACACAGTGCAGGTACTGGCTCTTTCTATTACTTGTCACTTGGCCAGGCTCAGATCCTCAATATTGTAATCGTAGAATCTTAAGAGTAGGAAGGGACCCCAAGGGTCATGTTGTCCAACCCCCTGCAATGCAGAAATCTCAGCTAAAGCATCCATGACAGATGGCCGTCCAACCTCTATTTAAAAACCTCCAAGGAAGGAGAGTCCACCACGTCTACACTGCTGAACAGCTCTTACTGTCAGAAAGTTTTTCTGAATGTTTAGTCTGAATCTCCTTTCTTGGAACTTGAAGCCATTGGTTTGAGTTCTACCCTCCAGAGCAGGAGAAAACAAGCATGCTCCCTCCTCCATGTGACAGCCCTTAAAATACTTGAAGATGGCTATCTCCTCTTTTCCAGGCTAAACATAACCAGCTCATTCAAGTTCCTTCAATCACTTGTTAGTAAATTATATACTGCTTAATGCCAAATGAGACTTCTATGTTGGTTACAAAAACCAATTACGTAGACATTAAATGGGTGAAATTATGGGAACTGACTATCAGTTGAACTCCAGTTCTATTCACATGCTTCTGCTCTTGTTCCAGACTCCTGAGGAAGAAGAAATCTTAAACAAGAAGCGTTCAAAGAAAATTCAGAAGAAGTATGATGAAAGAAAAAAGAATGCGAAGATCAGTAGTCTTCTGGAGGAGCAGTTCCAGCAAGGGAAGCTACTTGGTGAGACTCTGAAACAGGAAAGGGTGCTGTGCTTGCCAGTAGCCTAGGTGCTGTGGTGGGTGGATGCTGTTTTATCTTATAGTTATTATAAAATTGCATTTTATTACCTTCTGGATTTCAGGAAACCCTATGGTACTAATTCAGCAAATCTGACTTTGCATTGCTGATTTGCTCATTCAACTCTTGGAATAGTAGTTGGCAAAAGCTGAGAGACTCAACTAGAAAAGTGTTACAGGCTTTTCTCAACCACGATGGACACATGTGTAAAGTCATTCAAGTGGCAGGCAACATTGTGTTCCCTGGTGTTTTGAAGTTGGCCTTGTGACGAAAACTTTGTCCAGTTCTGCTGCTGAATGCAAGTGGTGACAATTCAAATTCTGAAGGTGACTTCATCAGGATGGTTTGGTGGTTCCTTAGACTTTGCAACTTGGGGAGGGGAGATGGTATGATCCTCCCACCCACCCTAATTTGGAAAAAAGATGGGTTCATTAGCATTAAATTGCTTTGTCTCAAGAGGTTAGCAATGATGTCCTGGCATGAAAGACTGGCAAGAAGTACATTACACAGGGAAAAGCAGCCCAGTTCTTCTTACTTGATACTTCCCCATTTCTAATATGATTTCGTTTTGCAGCTTGTATTGCCTCCCGGCCTGGGCAGTGTGGTCGAGCAGATGGATACCTTCTGGAAGGCAAGGAACTAGAATTCTACCTGAGGAAGATCAAAGCCAGGAAAGGCAAATGAACAGTCACTGTATCTAATGTGCTGAATAAATACCTACAGAGTCTTGTATAAATGATTGATGTGATTATTTATGGACAGTGAGGCAAAGACTTGAGTATGGTTTACTGTGACCATGTGAACGTGTTGGTTGCTGACAAGGAGCTCACACCTACTTAGCTTTCTCCCAGGATTTTTAAGTGCTATGGGATGAAAGCTAATGCAAGGCTTGTCTTAATATGTCTTCTAAACCTGGGATCCTAGTTAGGGTTTCTCCTCCTTAACCATGATCTGTAGCCAATGTTTGCCCTGTGGTTACACGTTGGTTAAGGAGGAGACACATTAACCAGGATCCTGGGTTTGGACAAAATACTAAGGCCAGACATTTGTTTAGCTGCTGTTCTACATTGATACTAAAAACCCAGGGAGCAGTTGCTTCCTCCTGTTTAGGAGCTAGTGTATTCACACTAAGTATGCTTGTATGGAAGGTTTTTTTTAAAAAAAAATGAGTGAAAGTTGTTTGACTTGGAAGCGTCATCCGCCTTAAAAAGCACATGCTGTTGTAATGGTAGGGTCAGGCTTTTCCTTACCACTATACTAAAATGCCACCCTTAGAGCTGTGATTTTGGCAGGCAGGTATTGCTGAACGGGATTCTTCACGGTGTAGAATTGGTAGTCTCCAAATGCCATCAGGCATGCCAACTAATACTACTCCCTTGAACATGCATTGAGGGGGTGTGGGTTCACTTTTGTTTAGAATAGTATATAAGTAACTAAGGACTTAATGACCATCAATCTGCCATGGTTGTTTCATTTGTGTGTTGAGTACTCTAGTATAAAAGCAGCAAAGTTTTGCTTTGCATTTACGTCTTTGCTAAATTGCCCAAGTCTTAAAGTTAATAATTGTTATGTTTCCCTGAATAGGGTTGAAGCTCTATACTTAGGTATGATGAACTCTCATTATATAGTATGGCGCTATAAATGTCAGCAGCACAGGTGTGTTGTCTTCTATTTGTTCTCCCAGTTCCCTTGCAACATGAGCTTTGTAGTGTGCACTTCAAAATATCCTGCTTTTGGTGGCCCCATGGAGAACAGATTTTCAGAGCCTTCATCCTCTTCCAATGCATAGCATATATTTCTAATGATTAGGTATGTGCACAGGGTATTAATGAATGGAAGCTGAGAAAATTATTAATGCGTTTGTTGTTGGCAGTTGAACTGCCCAAATTGGAAGCTGTTAGTTGAATTTTTTACATTTAGCGACAAAACAACTGGTGCACTGCTAAGTGTCTAGATTGTCTTCTTCGTGACATTCTGGTCTCATTCCAGTGCAAGATTAACTCCCTTCTAGCAGAAGGGCCAGGCCTCTTTCCAAAAGTCTGGTCCTTTCGAAGGCTGGGAACAATACTATCTTCTAACAAGATACATTTTCATCAGTTTGAGAGGGTAAGGACCAGTTCTATGAATGGGAGCATGGATCTCTAAGAACATACCAGACAAATAAATGGCTTGCTTATATGGGTTTGGACAGATAGCAAATCTCCAGACTTCCACATAACTTTACAGAAAGCATATGCAGCTAGATACAGTGCTCATCCCACTACTAAAATTTTACAGTAATAGTCTAAAATCAAAGTTGGAGTTAACTTTTATTCAGGAGATTATCCTAAGTTATTTTGTGTGTATAGCTCTAGGAATGCTCATATGGTCAGATTTCAATGCCTTCATTCATAGCCCCTTCTCAGGCTGCACTTTCAAATATGCTTACTAAGAAGTAAGCCCCATTGACCTATTTACTAATAAATATGCATATTTATACTAATAGGAGGAGGGAGAGAGTAATCCTGTACATGCTTACTCAGAAGTAAATTATTTTGAGTTCATTAACTCAGGTAAATAAGTATAGGATTGCAGCCTTACAATAAACATTTTGAAAGTAAGCTTTGAATTTGTTTCATTGTGCTTCCCTAGAATTTCCTCCGACATTTCAGTTTAACCACACACATTTCTCTATTGAAAAAACCTTTCAGCTATTTATACAGTATGTAAAATTAACATTTCTTAGATTTGTTTGATAAATATAAATAAAATAAACTAAATTAACTCTTCAACTGAGTGCTGATTCCAAAAAGCTGCATCACTGCAAGTACCTGTTTATTCAAGCTTTTTTTTACCTGTTCAAGGACAACCCTGCTAGGTAAAAGGATGATGTTTCTATGTGTGTTCATATGTCAGTACTTTCTTCCTATTTTGAGTGCGTGGCTTTCAGTATGAGAATGGGCAGCTGCAAATCTTTGGCATTAGTGTTTTTATCCCTTGATGTATGCATGTTTAGATAGGGCAAGTTTCTCTTGTATATACTGGACCTGTGTGGCTTGAGTGGGACATTAGTCCTAAATTCTGCCTTAAAAGGATTGGGCCTTAGTTAGATGGTTGGTCACTGATACTGATCTCATCTGGGGGCTCCACCACTGTAATGCTGGGCAGCTCTTTTCTCAGATTCTCAGTGTTTGTCTTCTTATGGGGGACTTTGAGGTGGGAGCCAGGGGAGGAGGTTTCACTAAGTCTGGTCTCTTCATCTTCCATGTCTTCTTCGTCAATGCGACCAACTGCTTCAGGATCTTCCCTGCGATAGAAGCTGGGGCTGGAAGAGGGGAAAGTGCCCTCAGTCCTTAGGCGCAGTAGCTGGGGATGCTGAATCCGACTGCCCTTGCCAAAATTTTTGAGGCTGACTGCAGGAGAGGCAGCTGCAGTGAGGAAGCGGTTGAGCAGGGGAGTCTGAATGCGGCTCATGCTGGGTGATGCTTCCACCTGCTGGCTCTGCTCTGGGTCATCACTCATCCTGCAGAAGGGGAACAGACTGGGTGAAGTAAACATACACCTGATTGAAGCACTGAAATTAGCCCATACCATCAGAATGGTCAGATTTCCTACTATGAAATTCAAAGGAAAATGATGCAACAGTGGGGTGGATGCATTCATACAATCTTACCAAATGATCTGATATTGTAGGTTCTTGTATCTCTAAAAAGTGGTTGGGCCTGTAAGCTAACCAGGATTGGATTAGGCCACTTTGCAATTTTTGGATGTGGCCCTGTTGCTCACAGTATGCATCCTGTGTTCATTATGCATTGTGTAAATATTCCCTCTTAACACTGGATTCAGGGCTAATTGTAAAAGCTCTATAAGTAAAGGCTGAGATGGTAAAATGCAATCCAGGAAAATGGTCCCCTCCCTTATAGCTGATGGAAGAGATTGTATTTGGCAAAGTTGCCAGGCTCAGGTTGTCAGCCTTTTGCCATGGCAACATAGCTGAACTTACCGCATGTCAAAGGTAGAACCCATGAAGGAAGGTTTCAAGGTCTCTGCCACTGTGGCAATTGTGTACGGGGGCTGAGCTGTAGATTCATTCCAGTATTTGTCTTTTCCAGTTGGTGGTAAGTTCTGATACATGTCATCCACTGAAAGCAAAGACACCTGAGCAGACAAAGGAATATTTCTCATCAAAGACCTGCATAAGACTTGTAATTGCTTTAATTACAATTGTGCTTTAATTACAGTTGTGCTTTAACACAAGGTTCTCAATAGGAAAAAGTATCAAAAGAACACCAGCAATATAAGAGGCAGCTAAATAAAAATGCTTCTGTCTCAGATCGACAGTTGCACCCTTTATACCTGTATTACTAAGATTGATTACATTTATTCATTGCTTTGTACAAGTCTCAAAGTGACTTGCAGATCTGTAAAACAAAAATCATTTAATAACCAGGGGAAAAAGATCCAATTAACAAGATCTTAGAATGCTCCTCATGATACTACAAAAAGGACAAATTGCCTCACTCTAAGTGCCACTTTTTCTGTGTGTTACTAGAGATTTGAAGTAAGCAATTGGTTGTCCCAATAAAAGGTGAACTGGTTTATGTCCAAGCCTACAAGGGGATTTTGTGTACTATCAAGGAAAGTATCCTGTCAAAAGTGTGGGAAGGGGAGCATTAATAGACAAACTGAATATTCAGGGCGCTATATTCAGCATGTGGGTAAAGACAATTGATTCTTTGATATATGGTCTATTTTGCATCCATTGCTTTGCATAAAAAGTTTAGAGAACGTTAAAGGTTCAGACTGGAGAGCAGAAATGGGAAAGAAGGTATACACAGAGGTAGAACAGTATAGATGACAAATAGCTTACCAGATTTTTCAGGCCAGCATGGCAGTCATTAAGCGTTATATGAAAAAATACCCAAACACCCAGGGCGCCAAGTTGTATGCTGGATATACCTGTGTGAAGTGTGACTAGGCCTTTGTTTTAAACAGACTCACTTGAAGGTTCCTGTCTATCAATTTGTTAGTTTCAAAGTCATCGTCATCCTCTCCGAAGGGATTAATTATCTGCTCTGCCACCTATAGGAAAAGAAAGGTGTAGCATATGAATATTCCATATTTGAATGTGGGAGGGAACTGAGTGGCATTAGGGCTATCCTTTTTTGTAAATTTTAGCAGGCAGCCCTTCTAAGCACAGTCTCATCTAGCTTGTCTTCACTGCCAATGGCATTCTCTGGAAAACAGAGACAAACATTGCAAAGCATTCTGCTTTGATGTGATTAAAAAGTATTAAACAGTGAAGCTGCTGTATTTTAGCCATGTTCATGCCTGAACACACAAATGTTCAAACTGCGAATGGGGTGGGTGGCGTGTTGCACATGCAACCCTTTAGCATCCCCATGTGCACGAAACCGCCCCCATTGCGATTTACTGGGGCCCTTGATCTTATGGAGGACTCTACTCCAGTGGGCACAAGCAGAAGTCCTCTGCAGACCTTCCCCAGTAAACAAAGGCTGGAGACTGAGCATCCACAATCAGAACAGTTTACTTCTTCATGTGAGCATCTGACTTGCACCTTCTGTTGCAAGTCTTTGCTCCCTTTATTTCCAGCATTTAGGCTGTGAGTGTTGTTTGTGTAGGCAAATCATCATCACCCTGCTACAAGGAGAGGTAACAGCAGGCTGGGGGAACCTTACAGTGTGCAAAGGTTTAAAAGACCTTCAGGATAAGGGACCATAAGGGGAGGAACCACAATAAACCAGTCCAACGAGGATTGCACATGCTCAGTCAGGATGCTGACTCAATGTCAGGGAGAGTGGAATTGAGGCTGGAATGGAAGAACACCCCCAACCCACTTCTCTTTTCAGTACTGTAAAATCCAGAAGGGACAGAATCTGCAGATGGGGACAGCCTCTTGCGCCCCTGAATCTTCCCATCTGGTTCAAACAATGCATGGGACTCACTGATGCTCACACCAACTCTGTCTCAGCACCCCATCTCTTATAATTTGAAGACTGAAGATCAAGTCAGATGAAGCCATCTGCATGGAAAATGGGAGCCAACATCCTTACCTTCAGCCAACCAGCATAGAAGAAGAACTGTAGAAGAGTAGGTAAGGGAACATACAGATCTAGGTCCTCATCTTTTTTTGTCATGGTTTTGTTTTGACTTGGGTCCACAGGTTGTAGGAACTGACGCCCAATCACACACAAAGCAAAGAAGGAATAGACAGCAATGGTGACCACCTGTGGAGAAGTGGCTGTTAAACATTTGCCAGGGTTTCAAGAGAGCATCGTGGAACTATGCTTTTCATTGTGGAAACCAAAACATTCTCCTACAGTACAGGAGGTCTGCACATTATGCGCTAGCATGTCCTGCGCACCCTACCAATTCAAAAACAACTAAACTGGCACTTTCACGAACTGATCTATTTCCCAGCTTGTTAGTCAGCTGTTTCCCAACGAACATCAAATATTTTGGAGCTGGAAACTTGTTCCTTTCTTCTGCAATAAAAAAATGAGATGTTAAATGAAACTAAGTAGAGTTGTGCTGTGGAGATGCACCAAGAGAGAGATTTAGAAAGTGTATGGGAAAAGTAACCTTTAGTCTACTTGTAGGAACAAAACTGCTACTGAGAGATGAGCATTGAGATGTGCAAGAGTATCCCGAGGATGTGGAGTGCTCCTTGCTCACCTGTGTGTACACCAAGGGGATGCTTATCCAGTCATAGTGGAAAAGCATGCTGCATTTGGAGCGGTAGAGGTTCAGTTCCTGGATAGAGAAAGACAGGTGGTTATTTCACGTTTGCACAGCTGGTAAAGCAATTCCATTGCAATACTTACATCTATGAGCAATCTGAGTGCCACGTCATCCCGGATCCTTCCTTCCCGCCTGGCTTGGGCTGCTAGATTAGTGAACCACACACAAGGGATCCAATACTTGTTGAAGTCTGAGTAGTGACTCTCAAACTTCTTACGCTCATCTTGTGTCATGAAACCTGCAAGAGAGCAAGGGAAAGTTGGAGCACTGCTTCTCCATCTGCTCCTTGATACTGGGAAGAGGTTCAGGGGCCACCAGTCAGTGACACTGGGTCATACTAAGTTCTGGTGGAATAATCTCTTGATCCCTGTGGCACCTTAGAAAGACTAATAAAAGTAGACTCCCAGACCATCCTGTTCCTTTCCCCAAGTTAAACTCACCAGCTTCAACTAAGTGGTCCATAGTGGGGAATCTCTTAAGGACTCTAGCACTGACTGAGCGCAAGATGAGCACAGAGGAGAGGTTGGCGTAACGGATGAGAGTGCGGCGCAAGATGCGGCCCTTGTCATCCTTCCCATGCACATTGCTGGAAATGACGCACATGAGCTGGTCTGGCAGAGGAATGCTGGTATACTGCGCCCACCAGCGGTTCACGATCAGTGTGACATAGAAACCTGCCAGGAGAGAGAGATGGATGAGGGATGAGGACTTGGAGACAGTGAGAGAGCATGAGGCAAAGTCATCAGGCATAATGAACTGCTGCCATTTTAGCACGTTGGCACTGAGAGCAGAAACATTCTACCCATTTGAGCTCTAGGAGTTGCTTAACTTGTCAAATACTTTGGTAAGGAATTGTGAAAGAACTTATCTGTATGACACAAGACAAAATTTCACTCCCCTTTTTGTTGGTTGGTCATCTTTACAAAAGAAGCAAAAACATTTATGAAAGCTACAAAATTAAAGATTTATGAAGTTGTCAAATTATTTTTTACATTTAGAATTTGGTAATGAAAAGTTTCAGTATACTGTGTACCTCATAGCTTGCTATTTCTTGTTAGGCAAATAAAATTCTTTAATACTTAATGCAGAAGTCTGCAATCACAATTTAGAGGCAGTTTGTTTACAAAAATCCTTCAAAGAGTCCACACATGTTAATGGTGGGAACCATTTCTCTAGGAAATTGCCAGGGTGCTTAGGATTTGTCATAATCTTCAATTGAGTACTGATCTTATCTGCTGAAATTTCACTCTTTTTAAAAGAGTTAACACTCTTGGAAAGAAATAAGAGAATTTTTCAGGCTGTGGCTGAGTCAAAAACTAAACAGCAGACATACAAAACAGGGAAGTGCAAAGAGTCATATTTATCAATATTCAGAGATTCTGGCAGACATGGAAGCAAAACCAACCCTTGCTCTTATCTATATTTGCACATATTAACAAAAGATCAACACATTCAAAACCACTGGGTTCCCCCCTGCCCTCCCATTTTCCCTTTTTGAAGCTTTCCTATGAGGGAAAAAAATGGTATGTTTCCCATCCAGACAAAGAACAAGAGGGTTCCTCTTCCCACCTCACCTGCATATTGCATGTACGGAAACAGAGTCAACAACAGTACTGATGTGCCAGCAACCTCAACCATGCCTGAAGGCTAGCTTAGGAAGTGCAGGGCAGGCCCCATGGTACACACAGATCTCTGCCTTCCAACACTTCACCTCTGGTCCTTAGTCATCAGTATCTTCTGCCTGAGGCAGCTGCCCCATCTGCCTAATAGAAGGGTTGTCCCATCTTACCCTTCCCTTCCAATGCTTGCTATGGCATGATATAGGCTTCTTGGAAGCTTGAAAGAACACCTGGCCCACGTGGACAGTCATTGTTTACTCCTTCCAATGCCTTCCTTCTAGGAATAGCGAGTCAACAGGCTAGGGAGAACTGCAGTTTTACTTTAGTTGACCTTTTTACAGGAAAGTTTTGCAAAGGCAATGAAAATTCATAAGGGAATCATTTTTAAGCAGATCAATTTAGGCTTGCATTTATGATATAGACACTTCTAATGCAAAAACTAGGTCTGTTTACTCAGGAGAGTCAGGCATGTTCATTGTGCATTTTTGCAGCCCTAGCTGTACATCATTTAGACATAAACACTCTCACCTGTCAAGCTGTCACTTCCTTTTCCATTTTAATTATCCACCTCCTACTTTTTAACTTTCCTTTTTTCGTTTTGTGACACCACTCACATTTCTTTTTTCGTGATGTGGTGTTTGCTGCATCTATCTCACTTTCACACACGCACACACACAAAAATCAGGGTCAGCCTCC
Organism: Podarcis erhardii; assembly: GCF_964252035.2. Taxonomy (NCBI): domain Eukaryota; kingdom Metazoa; phylum Chordata; class Lepidosauria; order Squamata; family Lacertidae; genus Podarcis; species Podarcis erhardii. Next base: position 53,064,913 of record NC_138510.1, on the reverse strand, counting down.
GCAGTAATTCAGAGCAAGACTTTTAGAGTAGTCTATGGCAAGAGTCCTTCAGATCATCTGACTCCTCATTCACTCCTGGATGCATACCATGAGCTCTGCCACTGATTTGTGGTACCTCCCAATGGGAAATAATTTGGGATTCTGTGCAATCGAAAGATTAAAGGGGCTTTTGCCAAATGTATGCATCTGGCCTTAATTAAAGCAAGCAATCAAGAAACCATAGCAACAAGGCCTCCTATCAAGAGCAGGTACATAATCATACCTAGGACGAAGGACAGAGGGATGAGGTCAGTTGAGCGGTTGCAGTATTCAGCCACCTTTGCAAAGAGACGTTTCTGATCCACATTCAGAAGGTGACTACAGGAGATGGGGAAGAATAACAGGCTTGAACTCTCTCATGATATAAACATTCTTCTTCAATTAAACAGAAGCCAGGGCTCTTCTCTGTCCCTGCCAAAGCAATCCCTCTGCTTGGTTAAGTACCAAAATAACTGTCACTATGGCAAACAATAGGATTCTTTCAAGGATACAAGGAATATTAAAACAACAAAAACAACAACAACTAATACCACCTCCAACAGATTTCACTAGCAGGTCCTAGGGCTGGTTACAACTATTTAAAATTCTGTATTAAAAACAGCTAAAACAAATTGCAGTCATAGGAATAGTCCCAAAAATACACAGCACTGATATCAAAGGCCAGGGTACAGAGATGTATCTTCAGCATTTGCTAAGAGCTATATAAAGAACATGCCAGACACACCCCTGTGGGGTGGGACCTCCACAACTTAGGGGTTGCTACAGATAATGCCTTCTTGGGAAGGTGGTACCCTTCAAACCCTCAAAGCCCTACCAAGAGGACTCTGCTGATTTAAACACTCCATCAATTCTGACATTGGTGGTCTTGCAGATATTTGGGGCTTAAGTCATTTATGGGTTGCAGGGCATGAGCCTCTAGGCATAAATGTGGCAGTCTCTGTAGTCTAAGCTCTACCCTTCTCAGCAGAATCCAACAATACCCCACTCACCCATCCTGGCCAACTAATAATGTTCAGGGGAAACAGATTCTCCTGAATGTTAGAACAATTTGATTTATTTACTAGAATGATTACTATTACTATTATTTTATTTATATGTCTCCCATATGACTGGGCTGGCCCAGTCTGGGTGGCTCCCAACAAAATATTAAAAACACAATATTTAAAACACATGAGGACAACCCATAGCCCTTTGAAGGCCATCTGTGCAGCCCACTGCAGGTATTCAGTCTGCCTCCCACAGCCAAATTTGCCCCTTGAGCACTGCCAAATTTTGCTTCAGGGGTGGCAGGGGGGTGGGGAGCACCATGTATTTGGTCTCCTTGCAGCCCATTTGGTGGTCTGGAAAGAGCATGATTGTGATGGGAAGAAAGCCTGGAAAGCCATCCCCATATAAATGACCTGGTGGACTGCGTGGAATGCAATTGTAATGGAGAGAAAGGCCCAGCAAGAAAGTCACCCCTGGAAGCCTTCCTTCCCACTAAACAGTGTAATTCTGAGGTTGGTTTAAAGTGGGGCAAGCAGATTGGTAATGAACCTCTGAAAGTTGAGAGCAAAAGTACCACAACACTGAACGCTCCTAAAAAAAGAAGAGCAATTTTACGTTCTTCAACCATTTCAGACGTCTTTAACTATGTCCCCCTGGAGAGGTTTCATTCCATTAAACAGGATATTGCCAACTTACCGGTAGATGACACTTAGTGTTCCGTAAAGCAAGACGAAGACAATGAACTCCTTGTAGAGCAGCTTGTAGATGCTCCCTTTCCAACGAAAAAGTAGCTTGGAGAAGCCCCCAAAGCGAGCATTGGCCACTTTCAAGGTGTAGGAGACTGTCATGGCTGCCTTGTCTATGCCTCATGCAGGCAGCAGCTGAGACACAGAGAGAAATAACACCCAGGGAGGAAAATATCACTTCTCTTTTCTCTCCTGCCACCTTGATTATGGGAAGCTAAGTGCAGGGCTGGATCTACCAGGAGCTGCATTGAGCCACAGGGCTCAGGCAACAAACTGGGAGAGGCGGTGAATCGTGGGCCAAATCTCCCGCCCATAGAGCTGCCTGCGAATGATTGGTCAGCCAGCGGGTCACTGGAGCTACTGTACGATCTGTTCACCACTCTTCTTCCCTTCCGCCTTCACCTGCTCAGCTGATCAACTGCTGAATTGATCACCCACCTGCTGCTAACAAAGTACCTGTAAGAGCACTCCAGGCATTATTCTGAGGGAAGGGTTGTCACTCACCCATTCCTCGTTGACAAAGTGGTGGCAGTGTGAGCAGCCTGGACCTCAGTCTGAGGAAGGGGTCTTCCGTCAGAGTGTGGCATTGTGGGACGGCCCATCCAGGTGGGTCCTAGTGCTGCTGTCACTTTTATACAGCAGCGGCAAGTGAAGTTAGCATTTTACATCACTTGAAGACATCTAAGGTTTTGGGTGATTTTACATAGTAGTTTGCCAAGATGGCCCTGCTTAAATGTTGATTGCCAGTACAAAGAATTAATCACATATCAGAAAGGCCATTTACTTCACCATGAGATCTTCTGCAGGAATGGTTTTGCACAGTGCTATTTTTCTAGAAAAAGAGGTGGCTGGAACTCATCACGCCTGCCTCCTTTGTTTTCTGGCACCCACCTGAGAGGCGCAGAAACAGAGTTCCGGCAAGTTCTGGCTGAAAAAAGCCCTGGCTGTGCACAAGCTGTTTTGATAGTGTGTGCTTGCCTTATTCAAGGGACTTATTCAAGGGCCACTAATTGCACCCATTACTTACATCCAGATAATCTGACCTTTTTCTAGCCACATTTTCACAATTACCCATCAGCTTGAGGGGCAACAGTTCTTTTCTGGTGATCCAAATAAATGGCAGTTCTCCATGGCCTAGCAGCAGAATTATACAGGAAAAGGAGTCCCACCACATAACATGTTTTGCAATCTTCCCAAAGAGCGTTGGCATGTGTGCAACATGTGAGTGGCCCCTTCCTCGAGGAAATTTCCTTTTTTTCTTTTTTCTTTCCCATAATAGCTTATGTTTTATGCCATGTACTTTGATATTTTTTGTAGTTTTTTTTTTAGCTTTTTCCATTATTATTATTATTATTAAGGATTTTTCTTTTGTAATTTTGGTTGTTTATATTTATCTGTATTTGTTTAAAGCGCAATAAAAGTATATATAAAAAGAATAGAATAGACATAATAGTTCTTGTGGCATAAGAACTAAACAAAATCAAGGACCTGTATTTTTACTGTGATAGGAACATAATCAGAGTCCTGCAGGATCAGGCAAATGGCCCATCTAGTCCACTATTCTGTTTCCCAAACAGGCTCATGGGAGGCCCAGAAGCAAGACATGAGAGCAACAGTCCTCTCTCAGGGTTGTTCCCCAGCAACAGGTATGCATAGGCAAGGGGGGGGGTGTCAGATCCTGGAGGTGACATGTACCCAATAAAAAAGTATACAGCCAATAAAGGTGTCAATAAAACACTACTGAAATGAGTGCTTCCCATGTGAGATTTCACTACAATTAAAAGAAATGAGGAGAAGAAAGCAGTAATTAGAGCCTCCTGCATGAGACAAGTAATAGAGGCTTTTCAATGGTGGATATATATGCAATTTATCACTAATTCCCGACTCCTGTTCATTGGAAAGCAATAAAACAGGAAGGGTTTAATTAAAGGCACAAGAACAGTTAAAAGCCTCAGTCCTGCATTGCCTGTCCACACAGGTCAAGCTGGTGCTGCCATTGAATTTTATTACCAAAAGAAAATTGCAAGAAAACTGGCTATGGAAGAAACCATAGAGGACTACACAGAAAACACTAGAACGCAATGAACTGAGATCATCATCATATGGGTGTTCTATAAAAAGTGAGTGAACAGGTAATGGCAATCTCAAGGGGGCAGGAACTGCTAATGTGGTAGCAAAGCAAGCCTCAGCTTTTACACCGTTGCCAGGGATTACAGCTAAAGGGTTGCCATATTTCAAAAAGTGAAAACCGGACACAAAAAACTGTTGAGCAAAATCTCCCAAAAACATTTGAAGCTATTTTGGGGGAAATTCACAAAAAATCTACACTTCTGATATGGGCTGCTATTGGACATTTTGACCAATTTTCAAACTTTGCTCTCGGACACTATTTTTGACAGCCGAATCCCAGATATTTCCAGGAAATTCCGGACGTATGGCAGCCCTAATACTACTACTCATGTCTGGAGAGATACTGAGAAACAACAGTGGAGGTGAACCAGGGGGTGACCTAAGAAGGTAAATAGGAGGAGACGAGAGAGTAACTCGGATTTGGAAGTCCACAAAAACATAGAAGGCAGCATAAGATGACTTTCCATAGGCCGTAATCCTAGGCACACTTACAATGGAGTAAGTCCCATTGAAACCAGAGGGCCTTATTTTGGGGTAAACATGCTTAGACTTGCATTGTGAGTCTCAGAATTATAGGCAATCTTGAGCAAGACAGCTGCCGGGACACATGGAGAAAGGAAAGGCTGGTTGCATGGCCAGCCCAGCGCTGGAGCTGCTGCGTGTGAGAGAGAGCTCCTCTGCCTTTGGCTTACTAAGTGGATATTCAGCAGGCATGAGCAGCATTAGATAAAACTATTGCTGTCACTGTTAGGTTTCTACTGCCATTCAGTCAATAAAGGCACAGGAGCTTTGCTTAGGGCAGAGTGGAAGGGTGGAGTGGCAACCACAAAGTGACAATACCTCCCTGATGAAAAGAAGCTAGAACTTCTTACCTGTCCTGGGAGTTCAGTTGAGGCTGGTTATAACTGTCTCACTAATGCAGAGAAAGAAGAAAAGCTGCTACCCACTTCCTTTAAATATCTTACTCATGGTAAATAAACTAGACTGCTCAGAATGATTGATGGTGGGCTGTTAGTAGCCCAAGAACAGGGAACTGTGTAAATGCCTATGTGATGTTCATGGTTATAATTTACTTTTGTGAAAATTAAGCCATAGATGGAAATTCCATTCTAATTTATTTATGACATTTACACCTCACCTTTTTTCCTAAAGAGCTTAAGATAGTGTTCTCTTCTCTCTCCCACCATTTTTATAGCAGGCCTGCCTCTAAATCGGACCAAGTTCAATGTGTTACTATTAGAACTTAGCAAGTTGGGTCTAGTTTACTTGCGGGATCGCCTTACCCTATATATGCCCACTTGAGTGTTTTGCTCTGCAGAACTGGCACTGCTACATCTGCCATACAGTACTCATTCTCTAAGAAACCGATCTTTTAGTGTGGCACTTTAGAACTCCCTGCCTATTGACACTTTCACTGTCCTCTTTCCAATGCCTGCTTAAAATATTTTTGTTTAGGCAGGCTTATGCAGACGTGTAGAAGTTACATGTGTTCTCATTGTTGTTTAGTTTTTGCTGCTTTAAAGTAGTTTTTGAACTACTTTAAAGTAGTTAAAGACCTGCTTTTAACTTTAATTTTTAATATTTTTTGTAAACTCACTTGAGGTTTTACGACAATCAAGCAGTATATGAATTATGTTAAATAAATAAGTAAACAAAACCTTAAAGACTACTGATGCTTCAAGACACCAGGTATGTCTGTAATGTATATCACATCAATACTACTCCAAGCCATGTGTGCTCTTGTCTGTACAGATCATGCAGTCATGTGCTGTGTTTATTCTGGTAAGGTTTCCACAATTCCAAACTAACACAATCGTCATTGTGAGAAGCTGATCTCCAGCTGCAGCCTTAGGCACTCGTCACACTTTACAGGATGAGCATGTGTCTATGTGCATAAAGAACATAGCCACATAAATAGGTGTGTATTGTCAGTGCATTGCTGTGATCTTAGCTTTTCTGGATCTCCATTAATGAGTGACCAGGGTTTCAGCCAAAGAATGTTAATGTTCCTTATGATTTCGGCACTAAAGGAATTTTTGTTTTCTTGTGATATTTGGATGAAAAGATGGGGGGGGGGGAACCATAATAAAATAATAGCAGAAAGGGAAGACACAGTGGATCTGATCACAGTTCCTCCCTCATCCACATGCTCACTCACTGGACATCTACAAAAGGGCTGTGCATTAACCTGCATCAGACAGCCTGGTGCCAGAAACAGAGAAGAGGAGAGAACAAGGAGCATTAGCTCAGAAACACCTGCCTGCAGGAGACCTACATCATTGTTCATTGATTCCCATTTCACACCATGTCATAGTAACTTGTTGCTAACAGTTGGCTCTGAAGAATGGATGAAATATATCCTCTGTGAGAATTCCCCTGGGAAACATAGCTGGACTTTACACAGATAATGAATTTACAGCTCTGCGGTGTCATAAAGAAGTAATTTATCCCACGGGGATGTAGGCTTGGATGGCAATGGTTATTGCTGCTTGTAAATCCATCCTTCAAGAGAGCTTTCTCATTTGCTTTAGGGAAGGGTCGTAGTTCAGTAGCAGAGTTGAGGCAGAAGGTCCCAAAGTTCAGTCCACAGCATCTCCAGGTAAGGCTGCGATTGTTCCTTTTCTGAAACCATGGAAAGCCACTGCCAGCCAGCAGGGACAGTACTGAGGTAGATAGACAAATGGCCTGACTCTGTACAAGGCAGTATTTGTCATAAGCAGCATGTTGCTGATCTAAATCAAATTTTTCAGTTCTTCTTCAGGATTAAAGCACTCACCTGTTCCCTACCTGTCCCTCTTGTTTCAGAGTTCAGCTATCTAAAGATTGTTGGATAATGTAAGTAATGCCTTTCAAAATTACAATGAATTATTTCCCCCAGCCAGTTCCGATTTGGGGGGGGAGGGAGTGTAGTAACAGGAAGCATTAAAGCAGAGCTGACCAAATTACAACCACAAAAGTTGTGACACAATTGTGGTTTGGATTGCATTAGGCTAAGTTGTGGTGGGTGGGTGGTATTGCCTGGTAGGACAGAGCATATTCCATAGTTGTACATCTTTGATGAAAAGAGCATATTTTGCAGATATAGTAAGTCATTAATGTTGCACCTGCTGAATGTCTGTCTCAATAGGCAAATCCCACCCAGTTGTTCCACAACGCCTCATTCTGAGTAAGGGTGCAGAAAAATGGCTGCAGGAAGAGGAGAAGCCAGCAGCAAGTCTATCACTGCAGCATGGGAGGGGGCAGTATTTAGGAGGAGGAGGAGGAGGAGGTGGGGTGGCAGGGGCATCATTTGCTGGTCCACCTCAGGTGGCAAAATGTCTTGGGCCATCTCCGTCCATATAACAGCAAGACGAAAGCAAGAAAAAGACACGCTTTTGCATCTTTGTTAAACTCTTACAAAAGTAGAACATAGTCATTTATTCCATGTTATTTACATTCCCCCACACACACATATGCTAGTATTCTTTTCTTCTCTTTTTGAAAGGGATGCAGTCCAGAAAGATCATAGATTGAATAGTTTACTGCAAAAGTTAGATCAGGACAAAATATATGTTAAGTCTTTTACATTCAGTGTATTGTGGTTTATAACGATGGGGAGTTAAGATGCCAGTGTCTCTTTGGGAAGCAGAGCTTTCATCTGTCATATGGAATACATTTGTACAGCTATACATCTTGCTCCTGAGAAAACTGGGAAGCATTGCAAGACGGTAGAAAGAGCTTTACAATATCAAAATTCAAGGACACAGTCTAACCAGGGAAAAGCACTTGAGGTGGTTGTGGAGGAGTAGTGTAAGGCATGGGGAGAGCCCCAGGGTGCCAGAGAGAGATACGCATTAGACACCTTGCAGGCCTGAGGTGCCTCATCCTCAGCATAGAACAGGGTTTCCCAAACTTGGGTCTCCAGCTGTTTTTGGACTACAATTCCCATCATCCCTGACCACTGGTCCTGATTAGCTAGGGATGATGGGAGCTATAGTCCAACAACAGCTGGAGACCCTGGCCTGTTGTTGTTGTTTAGTCATTTAGTCGTGTCCGACTCTTCGTGACCCCATGGACCAGAGCACGCCAGGCACTCCTGTCTTCCACTGCCTCCTGCAGTTTGGTCAAACTCATGCTGGTAGCTTCGAGAACACTGTCCAACCATCTCATCCTCTGTCGTCCCCTTCTCCTTGTGCCCTCCATCTTTCCCAACATCAGGGTCTTTTCCAGGGAGTCTTCTCTTCTCATGAGGTGGCCAAAGTATTGGAGTCTCAGCTTCAGGACCCTGGCCTAGACTCTGACAAAACCTGCTGAGGACATTTTATGCCTTGAGGTACAGTACATTCTCTCTTTCAATTCCACATACACGATTAGATTGCTGGCGACTGAATTTTATCTTAACATTGGTGGCATCTCAGTATCCTCTACAGCAGCTGATGGGGCAACACCCCTACCATTTGAGACGTTTTAGGTGACATGGCAGAAGTTTATGAAATTATACATCATGTGAAGAAAGCGGATAGAAAAATGTTCTTTCTCTGTCGTAGCATTAGAACTTGTGGACATTCAATGATGCTGAATGTTGGAGGGAAGATAAAAGTGCTTCTTCATGGAGTGCAAAGTTAAGCTATGGAATTAGCTACCAAGAGGAGGCAGTGATGGTCTTGAACTTAGGTGGCTTCAAGAAAGCATTAGACAAATATATGGAGGACAAGGCTATTGATGGCTAGTAGCCATGATGGTTACGTGCTGCATTTATAGTCGGAGGCAGTAATGCTTATGAGAGCAGAAGCCCAGCTTAGGAAGCTTAGCACACACCACGCTGTCTACCAACTTCTTGCTACTGATCTGCACCCCCAGCATCTGCTACCTGAGGTACTTGCCTCTGTCTGGCAATCGGAAGGGCCGGTGCTGAGAAGGGGAATTCTGCCAGTTGTGGCTTCTCCTGCCAATGGCAGTCCTAAGGGGAAAATATGAAACAAGAACTCTCTGTGTGTGTGAGTTTCATATGTTGATTTCTACTAACCAGCCACTCTAGTTTCATTAACCTCTGTGCCACATAAATTTCTGTGATGCTCAGCTGCTGAATCATAAGAGCAGAAGGGGTCAAAACACCATCTTTAAAACAAGAGGCAGGACCTACCTGTCACCCCAGATCAGGCTACATGCATAGCAAGTTCCATGAGAATAAACAGAAGGAAACGAATGCACTTAACTTAGATCAGAGAAATGTTAATTGGATGTAGTGAAAATATGCTGGAAAAGTTTTTCAATGTTTAGAAGGACAGCAGAAAGAAAGGTGGCTATGTGCAGACCTCTCCACTAGATGTCACTCTCCTCCTTGCAGTGGAGACCTAAGCCTTTAAATAACTGGAGGAGATTCGTGGAATGCAGAGCCCATCTATGACTGGTGTTTGACAGGGAAAGAAACTGAAGTGCAGAGACCAGCTCACACAGCAGAAAAGGAGGTCAGTGAAGAGGGTTTGGGGATTTAAGTGGGAGCTGCAGGCAAAGCCAGGCAGGGATATGTAATACCCCAAAAAATCTAAAAATGCCAAAAAATTCTCTAAATAAAATGGCAGATTAAAAAATAATGGGCACAGCTGTTATCCTGTCCCAGTTTGCAACCTTCATCCCTGCTCATATGGGCTCCCCGCTGACCCCAACTATTGTGTTCCTCATCTTATTTCCTGGAAGGAGGCTAGATTATGAGAAATCTTCACCTCTACTGGAAACCGCAATTAAAATTAATTCTATCAAAGGGCTAGAAACTGCAGCTCATACTGTCCCTCCATCACACACACCCCCCCAAACTGGAACAGACACTAATACAAATGTTCTTCTAGGCATATTAATAACAACACCTGTGTCATTCCAAAGGCTCAGAAGAAAGAAGAACAAATCCCGGAACACAAAATCATTTACAAGAGAACTCTCATTATTTGTGAAGTTTGCATAATGTTGGGAGCTGGTGATCCTGCTGCCCCTTTCATAAACTGGATAAGAATTAGCCTATTTTGTGTTCTTATCATACTATGGATCAACAAGCAGCCTCAGCAAAGGTCAACATTCTCATACTCCATGTGGTCTGAGTCCTCCAGTTCAATGCCTGGAACCAGGTTGTAATAGTCTACCGACTGGTTCATATAGAGCTTTTCACGGTCTGCAGAATCCTTCAGAACGTCTGTCACACTCACTGTCTCGGCTTCAGACTCCCCACCTGTGTAACCTTCCTCTGCAATGGTGAGTTTTTTGGATCCCGACTTATCTTGCTCAAGGCTTTCCCCATTGGCCTTCACCAAGGAATCATCAGAAGCTCCCAGTTTGATCTCCACCTCTTCATAGAGGTCTCTGCTGCTCCCTAGTAGTGCAGCTGAAGGCTTTAGCAAGACCTGGTTCCTCAACAAGATGTTCTTCTCGCTCTCTGCAGCCGATGCCATAGGCAGCTCACATGGGATGTAGCAGTGATGGTCCCCAGGGTCTTTGGAACCGTTCCTCTCCACTGTAGCCAGCCGGCATTCCTTCCCGGCGTGAGGATGGTAGCTGGTTTTCTTCTGCCGCTTGCAAAAGCACCAGGTGACCAGAACCAGAATAGCTACCACAGGCAGGCAAACAAAGAGAGCCGTTAGGCTATGGTTCCGGCACACCTCCTGCTTAGGGATATCTCTGAGATTCATGCCATGGTAACGTTCTGGGGTGCTACAAGCCACCTCAATGTTAAATGGTATAGGCAGGCATTTTTCCAGATCTTCAAGCAAGCTGCAAGTACAGTGCCAGCTGTTGTTGGAGAGACCTAGCGTGAGGAGGGAGGGTTTGAAAATCCCCGAGGGAAGGGAAGACAAGTTATTGAAGGCAAGGTGGATCTCCTGGATTTGGTCAGATGCTTTCAGGAATGACTCAGGCAGCTTCTGGAGTTGGTTGCTCTCCAGATGAATGACACGCAAGCTGGGTGCATTTCTTAGGAAACCATCTGGGAGCAAACTTAGCTGGTTATGGTCTAAGTGTAGAATCTCCAATGTAGAAGAGCCATTCTCTGCGTTGATAATGTCTGATATGCCACAGTTTGATAGGTAGAGCTCCCTCAAACCCGCAGTTCCAGCGAAGATGCTCCAGTCCAAGGAGCTGATTTTAGTCCTGGTGAGATTCAAGCAACACATCTCAGGAGCCAATTTGGTCTGCAGTTCCTGGAAATCAACTTCTGCGCTGCAGTTGCACATCTCTTCCAGAGTTCCTAACACAAGTTCTCTTGCTAAGAGGACCACGCCAAAGAGTATGAGTGTCCACCTCTTCTGACCTATAGCAAAAAAAATGACAAGCATCAGTGATTTCTCACAGGTTACAGGTGGGAACTAGATGGCAACGTTGTTGTTCCTGGTTCACTCACAGACATAACAGACAATAATCTGTGAAGTGCCATTGCCTCTAAATTGGATTCCAGTAGTTCACCAAATTCACAAATAATGCATAGGTATTTTTAATACACACACACACACACACACACACACAATATTAATGTGTCTGAGCTAAAATTCATATTATAATGTGAATTAGATTTTAAAGAACCAGGAATACCATTTTATTTAATGCATTAGCACCCCCTAGTGGCAATGTATGCTTAAACACAGTAAACATTGAATTAAATTACTTAAAGTTTTAACTGGGCTGGATTTGGGTTCATATGCCCTCTTTGGAAATTTAACCCCTGTCCAGTGAAACCTATACAGTGGTACCTCGGGTTAAGAACTTAATTCGTTCCAGAGATCTGTTCTTAACCTGAAGCATCACTTTAGGTAATGGTGCCTCCTGCTGCCGCTGCTGCACAATTTCTGTTCTCATCTTGAAGCAAAGTTCTTAACCCGAGGTACCACTGTAATGAGTATCAGCTTCAGCTCACTGCGAAAGGAGCTTAGAGTGGTACATATTTGACTATTCCATTCTTGCAATTATAACTTATGAAGCAACAACTCCATTACTTCCTAGCATATCAATGGGAACACACACCTGGAGGCTTCTGGTGGCTGCGTGGGCTAATGACATCACTAGTTTGTGCCCCTGCTGGTCGCTGGAGCTTATTACCATACAGGTGTAGCATCACAGAACAATATTCTTCCTTGAATGTCGCTAAGGATCAAGACCCAGAGGCCAAAGAGTTGAGAGCTCTCCTCCTCTTATCAGCAACCAAGGGCTCTGAGGAAGACTGTGCTATACAACTGCACCTGTACTTCACCCCCCCCCCCCATAGCCTGGTGACCTTAATCACACCACGCTTGTCACTGGGTGCACTGTGGAGTCACAGTGAACAGCATGACTCTCCTCCAAGTGCTAAGTTGCTGGTATGAGAAAGGGCAGCTACTACTGACCAGATTCAGGCAGCAGGATGTCCAAATCTGGGCCTGGATATATATAGCCTGTTGGTTGAGGCTGATAGGAGTACATTTAAACTTCATAATTTACAGCTTTATAACTAGGTTGTTGTTTAGTCGTTTAGTCATGTATGACTCTTCATGACCCCATGGACCAGAGCACGCAAGGCACTCCTGTCTTCCACTGCCTCCCGCAGTTTGGTCAAACTCATGCTGGTAGCTTTGAGAACACTATCCAACCATCTCGTCCTCTGTCGTCCCCTTCTCCTTGTGCCCTCCATCTTTCCCAACATCAGGGTCTTTTCCAGGGAGTCTTCTCTTCTCGTGAGGTGGCCAAAGTATTGGAGCCTCAGCTTCAGGACCTGTACTTCCAGTGAGCACTCAGGGCTGATTTCCTTCAGAATGGATAGGTTTGATCTTCTGGCAGTCCATGGGACTCTCAAGAGTCTCCTCCAGCACCATAATTCAAAAGCATCAATTCTTCCATGATCAGCCTTCTTTATGGTCCAGCTCTCACTTCCATACATCACTACTGGAAAACCATAGCTTTAACAATACGGACCTTTGTTGGCAAGGTGATGTCTCTGCTTTTTAAGATGCTGTCTAGGTTTGTCATTGCTTTTCTCCCGGCAGTGATCATGGAGCCCAAGAAAGTAAAATCTCTCACTGCCTTCATTTCTTTCCCTTCTATTTACCAGGAGGTGATGGGCCCAGTGGCCATGATCTTCGTTTTTTTGATGTTGAGCTTCAGACCATATTTTGCGCTCTCCTCTTTCACCCTCATTAAAAGGTTCTTTAATTCCTCCTCACTTTCTGCCATCAAGGCTGTGTCATCTGCATATCTGAGGTTGTTGATATTTCTTCCAGCAATCTTAATTCTGACTTGGGATTCATCCAGCCCAGCCTTTCGCATGATGAATTCTGCATACAGTGGTACCTCAGGTTAAGAACTTAATTCATTCTGGAGGTCCATTCTTAACCTGAAACTGTTCTTAACCTGAGGTACCACTTTAGCTAATGGGGCCTCCTGCTGCTGCCGTGCGATTTCTGTTCTCATTCTGAAGCAAAGTTCTTAACCCGAGGTACTATTTCTGGGTTAGTGGAGTCTGTAACCTTAAGCGTTTGTAACCTGAAGCGTCTGTAATCCGAGGTACCACTGTATATAATTCCGATTTGCAGGAACTCACTCCTTTAGCATTGCAACACCTGTCCTCTGGAACTACTGACACTAGGCAGGCACCCCTTCACTATAATGTTTTAAATTCTTGCTAAAAACTCGTTTGTTCCAGCAAACCTATCTAGACACATAATTTAGTGCTTGCATTGGCCATCAATCACTGACTCAAACACGTAGCCCAAGAAAGAGACATTTGCAACTGTTTAGTATTATAATCCTCTGAATCGAAGGAGGCTTTCTTCAGGACAGTGGCCTAGCGTGGGGGGTGCAGGGGGGGCCGGCCGCACCGGGCGCAACATGGGGGGGCGCGCTCGCACTAGCAGCTCTCTGCCCCTACTAAAATCCACGGGTTAGGGGGCGCAAATTACTTGCCTTGCCCCGGGTGCTGACAACCCACGCTACACCACTGCTTCAGGAGTGGTCTTACATATTCTTCCTTCCTGGCAGCTGGAACCATTCCCTGTGCTAGGAAGAAATTTATAATCTCCTGAACCTAGTCCCTTTCCAGTAGTTGCAAAAAGCCATGAAACGCAAAGATTGAACACACAAGTGCTAGACTGGGTCTACTGAACCTTAGACTAGCATTGACTACCACCCTAAATGTTGTTGGGCTCCGACTCCCTTCAGTCCCCGCCAGCATGGCCAATGGTCAGGGATGGTGGCAGCTGTAATTCAACAATATCTGGAGTGCCACACATTCTCCTCTCCTTCTGTAAGGAAGTCAGGAAGAAGGATCTAAGTAATTGTGTCCCCTCTAAGTTTGCCCCACTGATCTTCAGCGCAGAGCCAACCACTCCCTGCCACTTGTATTGAGGTGTCTCCCTCAAGCCTTCCTGCTTTGGTTACCTAGGCGCTCTCATATGTTGATAGGGTTTCTGAAGCAACCAGACCAAATGCAAACAAAGAATTGCCTCCAAATCCCTTGCAAACAGTGATTAGCTCCATCTCTGCTGTTAACACAGCTCAGAGAAGTAATCACACTCTTGCTAAGGTGGCCTTTAGACATCATATCAGCACCACGGGAGGCATTTTTCAAGGAGTGAGTGAGTGAGCCCGTAGTATAGCTATTACTCACCACAGCCTGGGCAGGGCTGAGCATGAAGACCTTTCCTTGGAATTGTTACCTATCCTCCCAGAAGGGGTTTTGATTCTGTGATGTGGGGAAACCCACAAACTGGTCCCATCCATGTGGTCCTGGGATTCAAATGGTACTGCCCCACTGTGGGATGAACCCATTGGAAAAAACAGCTCCCAAACCAGTGTTAGAAAGCTAGGAGCTAAATGGCACCTTAAACCTAGGTTATAGGAGCAACAATGGAATGTCTAGGTGCACTTTTTTATAACAAGAATACAAAGCTGAAAATGAATGAACTCTGGGCTAAAATCTTATGTTAATTTTCACATGGTCTAGTCCTCATCTGAAGACTCCAAAAAACAAAGCCATGCTTCCCCTGCCCACCAAACTAATATTCTTAAGAGGGTCCCTTCTGCAGTCTTCAGAGAGTGGCTGGAAGTGGGGAGGTAGAAAAAGGTCCTCTTTTCCTTCCACTCTGCAGACAAGCCCTGGATTCTCCTTTACCCTCTTTCCTTCATATAAATATATCTTTTTGGCACCACAATTAACACATATCAAAGGCCTATACAGCTGATGGCAGAGACACCCACCTTGAGTGTCCAGTTCGCAAACCTTAGGTTTAAGGGTCCTTCAATGATCCTACTCCAAACTTTGATTTTAAACATCACTGTGAGAGTCTGAGGTAGATAACACTTTAACATGCACTACTTAAACCATTTTAACTAATTGGCTGGTATACCGTATTTTTCGCTCTACAAGATGCACCAGACCATAAGACGCACCTAGTTTTTGGAGGAGGAAAGCAAGAAAAAAAATATTCCGAATCTCAGAAGCCAGAACAGCAAGAGGGATTGCTGCGCAGCGAAAGCAGCAATCCCTCTTGCTGTTCTGGCTTCTGGGATAGCTGTGCAGCCTGCTTTCGCTCCATAAGATGCACACACATTTCCCCTTACTTTTTAGGAGGGAAAAAGTGAGTCTTAAAGAGCAAAAATTACGGTATTTCAAAATCAAAGCACATCATACCTTAAAAGTACATTAAACAAGGCAACTAAAACCTAAACAAAACATGTTGGGTTTAAAAGAAAAGAAAAGAAAGTTTTCAGGACCCCAATCCATATTTTACTTGGGAGGAAGCCCCATTGAACTTGGTTGGGACTTACTTCTGAGTAACAGTGGCAATTTTAATCTGAAATCTTAGATGAAGTACTGCACCTAAGAGCTCAGGAACTGTTCGTGTTCATTAAATTCCCCGTCACAAAACGCGCCTAGAACAATGGGAGTTTCGAACGCTGTCCCAGACTGCTGTGATAACATTTCTCTCAGTCTAGCATACCTCACAGGGTTGTTCTGAGGATAAAATTGGGAGTGGGAGAACCATCTATACCACCTTGTGCTCCTTGGAGAAGAGGTAGGCTCAAAGTGTAATAAATAAATAAATAAAATTAATGAAAAGTTTCTCTGGAATGCAATATGGAGCACCTTAAAAGGTTAGTGCATAGGCAAGTAATATAATAGGCAGGCTGGTTTTCATGGGACCAGAAGGATCCACTGAAAGGATCCACTCTACTAGGCAAAGGTTAGGCAGACAGCACATAGTTCAGGGGAAGTGAACCCAATGCGATCTCACTGAGTGCTTGAAGCATTTTAAGTGCATCTGAAGCTGCTTCTAATAAACATTTCACAAGGGGAGAGGAAAGTTGGCTGCAGAGAAGCTCTTCTGCAGTGGTGCCATCAGGGTAGGGCTTTGGGGCTGATGCCTGGGGCTCCACTCCGCAGAAGGAGCAAGAGGTTCCCCCAAACACAGAAGGCATAGCTGTCAACTTACAGATTTGAAAATAAGGGACCAGCAGCCAAAATAAGGGACCTGCAGCCTCACCTGTTCCAGGCACTCCAGTCTTCCTGTCCTCCTGCAGTCTGGTCAAACTCATGCTGGTAGCTTCGAGAACACTGTCCAACCAACTTTGTAACCAGAGGTTTAACTGAATAGAATCTGAATCACATGCACCACAAGGCCTATGCAGCCTCAACTGAAGATGGCTCCCCGGCCTGGCTTTGCACTGCAAAGTTTGCAGCAGCACGTGCAACAAAATGGCGTCCAGCATTCAAAAACCCCCTCAGCTTGCATTAACTAGCACACACAAGGCATGCAAGCTCCACCCCCCAGTTGTTCTTAGACTTCTTATTGGGTGAGCAACACAGCCAAGCAACACAGTTGGAGCCTCCGTCCTCCCTGGCCGGCAGGGAGGGAGGGAGAAGAGCTGCTTCCTTTGAAATTTAAGGGACATCATTTAAGGGACATCCACCAATAAGGGACAGCAGCGGGACATGGCGCTCGAATAAGGGACTGTCCCTTCAAATAAGGGACACTTCACAGCTATGCAGAAGGGCTGTCTTGTTACAATTTGAAGCGAGCAAAGTCATAATAATTTAAAAGGGGCATTCTCAGAAGTCCAGAGTCTAAAACAAATTTCTAGAGTGCGCTACTTCCTCTCTGTCTGTCATGTAGTGACCTTCTGACGATATGGAAAAAAGGAAACCAGAATGATTGGAACTGTGTTTCTGAAGCTTTTGTAACCTGGAATAGGGTGTTTGGGTTTTTCTATGGCTTAGAACAGAAAGCACAATTTACCTTTACACTCAAGAGAGATGCTCTAATGGTAGCCAAGAGGCTGATACAGTATTGATGAACTGGAAGAGTAAAGATTGGATTGATAATATGATAACACTTGCAACCTGCGAACGGACTGCTTACAGACATAGACTCTGCTTGGATAAGTATGACAATATTTGGAACAAATTTATACAAAATGTAGTAGACTATTAATTTTTCTATTAGGATAACATCAAATTTATAAAAGAATGTATGGGTTAGGGTATTTTTTATACATATTCATATAATGTTTTCTCCCCCTTTACACAGTTCTGTGTTTTGTTCCTTTCCCTTTTTTCTTCTTCTTTTTGTATCACTTTACTGCTTTATATTTGTCCCCCCCCCCCAATAAAATATGAATTAATTAAAGAGAGAAAGAGAGAGAGAGATTTTGTTGGTCTTCTACCAGAAAGATGGGCAGGCATCGTTGCAACTAATGATCAATATTGCCCGCAACTCTGTCCACTCTTCCCCTTTACTCAAGGGTTCAGGATGAGGCCAGGCTTCCTGGGCAATGGCGGTGTTTCTGGAATTCTCTCATGCCTGTCAGGGAGACTCATTCCCTTGGAAAGATGCCACTGCCCATGTATGGGCAGAAAGAGGGAGGATCAATGCTGCTTGGGGCCTCTGTGTTTCAACAGGCAGAGAGTGGTGGATGAATCCAAAACACTGGCTTAACTTTTTTAAGGCATGTCTTGGCACACAGTTTGGAAATCCCTGGACTAGAATGTACCATGTAGAAACTCTTGCTAGTAGATTCCAGGGCCGGGGAGGCACAGCCTCAAACTGGTGCTCATATATATATCATGTATTTACAACATTTATCTGCTGTAACTGGATGTCATTTTACTTATATAAATAAATGACTTCAGTCCCAAATATCTGAAAGACAGTCTTCCTTGCAGACCCTCTTGGGGTTAAGGTCCTCCACCCTCAGAAGCTCAGGCGTGGGGTTGACCCATGAGAGAGAGTGGCTGCCCCTACACTGTGGAGTTCAGTCCCCACAGAGGTGTGTCTGGCACTTTCATTGTACAGCTTTCATCCTATGCTGAAGATACACACCTCTTAACCCTTGCCTTTGACACTTGAGAGATATAAATAAATTTAGGACCCACTCTAGTTGTGATTGTAATTTGTTTTAAGGTGTTTTAAAAGTTGTATTTTACATTGTTCTGATCTGGAACAGCTTAATTCTGAGCTTTTAAGACCTCAGACCTAGATTTCTAAAAGCTAAATTGCTTCTTATTTGTCTCTCTTGACAACCTCCCATCTTATAGCCAAGCCAGCCGCTACTTGTGTTTCTACGATGTTATGCTTCTGCCATTGTGTGTAATCGGAAGTTGTGGTGCTTTGGAACCCGTTCAGGAGACATTGATTTTATCTAGGCAGTGCTGGAACAATTAAAATACCTTGAGCCGGAATAGGGTCCCTCCCTGGACTCTTCCTGAGCAGCGATGTCAGCTTTTCCTCCCCAGGCTATTGTCCTTAAAGGCCCAGTGACCATTCCCAACTCGTAAAGCAGCTTATTAAAATTAGTGCCCAATTCCCTGAGAAATGTATAAGTGGCAAAGAGCAGCAGCCGTACCTCTGTTGGTGTGAACAGAAACCAGCACTATTTTGGCCAGGAGCAAAATTGGTTTTTCCAGAAGGGTCATGATTAAACTGTAGATTTGTATTTGTCATGGAATCATAAGATGAAAATTAGTACAGTACTAATGAGTTTCCCAAAAAATTGAGATGAATTCATGGTAGTCAGGCCAAAACAATATCTTTTAAGATACAATTTTGTGGGAGGGATACAGACCCGAAATTTTCTAGCTACTAAAATGCTTGACAATGGATGGCTTGCTTTACAAATGTGCTTTTGTTGTACCATTTCCTTTGAAGCATCTGACTCAGGCTGCTGTTAGGCACAGGATATTAGATTAGATCCATAGCATTCACAAGGCAGTCTGTGATCCCTTTGTTTACAGCCTCTGCGCCGGCCCTAACATTATGCCGATTGAGGCAGTTGCCTCGAGCAGTGGATACTGGGTGGTGGCGGCAGCAACCATCCTCCTTGAGCTGGTAGAAGTAAGATCCCAGTAGTGGGAATGCTTGCTGTGTTGCCTAGGCTCCTTCTCCCAACGTGTCACAGAGAGCACAACTGTGAGCAGGCAAAGAGGCACCTTGCAGCCCAGGCCATGAACTCCCATAGGCATCACACACTCCAATCATGTGATATGTATTGGTGCAGCTGCTGCAACACAGCCTTACTTTCTGCAGGTAGCATATAGGTGTCAAGCAGAGTGGGAGCAAGGTGCTGGAGGACAGAGCTGTGTGTGTGTCATTCAACGTGACCTGCACCCCATTAGCACATAAGAAAAGCCCTGCTGGATCAAACCAAAGCCCCATCTAGTCCAGCATTCTGTTCTCAACATGGTCAACATGCTGATGTCCACAGGAAGCCCACAGGCAATATGTGAGCATGACAACACTTGCCCTACCCACTAAGCTAGCCTGCTGCGCTTGGGTGAAGTGAGAGATGCTGCCCCATCAAAAGCACTGAAGTAGGATTCAGTTGCTAGTCTAGTCCGCGTCTGTGTGTGCAACTGAGGAGGAGGGAATATTGTCCTTTGTCCTAGGCGGCAAAATTATTGGGTCAGCTATGGGTTTTATTCTTCTTACCCCATTTCCCATACCTGGTCCAGGTAGCTCTCTCAGGTGGTGAGTGCACATCTCTCCCCCCCCCCCGCCTCCTTTTCTAGCATAACATGCACATGGAAAGCTGAATCATATATCCCTGGTAGGGAAGTTAATGAGATTCAAAGTAAGGCAGAATGCATTGACTCTCTCCCTGCTAGGGGAGGTCATGAGTTCTCCGTTTCCATGTTATTCTGAAAGCACAAAATCCAGGTATGCAGCTGACTCACAAGCACACTCTCACCATTTCCTGCATTGTGAAATGCTGCCCTAAGGTGGCCACTTCCCATCGCTAGACCTCTGTTTACAGCCTTGTTACCAGGGTAAAATAACTCTCTTGCGGGCAGAAACAAATGACCAGAATGCTCACGGGTGCTAGGCATTGCACCGCTTCACAGTGCAGCTGAAAGACTGCCTATTTTAATACTCCCCATGTACACTAGACCAGTGTTTCCCAACCTTGTATCTCCAGCTGTTTTTGAACTACAACTCCCATCATCCCTGACTAGCAAGACCAGTGACAAGGGATGATGGGAATTGTAGTCCAAAAACAGCTGGAGGCACAAGGTTGGGAAACACTGCTAGACCACAGTTGTCTGCCTGCAAGGAGTGGGATGTCGCATCTCATTTGCCTCTGAACAGGGATTCAGAACTTACCGTCACCACATACTTCTTGCTCAGACATCCTAGCGATGGCTCTCATGTTCTTTTCTGCCCTGCTTGCCCTACCCTGCTTACACCCAGGTCTGCATTGTGATATCTTGCAATAGGATGCCTATATCCCACACTGTAACCCTGCTCTTTTCACCTGCTCCCTTCTCATAGGTTTCACATGCTACATTGGGCCAGGATAGACAAACGATGTGTTGCGTCCATGCTGTGCGACTTGCACAAGTGATGCGAGGACGTCGCACAATGTGCATGCATGGCGTGTGCACGGTTGCCATGGAATTTTGAGGTGGCTCAGCCTCTACTTGAAAATGTGGGGGGGGGGCCTTAGCCTCCCCCTGCCCCCTGCCCACCACAATTCCATGTACAGAAGATGACGGGACAGGTTCTTGAATCTTACTTCGACATTTGTGACAGGGCAGCATCCTCCATCACAAGAGGGCAGGCACCTGTAGCACACATAGCTCCACCCTCCAATACCTGCTTGCCGCCCCTGAGCAGTTGCCACCTGAAGCAGCTGCTTCACTTTGCCTAATGTTAGGACTGGCTCCGGGACCAGCTCTGGCTATTCCTTCCCCAGCTCTTCTTCAAAGGAGGAGTAGAACTTGGGGGTGCTGACACACAAAGGCATGGTGCCGCCACTGTACGCTGAACGTTCCCCCAGTAACCAATTCTGTGCCAGGGGAAGTATGTAAACCTGGAGAGAAAGCAGCTGCCTCAGGGGAATTGCCTGGTGTGTAACAATTATACCAGCACAGGTAGTGCACCCTTGGTGACCTTTCCTGAAGTTTACTATTTGCCTGGTTACAAAAATATAGCAAACAAGCTACCAAGCCTTTACAGAGCCACCCATTCCTCTCCCAGGGACTGCTGCCCCCTAGAGCCCTGGGGGTGCAAGTGACTCGGAGAGAAGGGCAATTGAGGAACTGTGGGAAACCCGGCCGAAAAGATGGAAAGCGATACCCTCCCTTGGACCTGCTTCGCGCCGCCAGGCAGGGGCGATGAGAGAAACGTTTCATTTCTCCCCCAAAAGAGCTAAATGCTGCCCTGATGCTCACGCACTTTCACCCACGAGAATACGGTCCAGCAAGAGGTATCTTTTTACCTTCTTTTGTTACGTCCTGCGGCACACAAAATACTCTGAAGAGCAGTCCTATCCCCTTCCCACCCCACCTGTTCGCGTTTTTGAAAAGGGTGCAGGCTCTCCCCCCTCCCCTTCATGTTTGGCTGAAAAAAGGAGAAACGGGTACTCAGGGCCCTTTGACTGCGGGGCAAACCAGGGAGGCAAGAAAGCGGATTTTCCTCCTCAGTGGCCGCCTCTCTCTCCCCCCCCCCCCCCGCCCGCCCGTCTGGATCAGACTTGGAACAATGAGGCCCCTGTTTCTTTAAGACTCGCCGGCCGAAACTCCGCGTTCTTCTCCCTCAAAATAACTTGACCAGAGGGGAGGCTGGTCTCCCGGGATACAAGGTCAGAAACAGAGGGCATCTTCTCTCTGCTTCATGGCAAACCACCTCGGGCCGAGCCAAGAAATGGCAGGGAGACCCTCGTCGCCGTCCCAGATTGCTTTCCCCCTTGACAGATCAGCTTAGCGCTCCTGGGAACAACGCAGCTCGCTTTTCCCACACAGGCGAGCCGGGCAGCTGCGCGCGATCGCCACCCTCCAAACTCTTAGGGTGTAGTGGGGATTAGACGAGGGCTCCCCCTATAGATGGGTGGAGATACAACCTGACCCCCCCCCCCCCGCCTCGCCCCAAAGTCTCATTGACCCACTGATGCATTGATCCAATATCGGACGCTCGTAAGGGAGCAAGAAGCGCAAGGGGGCGCTCTCGGGCGGGAGGGGTAAGGGGAACCCTAGGCGACCCCACCCGCCTCGCCCAGGGCGGTGGGGGTGGCGCGCCCAGCCCTGCAGATGTCCCGGCACTCACCTGCCCCGTCCCGTCCCATTCTCTGGGCGCGTTGCGGGGAGCCTCTCTCAAGGCTCTTCCATACCTCGGGCGCTCCGGGCTGCCTGGCGGTGCGCGATCTCCGCCGCCGGGCAGCCCTTGGCTCTGCCTTCTTCCCCGGGGCGTGGCTCCCGCGGAACTGTTGCGAACGGCGCCTCGCCAGGGCTAGAAGCAAGCCGGCAGGCGCCTCAACGCCACGACCCGCTCACCCAGCACACTGGAATTTCAGGGCAGCTGCGCGCAGCTCAAAGCCAGGACAAACCTCTTTCCCGCACCTTGCATTTGGGCTCTGCTGAGAGAAATGTGGTTCTCTTGGCGTCCTGACCGCCTGGCCTCTGTTCTTTAGAACAAGGATGGAGAAATTATGGCCCTCAAGGTGTTGTTGGACTCCTAACACTGGAGAGCTATTGATAGTCAGTGTGGTCTGTACAAGGCTAGAGAGATCGTTTTGGCATTCTATTATACATCTGACTTACATGGGAGGAAGGTGCATGAAAATAACTTATACTTCCAAGCGCGCAGAGGGGCAGGTGTGTGCGCGAAGGTGGGGGCCTGTCTGAGTCAGTGATTTCAGAGGCCATTTGTCTGCCCTGATGCCAGGATGTTTGTCCAGCCAGTGCAGCAGGAACATAGACACCCCATGGCTTATGGTCACGAAAGCATGCACAATTCAAGCCCCTTTCCAATGATCCACCACCTAGCCTGGTTTTACTGATTTATTAATTCTGAATCCCACATTGCAACATTAACCAGGGAGAAGCAATTTTGTTACAGTTTAACTCTGGGTGCTTTGCTTTACCCCCCACCCCCACCCGCTGTTAATCACCTTTTGCACACAGCTCCTTTTCTCTGCTAGCCCTTTTCCTTTACGCAGGAATACTCTTTTCTCACTGCACTCAAAGCCAAATGCACTCTCTCCTCTCTTTGCACAAGATCTGCATCCTTCCCTCACTTGTGCTACTATTATTCTCTTTCCCCATCTGCAGTTCTCATGACTTCCCCATTCACAGAACTTGCTGCTTTCCCGGACACCTCAAATACAGTATACATCCTCTTTCCTGCCACTGCAAATAAATCACACCCTCTGCTCCTCATTGCACCTCATAGTACTACAGCAAATACCCCACCTCTATGTCACCCAACTTTTCTCCTTCTCCAGCCCCCAGGCCTCTCTACACCCTTATCTCTAAGCTTCTGTATTTGGTTTCTCTCTCTGCCCTACCGAGTTCAGTGGCAGTAGCCCACAGGGCTTTTGCTCTTCCAGCAACCCACATGTTAAGGGAGATGCAAGATGGCCATGTCGTGTGGCTGGCTCCTGTAACAGACTGGCAAGGTAAAGCTAAAGGGATCCCTGACCATTAGGCCCAGTCGTGACCGACTCTGGGGTTGCAGTGCTCATCTCGCTTTATTGGCCGAGGGAGCCGGCGTACAGCTTCCAGGTCATGTGGCCAGCATGACTAAGCCGCTTCTGGAGAAGCAGAGCAGTGCACGGAAACGCTGTTTACCTGTGGTACCTATTTATCTACTTGTACCTTGACGTGCTTTCGAATTGCTAGGTTGGCAGGAGCAGGGACCGAGCAACGGGAGCTCATCCTATCACGGGGATTCGAACTGCTGACCTTCCTACAGAGCCACAGAGCTACCTGCTGCACCTGCCTGAATCCCTTCTGGAAGCAGGTATATCAGCATTTGCCAACGTAGCAGGGGTGGGTGGGGTGTTCCAAAACTTTGCTTTCCAGGCAGTTGCTGGAAATCTGGCTTTTGTCACTCCCTTCATGACAATACTCCTCCCTGCTGCCTCTGCAATGCACCTTCCTGCTCATCAATGGTCCTTCGTCAAACTGGAGGGAGGATTTGAGTGGGTCAGTTTTGTTAGCTCAACCTCACAGTAAACAATACTCGGCTTTAGAATTACAAGCGTAAAGCAGATTATTAATATAAGCAAATTAACATTGGGGTTTCCCTTCTTGCCCAACCAAAAGAGGTAGAAACAATCCTCCTTATATGCACTGATGTACTGATTAATTGGCCCCTTGGGCCTGGGTAGTAACTCTTACTACCCAGGGAGAAACCCAGGATAGTGGTTTAACTGTGAAATATGCAGGCACCTGGGGGAGCATGAACTGCCTGGCTGATTAATTGGCCACTAGGGCCTCTCAGCAGCTCTAGCAATGTATATCTGCTCTGGAGAAGTCTATTTGGATATGCTTACCCAGTTCCATTTTAGTTTTGTGCCTTGAGATTTGGGTCATCTGACAGAAGAAGCAGGTAACACAAATCCAAAAGCGCAAAATTTGGAGCAAACCTACACAATTTGTGTAAAGAATGATGGATTGAAACCAACATGCATACCCTCCAACATTCCTCCAATGAAAATAGGGACATTCTAAGGAAAAGTGGGACATTTCGGGATCAAAACAGAAACTGGGATGGCTTCTCTAAATCAGGGGCATCCCTGGAAAATAGGGACACTTGGAGGGTCTGAACCTGCACCACTTGGCATCTTTTAGCTTTAATTCCAAGACTGAGTAAGGGTTATGTGTAATCCAAAAGCTTGCTTCCGTCATGTTTTCACAGCCAGTTGTTTTAGAAGTATATAATTGCATTTTGTGTGTGTGTGCTATGTGGTATTGATCCAGCTAACAAACACTCTGATCCTCTCAATCCTCCATTAGAGCCTTGGGTTTATGAGACTGCTGAGAGATCACTGGTGCTTCACAATTTTTATGTTCAGTATATGTCAAACGAAAGTTGGTAGTTCAAAATTTTAAGCCGTCTTCCTGATCTTGCCGTTATCAGTTGCAAAATTTGCATTGAACATAACAGGGTCAAGACAACTCCCTAGAAACCTTTCCTCCTACTGATAGCAGAGCTTTGGGAAGGTGGCATGAGGCTCTGGCAGGGTCTTAGAGTCCTCCCAGCTCCTTCCTAAAGCTGGGAAAGCACTAACTAGGTTTTGGGAAGGAGAAGGGGGGACTCTAGAACCCTGCCAGAGCCCTCACACCTCCTTTCCAAAGCCCGGTGCCTCACTTACCTTGCTTTGGGAAGGCAGCATGGTGGCTGCTTTGTGTTGGACCCTCCTGGCATAGAGAGTGCAATCCTGCATTTGACCTGTAGGCCAGAGCATCTCTACCCCTGAAGCAGGGCTTCCCAATCCCAACGTGATGATTTTGTTGGTTGCCGGGGCAGAGCTTTCACACAGCAGTGGGAGGAAATTACCAGTATGCTTCATTGTAGGAATCGGCCTAGAGGAGGGCCAAAGTAGAATTGGGTAGTTTTTTTGGCTCTGCTTGGAATAACTTTGCTTGGGTTCTTGGTGATCTCTTCTACAAGATCAGTTTTATCCCACAATCAGAAGTCTTTTATCTACTGAATGAATTATGATGGAACCATCCAGCAAAGGAATATTAAGCACTCTATGTAGATCAGCCAGCAGAAGAGACTGACTGTATCCAAACAGATTCAGAAACAAAGAGAAGTCTATGTACATCAAGAGAACATTGGAGGGCTCTGCAAAGACTAGTTTAGCATAGGTACACTAGCACCCTGTGAACAATACAAGTCTCATAGCAACAGGCACAACAGTATTCTGGCCCCAGGGACTTTTCAGGAAAAAAACCAAAAAAAGTGGTGTGCAGAAAAAGGGAAACAAGCCCAGAGGAACTTCCCCTTTCAGGATGAGACAGAGGAAATAGCTTTTAGGTAGTGACAGGCAGTTCCTGGATGGGAACTTATGAAACATTCTGAGATGGAAGCACGTGCTGCAAGTGGCATTGGAATTTTTCCTGGTGGAATTACTGAACTGGTGAAGTGGGAACTTGGAATATGATGAGGCTGAGAGCTGTGTCTGTCCCACAGGTGTGTCAGTGACCTAGAGATACAGAAATGTTTGCAAGTCATCCCAACAGTGCAAATGACTGAGGCAGCAACACACAATGTACCTTTAAAGAAGCAAGCACCACATCTTCATAAAGGTAAATGGTAAAGGTACCCCTGCCCGTACGGGCCAGTCGTGTCCGACTCTAGGGTTGTGCGCCCATCTCACTTAAGAGGCCGGGGGCCAGCGCTGTCCAGAGACACTTCCGGGTCATGTGGCCAGCGTGACGAAGCTGCTCTGGCAAGCCGGCACCAGCGCAGCACACAGAAACGCCGTTTACCTTCCCGCTATAAAGCGGTACCTATTTATCTACTTGCACTTAGGGGTGCTTTCGAACTGCTAGGTGTGCAGGAGCTGGGACTGAAAGACGGGAGCTCACCCCGCCACGGGGATTCGAACTGCCGACCATGCGATTGGCAAGCCCTAGGCGCTGAGGTTTTACCCACAGCGCCACCCGCGTCCCCGTGTTCATACCTAATGCCAAATGAAGTCTTAGGATGCTTTCCTGGCCTCTGCATCACTGCATTTCCAAAGGGGCCAATCTGCTCACCCAAATTATGTGTTCTTTATCCTTCTAGCATGAATCAAGAGGAGCAAGAGGGTCTGAATTTTTATCTTCGAAGTTGGTAGCTCTGTAGATTATAATTTCTTCTGTCCTATAGTTGAGATAATCCACTCCTGGAGCACTGCACCTTCCATTTCTCTATTCTTCATCTCAACACCACCGGCTTCTTGTCTCAGTGTTTTAGGCCCAGCATATGGGTAGAGGTGGTGGCATAATTATTTATATGCAGGGTCTGATGTCGAGAGGGTCTCAACTCTGCCTGTTACTCACAACACAACTGATATGCTGTCATTTGTATTTGAGACTAGTGGTTACAGCTAGGTAACTTTAAACTCTGTACCTAGTGACTTGTATCCAATGCAGCACTAAGTCTTCTTCTTTGAGTAAGATTGTCTTCCATGAACATAGTCTTAACAGTGAGTCCGTAAGTGACTGTGGAGGCCAATTCTTGATCCACATGTCCTTCTATAGTGGGGACATAGGTTTCCGGGTGGGAGTTGATCACGATGAGTTTTCCATATGTGTCTTCTTCTTAGCATGTTTCTCCCCTTTGTCCTGAGTTTGAGTGTCTTCAAAGTCCATGACACTTTTGGTAAAGGCTGTTCTCCAATTGGAGCGCTCGCAGGCCAGTGTTTCTCAGTTGTCTGTGTTTATACTACATTTTTAAAGATTTGCCTTGAGAGAGTCTTTAAACCTCTTTTGTTGATCACCAGCATTACGCTTTCCATTTTTAACTTCGGAATAGAATAGTTGCTTTGAAAGACGATAATCAGGCATCCGAATAACATGACCAGTCCAACAAAGTTGATGTTGAAGAATCATTGCTTCAACACTGGTGATCTTTGCTTCTTTCAGTACACTTGTCATCCCAAGTGATATGTAAATTTTTTTGGAGACACCGTTGATGGAATCTTTCAAGGAGTTGGAGATGGCATTTATAAGTGGTCCATGTTACACAAGCATACAGTAAGGTTGGTAGTACAATAGCTTTGTAAACAAGCATTTTGGTTTCCCTGCGAATGCCCCACTCCTCAAACACTCTGTATTTCGATCAGGAGAAAGAAACCTTGTGGAAAGGTAACTGCCCAGGTAGGAGAAGTCACCAACATTTGCCAATATTTCACCATTGAGTTGGATTTGTGGCACTGCAGAGGGGTTGTTTTGTGCTTGTTGGTGCAGCACTTTGGTTTTTTGGGGATGTTGAGTGAGAGGTAAAGCTTTCCATGGGCTTCTGTGAAGATATTTAGGATGGCTTGGAGGTCATCCTCTCAGTGTGCACTGGATACAAGCCCAGTAGTGTTATGCTCCTCTCACTCTGCAAAGGAGTCCCCTGGGCTTCTGCCCCAAAGTCACGGCCCAAGACTGCAGGTTTGGTGAGGACTCTTGTGTTTGCTTGGCTAGGGTAGGGAGGTGACATTTCGAAACAAGCCTAAGATAAGGAGATGACATTTCCAAACACAGGTGAAGCAAGAACATGGGCAGATTTTGCTAAACAGGTCCTTCCAGACATGCAGGGGTAAGGTCCAATGTCTGGCCATGACCTCTCCCCCATGAAGAAGCTGCCTGCACCTTATTGTTGTGTCACTCACAATTGTTAGGTGATCACATAACCTCCTGCTGCTTTGTTGTTTCAAGCAATTATAGCTTCAGGTCTCCTGAGCTGAACATGGTAATGTTATGCCGATTTGGATATAAGATACCTTTAAAATAATATCTAGGTTGCATAGTGAAAACTTCAATGAAGTGCTTTCTTTATGAACAGGTGAGGTCCTATGGTCCTGCAGTTCTGTTATGCCAGGGCTATTGCCAACATTTATTATTTAATTTATATACAACCATTTCCTCCAAGGAGCTCAAGCGATGTACATGAATTTCTGTTCCCTGTTTTATCCTCACAACAACCTTCTGAGGTAGGTTAGCCTGAGAGACAGCGACTGGTTTAAGGTTACCCAGTGAGCTTTATGGCTGAGTAAGGATTCGAACCCTGGTCTTCCAGGTCACAGTTCAAAATAATAACAATAATTTTAATTATAAATTTCTTATACCCCACCCATCTGACTGGGCAGCTTCCAGCAATAATACATCAAACAAACAAACAAACAAACAAGCAAACATTAAAAGCTTCCTGAAAGAGGGATACTTTCAGATGTCTTCTAAAAGTCAAATAGTTCTTTATCTATTTGATCTCTGATGGGAGGGCATTCCACAGGGTGGAAAGTCCTGTGCCTGGTTCCCTGTAGCTTAACATCTCACAGTGAGGGAAGCGCCAGAAGGCCCTCGGAGCTGGACCTCAGTGTCCAGGCTGAACGATGGGGGTGGAGATGCTCCTTCAGGTATACTGGGCCGAAGCCGTGTAGGCCTTTAACATTACACCACACCGGTCTCACATAACATAGCTTGAACGCTTATCCCTAGGCACTAAAGCAAAGCAGAAAACAACAAACTAGCAGCAGAAATACTGTAACAACTAATATGCCAACCAAGACAGCCACCCCAAGAAGCATCCCTAGCATCTCTGTTACCACACACCAGTCAGAATTACCCTTGTTGATCTGATCTAATTATCAATTTATGGAAGGTATCAATCAATGTGCAGCAAAAGCAAAAAGTTGTGATGGGAACATGAATCTTTAAGAAAATAATTTTGATTAAACCTTGCTATTGCCATGCTCCACTACCTTATATTGGCAGTGTCCTGCGAGCGGTAGGGTTCCACTGGCAATAGGATACCACAGATATAAGGATGTCACTGTGTGTATTCACTTTCCTAGCACACACACACACCAATAGTAATCCTCTCCTCATTTAGTGAGCATTACTTGAGATAGAATTGTCTTATGAGATGCTTTACTTAAGAACATTCAGCCTTTCTTCGTTTGTAATATATATAGGTATATTATGTTAGACTATGATCGTTCCTATTCGTAAGTGAAATATTGTTTCTCATTCATCAGCCTCCGTTTTGTCTGCCCTTCTGAGCAATAGGTCCCTAAGAAATGATTCCCACCCCCGAAACATGTCATGTCATAGCAAATCCTTCAGCCAAAGACACTTTTAAAATGTGATTGTTTCCAAGTTGTAAATAAGAATTTATAATAATAATAATTTAAAATCTGAATTTTGAGGAGGAAATAACAATTTCACCATATCTATCAGCTGATCTGCATAACACTGCCTCGTTTTCCCCCTACTGGTGAGAATGATACAGTACAATCTGATTTTGTGCCTACACATTAGGTATGTATAGATACAGCTGGTTCATATAACTGACACATGTAATTTGCCTTCCAGGTGTGTATGCTCAGAGGCACGGTTGTACTGAACTGCACTATATCAGGAATAGTAATGCTTTTGATTCCTCCTGTGCTATAAATAAAATTTGAGCCCACTTTCATGGGTGGAGCCAAGGGGGCAGGAGGGGACCTGCTCCCCTAAATTTATACAAATCAATACAAATCTGAGGTTCTTTCTCCCCCTAACAAAAGCCTGCCCCCCCAAACAAAAATCCTAGCTACGCCCATGTCCACTCTGGTAGTTTTAAAAATCCCTGTAAAAATATTAGGAGATCCGAATTAACCTTGGGGGTTGAAGGAAGGGCTTGTCCACACCAGAGCACAATGTGGACCCCATCCTAGTGTTATATCACTCCCAAGGGCATACTTGGGGTTTGGGCAGGTTGGCTACTGCCAAGCATGCAGGCCTGGGGGGGGGGAATTGTGCCTCTCCCCTCTGACTCGGAGCCCGCCTGCCCTCCTGCACACTCCCCTTGAAAAAGCCATTTTAAATGCAGGCTTTTCAATTCTGGCTATTTCAGACTTTACAGGTTGAAGTCATTACCTACATGTTTTTTTCTCTAGGCCCATGTATATACATATATACCTGTCAGGTTTTCACTTTATGCACTTAATATTGTGGAATCTAGTCCATGAACGTTTATGCTGTAATCAATTTGTTAGATTTTTAAGGCACCACAAGGCTCCTCATTGCTTTCACAAAGTGTTATCATCTTCTATTGTCTGCACATGAAGCCGGTCTTAAAAGGAAAGCTACAGGGACCTGATGAGAAGCTGGCAACCCTAGCAAAAATCTCATGTTTGTCAAAGACGTTGCCACCCCCACCCCAGGATTTGTTTGCCTTGGAAACAAAGATTGCAGGAACACATCCATTCCCACAACAGATATCAAAAGACAGGAAACCACTAAGCTCCATTTGCCTTCCACATCCTAAACCCGTCCCATGCTGCAATTTATCTGGGTGTTTGCAATTAATTAGCTACGCCACACGGAAGTGTGACTTTTGCTAGACTTGCTCAAAATGAATCTCATCTGGGAAGAAAGGAGCAAGCAAAGTTCTGTACAATCCTTTGATTGGTCAGTAGAGGGCAGTGCCTTCCTGTCATTGCTCATTCCTTGCTGGGTGGAAACTTGGTATTTGCTTCCTGTGCTTTGGGACTGGGTCAGCAGCAACCCCTGGTGGAAATATATTGCAAAAAGTTTTCAGGTGGTAATATTTTTGAAATATTTTTTCTCCATCATCAGAAACAGATAATAAAACACAATTACACCTTTAACCCAACCCTGTACAGTAACAGCTTATTCCTTTCAAGCAAGCCTCAGTCTGTCAGGATCTCTAAAGGCCTTCTTTATCTTTGGTGCACAATTCTAGTCAGTTCTGTATCCAAATAGCTTACCTGGTCCCCACACTTGCATGCCTAATATGATGGGGTTTCAGACACATTTAAGCCAGGATTACAAACCTCAATACCAGAGTGACATTATCCAAAGGCCTTGTTCATTCTTTCCTTCGTGCCACTGCAGCACAAGCAACTTTCAAAGGTAAAGGGACCCCTGACCATTAGGCCCAGTCGTGGCCGACTCTGGGGTTGCGGCGCTCATCTCGCTTTACTGGCTGAGGGAGCCGGTGTACAGCTTCTGGGTCATGTGGCCAGCATGACTAAGCCGCTTCTGGCAAACCAGAGCAGCGCACGGAAACGCCGTTTACCTTCCCGCCAGAGCGGTACCTATTTATCAACTTGCACTTTGATGTGCTTTTGAACTGCTAGGTTGGCAGGAGCAGGGACCGAGCAACGGGAGCTCACCCTGTCACGGGGATTTGAACCAACGACCTTCTGATTGGCAAGTCCTAGGCTCTGTGGTTTAACCCACAGCGCCACCCGCGTCCCATAGTCAAAGACACATAGACCTTTCAAAATAATTCCTACACATCACCACAAACATGCAAAAAGCACAAATTAGCAGCATTTCAAAAACCATTGCCAAAACTTGCAGGAAGGATTCCTGCAGCAAATCAGTACATAGTACCCAAAATCAGAAACCTCCACCTGCATGGCTCTTTGTCTTGGGATTTCACAGAGTTCTCAGTAGACCAACAGCTACTTCAGGGCTAAGATCACAGGGCACATCACAGCAAACTCTGCCCTCAAAACTTAGGCTTTATCCTTCTAACTATTTACAGGTAGGTAGCCGTGTTGGTCTGCCGTAGTCGAAACAAAATAAAAAAATTCCTTCCAGTAGCACCTTAGAGACCAGCTAAGTTTGTCATTAGTATGTGCTTTCATGTGCATGCACACTTCTGAAGACGTTGGTCTCTAAGGTGCTACTGGAAGGAATTTTTTTATTTTGTTCCTTCTAACTATAATAGAGCTGGAGAAAAGGCCCCACTCATTTACCAACCTGGCACAGATCCCCCTCTCCTTTGCTCTCTTAATTACCCTTTTCTTTTGTTCTCTTAATGGCCCATCATTCAGGCAATTGCCTGAAGCTAGCCTGGCTTCTATTTTAACACTTGTTGGTTCCAGGGGTTGAAAGGGGTCCCATACCTGCAATCTCATAACATTATGAACCTGCTTCTTCAGAGAGTGAGAGAAGAATTGCATTCAGAAAAAGTAACTCCTCAAGTGTTTCACTGAGTTGCCATTATTTTGTGTTATTATTACATATTTAAATGGCTGAGCTACCTTCCTCCATACAGGTCTGTAGATTGCATGCTGTAATAAACACACTTCACCAACCTAGCATCCTCCAGATGTTTTGGACTATGACTCCCATCAGCCCCAGTCAGCACCTGCTGGCTGCAGTTGATGGAGGGTGTGGTCTAAAGTATTTGGAGGGTGCCAGGATGGCAAAGGCTGCTATAATTGCATGAGTTTTCCCACTAAGTTAGCTGAATAGAAGAGTGAGGTGTCCAGAAAAGGGAAAATAGCTGTATTCACACTGGTTTCTGACCCAGCTGTGGAGAACTGAGATAGAGCAATAGCTTGGAAATTGGGATCACTTTCAAACAGTCTGATTATAGAGCATTCATTCTGGTTTGTTTGTGTACAGGTTAGATGGTTCAATCAAGTGTTAGCCAGTACATTTCCCCCATCACTTTCCCTATAGCAAAAAGTCTGATTTCCTGAGGAAGTGTGATTGTTGCACAAGAGTTCCAAATCAACTGCAATTGGCTAGCCTGAATTTAGCAGTAAGTGGCTGAATCCCACTGGAAAATAGCCGTCTAGAAGCACCCAGACTCCATGCAGGTGGGGGGGGGGCTCTCTGAGAACTGAACAAACTTCAGACAACAAAAGTTAAGGTCAGGTGGCTCTCTACAGATAATTTTCCTTCTGCTTACACTAAAGACAGTGGCAGTTCTCTGAGGGTGTTGTGGCAAGGCTGATAGATACAGGGACTTTTAAATAGTTTTATCATTTCCAATGACTGTGTCGTTACAACAAAACCCAGCACAGGTTTAGACTGTTCTCTTGAAGGATATTTGCATGGTCAGGGGCATAGGAGGACAGGGCCTCTGTGGTGCAGAAGAAGGGATGTTGGGCAATGCAACTGGTAAGGCAATTGCTGAAATGTCCTTTTCCTTTGCCTCTAGGTGGCATAAAGTATTGCAGAGTTGCATCTGGCACTTTTAGGCCAGTGTTTCCACATATAACTGGAAAAGCAGGAACATTCCCTAGAAAATGTGTATACGTTTGCTTCTGGGGTGTTCTGAAGTACTGATACTGGAAAGCTGTCTCTGCGAACGCCACAACCCACACTTGCCTTGTGCAGTCACTTGAAAGTCATGCAGATGGGTAGGGACCCAACACACGCTAAAGATCACAGTACAAATGGATTGTAGAAATTGGATGTACTGCATCGACAGACACATAAAACCACCACTCCCATTAGCACCGTGAAGAAGTTTGTTTGGTATTACAACAGGTCTGCAGGGAGAAACAATGCTGTCATCCTCCTCCTCCCCCGCCACCATGTGAAAGCAGACAGTGATGAAAGAGAAGCCATAGCTGGTCCTTCACCTGTGGTATGAATAACACAATAAACACCCAAACCAGCAAGCTGGTTCAACCACTAGACTTGCCTTTCTTAGGATTCAGGTAGATTGTCTGCTTTGTTCTACAAAACTTTCTCTTTCTTTCTTTCTTTCTTTCTTTCTTCATGTTATATTAAACAGCTAAAAAAATGCTCTGGCGACTGGGGAGGGTGGTGGTGTATTGATGATGTTCTAAAAACTAGCCAACTGGTGCTCCCCCCCCCCAAGCTGGCTTTTCCCCAGGTCAGATCCACTTCTGTACTCTCTCCCTTCTGACCCAGTCTGCACAGATTGCTCAGAGGCGAGAGTGCAGGAGAAGTGGAGGAGGCTGCTCTGTGTCCTCTTTCTTGCATTGCTCAGCGAGGGTAGGTGAACCAAGAGCGACACTGCAGAGGAGGGCCATGAGGCTTGGAGTGTGGCAGTGGGCTTGCAGCAGGGATGTGGGCCTTGTCAGGTGCCCAGTAACTCCTATCTCTGATGCAAGTCCAGATTCTATAGGAGATAAGTTATCAGTGGGGTGCCCACAGGTGCCTGTGTGACCACCAGCAAAGGCCATGATACCCACAAAAGGTCTTAGTAAATATCCCCTCAAAAATCTACAGTGCAGAAGAAGTTGCTATTTCTGCTCAGTTTCTGTTTGCCTTGGCTCAGCCTCTCTTACACTGAATATTACACCTTGAATATGTCATTGGATGCCAAAGCCGGATACCCTCCCTCCCATAGCTGTCAATGTTTCCCTTTTTCTAAGGGAAATTCCCTCATTCCGAATAGGATTCCTCGCAAGAAAAGGGAAAAGTTAACAGCTATGCTCCCTCCTAGTCTGAACAGAGAAGAGGTGCAAAGAGCTTCCTTCTGTATTCACAGAATAGTGGCTGGTGTAGGTGCCTTCCTGCCCACTGCCACCACAACTGATGGGAACATGCAATCTTGTGGCAGCGTCTTGTTCTGCATTTTTAGATGTGGCAGCCATATTTTTTTTATGCCACAGCCCCATGGCAGCCATTCTGTGACTGGTGTCCACAACACTTTCTCAAAGTTCCAAATAAAGATTGTCAATCTCTGCTTTAGTATATTAGATGACAAGGTGCATTGATTCCCCATATCTTCAGACATGAGCATCATGGGGGAAAGTCACAAAGGAAAACAAGTGTGCCCAATTTTTTGTGTGACTTTATATGCCCAGGATCTGGTTTGAGAGGCAAAACTGCACATGGAAGAAACATATCCTGAAGGATGCTAAGAAAGATGCTGGGCAGAATCTAAATATCAGCATATAAACGGAAGCAGAGTAGCTCCAGTAATTTCTTATCTCTCATTTGTTTTATTCTTTGAACAGTAAATAACAATGCTCTTTTCTACACAATTTTATTTTGCACATATCTTTTTTTAGTTTTGGGGGTTGTTTTAACCAGCAAACAAATAAAGGAAATGGACTCTTATCTGCAGACATCAAGTGTATTTTGAAATGAGTTCCACTTACATAGAAAAGTATAGCTATTCTCCTCCGCACCCTCACACATGATATTTGTCTTCAATGTATACAGTGGTACCTCAGGTTACATATGCTTCAGGTTACATATGCTTCAGGTTACAGACTATGCTAACTCAGAAATAGTGCTTCAGGTTAAGAACTTTGCTTCAGGATGAGAACAGAAATCGTGTTCCGGTGGCACGGCGGCAGCAGGAGGCCCCATTAGCTAAAGTGGTGCTTCAGGTTAAGAACAGTTTCAGGTTAAGAACAGACCTCCAGAATGAATTAAGTACTTAACCCGAGGTACCACAGTACATACATTTTTGTATCTACTGGGTATGCCCAATAGGCAATTCTGAGATTCTACATAGCAGAGAAAAAGAAGCCACATATACAATGTAATTCGTACACTTTGGCTACATATATATCATATCTGGAGTATGGAGGAGCTAATTCACATATATATGCCATGCAGGATTCTACCCACAAGTTTCAAAGTGTTAGCCCAACTTATTTTTGGGTGCTTTCGTGTTTAAAATTGTTTCCTTACAAAGAGGAACCTCCTCCAGATGGCCCCACAGTACTGTTGCCATGGCAGTTTGTGTTGTTGCTTCAGTGTACTTTTTAAGGGACAAAATAACTATTTCCAGTCGCCAGAACAAACAAAAGGACAGAAAAAAATGGGTAGGGAAATGGTGTGATACCTAGAAATTCATCCACTATTCCAAACCCACCTGAATTCCTCTGGGGAGCAAAAATAGCCATAGGACAATTAAAACAGAGGAAGAGAAGTGTTAGCTACATTTTCCATTCTAATATGAAATCAAATGCAAACATCTGGAAAATAAATGCAGGGGAGATGGTAAGTTGCGTGGGGAAGACTAAAGAGCTTCTTTTAAATTTGTCTACCTGTTTAACTAATAAGTTATTTAAAACAGAGTTTCCAACTGACACCCTCCCCCAAGTACTTGATCTATTATTGTGTGGCAGGAGTAACTTGATCTGTGAATAAATAAGCATGTGAAGCTTTAAGGTGTGGAGATGAACATCATCACCAGCTAATATTTCCACACCAAACTGCTCTTAAAGGCACTG
Source organism: Podarcis erhardii (assembly GCF_964252035.2). Classification (NCBI taxonomy): domain Eukaryota; kingdom Metazoa; phylum Chordata; class Lepidosauria; order Squamata; family Lacertidae; genus Podarcis; species Podarcis erhardii. Next base: position 53,028,134 of record NC_138510.1, on the reverse strand, counting down.
TTACAAAGGTGTTTGGAAAAGTTGGAAGCCCTGTTGAAAAGAGCAGATAATTTAGTTTTGTTTTAAAGCTACATTGGCAATTGCAATGAGTTTGCATTAAATATCTTGAAGCAAGAGAGTTTTTATTAAATAGAAGTTAAAACAACTAGTTTTCTGCCTTCAGCTGGTCAGGCTCCACCCACTCATAGATTCTCCAGGGATCATCTTCCAACTCCCATCCCAGTGTTTCTTATACGGAAAAGTCACTCAATTACTACAATCACCACAGTCATCATATGCAATCCTAGTTCACAGGATGGATAATTTTTGGGAGTACACAGGTGCATTCCCATCAACTTGTGGTATGGGCAATCAAGCATCCTGTCAGGTCACAATCCCACAAATTTAGGTTCATAATAAGAGTTACTTTTAGCTGTGCAGCTTTTCCTTTAATGCTTGCTTGATGTGCAGACTTTAGCAGATTATAATGCTTCTTTCCATGCTGTGAATATAGCCGGGCCATATCACTGCCTGAGGTGAAATGGGAAAGTGCCGCCCTCCCACCCCCCTTTGATTACTGGGGTGACATGACTGCAGCTTCTGGGTTCTGGTGAGGTCTTGTGAGAGGTCTGTGAGATCTCACCAGAACTGGGAAACCAAAGCTGCTTCTCCTCACTTCTCTGGCACTGGTGGCAGAGGTGGGCACAGTACCTGTGAGGGTGCCACCCCTTGGGATTCTGCCATTTGAGGCGGCTGTCTCAGACCTCCTCATGGGCAGGGTGGCCCTGGAACATAGGGAATTGCCTTATACCAGGTCAAACTTCTAAAATAAAGGAGGACTTCAAATTCTAACATAACAAGGAACCTGTGGGACTACCACCCATCACCTTTGACCATGCTGGGTGGGTCTGATGAAAGTTGGAGTCCAAAATGTCATCCAGGTGTACTACAACTCCCACCAGACCCAGCAAGCATGACTGATGCTCAGTGGTAGGTGGAGGGCACCAGGTTGACGAAGACTCCTCTAGCCAGTCCAGCACAGTTAAGATGGAGTAGGCTGAAAATTAGTTTTAAAACCAGATGGTTCTCTCAACATAAACTATAGGATGATGTCCCAAGTGGTCTCTCTCACTCCCTTTCCCTTCCCGAGCCCTACTAAACAACCCTACTGAGTGAGACACACGAGGAATTCCCCACAGCATAAACTAGCTCATGGGTTCGAAAGAAACAAGGCAGAGTTCACTGTCCTAGGAAAACCGAGCTCAAGCCGCCTTTGGATTTGATTCATTGGTCTGCCTGCCTCTCCACTGTTAATACTCCAAGGCCTCGGTCGGGGGGGAAGGGAGTGAGCGAAGAAAAGCTATTTTTATCTCTCTCGTTCCCTTTCATGCATTCTTCCGAATTTCCCCTTGGCCTTGCAGAAAAAGAAAGTCATCACGCAACTCCCAGCGGGCAGCGGCTGCTTTAAAAAACTAACCCCGCCCCCTGGCTGGAGGGAGGGTTCCCTAGCCGGTGACGTCTGCCGCGCTCATTGATAAAAGCCGCGGGATTCCCTGGCCGCGGGTAGAGGCAGCGTGCGCGCGCGAAACTCCCGGGGCTCCACGTGATTTTTGTGCGGGGAGAGAGAACCGGGGAGAGGGCCGGCCCGCTCGCAGTAAGTGGGCCCCGTCAGCCATGGAGCCCGCTTGCTTCCTCCAGCCCCACCCGTTCGGCGATCCTGGGGTGGGCTCGGATTTATACAAGCCTTCGCCTCCCGCGGTCGCTTCGCCCAAATCCGACCGGGTAGAGCAGCCGAAGCCAGCCGAACCGACGCGGGTCATCACCGACCCGGTCTCCGGCAGATCCTACAGCAAAGGCCGCCTGCTTGGAAAGGTACGTGCGGTGTCTCGGGAGAGCGGTGGGCTACGCGGAACCGAAAGGCGAGGGAGTTTCTCCCTCCCCAGCCCCGCTGCCTCCTAGTCTGAGCCGGCCGGCTTCTAGCGTGCGCGGCCAGGGCTGGGTTCTGGCGCGCGCTAGTGAGGGATCGTGGATTTAAGGGCCAATTCCGACCTCCCCCTCTCCCCCCCCCCCGCGGAAAGCTACCCGCGAGTTACGACGGAGGAGACTTGTCGCGATAGGGGACCCAAAAGCGCCTCATCCGCTTTCCTTCCTCCCTCTTCTCGTTCTCTATTTGCTCGCGTGGAGGGTTTCCTTCCCCCGCCAAGCCTTCCCGCTTGATCCGAGGCAGGCATGTCGAGGCACGATTCTCTCTCCCTCTCCCCCCCCATCTCGTTTTGTGTGGGGCTTCGGGTGCAGATGGGGCTTTAATATTTAACTACTCGCCATTCATCCCCCCCACTTCGTATTTTAGTGCGCTCTTCCCCGTCCACCCACCCCACCCCCAAATGAGGAATCGTCCCAACAAGCGACCGGAGCTTTTAAAGAATAGATAGAAACGGTTACGCTACCCAAGTGGGTCTTAGTTTGGGGGGGGGGGTGCGAGAGAGGGAGAGAGAACGAATAGGAGGCGGGAAATGGCTGCGGTTTTCCCCCCAAAATTACAATAGGCCATCTCTTAGGACTTCTCCAGGGCAGCTATGATTCCATTTGACTGAGTCAAGCACGTCTGGGACCGGATGTTCAAATCGTAGTTCTTAGCTCTTTGGCGACTAGTAAGCCGTTTTCTGGTGGGTTTCTTTAGGTTTTGGGTTCTCTTGCAGATGCTGAACTGCAACTGCTGGTCTAATTCAGTGAATACGTTCTGGGATGCCATAACAGATCCCAAGTGCATTCTTATACTATTTGTACAACATGGACCACAGGGATCTGGGGGGGCGGAAGGGATATGGTTGGTGATTTAGATTACTTAATCTGCATTATTTATAGTCCTACTTCAACAAAGTAGGTGCTGGGGAAAGCTGACCACCATACCTTACACCTTCCAGAGAGCTAGTGTGATACCATGATTGGAGTTCTGGGATGGGATGTACCGTAGATGGCCATATTTAAAATTCTGTTTGCATGAAGTTTGTTGAGTTACCTTAGGCTGGTCATAGTCTCTGCCAACTGTTCTGTACAGGGCTAAGATTATGCTACTGTGACCTCCTTGGAAGAATGGTGGAGCCTAAATGTAAAAAATTTAGCAGACAACTTGGGGATTGGATCCCAACAGTTTCTCATGTTTATCCAGGAGTGTCAAGTAGCTTGCTTACCTCATGCAGTAGATTGCTATTGGAGGCTTGCTAATCTGCAATATGGAGGTTTCAGAAGGGTGGTGAGTGTCTGTTTCTGCTTGAAACATACGTTGTAGATATTTTCCAAATTTATTATGCAATTTTTGTGATACACAAATGACACAAGAAACTTGGTATACATACTTGTATAACATTATTGTTTATAAAATCCTAATAATAATAATAATAATAAGCACATATCTGATGTTTACTGTTGCGAAGCCATGTGAGCTTGCTAAAGATCAGGGATCAGCAACCTTTTTCAGCTGTGGGCTGGTCCACCATCCCTCAGACCATGTGGTGGGCAGGACTATATTTTGGGGGGAAATGAACAAATTCCTATGCCCCACAAATAACCCAGAGATGCATTTTAAATAAAAGTACACATTCTACTCATGTAAAAACACGCTGAATCCTGGTCTGTCCACGGGCCGGATTGAGAAGGTGATTGGGCCACATCCGGCCCCCGGGCCTTAGGTTGCCTACCCCTGCTAAAGATGCTCAAATGGATTCTAGGCAAGGACTTCAGTGATTGGAGAAGGGGCCTTCTGTCTGCTGTTCCCTTAAAGGAGCAGGGGCCTTCAGGGTTCCATTCATCCTTTGTTCCATTCTATAGCATCATTCCCTGGCAAATGCAAATTTTGCTCAGCAGCCGATTTAGTAACAAAGTCTGCAAAAGGATGCAATTTTTGTTGACAGAAAGGAAAAAAGATGACAGAACATTTTGAAACAGTAAAACAAATACAACACTGTGGTAATAGTTGATGAGATGTTGCATGACTGCACTGGTTATATGCATTGCAAACACTGGTTTCCCAGACTGCGCATATATTTTTCTTTTTTGCCTTAGAACTCTTCTGATTCAATTTTTTTCCCCTGGCTCAAAACCACCTTGCTCATTGAGCAATCTGTGTAATCAGGTTTCAGAGTAGCGGGTGGGGGAAAAGCAGCAGCATTTCCACTGGAAATCTCTCCTCTTGGTGAGCAAAGCTGGCATTGTTTCGAAGATCGTGCTTTGAAGGAGGGGTGCGTCGGTTGGTTCCTTTTGCCCTACATCAAACAATGTGATGTGTCATATGGAAAATCTGCTCATTGTGTATGGGGGTGTCTTGGCACTTCCAAACGCGGTAGAGCTAATGTCAAATTTGGCAGTGTGTATAATTCTCTCTCTCCCCCCAACCCCTGTTCTTACTGCTTCTTTGAAAGATCCTTTCTGGCAATACCAGCCAGAGCTGTTTCTGTGCTGATGCCCAAGCTAGGATTTTATGAGAAACTGGTTTCTCTTTGTTCAGGATGTTGTATAGGTGTGAGGCTTATTTTAGGTAAGGTGTAGGCTGCAGCAAAGATATACTTTCTTTACAGCCGGAAAAACCTGTCTCTAGTCCTCCTTCAGTGCTGGTTGTCTTGTGAGAAGAACTAAATCATATTCTGTTAAAAAAAGCATGATGACAGTGGGTGTGGGGAAACCCAAAGGAATAGACACAAACCCTAGGATAGTGAGAGCTGTAACATGAAATAAAATGTATGCCTGGAGAATGTGCTAAACCATAGTCAGAAGTGGAACTGTTTCTTTAAAATGGAATGTTTTCACTACATAACATGTTCAAATGTTTGAACTAGGAGAATATTTTGTTTACCATTATGAAAATAAGTTGGTTTTCAAGTTACACAAACTTGCCCATAAATTTTGAATATCCAAAGGGGCAGGACACAAATGCTGGACTTCCTCTGTTCGAGTTTCTCAAACTTGTCCCTCCTGACTTGGAATGGAACTTTTATTTTATTGAGCCATATACTTGGCCTAGGTTATAATTTCAATATATTGCAGTGTCACTGAGGGAATGGAATGGAATGAAAGAAATGTCTTGAGCATGTTTCCCAAATTTGAAATTATGATGCTGGATCCCTCTCGTTTAAACAAAACTTGGAAGCCCGTGAAATATTTGAATTGATTATTGAGTCTGTTCTTTAGCACCATGGTTGAGATATTACTGTGCTTAAGTGGCTATGACCATGTTTTGAAGTAGTCCATCCTTAAAGGACTTGAAGGGTGAGTTCACATTAGCTCTTGCCATCTGGCTGGGTTCCTGTTTTGGTATACTTTGCCTGAGGTGCTAAAGCAGTGATCTCAGGCATATGTTAGATGTTTCTCACACTTCAGGTTAGAATGCTTTTAGTCATGCGGCAATTGCATTTTCTGTGATCTCATCCTACTTAGATCTGAATTGGATCCCATCCTGATCCTGTTTCCTTGCTTTTTGTGGTCTTGATGTCTAGTTCTAGTTTTAGGCGAAGATCTGAGAGAATGCTGAGTATGTTGAAAGGAGGCACATGAACCTCAGTCCAAAGTCCAACCATTGACAAGCATCAGACCTCTGGGGTCTCTAGCAAAAATTGGTCTTCCCACTACTACTTATGAGCCTTTTAACTAGAGATTTTCTGTATATACAGCATATGCTGTACAACCAACCTTCTGAACTAAGGACTCCTCTTCTGATACCCATTACGCATGAATGAAAGCAGGCAGTTCTTCCAGTAACTTGTGATACCTTAAAAGAAGAGCCTTAAAATCTATCCTCAACTAGTGTTTTATGTTGACTTAGTTTTGGTGGCAAATATAGTCCTAGCACTATGGCTGAAGACCGCGGTTCCCCTATTTTTATTTTAGAAGTCAAATTGATGGTACAGGTGCCAGGGGGAAAGGAGACCTGAGATGCTTCCCATGAGTTGCTAATCTATCAAGGACAAGAAAGGAGTTCTCTTTAGCCCACCCTCCTAATTGCTGCCTTATTGGTTTGCAGGGTGGATTTGCAAGGTGCTATGAAGTAACAGACCTCTCGAGCAACAAGACCTATGCAGTGAAGGTCATTCCTCACAGCAGAGTGGCCAAGCCACACCAGCAGGAGAAGGTATGTAGCTCCCTAGTCCTGAGCAGAATGAGGATAGCTGGGGTGTTGGCCATGTCCTAGCTACCAACTCTTTCTGATTATGCTTCTTCCAGATCATCAATGAAATCGAGCTGCACAGAGACCTGCACCACAAACACATCGTGAAGTTCTCACATCATTTTGAGGATACGGAGAACATCTATATCTTCCTTGAGCACTGCAGCAGGAAAGTGAGTCCCAACTTTTCTTTCTCTACAGAGAACCTGTACCTCTCCATCAAGCATACTTTATTTCTATTGGACTCAATGTTTTATTGCACTGTGAACAAAGGGCAGCAGAAATAGAACCCGTAGAATGGTTTGCACTGAACAACAGGTCTCTGCCTATACAAGATATATCATCCACTGGATACTTCCTATGGGTACAATGGATGAAAGTATGGTTTTCTGTTATGATTAGACATGGTAGGAAAAGATGGGATATATTACTGCAGCATAGGGAGTTGCTGGATTAGAATGCCTCTTATTGTGTCAAAGCAGTAGGACCAGTAATAGTGGCAATTAGTGCTGCTGTCAGACATTTCCCAGGAGTGCTGGGGACCATGTAGGTCAGGCAGACCTCTTTCAGCATCCTTGGGAATGTAGGAATGTTCACAGGCAGGTTTCCTTACCGATACTGAATTGGCACATTTGCTGTTTGCCATTTGATACTCCTGCTTTGCATGATACAGCGCCACAAATGCTTGCATAAGAATCTGTCATACAGGTGCCCTTGGCATGGAAGCTGCAGCTGCCATGCATAACAGTCATGCTGTTTTAGCTGCTTGTTCTGTTTGCAGTTCAAACCCCTGTAAACACAGTAAGTCAGCCACTGGCATCTTAATGGCTTTGGCTGCTCTGGGATAGATCAAACTTGATATAAAACTGCCCTGCAAGGATTACTTGTTGGAATAGTGCTTGTATAGAAGGAATTGGGATCGGATCCAGGATTTCACACAGGAACTTCATTTTGCTAAAACAGAACTGGTTATTGCTATCTAGAGGCTTTTCTTGGAGCACTTCAGTTGCATTTCTTAATGTTTAATAGAGTTCGTTTATCTTCATTCGGCTTGCTTGTAAGCCTTGCATGATTAAATCTGCAGTCTTCACATCCATTTTGGAATAACTGTTGGGAGAGGTTTAGTAAATCCCCCTGGACTCAGTATAAAGGGCACATTGTAGCAAATCTTGGAATCTTTGTGATTAGACCCTGAAAAGAGATTTATTTTGAGAGAAGCCATAAAACATGAAGACGCATCCCTAGCTGGATTCAGAGGTTTAGGATGGGAGAAGGAGGAAAATCTGATAGTGGAAGACAAGTGTGTGAGAGTTTGGAATACTTGCCCAAACCACTGTTTTGAACCTGAGAGGAGGTTGGCTTAGCATTGTCCAGTGAGCTTCATGGCTGAGGAGTCCTTTGAATATGGTGCTTCCAATACTAATACTGGAACAACTACACCGCCCTGGTTCTTGCCTGCAATACACCAGGACAACTAGTCATTCTTAGACTAATAATAGTCTGCAAGAGCATCTCTGTAACCAAACCTTTTCTCTTGCAGTCTTTGGCACATATCTGGAAATCCCGGCACACTCTTCTGGAGGCAGAGGTCCGATATTACCTCAAACAGATCATCTCTGCCTTGAAATACCTCCACCTTAAGGGCATCCTGCACCGGGATCTGAAACTGGGTATGTGCAACATAGCAGCTCTCTTGTTCATTTGGGAGCGAATTTGTATTGTTGAGGTTGAAGTAACCTTCAGAAGTCGGCATCTAATCTCCTTGTATCTTAGAAACTTGCATTTAAAAAATACAAAAACTGGGTTTCTAGATACTAAAGTCTATTCAGGAAATGCTGTTCTGTGGGGAATAAGCACAGCTTTGTCTTCTAGGTATCTAGAGGAGGAACTGCTGAGACAGTTGCACAATGTTTGACATTTAGAGCCCTGTTATTTTCTGTTGCAGGTAACTTTTTCATCAATGAAAACATGGAACTGAAAGTTGGAGACTTTGGTTTGGCTGCCAGACTGGAGCCCGCAGACCAGCGAAAAAAGTAGGTGGCTTGATGGATCACTTTCGTATGCTCTTTCTTTGTCGAATGCTGCCCTAGCTTACTCCAGAGTAAAGAGGTTCTCTTACAGTGTCTCCTTGGCCTGTTTATCCCACCACACACACCCCTTTGCAGCTGTGTGCGTTTGGGGAAGGGGGAATTGGAGTACAACAGGGACACTGGACTTGAAATACTCCTTTGCTTCAGCCTGGAACTTGGTGGTGAAAGGAACAAAGCAGTTACTGTGTGTGCAGTTCTGTCTAAGGCAGAAGCCTCATGTTTGCACAGCAGAGAGAAACAATGCCCAACCTTATATTGGATTTCTGCCTCATGCAAAGTGTTGGTTGCTGCTGTAACTGCGATGGGCAAGCATACAGCGTAGAAAGGAGTTCTGGATGGGGAAGGGTTCTTAACACAACAGGGTAGCAGTGAGTGGGTATAGGTGCAAGGGACAGCCGAGTCAGTACTATTGCGATTCTAGTCAGAAAGATGTGACTGAGGCTACTGGGAGGCTCACGCAGCAAAGTAGTATGGTATTGGTTGGTTCATTCACATGTTGCAGGGGCACCAGGGGGCTGGAAAAGGAGCTACAGTGAGATGCGCCAGTCAGAGCCTCAGCTGCAGCCTTGAAAACTGGCAGAATGATCTTGTCAGATCAGGGTTTTTGTTACCCACTTGATCAGCTGTGATCCTATTGTAGTAAAATAAACCTTGTTCACTGTTTGCTTTAAGAAACTATAATCCAGCCTGTACTATTGCAAAAGAGGACGCCCAACGTCTAACAGTAGAACTCTTTTAAAAAGGGAGAAAAGAGACCTTTTTAAAATAAGAGTTCTGTGGTTAATTGAATCGCATGTTGTAACTTTCCCCAGGTACATGTTTACTCAGCTTAAATCTTTGCAGTAGGAAATGAATCTGAGAGGATGTTGTGAAAGTGGTATTTCTGTAGAAACTTCGGTGAAGTTGGCGTGGCTTGGCATGGTCTATGGTAGAAGATCTTAAGATGTCACAAACGAAGCTGCCCTGAGCCAAACCACTTGTTCATGATAGCCAAGGGATTGAGCTTGAGACAGAGTTCTGCATGCAAATCCTGCACTCTATTCTTTCCCCTTTACTCTTCTGGCAGCAGCATTTCCTATGCCAGAACTTCCCTTTTTGTACTGCCGACATGGCAAGGAATCCCTGCTGTAGCCCAACTAATGATCCTATGTGTGTTTGCTTCCAGGACTATCTGTGGTACCCCCAATTACCTTGCCCCCGAAGTGCTCCTGCGACAAGGGCATGGGCCGGAGTCAGATGTGTGGTCTTTGGGCTGTGTCATGTAAGTCCAAAGCACGTTTTTTCCCCTCTGAAGGCTTCTTGCAGGCCTGTTTCAGTGCTGCAACTTCTTGGCTTTTTAGCTCTTGTTGTATAGCTAAATGGGAGGAAGCAGGATTCTTTGGCCAGCATGTTCTAGCACAGTGGTTCTCAACCTGTGGGTCCCCAGATGTTGTTGGACTACAATTCCCATCACCCCTAATCTCTGGCCTTGCTAGCTAGGGGTGATGGGAGTTGTAGTCCAACAACATCTGGGGACCCACAGGTTGAGAAAGGCTGCCTAGCACAACATAAACCTTGTTGAAGATTAGGTACTAAAAAATAATAGGCTACAAGCAAGAGCTTGGAGTGGGCGGCAAATGCAGGAACCCTAAGGAGAAGCTGCGATGAAATTAAATGCATGAAGCGTGGAGTCTGCATGCAGCTGAGCAGCCTAAATTCTAGCTGTTGACACCTTGCTTCAAACAAAGGATTCCTCTTCTCAAAAAATGTTGATGGCTTTGTTGGGGAAATTGTTAGTTAGCCACAGAGCACCACTGCATATCCCTCTATCTGGGGCTCAAACAGACAGGTGGTAATTGAAGTTGGGGTTATTGGAGATTGGTAGAATGAGGAATCAGTTTGCTCCAAGTATATTGGGATCAAATTGCAAACAGCTTTGTAGGGCTTCTTGCTAAGTGCTTATTGCCTCCCTATTGCTTCCTACAAATGCTGAAGCGCTTGTGTCAGCTTGACAGCATAGTGCACCATGTTCTGCACTAGATGAAGCTCACAAACACTTACCAAGGGCATCTTAAGAGGGAAAGTAGCGGTTGAAGCTTTTCAGAGGTTGATAAAGCTGAGGGCTTTGCCAATTTATTTTAAGTGCTCTTGGCTATGATAGTAGTGTGGAATTCAGGCTACCTGTTGGGTCCCCTGAGCAATGGAAGTATTGGTCTGAGTATTAGATAAAAGATGCTTGTATGCTGAGCACATGTTGCTAGCATAGCTTGACTGCAACTAGACCCATAAAGCTGTGCCCAAAATGATTGCTTAAATGTATTTCTGGGCCATATATAAGGAGGTCTGTTTTAAGGACAAACCTGTTTATTTGATGAAACTCAAAACGCCACAAAGCTGCTGCTAATCTTCCACAATCTTATTGACAATTTCATTAGAACAAATGGAAAAAGTGGCTGGCCTGTGGTTCACAGCTGGCTATTTGGCTCAGGTGCTATTCGGCTGCTTTCCGGAGTGTCGTCTTAAAAAATAGTTTGTGCCTTCAGTTGTCTTTGCCCTGGTTAGCCACAGCTTCCTGTTAAGTTTTCACAGCGCAGTAAATGGAAATTTTTTATCTTGAGTGCTGGGGGGTGAGGGAAGAGTAGCCTTGAACCTGGTGACTGCAAAGGGGAGATCCCGCCTTCTCTCCTTTTCCCAGTTTTCAGCTAGGCACAGAACCTCTTCTAGAAAGGCTTGGCTTGCTAGCTCTGATCACATGGAAGGACTGTCACTTGCTCTCCGGATGTGCCTCCGGTCTGCAAGCACCTGAAGCGACAGCAGTGTCTTATGAGCTTCATTACAGGGAGCACTTAATTGGGTGTTGCCACCTGTCAGACTTCCTCCAGAGTTGTTGCTGAGTCATGTGCTTATGGAGGCTGCCAAGGGCAGGCTGCTAGGCCAGAACTATTCTGGAGTCTCCTGAGCACTGAGTGAATTCACCACTTGCCACCTTTCTTCTCCCCACCCCTCAGGTACACGTTGCTATGTGGGACCCCCCCTTTTGAGACTTCTGACCTCAAGGAGACCTACAAGTGCATCAAGCATGTCACGTACACGCTCCCAGCCTTCCTTTCCCTACCAGCCAAGAACCTGCTTGTTGGCATCTTGAAACGCAACCCCCAGGACCGCTTCACGCTGGAGGAGATCTTGGACCATGAGTTCTTCAGCAAAGTGAGCAGCAATCTTGTGTGTGTGTGTGTGTGTGTGTGTGTGTGTGTGTGTGTGTGTGTTCTAGCGATGTCACTGCCAAGGTAGTAAGCTAGGCTACACAACATGCTGTAAGGCGAGAAGTAGCAATATCTCTTTCTTGGGGTGATAACTTCTTCCTATTCATATGGAGTCTGTGACTGGGCCACCTCCATTATTGGAATGGCAGTGTTCTATTAATATGGGTGTTAGCTCCTGGGATCCTGCCTGGATTGCAATTTAGATAATTACATCCTGCTTCTAATTATCGCTTAACAATCCTCAGATATCTTTGCTCTATGCTGCCTGGTTATTATACCCTTTCCAAGGGTGCATGTGATTTAGAGGACTTGCAAAACTTGTGAATGTGGCCAAATCCTGTCGATTGGCAATAGGGCCTTGAAGAAGCTGGCATTGGTCCAGTATATTGTGCACAGTCTGTTCTGATGCATAGCTCAGCTTCGCTAATTAGTTTCCTCAACTTTCAAGGGGTACACGCCTGATAAGCTCCCACCCAGCAGCTGTGTGATGGTGCCAGAACTGAACCCTCCCAACCCTGCCAGGAGCCTGTTTGTAAAGGTCACAAAGACTCTCTTTGGGAAAAGAAAGTCAAAAGGTAAGTTGCACGTTGACCTCTTGTTCTGGGAACTGACTGTAGCCCCTGTGAAAACTTATGCTCACACTTCTGCTTAATAAGAGCCAAAGGCCCACCTAGGTCAGTGTTTGGTTCATGCCAAGGCCAACAATATGCCTTTGGGAAGCACATAAGCAAGGCATGAGGCTAATAGCAACATGTTGGTCCTGCCTGGAAGTAGCCACTAGTTTTCCCTTGATGTTTCATCTGCAGGATTGGGAAACTGGGAGATACTAGGATTGGCAATAAACTCCAGACACTGCAGCCCTTCACCACCTGATGCATGGAATAGAAGAATATGGGGAAAGGAGACTTGCCACTTGGATCTGTAAATTAACACCAAGTGGCCAAGCCAGAGCAACCCCTAGAACTCCCATGTTAGTCCCTAACCCCTAATGTATGTACTTGACAGAGTCTACTTTAAGCAATATCTGCAGCCCTGACCTGTTGACTTTGTGTTAGGATCTTATTAACTTGTATTCTTCTTACTTTAGTTAAGAAGGCTCCTTCAGAAGAGAGAGATGATATCTCCAAGCTGGTAACAGGCCTTGTGAAGACCTCCATCTGTAGGCAACTGAGCCACAAAACTGTCGAAGGGAATGAGGTAAACTAACTGCAGGAACTTGGCTGTTCAGTTGTGGCTTTCAGAGGAAGGAAAGAGAAACAAGGAAGTTACCCTGCTATGTGCTGATCAGACTTTCTGCCTCCTTAGGTCACTCCTTTGAATGGTCAGAGTCCTGGCTCTAGCCCAGTAGATACGGTAGCAGAGGAAGCCTCACAGAAATCCATCTCCAGGTCCATTCGTGGGACGATGGCTAGCAGCAGCTGTGAAGGTGAGAAGTGGCAATGTCTCAATTAGCAGTTCCTCCTTAACAGTGTATTTTGGTCAGATGAAATCTGCTGTCTGTCAGGACTAGTCCCAGGGTGGTAGAGGGCCCTTCAAGAGCAAAGCAGAGAAGCACTTCATCGTGGACAGTAGGGCCAACAAGCAGTTTAAGTCTTGAGCAGACTGGCAGGTTCAGTCTCACAATGCCTATCAGTCATCGAAACTGAACAACAAATCCATTCTTAGAGGCGGGGTAACTCTGGATACTGGAGACAATTGGGGAGGGCCATTGCTGTCACATCCTCCATTGTTTCTGAAAAAAATTCATTTCTGCTCATGGTTAGATAATGAATTCTATTCTGGGTTCGATGGTCTTTTGGCTGGGTCCTGTAGGTCTTAATGTTAGAAGTGGCTTAATTTGAGGATGCAAAACTGTGGCCCTGCAGAGGTTGTTGGGCCCCAATTTCCTTCAGCCCTAGACTGCATAGCCAGTGGTTGGAGATGATGAGAGTTGTAATCGAGCAACGGGGGGCAAGGGGTCAACAGGTTCTTCAGCCTTTCTCTTCCCACTCCCGTTTGAATTTTGAGCTTCGGGAGCAGAAAATCTCTTGAGCTTGGCCCATGTAAGCTGATTTTGTAAAAACTTAACTATCTTCTTCCCCTCTTTCCCCCACCCACTAGTATTTGAAGACTGTGTCACAGCATCATCTGTCATTGAATCAGCCATTGGTCTTCTGAAGAACTGTCTATCTGTCATGCCACCAGGTAACTTAAGCTTCAGGGAGTATCACAATCCCTGGGATGGTTAGAGACAAATGGAAGAACTGTTGTCTTGGATGTTGATATTAGGGGGGAGAAGCAGGAGAGGTGCAGCCCTAGTTCCTCTAACCTGCTAAAGAGGCTTTTAACATCAGGCTCCCTGGGTCTCGGTTACCTGATATTTGTCGTCATCCAGAATAAGGGCCACCTCCTTTTAGGTAGCATCCTGATGGAATGCAGAAACTAAGGGGTGGGGTGTGTGTCCATCTACCTATTTATCTAGATAAATGGTAATCCAATGATTAGTTTGCAACATCTGGGGGTAGGAAAGTTGAGACTGATTCTGTTCCTATCCCAAGCATGACCTCTTCTCTTTCAACCTCATTTCAGTACCACTTTTGAAATAGGTTTGAACCTATTAGCTTTATTTAATGAGTACCTTTCTTCCCTGTCCAGCTGAGAGGAATCCTGCTTCCCTGGCCTGCCATGAGCACTTTGTCTGGGTGAGCAAGTGGGTGGACTATTCCAACAAGTATGGTTTCGGCTATCAGCTCTCCAACCACAGCATTGGTGTCCTCTTCAATGATGGAACTCATATGGCCCTTTCTGCCAACTGGAAGTGAGTGGAAGAAACAGATTTCCTGGAGGGTTTTGAGGTTGGGAAGTGTAGAAGTGTAGTCATGGCCTACCTTGACTAGGGTTCAGGTCCTACTTAGCCACCTTCTGGTGTGGTGAGGGGGACTGCAAGACATTATATGAATCAAATTCTTGGGTAACCCACAAGCATGAGAGAAGGGGCTTCCCCTGCTTGGAGCAAGGCTAGAGGACTAGATTGTGGGAGAAGTTGAACATTGTGCTAAAGCAAGCATTCTTTTTAGTGTGAGCATTTCTGCTTGCCAGGCAGAAAGACCTCCCTTCTCCCTGTGTGTTCTGGGGGGGTTCTACCAACCCCTGCCCGCAAGTAGCTGGAGGAGGAGAGGAGGGCAAGCCCAGTTTGCAATAGCAGGCACCCTTGCACTGGTTCCAGCTAGTTGAATGCACTTAGTTGAATCAGGCCCTATCTTTATGATCTTATGGCAGTGGGGACAGTCTGTGTTTACCCACATGGGGGTTTGTCTTGGGATGATGCAAAAGGTCTGATTCAATAAGGAACAGACAACCTTTAAGGGTTTGGGTTTTTTGGAGCATAGCAGATAGACCACTTTCATAAACTGAAGCTAAAGTTTTATGACTACAATCTGGCTACTGCAGCTAACTGCATTCTCTTTCCCTTCAGGAAAGTGCATTACAACCTGACAAACAGCAAGCATTTCTCCTTCCCGGCTTCAGCTGTCCCTGAGCAGCTGCAGGGGCAGATGGGTGTCCTGCAGTACTTTGCCTCATATATGGAACAGCATCTAATGAAGGTGAGCAGCTGCCTGGCTTGGCGTAGTTGGTATGTGTGTACAGAGTTAGTTGCATTGGCTTGCTGACGACTCAGCTCGATGCAGAAAACACGAGTTGCGTTTTAGCAGAGAACAATCCCCCCTTCGTCTCAAGTATGTTTGACTATATTCAAGGTTCATAGGAAAAGCCTCCCTTGAGGTCTTGTGGGATACACCTGAAAGAACTGAAGCTTTCATTATACAGTGGTGCCCCGCAAGACGAATGCCTCGCAAGATGAAAAACCCGCTAGACGAAAGGGTTTTCCGTTTTTCGAGGCGCTTCGCAAGACGAATTTCCCTATGGGCTTGCTTCGCAAGACGAAAACATCTTGCGAGTCTTGCGATTTTTTTCGCTGTTTTCTCCCTTTTTCTTGGCGCTAATCCGCTAAGCCACTAATAGGGTTGCTTCGCAAGACGAAAAAAACGCTAGACGAAGAGAATCACGGAACGGATTCTTTTCGTCTTGCGAGGCACCACTGTATTGGCCAAACTTTGGTTCGAGGCTCCAAACACCAAAACATGTATTTGGTGGGCTCTTTACTGCCAGATTCTGCACTCCTAGTTGCCTTGCCATGCCTGCTCACTCTTTATGATTACTTCATGTACTCAAAGTCTCAACTGATGGATCGAGTAGGACTTCCTTTCCCAAACAGAGATGATCCATTAAACGGATGTGCTAATTCATGTTCCTTGAATTTGGCCAATACTTACCTTCTCCTTTGGCTTGGCAGTAGTGTCAGGGATAAAGTTATACAGAAAAACAATTGCTAGGACTAAGCCAGTCATGTGGTGCCAATGATTCTCTAATTTCTCTTTTTTCTTCCCTTCTCTCCACTCCCTCCCCCCCCCCCAAAAAAAATCCCAGGGAGGAGACTTACCCAGCATAGATGAGACTGGACAGGTTCCACTGTTGCTTCTACAATGGGTGAAGACTAATCAGGCCTTATTGATGCTTTTTAGCAATGGAACCTTTCAGGTAATAATGGCACCAAGTCTTTTTAGCAGATTACGTAGGCCTTATGTCCTACCTATTGATGGAGGTGGCACATGCTGGCGTTTCATATCCAGTTGCTATAACTATTGTGGTGGGGTATAATCTGAAGTGTTGCCTTTTGATTTGGACAAGAAGCTTTCTATGGAGTGCTTCTGAGAATGTGGATGCTAAGCTGAAGGTAGATGCTGGGCTATCTGCTTTGTAGAGCACATTCAGTTTGTTATGGCTATTCTGCTTTTTTTGAGTAGCAGCTGGTGTCTTGAAATTAAGAATTCTAACACATTTTAAAGCACCTCTACAAATACTAAACATATCTGATTCCATAGGCCCTTTTCTAAATCTAGATTCCTATCCCTTCAGCAATTTGCCCTTTGTTTCCACTTAGATGGAGATGTCTGTGGTGGGGGCATAAAACTACCCTCCATATTAAGGCTATGCTAGCAGATACCTAGGTGCAGGCCGTGGTTGATGGCTAAACCCAATTGAGTTGGGAGTTGAGGGTAGGGAGTGCTACACAGAAAGAGGCACAAGTATTAAATGCCTGTTGTGCTCCATCTCCTTTATTCTAGGTGAACTTCTACAATGATCATACCAAGGTGATCTTCAGCAAACCTGACCACACCTGCCTCCTCACCTACATAAACCGTGACAGGAATTCCTACACCTACAAGCTCAGCAGCATTGCAGAACTTGGCTGTTCACCGGAGCTCCAGCGTAGGCTCAAATACATCCTTAAGCTGCTTCAACAGCGAGTGGATGCATAAGGCTACAGGGTGGACACCTGGTATCCTTGGCCCTTTCTGTTCTTCCAAGAGCTTTGTTGTTAATGGTGCAGGAGAAGGCAATGCTTGAGACATCAGAATTCTTCCTTGGTCACATGCCTTTCTACAAGGGAAAAGTTCAAAACCCAAACTGCACTCAGATTGGGCCAAACCCTTCTTCGGAATCCATCAACTTCTGGGATGCTAGCCACCTAATGACTTTTTATTATTGTTAAAGAAATGGGATTTTTTTTCACTTGCTTTGACATGACTGCTCCAGTCCACATTGGAGAGGAGGAGTAGAGATAACTGCCTTTACTCCTGTGTGGCCTTTGCACAGATGGTTATGCACATTGGCTTGTTCATGGGGAGGGGAGAATCTGTGATCCATACACTCCATGGGAAACAAGTAGTGAGGGTAATAGCAATTTTTTTTTTTTTTAAGTTTTCTGAGTTTTGTCCAGTGCCTAATGCCAAATCTGCTGTTGGATCTTGGCATCTCAGAGTCTGAAGGGTTAAAGGGCTGTGAGTCCAGTTCATGTATTCAGGCTAAATCAAGTGATTTCTGTTGTGAGCCATTTCAGGCTCTTGCAACACTACCGCTGCCTTCCCGTGGAATGCAGTTTTTTGTTTCGTTTTTTGCTCAGAGTTGCATTACTTGCCTAATCCTTGGCTGGTTCTGACTCATGGACCAAACAAGAAATCTGTGAATTGGGTGTGGCTGCTCTGCTAAGAAGGGCAGCAGAAACGGATACTGCAGAGGCACAAGATCAGACAAACTGCTTCCCTGCTTTAGCTGTGATAGGACCTCCACAATCCTTGGGGGACTGTAGTTAGCTGAAGAGCCAGCTTGCTGCCTTCTGGAATTGGTAGGGAAGAACTGCTACAACTCTTTAATTTGGGAGGAACAGAGGTAGGATAGCTGAATCTTCAGTCTGAAATCAGGGTTAATTCAAATACCTAGTGCTGCTGCTGCTAAGCACTCGAGGCTGCAAAGGTACATGTTGGGTAATGGAACTGTTACACTAATTAGGCAAATAGGATTTTTTTTTTCTTTTTGTGCTGAGACTGTGAAACACCCTGTTTGCCTCATTTTCTCAGCTGTTTTCATTCCAAGATGCAGCAGAGGGATTCTGTAAATTGCCATGGTACAGACTTGAACGGCTTTGTTGGAAGCTGCCAGTTTAATGTTTTGAACTTGACAAGACTATTTGTCCAGCTATGGAGCCTAAATGGTGTGAACATCCTAAGATTTATTTATGTATTTATGAGCTATTTATTTTGCACCTGTGTCTTGTCAATCATTGCACACCATGTCTCCAAAAACCCAGCTGTCTTGATTACAATAAAACTCATTTTTATTTAAAAGCAAAAGAACAATGGTTACTTTGTAAGTGTCTCATTGGTGGTTAGGAGTTTCATTGGGGCTGCCGGCGAGGCAAATAAAAAGCTGTATTAAGGTTTCCTTGGTCTAGACTACTATGACATATTCGTGCTATGGAAAGCTGCTTCATATATTAGCATGTCCCCAGAGGAAACTTGGCAGGTGTGCACTTACATAGACAATAGACATACATCATATGCTAGCTAGCAATACAACATCAGCTGCAGATAATAAAAAACAACTTCCGCTCAAGCAGCAGAAAAAAGATTCTTTTATAGACCTTGTTTGGGGGGGGGGGGAATTCACCTGGTGCTAGAGAAATCAAAGAAGGTGCATTGCTGGGCATTGCACAGTCAGGATCCCACTGCCAAAAACCCCCTCTTCCCAATAACTGTCTACTGCACTTGTTGGGGGTCACCTGGAAAGGCATCTCTGAACTTCATCTCAAAGACTGGGAGGAAGCCATTGAGTGGGATTTAAAGATCAAAAACAGAACTGGGAATAATAATAATAATAATAATAATAATAATAATAATAATAATACTTTTTTATTTATACCCCGCCCTTCCTGGTTCAGAAAACCCGGCTCAGGGCAGCTAACAACAAATTTAAAACACTTAATTGTAGAAGCAGCATAAAATACAGTATAAAAACATGAATAACAATAAAATTCAAAGTTCTGAAATCAGTTTGGGGGAAATCCATCTAATAAGCATTAGTCACCAGGGCTAGCTGGCTGAATTAGTCCTACTTGCGCCAGCGAGGAGGCTAGGGGAGAATTAGCTGTGGGGTCTCAGAGCACATAATCTTCATAAAAGGGGAGAGGGGGAGGGAAGAGAAGGGAAGGGAAATAAAAGTCAGGCTGAATTCAAATTAAAGGCCAGGTGAAATAGCTGTCTTAGAGGCCCGACGGAAGGAGGTTAAATCCTGAAGGGCCCTAGTCTCATGGGACAGAGCATTCCACCAGGTCAGAGCCATCACTGAAAAGGCCCTGGTCCTGGTGGAGGATAGTCTGACTTCCTTAGGGCCCGGGACCTCTAAACTATGGTTATTCATGGACCTTAAGGTCCTCTGCGGGGCATACTAGGAGAGGCGGTCCTGTAAATACGAGGGCCCTAAGCCACAAAGGGCTTTAAAGGTCAAAGCCAGCACCTTGAACCTGACCCTATACTCCACCGAGGGGCAGTGCAACAGGTAAAGCACTGGGTGAATATGATCCCATGGCAGGGACCCCATGAGGAGCCTCACTGCAGCATTCTGCACCCGCTGGCGTTTGTAGAACAGTTTCAAGGCAGCCCTGCGTAGAGTGAATTACAGTAGTCACGCCTGGAGGTGACTGTCGCATGGATCACTGGCCAGATCGGGGTGGGAAATTGGAAGTGGAAATGGACTGGAAGTCAGTGCTGATGAGAGAGCACTGGTGTAACATGATCAAAACATCTAATCTTGCAGGCTTATTCGGGACCAATTGAAGTTTCTGGAACATTTTCAAAGGCATCCTGCGTACAATGCATGGCGGTTATCCAAATGGGTGGTTACCAAAGCACATGAGTAACAGAAGCAAAGGCTATTTTGGTCTAGGCAGAGCATGAACACTGGGGACTTTCCTGTACACAGGCAACATGGCTGGAGGCTGGTTCAAGCATGAAGTTATGTCCAGTACGGAAATCTCTTGCAGCTGTTTGAAAGTGGCTGAAATGTTCCTACTTGTGAGAACTGATTTAGACATTGCATAGACTAAGCTAATGAAATGCTGAGCTGAGATGTCGTGTTTGTGGGTTGTTCTTTTAAAAAATCTGTCTACAAACGTAAAGTGTCCTTGTTGTTGCTTGTGATTTTTGCTGTTCTTTGATAGTCAACGAGTACAATTTGCAGCACCTAATCACAGTATAGTAGGTGCAGGATTTCTCTAGTGACCTGTCCAAAATGAACCCCCTTTAGGAATTATTGGAGGTACTTGGCGTATGTTTCCAACCTTTCGCTGACTGCTTTTGTTGTCACCTTGTTACCTCTCTAGCCTCTTATTTTACTACTATTTTTGATGAGTGCGCAAAGGAATTTCCTCTGGGTTGAGGTCATGTGCAACAGTGTGCGTTAGACAAAGCCACCTGCTTTGTTTGGTGCCCTGACATCCCTTCTCTTGGTGCTGTTGCCATCAGAGGCTTACTGAAGCATATCCAGTGTCTGCAGAAATGGGGCAGCTGTTGTAAAAAATGGAAAGGAGTTACTTTAGGGCAGGAGTGCTCTGTGTAAGGTTGCGAGCTGGCTGTTTTTGAACTGGACTGAGGGGGTTCTCCTAGGTCATTCTCAGACTGGCAACAGCCAAAATGTGCATGTATTTAACTGAATTACCATGCACAACTGAACAATGGCAGACTCCATAAGATGAGCCCTGTTGGATTTATTTATTGATTTCTACCCCACCTTTCCTCCAAGAAGCTCAAAGCAGTATTTATGGTCCTCCCCTCCACATTTTACCCTCACAAAACCCCTGTGAGGTAAGTTAAGCTGAGAGGTGGTGACTGGCCCAAAGTCACCCAGTGAGCTTCATAACTGAGTGGGAATTTGAACCCTGGTCTCCCAGGTCCTAGCCCAACACTTCTTCCTACATGTGGTAATTGGCTTGTTAAATTTAATGCTTGGTCATATGTACATGTATTCACCATTAAGTGTGCATGGGATTGTAGCCTTTGTTTGCTGTGTGCTGATTTGTCAAATGTTTATCAGGGTGAAGAAAGTTGACATTCTTAATCAGCACTGAGACTTTTTCTGAATGTTGGCTGCAGCATAGTTTATGTGAAAAGCTTATTAAGATGGCTTAAGATGTTAGAGCCTACTGAGGTCATGGAGTTAGTCTATTCCATCTCCTCTCCACACCCTCATACCTACCAAAAGGAAAAAAAGTCTCATGGAGATTCATCTTATTCATCTGAGAGACACTGTACTGGCAAGTGGGTTGATAGATGGAATTATTTTTCTGGCACAATCAGAAAATTGCACAGATACAAACTGTTCAAAGCACACCCACATGAAAAACAGTATCTTCTAGCAATGGGTTTAAATTACGGTAAGCCTGTAACTTCTTATAGCACCTTGCAGAGAATTCATGGCAAATACAGGCACCCAGATCCAGGATTGTTACAGTTGAAGCCAGTGTCCTAACTTTGAGTCATCTCCACACTATACAGTAGATGGAAATACATTGGTATTTGTGAATATTTCATGCCTTTTCTGTACTTGCTTTTCTCATGAAGTTGATGCTGAAATGTACTGAATCAGCAGTAGATGCATGTTTTCCATAAGCAACTGTATTTGGTCATAGGGAGAGACAGATAGAGGCTCTTTAAACTTGTGCATGAAGAAAGATACCTTTCTACTTGTGGAAAAGATCCCCAATGTTCTTCTGCTTGCAGAAGTGGTTACACAACATCTTGCACAAGCAGAAGCCTGAGAACTGCTGTAGAATCTATGTAGTTTAATGCTCTGTAAACTCCTTTGAGTGTTTGCAAAACTGCGCTGGTAGCTATTTTCACTGCACTCATGGTTCTTTCATGTCTTTGGGAATTAGTTTGATGCTAGAATATATTACTCTCTTTATATTGTACAGTCTATGTGTAGGTAAATAAGCAGCCTAAAGTTAAGCTAAAAAGAAACTAATAGCTCCTGAGCCATCAGAACCCTTCTATTTCATATTACAGTCATACCTTGGTTGTTGAATGCCCTGGAACTCAGACATTTTGGCTCCTGAACACCACAAACCTGGAAATGATTGTTCCAGTTTGTGAACATTCTTTTGGAACCCAATGTCCAGTGGGGCTTCCGCAGCTTCTGAATGGCTGCAGGAGCTTCCTGCAGCCAATCAGAAGCAGCAATTTGGTTTTTGAACGTTTTGGAAGTCGAACGGACTTCCAGAACAGATTCTGTTCGACTTCCAAGATACAACTGTACTGTAATACATTTTTATCTGACAAATAATACTACGGATATTAAATTCTTCCACTATTTCATATCAACTTAAATTAAATATGGGTAATAACTACCCAAGTCACATTATGCATTTATTTTATTGCTAGCTTGTCACAGCAGGTAAGGGAGAGGGAACTTTAGGATCAGCAAAGCAAACTCATTCAAAATAGAGTCCATGAACTGTGGCCACAACAAAGAGTGACGAGTTAGTGAAAGTGGCAGATGCAAAACTGTCATTCTCCACATCCCAGAGGGATTGACTAGCAATGCGCAGACCTTGGTTGGCCTTTTGGCCCAGAAAGACATTACACACCAGCTTGTAGCGAGGTGGGATCAGCTCTTTGATTCTGTTCCGGATGAGGTCTGACAGGTTCTTGGCCACCTGCCCGCCGTTTGCAGGGTTATACTTGGCATCCCCTAGGTAGGTGGCTAGGACAGATTCAAGAACTTGCTGCACTTGGGAGGCATTAAATTTGCAGCCTTCATCTGGCTTTGTCTTGTAGCTATTTTCATAGTGCGTCTCCCGCATGGGCTCAAAGAGTGGTAACCCAGAGAAACTCACTCGGCCGCAATGCATCCAGGGTCCAATGGAGAGCCGCCTTCCCCCAGCAGCCAGCGAGTTCCTCCTGCTGGGAAAGGGGGCATTGAGGATGCTCATGATGGAGCTTCTCCGGGATGGTGGAAAGGGGGCTTTCCCTTCTTCGATACTCTGCAAGCGAAGTAGTGGCTTGGGTGCCATATCTGTTGACTGGGAGTGCAGGGGGAGAGAGAGTGGCCCTGCCTTCGGATGGCCAGAGTCCGTGCCCTCTGAGGACATCATCTGGTTTAGAGTTTCCTGGGACAGTACCTGAGGCTGCTCTGCCATGCCTAAGTGGTAATCAACTCCTGGGACACAAGGGAAAGAAAAACTAAATTGCATTGATACATTACTGCTCACTAGGGCCACTGTACTCCCAGCAACCCATTTCTTTGTTCATCTGGACAAAAGTTTATTTACAGGTAAAAGGTAAAGGGACCCCTGACCATTAGGTCCAGTCGTGACCGACTCTGGGGTTGCGGCGCTCATCTCGCTTTATTGGCCGAGGGAGCCGGCGTACAGCTTCCAGGTCATGTGGCCAGCATGACTAAGCCGCTTCAGGCGAACCAGAGCAGCGCACGGAAACGCTGTTTACCTTCCCGCCGGAGCAGTACCTTTTTATCTACTTGCACTTTGGCGTGCTTTCGAACTGCTAGGTTGGCAGGAGCTGGGACAGAGCAACGGGAGCTCACCCCGTCCCGGGGATTCGAGCCTCCGACCTTCTGATCGGCACGCCATAGGCTCTGTGGTTTAACCCACAGTGCCACCCGCGTCCCTGCCTTATTTACAGGAGCATTCCTCAAAAAGAAAATGTTGACTCCCTCCTTCAAACACCAGGCAAAACCAGTAACGTACAAATGTCTATGTGGCCAGTGTATCTGAGAATGTCATTGCATGACTTTATGCTGTTATTTTTGGATGCTTTTTGCTGCTATTTTAGGTTTGTTTTTAAGTTTGCATGTTTTTATTGAGATTTAGGCCTTGATTTGTTTGGTTTACTGCCCTGGGAGGGGGGCACATTATTGGGCAAAAGGGCAGCAGATAAATATGTTAAGAAAGAACAGATCGATGGAAACAAGTGATGGCGCTTGGGATAGAGGACCTGCCTCCTTCCCTGGTCTACCACATCCAGGCTCAGAGGCTGGATCTGTCCATCAAGGAAAAAGGTGTTGGGGAGGGGAGAGAGTGGTTCTAGGAAGTAGGGGTTGAAAGCAGGTCCTGCTCATTGCTTCTCTGGTTGAAACTTGCACCACCAAACTAGCTGTTTTTTAGAATACTGGTGCAAGCCGAGTTCTAAGTAATTAGTCAATCGTTGCAGGAAATAGACAGACCTTTAGCTCAAAAGGCTAAGAAGTAGTTTTGTTACTTTTAAAAATTACACATGAAAACTGAGATTTTCCAATAAGTCTGTAACTCCAGATTCTATGAGGCAAGAGTCTTAAGGAAAAAAACATCAAAGGAAGTGGAATAAATGGGTCATTGCCAGGGACATTAAAACCAAGAAGGAAGAGTGGAAAGAACAGCTGCAAAATTATTTCAGAGGCTTCTTCACTTCTTTTCTGTTGGGATTGGAAGCAATACATACTACAAACTGCCCGAAAGTGAGTGAGGGTGCATACTAGAGATCACATCTATGTAGGAATAATTTAATACTGGATTTCCTTTCCTTTCTTTGCTATTTTTAAAAACCCAGTTTTAATTTTTATTCAAAACAAAACAAATTCCTTCCAGTAGCACCTTAAAGACCAACTAAGTCAGTTCTTGGTATGAGCTTTCGTGTGCATGCACACTTCTTCAGATACACTGAAACAGAAGTCACCAGACCCTTCTATATAGTGAGAGAATTAATTTTTATTATTATATTGAGAGAATTAATTATTATAGTGAGAGAATTAATTTTTATTATTATTTAATCCTATTATTTATTTGGCATAGAATATTTATAATAACATTTTTGTAGGGCTGTAGGCGCCTTAAGCTCTTGGAGATAGAGCAGGTTAGGAAATTAAGTAAAATATGGCTAATTTGATTAGAAACAGCATCCTATCTTTTAAGGAAACGTTTACATGATAACAGCACAGATCTATTACGTTTTCAACTGACTTCCATATCCTTTATTCGAACAACCACAGAAAAACAAGAAAGGAATGATTTCCCATAGCCAATGATATTTTTCTAGAAAAAGAGGTGCCGGAACGCACCATGAACACCTCCCTTGTTCTCCTATAATGGCAATGGCACCCACCTGACAGGTGCTGGAACTGAATTTGGGCAAGTTCTGGTTGAAAAAAAGCCCTGGGTCTTTCAGCTGAAAGTAATGGAAGTATTCTCGCAACCATCTGGTAACCCTTTGCATTTTAGGTCAGATTAACTAAACAGAACAGTATAAATCTCCCTCCTCCATTTTCAAATACCCATTAGGTGGAAAATAGGCACATGCTTAACCTCACCTGATACTGATTAAGCAAAAAGGATGACTAAAATGTGATTACAGGTAATTAATTCCCATTAAGTGATCTTGTGTGCACAGCACACACGAGTTCCAGAGCATGCGAGAAAATCATTGAAAACATCAGCAAAATATTTTGCTCAGTCAGCAAAAGGTGTGATTTATAGAGATGGACCACAGTGATGTTTGAGTCTGGCCTATCTTACCTGGAAGCAACGAAGCCTCACACAGAGGCCAGTGGGCTTGATAGAAGTTGAGTCCTGCTACATCCGTGGTCAAGAGATAGGCTGTAGAAGCTGTTTAATACCCTTCATCTTGCTAAAGCTTGCTCAGGCTTGTTGCAAGGACCTGCCAATGCCCTCGCCCCTACCTCCCTGCCTTATTCAGCTCCCTCCCCTCCCCTGGTAAATCATTGGCTGTTTAATGTGACAGTTCAATGGGGAGAGCCATCAAAGGCATTGCAGGAGGACTGGGCAGGCTGCCACCTGAAATACACAGTCTCCGTGGAGACTGTCTCACTCACATTATTTTTGCACAGATTAGAGTGTGTGTGTGGCAGTTAATGCCTCTATGCTTCATGGGGAGGGGGTGCAGAGGAAATATTTGGTTATGGCCTAATGTCCCTTGTAGCCACTAAAGCGCTAGGCCAAGCTTATGGGGTTCTGTTCTCAGTCAAGGGGCCTCCATGAGGTCATACATTCTGACCCCACCTTTCCCTTCCTATTAGTGTCTATGGTTCATAGCTGAATATAGCTTGTTGTCCAAACTGGATGTGATATTAACTGCATGAACTTCAGCAGCCTTGGAACCTTGGGAGAGAGAGAGAGGAGATCTCTCCAGACTGGTGTTTGATTGAAGGTATATTCTTCAACATGTCCTTGACACAATGATAATGCATTAGTGGCAGGTTTATTCTGCTTTGCTGGTTTGATTTGTGATGCTTCCCCAAAGCTACCTCATTATTGCTGTCTGGAGGAGCTGCACATGACTTCAGCAGGACAAAAGTAAACCAGCAGGAAGTTACAGGATATATACTGAATGGAAACAAAGCCATACGACCTCAAAACCTCAAACAGCATTGAAAGTGGGATTGTGTATGACTGCCCAGGTAGCATCATGAGTACCAAATAATCATGAATGTGAAATTATGGAGGAGCCCAGGAACTCCTTCTCTTCCTGCCACACTCCTGAAAAAACTGTGCCCTCTTTGAAGCTGCTGTATGCATTTTAAGCGAACCTACCTTTGGCAATCAGGGAGGATTCCTATGGACAGCAAAGATCAGCTTCAGAGCAGAGGATCTTTGTAGGCAGGGTGTGGTGGGGGGAAGTCAGTACCATGGCAGAGAGAGGAGTTTAGATCTCTTTCCTTTCCACCACAGTTATGAGGCTCCTCAGACTTGCGAACTGCATGAGCTTCATCCACACAATTCTAGTTTGACCCTCATTCTCACTGTATGCCCAAGTCCTGTTATGTAGGCAAAACACCGTCTCACAATGGGCTTATTTTGGAATTGCCAGTTGCAACAACTGGATTTCATTTATTTGCTCTCTTTTTCCTTAGTGTGCCTAATGGAAAGGAAAGAAGAAACTTAATAATAATACGTTTATTTTACAAGGTTTGTTACTGGCTCCAGAACAGCATGGCTCTTAAAAAAACCTACTGAGTACCTTGTATTCCAGAAATAGTTCGTACTATTTGGTTAGTCAATACAGTGGTACCTCGGGTTAAGAACTTAATTCATTCTGGAGGTCCATTCTTAACCTGAAACTGTTCTTAACCTGAGGTACCACTTTAGTTAATGGGGCCTCCCACTGCTACTGCGCCGTGGCAGCACGATTTCTGTTCTCATCCTGAAGCAAAGTTCTTAATCTGAGGTACTATTTCTGGGTTATTGGAGTCTGTAACCTGAAGCGTCTGTAACCTGAAGCGTCTGTAACCTAAGGTACCACTGTATTATTTATTAGATAACATTAATTATAGGCATGTCTACACACACACACACACACACACACACACACACACCCCCCCCTCAACAAGGGGACATTCCTCCATTTGAAGGGCTGGCAGAGTACAGTCCTCTATTTCAAGGGCTGCCTGAGCCAAATTTGGTTTAAAGATAAGGAACCATAACAAGGGAGAACAGTGGGAAGTAGGCACATAGGCCACAAAGTTGGGCAGATGTATTTTCTTTATATATTTTTTAAAAATTGCATCCATGCATATAAATTAGCACTGCAAATCTGTGTCCCCTTTTCTTATGATGCATAGATTGCCACTCTGACACATACACACATTCCAAAATAAAATAGAAAAGAACATTGGCTGACTAAAGCTACTCAAAGCCGGATTAAATTTGTTGAGATGCCATCAACAGAGCCTTATGATCTAGCTACCAGCTGCACATGAATGCATGTAATGAAACTGTGACAGGCCCTATTGCTTAACTGCAAAGCAGCACCAGGAAGGGGTGATTTGGAGCAAATAAATAACGGGGGGAAGGGGTCTCAGTCCTGTCTGCTCCTTCACTGATGCAACTCTATCTTAAGTGCATTTCGCCAGAAGGAAGAAGCCCATCATGGTTTTATTATTTACACATATACATGAAGAATGTGCCATTAAGTATACAGTTGGCTATGATCAAATGTCGAACCTATTCTTATGTTATCAGGTTGCCGTGGTTGCAGCTCCCCTGTGGCTCCATCAGTTCCAGTGATAGCTTTGGTTACCCTTCATCCAAGCACTTGCCATCCACTTCCTGCAAACAGTCAGATCTGATCTATTGTCCAGCTAAAGGTGTTCACTGATGCTGGGTCAAATCTGACATTTAAGTAGAAGTCAAAAGGCATTTTCCACGTATCTCTTTTTAGAGGAAATATAGCGATGCGGGGGTCCAGCTGCAGTCAGGTGATTTCTGACTGACTGCTTTCTTTACCTGCATAATAAAACAATTTTGACATGAATAGCACTTAATTGCCAGGCAGAGAGTTATACAATTGGAAGTGTATTGCACACTTTGTTCTGGGGATAGGAGAGAGCAGTTTTTAACTTAGTCTGCGTACACATTACTGCTCACTTTGGTTCCAGTGCACTCTCACCACTGGTGTTCAAAGCCGGGGATACATGACATTCGCCACAATTCCTATATGTCATATAGTTTCTTGAGAAATACTGCTGTTTGGTGTTACAGTGGTACCTTGGGTTACATATGCTTCAGGCTACAGACTCCGCTAACCCAGAAATAGTGCTTCAGGTTAAGAACTTTGCTTCAGGATGAGAACAGAAATTGTGCTCTGGTGGCGTGGCTGCAGCGCGAGGCCCCATTAGCTACAGTGGTTAAGAACAGTTTCAGGTTAAGTACAGACCTCCGGAACGAATTAAGTACTTAACCCGAGGTACCACTGTATTTCCCTCAAACCAGCTTCCATCTGATTTGAAAATGTAAGTCTTGTCCCCTTTGCAGTAAAGCTGAGGAGTGTACATTTGAGACAGCTGTTGCACATGTCAGATGACAGCTTCATAAATTCTAGGGTGGCGGAGTTGCAGGCGTGGGAAAACCAAACAGGTCCCTGACGTATCTCTGGCGCACACAGCAACACGCAAATGCAACTTGTACATTTCACTTTAGACATTAACTAGGCTTCAGTACTGTACCTTGGGCAGTAAACCTTAAGGATTTGATTAAAGAGCCTTCAGCCCCAGAAGGCCTTGTGGAGACCAACAGTCTCCCAAAGATATTATTTCAACAGCATGAAACCTATGTAGGGCAGCTCCTCAGCTAAGGATAGGTTTGGGTTACTTACAAGTGGGGTTGCCCAGTGACTGTTTCAGAAATTGAGCCAGGCTCCTGCACCTTTAATATGACTTTCCTGATAAGGCTCCCATCCACAAACAGACCAACCTAGCTTCATTGATGGAACTACATAACCCCTGCCCATTGGAAATGCCTCAACAGATACAATGGACTGGCACTTCAGACCATTCGCTAGGCCAGTTAGTTTAAGGCAGTATTTGGCTTTGAATGAAAGCCTGAGGGAGTAGGTGTTAGCAGTGTCTCATTCGCATCACAGGCGCAAAGTCCAAATGGGAGCTACCTCCTAAAAGTGACAGGGGCTGTTAACTAGGGCCACTTTTTATGTTTTATTTAACTTCTCACACTAGTCTGGTGATGCTGAAACAAGTCGCCTGTGTATGTAGGAGTGTGTGTCAGATAAAAAGACCCTTTCCCCATGTCACTGCTAGTTTCACCTCTCCTTGGGGCCAGATAGCATTGTGGCATGGATATGGGGAGTTATGATGTCATCTGCCCCTCCTCCCAAGTGGTATCCCTGCTTCAGACATTACTTCAGCTGTGGGACATAATAATTAAGGACGTCCATTTTATTGTGGTCATACTGCTTCATTTCCAATCAATGCACATTCCATAACTTCCTGTAGATGTTCTGGGTTTGTTGTCCCATTTTTACTGTGCTATAGGCCTCGGGATAGCAATAATGTAGTAGCATTGGGAAAGTATTGCAGAACTAATAAAGTATTGCAGAGCTAATAAAGAGGAATTATAAAGAGTGGCTGGGGAAACCCAGCCAGATGGGTGGGGTATAAATAAAATAGTAACAACAACAACAACAACAACAACAACAACAACAATATCTGACACTAATTCACATGTTGCGAAATATGCCCACAATAAAACATTGGCCTGGAGGGAACCACAGAAACAGTAACCACACCAATTAGGTACCGTAATTTAAGAATTGGTCCTTTGAGAGCAGGCAGGATGTTCAGTGTCAAAGGCCTTTGAACTATTTGAGTGCCAGGCCAGGTATATGTTCTTCTCACCATCCCCCACCCAGTCTACACCTCTGTATTGGCCTGAGCTGCTATTGACAGAAAGCTAGTGCTGGAGTCTGTTCTACGTGGATGTCATATGACCTCAGCACATCACAATCTCTCTTTTTGTCACATGTGCACACACACACATGCATTCTGCGACAATGAAGCAATCATTTCTATATGCCTTCAGGAAATTATGCAAAAGACCTTAGCAACTCTGTGGCAAAGCAGAAACACTGAGGATACCAGATGCAGAGATGTGTCATTTTCATTTTGCTGACAGAGGAGCTGGCAGTCCTGTGACCTCCCCATGCCAAGGATGAGCTCCTGCCAAGTTTGAGCCGGTTCTGACCCCCCCCCCAAAAAAACCCCATGCAGGCAGTTTCCGCAACACACAAAGGTCCAGTTTGCTTGCTTAAGACAGCCCCTGGAATGAGTCTATCCCCCTTTCCTTTTTTATTTAATCCCCGCCCTCTCATTTTTCCACATTCTCCAGCCTGTTTTGGCGTGTTGCTCCCTCTTTTTACAAAAGCCTTTCCCTTCAGGATTTCTGCGGTCCCTCCCAGAGCAGCTGGATTTTAGGGCCTGGGCAGCTGCTGTTGCCTGGCAATGAGCTATGTTGCTCTCCCCTTTTCTGGCCTTTCTCTGCATTCCTGCCTTGCAGCTGAGCGCCCAGCCAGCCGTGACTTCTCTCAGCTATATCTTTATCACAGACAGCCAGGCCAAGGAAGCCACCGCTGAGCCCCTGAGCATGCCTGCTGCCCTGCTCTCCTAGGCCTGGTCCTGATCCTGATCCGGAAGCCCATTCCCTAACTATGGCCTCTTCTTGCTCAGCTGTCCTGCTAGGGGATTCAGCTGCCTTTGCTGCTGCCCTCAGGACTCTCATCAACAACCCACAGTTCAGGTGAGCCAGCTGGAAGACCCAGCTAAGAGAGCCTGGGGATCAAGGTGGAGCTGGGAGTGAAGGCCGCAACAGGGAGGTAAACTGGAGAGCAGGTTTTAAGTTAGCTCTGCCAGGCTGTTGAGCTGGGAAGATTCATAATACTGGGTCACTGTGAAGAGAAGAAACAGACCCCACCCTGCTCCACTATCTGCCAATCTCTCTTGCAGATTTGGCTCGTGACTGTCAGGGAAGCGTTACATGTTTGTAAGCAGTACAGAAATACTGTAGTGAATGATACCGCATATGATGGTGTTATCTTGGATCCTCTGCTTTTAGGGATCATGAAAAGTGGGAGGGGATATCTGAAAAAAGTTTTAAAATTATCAAAGAAAGGAAAATTATCCTCTCACCCAGGTGCAAATAATCTGATGAGATATTTTTTTGCATGCATTATTGGGGGGGGGGAGGAGGTTGGAACAGTTTGTTTTTAAATCACAGTTGTAAATTTTTTAGTGATAAATCTATTGCTTTATCTTTTTGTAAACTGCTCTGATGTTTTTTTCTGCAATCAAGTGGTATATTTTGTGTGTGAAATAAATAAGCAGATTAGAATACAAAATATGTTATTAAGGCATGGGTCAGCTGTTCCTATGAGCTTTTCTGTTGTTGTTTTTTCATGTGGAGATGATAGTAAAGGTGAAACCATATATACCAGAAGCACAGCATGAGTGATTGGCTGTGCATTATTGTGTCAGCTGGGAATGCTTTGGCTACCCAAAATATCATACAATACAGCCTTTACTTCACCAGTTTGATGCCCTCTAGATGTTTTGACCGTCAACTCCTATCACCCCCAGCCTGCTTGCAGTTCAGAACAACTGGAAGGTGCCAGGTTGACAAAACTGGTTCAATTGATGGGCACAGCAGAGCAAGCCTACAAGGGGTTGGGGATGTATGGAGTGGCAGATTCCTACCTTTCATCCATTGCCCTGCCCAAGGTAAGGGCCCTGTCCATGCTAGGATCCCCATCATGGCACCATAGCACTCCACATTGGGTCTTTACACCTTGTTATCTGCCTCTTTCTGAGTCACAGCTTTGCCTTCTGTATAACACCAGAATCTATCTTTCATAAACAAGGGGGAGAAACACTGGTGTAGCCTTGAGCACAATTTACAGGCCAGGCCAGTGGCCTGTCCACACCAACATCTTGCTTTCAACAAATGTGGGATTATTTTGGCAACATGCTGCATGTCCTGCTGACCACTCTGATTAACAATAGTGTTGCTAGGTACTTAAAGGGTCACGAAACAGATCAGCAACAACCTTGTATGAATATTATAGGGTACCTTTAGACAAATGAAGCTGGTAGGTGGCTCAGGTCTAACCATCGCTGCACTTAGATGCACATCCTGCATATTAAAATGGCGGACCCTGCACAAAAGGACAGGAGATATGGGGGCCCGTACAAAAGACTCAGGGCTTCAGCCCCCTGTACCAAGAATGCCTTTGCTGTTTAACATCCACTGGATTTTCTGTGTTAATACTGATACTTGTTAGGTAATAGTTATTGAAGAGATGCATTATAAGCATCCTCTCCAAAGATGCTATCCTCTTGAGTGAAGTACTACTTACCGGGAACTTGGTACTTAAAAAGGTTCCATGTAATAGCTCTTAACTGCACGGAGAGCCTGTTATCTCTTGATTCCTGTTATGCAGTGCCTGAGCACACTCCCATTTCCCGACAGTGATGACTGGCCCTTCACAACCCACTCCCGATCTATGTTTAGAGGTGCTACATCAGTGATGGCCAAACTTGGCCCTCCAGCTCTTTTGAGACTACAACTCCCATCATCCCTAGCTAACAGGACCAGTGGTCAGGGATGATGGGAATTGTAGTCCCAAAACAACCGGAGAGCCAAGTTTGGCCATCACTGTGCAACATGGACAACAACATTTTGAAACAATTAGCTGCTTTCACCTGTTTTATTGATAAAATTGAGCTTCTGTGTATATGTCATGTTACCTCATCTGTGCCTCAGATGATGGGCCCAGGACTGAAGCTAGGCTTCTCTCAAAGGATTCTCAGCCCTACTTCCTTGATTGCTTACTTGATATTGCATACAACATGAGATGGGCATTAAACCTGTGAAAAATTGGAGCTTCAATTTGTGCTAATGTCCTAATCTGTGAATGCTCTTCAGTCAGTGCTAATGCCCTAATCTGTTAATGCTGGTTGAGTAAAAGTTTGAGGATCAATGCATTAATTAGTTTCTTAGTATTACTTCATACGTTTAATTCAGCTTAGAACCGATAATCATTTTTTGTCCTCCAAGCCATCGGAAATGGCTGATACTTAAGCAGAATTTGAGATGGAGATTTCCCTCCTTATTCAATGTGGGTTGCCTTGCTTTTTGGAAATATCAAGGTGTGTTTTTCTAAATGCTTTCCCTATCCGAATTGTGCTACTGGTACAGTGGTCACATTGCATGATTTTCATCTGTAATAAACAGGATATTTTCCTATTACAATATCTAATTTAGAGGATTGCATCGGGGATAGCATGGGACAAGTGAAGATTCTTTTCTGAAGAATTTGGTTAGGATATAAGCGATTTTTCTAGGGGCTTACCATACAGAATTGCATTATGTGGTTACTGAATATAGAGGAGCCTGCCTCTACATTCTAGGTGAAATTTCAGTTTTTATCAGTTTCTCATTTTTTCATACTTAATTTCAATCCATCATATTTCTGCATCACTTTGATTTTTTTTTAAAAAAAGTCCCCCAAATTTGCAAGGAGATTTTAAGCAGATTGTATTTGTACATTGCAGTAGTGTTGATGAGGAGCTATCCCAACTGCATGTGAGGAGACCATTTTATTCCTCCACTGAGGGTCTTTTATGAGAGATGGTTTGTTTGGTTTTGCACAGTGTTGATTCCTATTTGTTCCTTGGGGATGCAGAGCCATTGCTGAATGAATACTGCATTTTCCTAGCTGTCAAACTATATTTTGTTGTCATTGAAAAGAATGATATTTTCTCCTCACCTGTTAACATGTCCACTGTGAATGAGAGTGCTGAATGGAATGTGCTCATGGGCGTAGCCAAGGGGGGAGGCAGGGAGGGGCAGCTGCCTCCCATAATCAATAAAAATCAATAGAAATACATAGCAAACTGGGGTTCTGCCCCCTAACAAAAGGCCTGCCCCCCCTACAACGCTGGCTACGCCCATGAATGTGCTTATGTGAATATTCCAGCCTCCTATGGATAGCACCTATGACTTAATTAGTTGCACATGGCATCATGGTGTATCATTATTATTACAATAACAATATCGTCACCAATCATTATAACAAAAATTATACTAGTGCAATATCTTCTTTAGAGGCGTAATGCTTCCCACTAATAAAAAGACATTTAACAGAAGGCTGCCTCCTTTGGTCTACAGTAGTGGATGCTATTTTGTGGTACTTTCACTTTATATTGATTTAGTTTACACTCCATCTTCAACAATGGAACATGTGTGTCCCCTGCTTTTACTTTCAGGTGTTGGTGTCCCCCTGCCCTCCTGCAGCAAGGCATGATATTATTCAACTGGTGCTAGCTTGGGGCTGGGAAAAGCCCAGGGAAAGTGCAGCTTATTTAGCAACTGATACTTTCTATAATATGTTACTGTGGCTGTTTGCGTTGGTGTAGTTAGCAACTGAGATGATTGTTTTGTTTCAGAGGAATTGACATTTTACGAACAGGTGTGAGTCAAAAATGCAGATTAGTTTTCTGGTACATAGAGGTCAGAGAGAAAGCCGCTAAGGTAATGGAAAATGAAGTGAAGTGAAGTCAATTACAGAACAGGCCCTGCTGTGGCTACCTGGGTTTACATACCCGTGTACTGTAATGTGGCAGGGAAATCTTCCTACATCCGTGCTTCGACTCAAAACAAGTGTAGCAGGCCCTTTCTATAACTCTGGTGCCCTTACATATACAATTGGGGAATTCAACATACTACTTGGAACACAGAAGTAAGCATCAGGTGGCTGCTTTACTTAAGCCCATGTAGATTGCCAAATTATTCCACTTCTACTTCATGCTGATCTGGTCATGTGCAGCCACTTGTGTTAAACTTATTCATCTTTTTTGCCATGCTGTTGCTTCCTGATCCCCTTCAGGCTCCGTTACATGAGCTACATAGATGTGCCTGCATTCCTTAATTTTTTACCCAAATTTCCAGAATGTGCCCCCACCACCTGCAGCTCAAACCCAGCACTGAAGGGGTGGAGTTGTAAGGGGATTTTACCCCCTGGTTTGGTTCTGGATCAGATTAGTCACCCACCCCTGTAATTTGTAGTATTACAGGATATAATAATGGCCACAAACATGGAAGGCTTTAAAAGGGGGTTAAACAAATCCATAGAGGATAAGGCTATCTGTGGCTTCCGGCCATGATTCTGGAGGTGGCATGCCTTTGAATATCAGCACAAATGGGGAGGGTGCTATTACTCTCAGGGCCTGCTTGTGAACTCCCCAGGGACATCTGTTTAGCCACTGAGAGAGCATGATGATGGATTTGATGGGCCTTCAGCCTGATCCAGCAGGGCTCTTCTGTTGTAACATGTAGTTCGACCCCAGGAAACAATACATGCAGCCCAGATAGTGTATTTACTGAGTTTGCTGAAACTGAGGAGGAACAGCAGGAAATCAAGTGTGCTATTAAAAGGCCCCATTCAAGTGCTTTATGCTTTATTTCTAAAATGAGAACTTTTGAGGTTAATGTCACATCCTCTGTCTGGGAAGCTCTTACTCCATTCTTTCTGTATGGTGACTGGCTTTCTTCATGCAGTGCTGAAGAGAAGGCTCTCTGCTTGATGGATTACTATTACTGCTTCATTTATTCTAGGACTAAATCTGGCACTCGGGTTGCCACCTGTCCCTAGAAAGATGTGATTGTCCTTTCTTTGTGGGGGGAGAAATGTGTTCCCTGTCCTGTTCGGACTTCAAACAGGACACCTTTTTCATGTATTCAAGCACATCCTGGTCCTCCTCAATGTGGGCAGAGGTGGGTCCGATGGGAGCAGGTGAGCGAGAGCCTGAGTGGGAGTTTGTGCAGGCAGAAGGTGGGTTCATGAGGAGGAGAGCTGAGAGCAAGAGTTATTGCTGGACACAGGCAGAAGGTTGGGCGGCACTGGGTGGAGCAGTTCAAAAGAGAGTTTTTGTGTGGGCAGAGGGTAGGTGTTTGCAGCGCACGGGTCTTATAGCCCAGCCAGGAGGGCTTATGATGAAAAAGTGGTAGGCATGGAAGGGCTTCAGCTGCTCTACAGCTGATCAAAGAAAGGGGGATGCTGCTGAACATGTAGTTTGTTGGCCTACTGCAAATTTTCTTTGAGCACAGGCCAGCTGAACTCTGCAAGATGGTTCTCAATGGGGAGTGTAGCTGGAGAAAGGGGAGAGCAGGGCAGGGCATTGAGAAGTGTGCATGGTAAACTCATTGCCTGTTTTCCCACAGTGATGTGACATTTCTGGTAGGCAGAGAGCAGAAGGAAATCTTTGCCCATCGCTGCCTCCTCGCTTCCCGCTGCCAGGCACTCCATGCAATGTTAAGCCAGCCCCAGGAGATGCAAGCCCCACTGATCCTGAGCCACGTGGAGCCAGAGGTGTTCCTCGCAGTCATTGAATATCTGTACACCAATAATGTCACCCTCAACAACAACATTGTAAGTATGACTTGTATTAGTACAGGCTTGGCTTGCAGTGAAGTGAGTAAATGGAGAATGGCTTAAAATTAGTAAATGGTATTATTAATGTGCTTATGAGGAAACACAAACCTTTTAAGTCACCCTTGCAGATCAATTAAAAAATGTTACCAACACGAGTCTTGACAGATAATAATAGGTCCTCCCCGCAACCTTTTCCATTGTGTGTCTGATTTTTACTGCTGGTCCTGTTTGCAGATTCAGTGTACACAATTTTAAATCATGGGTACTGTACATATATATTTCTCTATAAAAAGTAACCCACACAGTCTATTGTTGTTAAAAAGCAAAGGTGGATGATGTTTTTATCCATAAGATGATGATAATTGAAGTAAGTCACTTCTGCTTATGCGCTATATTTATAATGGCAATCTGGTAAAACAGATATGTTAGTGATTATGCTGATAATGGAGAGAGAGAGAGAGAGAGAGAGAGAGAGAGGCCCTGCTCATAGCAATCTATTCACCTGAAAAGAATCAATATGCACCCCACATACGTACTTAATCTCAAGGCTACTCTAAACCACAGAAAGGGCAGCAACCACCCTGGTATAATGCAGCTGTTGCTTGGTTGAATGTGCTAAGACTCAGTTCTAGTAAAACAGTACAGTAGTGATATTTGAAAGCTGAGTAGCATCAGTGTCTTAGTATTGGATTTGCTCCATCCTCTGCCGCATTGCCCTGTGTCTAGCATCTCTGTCTTGTATCACAGAGCCAGTGCTTTGAGCTCTGAAAATCCTGTCTCTTTTCACTGCAGAAGATCTAGAAATTGGGAGAGGATGTGGGCTGGGTGTCTGTGCAAGAATGCTGACTTAATCAACCACCATTAGCAGCTTCCACATACGGTAATTGGATTGTTACTTAGGTTTTTCTTAATTTAAAAGCTGTTGAATCAGATCTGTGCATCTCCTAGTGATTTCAGACTGCAGCCAAGTAAGGCAATGAAATTACTTGTGAGTCAGTGCAGTAGTTTCAAGATTATGTTTAGCACCTAAAATGGAGCAGCAAGCTCATAAAATGGAGGCTTTTTTACTGGCAGAGATGAGGGAAAGTCTCTGATGAGCACCACAAAATCCAATTCTCTCCATCAATGTCATATGTGTGGCACATCCTCTTTTTAGCTAACCCTTCTCTATTTTACGTTTTATTTTTAACAAATGTTTAGGATAGGGGCTCTCTTGTTCACTTGTGCAGTGATTGTAGAATACAGATAATTTGGTCTGTGCCTTTTCCCCATTGTGCATTAGCAAGCAGGGAAGACCACATTTTTCTCTTACTGATTCAGGGACCTTTTCTTTTTTGGAAAGTTCCATCTGGATGAAGCTGTTTATTTGGATGAGGGTGGATGGAGCTGTGGCCCTCCACCATCCCTGACCATAGGATATGTGGACCGGCTCTGATTGGAATTGAGAGTCCAACAACATCTGCAGGGTCACAGGTCCCCTGCCCTGATCTAGATTCACAGAATTCTGTTCTGGGCTTGGTTTTGGGAAAGAAATTGCTGTCATCATGCTGGTTAAAAGTTTCAGTTTTGATCTGTAGATATATTATTCTATTTTTTTAAAAAAATATATTTTATTTGGGTTTTAAACATAAATGCAAAAATAAAAACAGCATAACATATATCATAACATCTTTTCTTGACATCTATGGACTCCCTCACGCCTCCCGCTCTCATTTGCATCATTTTCAATTCTTGCCAGCAATTTATCATCTTGTTTACACTCTTGTGTCAAATTCATTTAAATATAATCTATAAATTCTCCAATAGGTTTATAATTTTTCCTCAAATTTACTTATCATCTTAAATCCTTCTATTTTAGTGGTGCACAATTATTTATGATCTAGCATCCTTTCTTAACATTCAACCAAATTACAGTATTTTTTAAAATAAATCTTGAATTTCTTCCAATCTTCTTCGACCTTCTCCTCTCCCAGGTCTCAGATTCTGCCAGTCATCTCAGCTAGTTCCATATAGTCCATCAGTTGCATCTGCCACTCTTCCAGTGTGGGTAGTTCTTGGGTTTTCCAATTCTTAGCGATGAGTATCCTTGCTGCCGTTGTTGCATACATAAAAAATGTTCTGTCCTTCTTTAACACCTTCTGGCCGACAATGCCCAGAAGGAAGGCCTCTGGTTTCTTGGTAAAGGTATACTTAAATACCTTTTTCAGCTCATTATATATCATTTCCCAGAAGGCCTTCACCTTAGGGCAGGTCCACCAGAGGTGAAAGAATGTTCCTTCATTTTCTTTACATTTCCAACATTTATTATCAGACAAATGGTATATCTTGGCAAGTTTAACTGGGGTCATGTACCATCTATATATCATCTTCATTACAT
The DNA here is from genome assembly GCF_964252035.2 of Podarcis erhardii. NCBI lineage: Eukaryota > Metazoa > Chordata > Lepidosauria > Squamata > Lacertidae > Podarcis > Podarcis erhardii. Next base: position 52,989,132 of record NC_138510.1, on the reverse strand, counting down.
TTTCCTTCAAAGCATTACATGCAGTGAAGTTCAGCCCAGTGGTCCACAACCTTTCCCAGTCCTCAAACATAATATTATACCCAATGTCCTGTGCCCACCTTATCATAGCTGATTTAACCATTTCATCTTGTGTATTCCATTTTAACAGCAAGTTATACATTCTTGAAAGTACCTTAGTTTTTGGTTCCAACAATTCTGTTTCCAATTTCGATTTCTCCACCTGAAACCCTAGCTTTTTGTCATTTTTAAAGACTTCTTTAATCTGAGCATAATGTAACCAGTCTCGCACTTTGTCCTTCATTTTATCCAAACTCTGCAATTTCCAATTGTCTGTAGATATATTATTCTAGCCTTATAGAATAGAATCATAGAGTTGGAAGAGACCACAAGGGCCATCGAGTCCAACCCCCTGCCAAGCAGGAAACACCATCAGAGCACTCCTGACATATGGTTGTCAAGCCTCTGCTTAAAGACCTCCAAAGAAGGAGACTCCACCACACTCCTCGGCAGCAAAATTCCACTGTCGAACAGCTCTTACTGTCAGGAAGTTCTTCCTAATGTTTAGGTGGAATCTTTTTTCTTGTAGTTTGGAACCATTGCTCCGTGTCCGCTTCTCTGGAGCAGCAGAAAACAACCTTTCTCCCTCCTTTATGTGACATCCTTTTATAAGGAAAAAAAAATTGAACATGGCTATCATATCACCCCTTAACCTCCTCTTCTCCAGGCTAAACATGCCCAGCTCCCTTAGCCGTTCTTCATAAGGCATCGTTTCCAGGCCTTTGACCATTTTGGTTGCCCTCCTCTGGACACGTTCCAGTTTGTCTGTGTCCTTCTTGAACTGTGGTGCCCAGAACTGGACACAGTACTCCAGGTGGGGTCTGACCAGAGCAGAATACAGTGGCACTATTACTTCCCTTGATCTAGATGCAATACTCCTATTGATGCAGCCCAGAATTGCATTGGCTTTTTTAGCTAGCCTTGTTTTATATCAACCACTGTGGAAATATTCCTTCAGTAAGGGCGGTATATAAATATTGTAAACCAATCAATATATTCTCATAGGAAGAAAGGGGCAACCTTAAGATTTGGAAAAACTTCCTTCTCTGTTAATCAGCAGATAGCTGTTGTTCAGGTTTTACATACGCCTGCAGTATTGGCAGCATCTCACTCCTGTGACTCAGCTTCTCTGTCAGGAGCCGCCTCCAGGGAAGGTTGAATTCCAGCCCTGTCATCATAAAAGGACATAGTAGATGGTGTACTTGACATCTCGCTGCCTCCCTCTGTCATTCCCTACTGTGAATGATTAGAGACTGAGTTTGTACCACCCAAACAAATGCAAAATCAAATTCAAATAGCTTTGGTTATTTTATGTAAGAATAAAGGTAAAGGGACCCCTGACTATTACGTCCAGTCATGGACGACTCTGGGGTTGCGGCGCTCATCTCGCTTTACTGGCTGAGGGAGCCGGCGTACAGCTCATGTGGCTAGCATGACTAAGCCGCTTCTGGCAAAACCAGAGCAGTGCACAGAAACGCCATTTACCTTCCCACTGGAGCGATACCTATTTATCTAATTGCACTTTGACATGCTTTCGAACTGCTAGGTGGGCAGGAGCTGGGACCGAGCAATGGGAGCTCACCCTGTCGTGGGGATTTGAACCGCCGACCTTCTGATCGGCAAGCCCTAGGCTCAGTTGGAGATGGAGAGAGAAATAAAGAGACATAAAAATGTTGCCCTCCCCCAGTTTTTCAATTACACCAATCTGTCCCACTCCACCCCCCTCCAAAAAAGGAAAATATTGCAATCAGTGCTATTTTTCTGGAAAAAGAGGTGCTGGAACTGAGTTCCGGTGAGTTCTGGCTGAAAAAGCCCTGGTTGCTATATTGGTCGATAAAAATATCCAAAATCCATAGCTCTTCAATACTATTTGCCATGCTTTTGTGGCATTTTGGTGGTCCTGAGAGATGTATTGCTCAACTATGGATTTTTGAATATTTGCCATAGAAACCATAATCAGGTATCAGGTACATTTTTTTCATTACATCAACAACAACTTCTACATAAGGTAGAGTCTGGATTTATTAAATAGGTAATAGTTTGAGAGTATATGAACTGCAGTTTGTTGACATTCATCAGGGAAGTTTGGACTGTCCTCTTGCTGGCTGCACCAAACTCATCTGATCCTTATAATGTTTTCTCTTATTCTCTCTCACACAGCTCAGGACGTTGCTTTCATTCTTTGGAATTTTTAGCAGCCACACCCAGCAGCATGAGAAGGGCTGGATGTTTCATGGGCTGGGAAGAACATTATACGCACTCCTTAATGCCCAGTAGAAATTCCAGGAGAGATATAACATCTATCCAGGATGGGGGCAGAAGGGGAGCAAGCTCTAGTAGACAAGCCTAGATTCTAGGGTTTAAGGGTTTAATTTGTTCTTAATCTGTAGAAATGTGATGATTATCAACCTAAAGGGGCAGAGAATTGCAGCTGCCAACTTTGTGAACTGAAGAGTCCACAATGGTGAGAAGAAAATGTAGGGAAATAGGATTTTGAAAAGAGGGAACTACAAACTCATGTGTGTGTGTGTGCGCACGCACGCACGCACGCACGCGCGCGCACACACACACACACACACACGTGCCATTAAAATGAATATATTGGCTAGGATGCTGTTTTTATTCCAATCAATCCCAATTGTAAACAATTTAAGCTACTTCAAAGAATGGAAAAAGATATCTCTAAATATATCTGGCGGGGGGAAATCCAAGAATTAAACATAAAATTATGATAGATACTAAAGAAAGAGGAGGCTTTGCTCTGCCAGATTTGCAAATGTATTATGAGGCAGCTTGTTTGTGTTGGTTAAAAGAATGGATTATATTGGACAATCTTAGCTCAGGGGTCAGCAAACATTTTCAGCAGGGGGCTGGTCCACTGTCCCTCAGACCTTGTGGGGGGCCAGACTATGTTTTTTTTTGGGGGGGGGGAGAATGAATTCCTATGCCCCACAAATAACCCAGAGATGCATTTTAAATAAAAGCACACATTCTACTCATGTAAAAACACCAGGCAGACCCCACAAATAACCCAGAGATGCATATTAAATAAAAGGACACCTAATCATGTAAAAACACGCTGATTCCCGGACCGTCTGTGGGCTGGATTTAGAAGGTGATTGGGCTAGATCCGACCCCTGGGCCTTAGTTTGCCTACCCATGTCTTAGATCTAGAGGGTCATGGCTTAACATTCGACTGGCATGCATGTCTCTGGTATGGGAAGGCTAAAACCTACAACAGTTTTATGAAGCACATCCTTAGGAAGGATCTGTATAGAATCTGGGAGAAATATAAAAATCTGCTGGAAAGAAAAACACCTTTATGGCTATCTCCCATTGAGGCAATTACAATTAAGAGAGTTGATATGGACAGACAATGGGCGATTTACAGGGAACTGGTGAATTTTACAGCGGGGGGACGACCCAAACTGAATTCAATGGGAAACTTTAGAAGCCAAGTTACGGTTTGGTTGCAGTATCACCAGATATACGACATGTTTAAATTAGAAAGAATGGATTTCTGGACCAAAGCTCACAATCTGAAAAACAACTCTTAGAAAATAAGGAGAAACTTCTGTCTAAAATGTATATTTTTTTATTAGAATGGGAAACAAAAGACGAGCTCGTTAAAGCTTCAATTACACACTGGGCAATAGATATTGGACACAATATAGATCATAACCTCTGGGAGAAACTTTGGAAAAGCATATTTTTGTGGCACGAGTGCTGGAGGGTGGAGGGTAGGAAGGCAAAGTCCCATCGTGTGAGCAGCAGTCTAATTGTGCAAGTCAAATTTTGCCCATAGAAACTTTACAGAAAGCTGAAGGGCAAAAGACCGAGAAAATCAGGATGGATTCAGGCACGTGCCATCATTGCCGATAGAACAGAGAGCATTAAGTACCAAGAGCGTGCATTAATCACTCCTTTGTTTTGACTGTAGGCCCTGGAGGTCCTGACTTCATCCATAGAGTATGGGCTGGATGACCTCAGAAAGGTAAGCACTATGCTTTGTGTCACTTAAGTTGATTCTCCACAAGATGTATTTGTAATGTACCGTAATTACTTCTGCTTGCATATTACAGGGTGAGGGATGTAGGAGTTCTTGCTCAATGACACAGCCTCTGGGATGCAGCAGGGCATGTTACTGGCTGCTTTAAAATAGCCTGCTGGTAATTGAACCCAGATTCCCCTAATCCTTATCAGTGGATCCCACACAGACATGCCTTCCATTGTGTGCTCTCTTTCACAATGAAAGCAGAATCCCACAACTGTGGGTGCTAGAAGGCCAGATCCATACAGTGTCCTCTGTCTGTATCCAAACCTGGCAATGTTAAACTTTGGACTGCCCCACCCCAATCTGCTTTTTGGATGCATTACTTCACTTCAAAATGTGGTGAGCAGCCCATATTTGGAGATCCTTCCTGACCATTCTGTTGAGCAAGGGCTCTGGACTCTGTCCCCAAATCCTCTTCTGATGACGCCACTGATATAAACTCGGGGAAGTATTTCACCTTTCTAGCGTCTTCCTGTCTATGGTGGTGGTGGTGGTGGGGAGGTAAATCAATGATAGTTTGTAAATGAAAGATGGAAAGAAAAATGCTTGCTATGGACAGTTACTACTAAGCTGATTTGACTGAATTGGAATCCCTGTCCCTTCAGCTCCTACAGTTTAGTGGGCAGAAATGTTGGACTCAATGACTGACCTTACGTTGGGCCTACCTTAGATGTTTATTTTCCACTAGCTAGTGCCTTCCAGCAGCCGCCTACAGAAACTCAAGCATCTGTGTTACATTGCATCTTGATTTCACTGTTGTGGTTGGGGAGGAGGCAGGAAAGCTTTCTTCTTGGTTCTTTCTCACTTGTTTCAGAGGAACCTTAGCTAGAGAAATTGTGAGGGGAATAGAGGTAGGGAAGCCCCATGACAAAGCTTGCAAAACAGAAACTCTCTGCTTTTAGGAACAAAGAACTTGCCTTATCTTTAAATTACAGGAGACATGGAAGCAGAATGCACTGGCAGTGTTCAGGTTCACACCAGCCATGAAAGAAAATACACCATGCCAGTACTGTCAGCAATGCAGCCTTACATCGGCAGATTCCTGCTAGCCCAGGAGCTGCCAAACACTGTAAAACTCTGTTCTAATGACTCCAGTAAAATCCGCCTTATTCAGGAAAATCTAATCCGGACAGCTCCTGATTCTGACTGGACTTTGTGTCCATTTTGGACAACTTCCAGGTCCCCTCCAGTTGTCCTGCTTGGGAGCATCTTCCTGCCAAACTGATAACTAGATTTTCCTATTGCTGATTCAGGGTGATTTCATGTGTTTACACAAGTCTTCATAATGGTGCATCTGGATAGTGGAGGCCAGTTCATTAGGGCAAATATGCCATTCCCCCAACAATCTCTGCTTGCCCTCAGGCAGCCCTCAAATGCCTGCCTTCTTAATTACATCCACTCCAGGGGGTTGTCTTGGCTAAGGGCTTCCTCAGTTTTGGCTTACAGAACTCAGCAGGGAATAAGATTGGAACAGAAACAGAATTAGTTGGCTCTTCCTGCCATTGGCTCTGGCTCCATCTACTGATGGTCTCCCTGTCTTCCATCCTGCTAGTCCCAGTGGGCATAGCCACCACTGCAGCTCAGCTGGTATTTTTTGTATGCAAACTGTTACTGGTTTTTCCTGAAGAATGAGATATGGGCACATTGCACTGCTTGACCCTGCCAACTTTTTGATCCACGTTCTGTGTTTTTCCCCCATTGTAAAGCCTGTAATTTGTTAAAGACCTACCCCATCTTGGCCTGCACAGGTTGGTTCCTTCTACATCTGCATCACATCAGGATGTTGATGCCAGTGCAGTCCCTGATTGGTGGGGTGTGGTGGTGTTTCCAGGGATGCTGATAGCATGTGCATCATTTTGGTCTTTTCTGGCTCTGAGTTTTTCCCTTTCCTCCCTGTCTGAGCACACAACGGCTGTTCGACTGGCATTGCAGCCATGTGTCCCCAGTCCCGGCATAATGTGAGTTTAGGATTGCTTTGTGATAGTAACTTTTTAAATAATTAAACAAAAGCACTCAAAGCAAGCTGACATTATGCACACCACTGTTGGCACTGCTTACACTGAAACTTGGGACTCCAGGGTCATGACACTCCCCAGCTGTGCAGGATGCTGAGTCAGAGGCTATAGGGTCACATGCTGGGAGCCAGACCAGGTGGGTGCTGCTCCTGGGCCCAAGGAACTGAGTGCCTCCTATGCTCCCTCGCCAGTTCATTGGTGCAGGGTGTGCATGAGGTACTATGGGGTGTGCAGGAGAAGTGTGTTTCTTCAGGCGAGAGGTGACTCCTTAAAGAGACCCTAGTTCTCCTAAAGGGGGCAGAGCTTAGAAGAGGTGGATGGGAAGCCGAGGTTCAACATGGCCCCAGTTCTTCCAATCCTTGTTGGAGCAAGTTACTCACTAGGAGCTCTCTTTGCTGTCTTGTCCTGTGGGTGCATTTGCAGGGCAGGGAGTTAGAGGGGACACTGTTTGGGATGTGTAAAGTATATAGAACAATTTGAATCATAATGGAGGAGGCATCTTTTATGACATTCTCTGCCATCACAATCCATTTGTATATTTGTTATCGTTGGATATGTATATAGATGGAGGAAGAAAATATGGTGCGTAATGAAACAAGAACATTTATTAATGAAGGCATGAATGCAGCTAACAATTAGTAATTTGGCCTGCAGTGTTAACATTCCTCTGTTGGGCAGTTTTTTTAATGTGTGACTGAGTGTTTTAGTAGTTGTGTCCTGGGAAAGGCATGTTTCACCAAATTTGTAGCAGCATGGGACTGTCTAGAATCTGTCCCTATCCTGACTGCCTTCCCAGAGAAGACTTAGCAGCAAAGACTCATAAAACGATGAGAAAGTAAGCAGAGCTTGAGGAGAGCTAGGTTTCTGGTGTGGGTGATTTTACTGGTGGTGACATTCTTTGGGTTAGAAAGAGGATCTAAGGAATGGGTGGGGAAAAGTAAACACAGGACAAGTGAGAGCTGGCCAGGAACATAAATTTTCCCAGCTGCTTTCGGATGACTTGAAAGCACGGGACACTGAGTTCACAGGGGAATTTAATGACTTGCCACTTCCCTGCTAGGTCAGGAATCCAGGAATAGGTCTTATGTGACTATTAGGAGTTTCCCATCTGTTACAAGGATCTGAGGCTGTAAGGGAATAGCAGGGAACTCCATTCTTGTGACTGCACACATGCAGCGCAGGGGATCTCACGGAAGGCAACTGAAAAGGAATCAGTATCATTGTCTTAGCACTTAAGGGGAAATTCTAAGAGACTAAACAGAAGAGAAAGTTTTAGAAAATGACTGTGAATGGATAGTCATTATGGATTTCATTTGAGGTTTTCTCACAGTAGAGAGGTAGTTAGGTAGATATAAAAAGGAAGTGTGAGGAGAGCAAGAAGACTAATGGGAACAATTAATGGTGGGGAAGTAAAACCATAATGAATGAATTACCGGTATGATAACCTGAAGAAAAATAGTGATTAGCAAAGGTCAGTTGTGTTCACACTCCCATTTACTGTGCCCTCACTGCATTTCTGACCCTGGATTTTTAATCTGTGTTCACACAACACTATCCAAAATGCATATGTATCCTGTACTTATAAAATACTAGTTTGATGTGTTGTTTCTCAAACCTGCTTAACACAGGTTGGAGCCCTTAAGCTGTTCCTAATTCTTCTCTAGCAAAAGTGATAGCACATTTGCATAGAGTAAAGTCGCTCCCTTCCCATCAACACTCCCTGGTGAAACACAAACAGAAATGAATCTGACATTAATGAAGTCATGCTGATGTGAATAGCTAGCAGAGTTGGTGGGGGGTGGGAAGAGCAATGAAATGCACTAGGGAAAAACAACAACTTCAGTGCATTCTGAGGTGGTAATGTGAACCCAGCCTTTGCTTTGGGTTCCTTGATCTATCTGGCAGACCTTAATTCTAGGAAGAATATGACAAATGGTGGATCTATATGGTGGTTTTGTGTGCCTTTTCAGATGACAGCCTCTTGTGGTCTTTGTGTGTGTGCCTTACACATCCCAAAATATATTACTTTGGATTTACCCTACCTCACCAATTATTGCAGAAATCCATCCTTCCCTTTTTTCATCCCAAATAGGAGCCAGCATACACCAGATTTAGGCTTTCTTCCTGATTTGAGGTTATCTGCTGTTCAGCCAGTTACATGCTGACTCTCTACTGTTTGCCTTCAGAGTTATTTAAACAAGGCTTGAAATATTTGCACAGTCTGTTAAATTCCATGACGAGGGGAGGTGGAAAGGTCTTCTCTCTCTACCTTTATCCTTTGTCACTTTACAGAAGTTCAGAGCTTTTGTAAATTCATCCATATGCAAAAAGGTTCTAGTCAGAGATACTGGCAGGGCAATATGTGATTGCCAGAATGTAAAGGGACAGATCAGGAATAGAATAATTCCCCATAACCATCAATTAGCAAAATATGTTAGCAACTGCAGAACTGTTTGGAGAGGAAGCATGAAGCAAACGTGGGGGGCTTGTTGCAGGATGGGAAAGTAAAAATAAAATATTTTTATTGGTCTAAATTAAATATTTATATCCTTCATCCAAGGATCACAGGGCAGTTTTCAATATAAAGACACAAAAATACATAACATAATAAACCAAGCAATACCCCGCTCCAGTTTAAAAGGCCATAGATTGTTTAATTAGCCAAAGATATGTAATAATATTCATGAAGGCAAAAGTTGAGCCTGCCGGGGGAGAGTATTCCACAAATGGGAAACAGTTGCAGAAAATGCCTGTTCTTCTGTTGCCATCATCTGGTCCTCTTGTGGAGTTGGTTCATATAGGGAGAGGCAGTCCTTGGGTTATTGTGGTCAACAGAAAATAGAAAACAACAACAAAGTAATCAAACAAAATATTATAAATGAAATAAATTACTAAGCTGAAAACTAAATACAGATCCAATTACAACCCGTTCTTCCATAACTTAGCTGGCAAAATGACTCGCCAACCCATTTTGAGGCATGTCCTCATTTTTCTAGGATCCAGCTGGAAGGGAACCTGCAAACGCCTTGGGTACCAAACCTAATATCACCTTGGTGTGGTTGCCCCCACAACTTTGATAGGAATTTGACAGGAAGGGGATTGTATGCCACCTGCTTTACCACACTGCTGTTTGTCACATTTGTATTCTGTTCCTCCAGAGATCTCAGAGCAGCTAACACATGGTTCCAGGTCATCCCGGCTGCACTCAGCTAGTTAGATTCCGCAATAGAGCTGGGATAGGTACCCATGCAGTATGGAACTGAATTACATGGAGAAACACAGGGTGCTTACAGACTGTCGCTATTTTGGGATGGGCTTTAATCACATACTGGCAAATTGAGGTTGCACCATTGAAGTTAATTTGGAACTGCTGAACAAAACCAGACCTTTTGCGGTAAGAAAAAGTGATGGGGAAATGCACTGGAAAATGTGAGATAAAATTTGCTTGACACAATGCCATCTAATCTTCCTGCAAACAAATTGGAATGAAAACTCAATAAAACGGCATCTGGAAGCAACCTTGGACTCTCCTTGTCTTCAGGGAAGTGGCAGAGAGAGACATCTGGGAAGAGGCTTGGGTTCTTCTTGCCTGTGATTTTAACACCACGTTTCGTTCTGATTATCATTTACAACCTGTCCTTCTGGGAACTCATGAGAACACAGACGGCTTCCATTCCCGGACACATCTGATGTTTCTTAGGGGCATGTGAGCATGCCTTTGAGAGTGGGGCAGGGTTGTTAACAGCTTCTGATGTGACAAACAGGGAATGAGAGAAACCCCTGCCAGGAGATCAGGCCCTTGTAAATGTTTATACAAGCAGATTATTTGTAGGACCTTTCCACACTGCCCTGCATAGGACTTTTGGCATCCCTACATACCTTTGAGCTTTACACGTTCACGGGGCCTTGAGAAATACAAGTGTTTCGTAACTTGAACCTTTGCATACACTGTTTTGACAGTAGCTTGACATTAGTGAAATATACTTTCTGTTATTTAAATATGTTCAAATCCGTGTCTTGGCAACGGCCTTCAAAACCCTTTGGTGCTCACCTGACATTTTCAATCTTTTCTGCATAATGATGAGGGCCAAAAATTGATATGTGTGTGTGTGTTTTTAAGGGGATCTGCAATTCCTTTGGTTCAGCATAAATCAGGAGACTGGTGTTATCCTGTTGCCAATCTCCAGATGGAATTAACACATGCAGCCACACTATCTCTAAAGCTCTACTCATGCCCAGTTTCAATGCATTCTGGAAAAATCAAAACTAACCTCCAGAAGTGTAGCCAGCAGTGCTACAATGAATATGTGCACATTTGGCAGTTATATCACAGTCTCCCACACTCGCTGAGTTCTTTTACAGCTGTTTTAGAAAAATCAAAATCATGAAAATATGAATGCTTATGTACCTCCGTATAAGTGTGCACACAGCATTTTTAAGAAGGGGAAAACAATGCAAGTCTCTCCCTTTTGGACTTGCCCCTCAGCTTAAGAGCATCAGTAGTATAGTGGTAAAATCAGAAGTGCAGCTGCTCTTCAGGACAACCCCCACAGCTGCACCCCACAGCCATACCCCTTCTGAGACTGGGGAACAAAAATGAATTTTTGAACAATGCAGATGTTATGGCTTTAATACCAAAAGAGCCTTCCCCTCCTTCCCCCAGTTTGTTTAACATCCAGTCTGATGAAGAGGCTCAGCACAGATGGCAGGTGTTTTGGCCCACTTGGACAGATAAACTAGCTGGTTCAGTACATTTATAGACCTATTTGAGCAGCTCTCTCCTACTTGCCACTCCATAGGCATGTCAAGACCTGTTGCTGCATTCCTTGTTCTGCACTGCTAGGGAAGGCAAGGATTCTGTAAAGGCCACCCAGGTGGGGACATGCTGCCCTGTTAGGTTGAAGGGCTGGGGGTCATAATGCTTCACTAGGTACTGTAACCCACAACAGAAGAGAACAATTGATCATAGATACAGGAAAATGCACTGCTATGCATTTTCATAACACGTCTCACAACAGTCAGATTAGGGTAAGAAAGTGAAACAACAAAAGCCAGCAAAAGTTAGCAGACAGCCTGTTGGTAGATGCCAGCTTTTTAATGCTATTGGATTTCACTTCCCTCCTATACCTGGGATAATCGAACCCCAGAGTCTGGGTCTTTCTGGTCCCCTTGACCTAAGCCACAAAGCCTACGGTTCTCATAGAACATGAAATCCTTGTTCCCAAACCCCTTGTTCAAGCAACACACACACACACACACACACAATCCTCACTCCTATCTTATTCCAGCAAGCTAAACAGCATTTATCTGTGACACAGCTCATAGCACGCTAAGGTTTCACTCTAAATGTATCAGGTGCCCAGGGCATTCTGAATTCCAATCAGCAAAAGAAACGAGCAAGGGAAAACTGAAGCCTACATCCGAAGTATATATCCCACCTTTCTTTCACAGCAGCATGTATAGATTGTCAGGAGGTCTCCCAGCTAGACGCTAGCCACACCCAGACCTGCTTAGCATCAGTTAGATTTCTAAATCATGTTCCTTCAGATCATAGCTCTGGGTGAGACACCCTAGCAGAAAGGCATTGTGTATTATTCACTTGTACCTATATTACATGGTTCTGGTTTACACTGCTTATGTTGCTTACAGAAATACATAGGGTTTCCTGCATTGGCAGGGGATGGACTAGGTGACCATTGAAGGCACCAAATCTGTGACTTTTTTATTTGTATTTAATCAATTGCAGAGATGTACCTAGGCTCCCTTGCGCCCTTGGCAAGGAGATGTATCGGCAAGGAGAGGTGCAATTTTTGTGCCCTACTGGGCCTGCTTAGGGGGCCAACTTAGCCAACCTCTAGGTATTCCTCTGGCTATTTGCCTCTTCCAGGCCTCTGCATGTATTGTGTGTGGATGGGGAACTTGTGGAGATGTTGTAGGATTACTGCTCCCATCATCACTGGCCTTGCTGACCAGCGTGGATGGAAAGTAGAGTCCAGCAACATCTGGAGGGCCACAAGTTCATCAAATAGCCTGCCCCTAGGAATGCATTATCCACCCTTGTTTTGCCTTTTAAAAAACCCTCTTGGAACAATTATACCAGTGCACACCCTAATGAGCAATGAATGTGTATGCTTATAAAGAAACAGCTTAAAAGAAACATGTGTTATTTCCCATCGTGGAAATTATGGAGCCCATCTGCCCAAATGAGTACAGCAAAATCTGCACAATTGTGCAAAACATAATCAAGGAAATCCCCTGCAAGCCTTACCTTTTGAACTGGGAGAAATATTGAAAGAGTTGGGGTTAGGGGAGTGGGATGTAGCTAACAAAAACATACTCAAGTCTAGAAATCACTGCCTGTTTTCAATCTGCTTGTGAAAATCATCAAAGATCGCAAAGAAAGGAATATACGATAACAACAAGAAGAGAAAGAAAGTAATAAAGGACTATCTGGATCGAACTGGATAGAAGTGTCTAATTAAAGCAGTAATATAAGTGATGCTTGGACTTGTCCGGAGTTTTGGACTCGTGCGGAGCTTGATGTATGGGTACCCCCAACAAAATTTAAAATTTGGCTGTATAGTTTGGAACTAATGTGATTTGGACAATGTGATGTGATTGGCCTGTTAATAAAAATTATTTTTTAAAAAAAGGTCTAAAAATCACACCTGTGGCTTCAGACTTTTCTGGGATTTCTGCCCACAGTTTGGATAGTAGTGAATTGAAACATCAGTCCTTTGGTTCCGTTTCATGCACACACATACCATGTCCTCAGAATGGTGAGGCTGGTCCATAGTATGTAAAGGGGGGTGGTTCCCAAGATTAGCAAACCAGATGCCCCTGGGTTAAATGCATCTTAAAGGTACCATAAAATGCACTGACTCATCAAATTAGACGTGGCACGGTCTGTCATCAGAATCCCCTCTTTCATTTTTTAAAGTAAAAGAAGCTGGTAGGCAGATGGGGATCAGGACCATGATGCTGGGGGCAGAGGGTTTAATTTTCCTCTCCCCTTGCTGTTTTCCCAATTTAAATGCCACCCTTCCAAAGCTTCTCTTTGCTGAAAGGGGTGGGGAGGGGGGATATGCTGGCAGAAGGACTTAGGGACAGCTGACCTGTATTGCAAAGCCCAGACTGAAGCTAAAAATTGCCCTCACTTCAGCAGGGGATGCAGCTGATTGTTCTGAATCAAAGTTAGTCAGGGCGGAAGGAACAGAGATCCCCTTAATCCATCCAGCCATGAGCTGGAGCAAATCTTTGTTAGGCTTTCCCCCAAGAAGAGGTCTTGGAAATACAATCCCTTGGCATGGCCCCATGGATCCAAGCTGCTCATTGTCTGTAGGTCAGCAGCTGCAGAGAGCTGGCTGGGGCCCATGTTCTCTGTGATGATTTAACAGCGCCCACCCCCAGCTCCCAGGCCTTTGCTTTTAGTATAATAACTTCCCATTCCAGAGCCAGAATAGAGTGGTGATGGTGGTAGTAGAACACAGCCTGCTATTCCCAGAAGGCGCGTGGGGTTATCTGAGTGTTATTTTTAGGAAATATCATCGGCATAACCAGCCTGCAGAAATAAAAGCTAAATAAACAAAGCTGCATTCCTAGGCTACTAGGGTAAACCCATTAGAGTTCCTGCAACTGATACACTGAGGATATACAAGTAAGCCAGAGCAGTTGACCCCAAAGAGGCTCACACTTTTAGCTCTGTTTGTATTGTTCCAGTCTTTGCAAGTAGTAAGTGTTCACAGTGCTTAATTTGCATTCTGGTAATGGCAACATGTTTTATTTAATTTATTTTCAGCATATTAATGCTGCTGCATAATATAAAGTTCTCTGGGTGGATTACAATAAATAAGAAAACACAACATGTTATATCCAGTGTTGAGCGTGTGGACTTCTCTTTGTGCAATGGACTTCTCTTCCCTTTCCGATTCTCCTTCTGCTGTCCTCAGATCTATTTTGGAGTGTCCCCTAACCCTCTGGAGCAGATTTTTGGAGAGCACGAGAGGGCGGAGATGAGAGGGAAGTTCCATTACATGGGTAAGAGTCTTTTCCCCTTGTGGAAGGAAGATACAACCACATGTAAATATAAAGTAGACCACAAAATACAAAATTTACAAAAAAGCTCATAACAGGCACAAATTGAAAAACACAGATTGAAAAACTGAGAGGCCCAGACTACATAAGTTGTTTGAAGGCTTGGATGAACAGAGATGTCTTCATCTATCACTGAAAAGACCACAAAGGTGGTACCCAGACAAAGCTGTTCCGTAACCTGATTCTATTACTGCAAAGGTCATCTCCTTGGTGGTTACTTGATAGGTGCAGTCTCTGAAGGTGAACTTAAGATTCAGGTTGGTAAATATGTTCCATTCATGTACATGTTTATTTGGCTGGACATACCAGGTTTTATATAAGAAGAATTACTTGGTTGGGTATGAAATAAGGGGCCTTCATTGTGTGTGTGGGATGGGTGTTGTAATGTAGTATTTATTCATTTTCATATTTAAACTGTTTAACATGGTTGTTTTCAGATACAACTTGGTTTACATTGGAGCATATTACATGAAGCAATTCCATAAAATTAAAATTTAAACAATAAACACTCAGATAAACATTCCTGGGCATATTAGCAAAGTTGTTTCAAAGTGTATGTACCAAAATTATTACAGATATGAAAAATCCCCTGATCTAGTTTCCAACTTTCTGTTTCCAATAGGGGTCAGCCAAATGTCTCTGGAAAATTTGTGTAGAGAACTGAACCACAACTGGACCATAGGGCAGTGGTTTTTCAGCTGTTCTGTGTTACCACATTGCCTTGGTAACAAACTAATAGCTAGTAGATCACATATTGCAGGCACACAGGAAAGGAAGCGGGCCAGGCCAGGAACCCATTATAGCTAGGAAGAGGCGACACATGAGATGAGCAGTACCAAAAAGTGCTTCTGTGGCACTTGTAGTGAGAAAGGAATGTGGGCATGATGGGGCAGAAGCTTAGCTGGTAGCACAAGAGGAAAGGAATACCTAGCATGGAACACCTATCTGGTGTAAAAGGGGTTTTCTTGGGAAGCTGAGAATGACTAAGGGCTTAGAAATTGGTAGCTAGAGCCAGCTGGCTCCCGTCCAACTGCTTCTTGTGAAGCTTGCCGAGCTCCAGACCACAGAGGTGGGAAAGGAAACTGAGATCATCCAGTCTGTTGCCATGTGCCAGGCCAGGCAATCCCTCTGCACTGCATTCCTGAGTGCTGAGTTTAGTGTGACTTCAGATACCATGTTCACTTTTCAGAGTCTGTTTCTCAGCTCTTGTAGTAGCAGTACCAGTAATGTAACTTGATACTAGGCCTTAAAATTACAGTTTTTCTAATCATAGCAGCATACCTTGTCCTTTCCTGGGGGTTGCAGGCCTGTGTTTCCAGTATGGTTGGTTGGGGACAACTAGTGGAGGCTAAAACTTTATGGATGTTGAGTTTTTATCAATGTGTATAGGTGACAGAAAAGCAAAAAATGTGATATGTGTATATGACTTCAACACAGAATGGTTGTATTCCCCACCAGCACCACTTTCTAAAACAAGCGATGGGCATGTCTGCTTCAGGTGACTGGAACTATACTACTGGTTTCTATTTACAACAGAAATATCAACCACAATGAGAAGAAGTTTGAGTTATAATTGCAATGTACAGTTGCCTTTCATGAATGGTCTGACTAGTTTCCAAATAAGCAACTCTGGCTGTGGTTACCAGTCTGGGAATGGATGAGAATTTTGTTCAGTCTGAACTGAACTGATCTGTTTTGAACTTCCTGGACAAATGCCAAGATTGGAACACAACAGTGGGGACTGGGTGGTGCACATTGGAGCAGGCAAGATACCAATAGGAGCAAGAGCCAGGGCCAAGGACAGGCAGAACCACCCGCCTGCCTGGTTGTAAATAAGAAGACAGGCAGATTGGGGGCTGGTTGAGGTTTGTGGGGCAATGTCCAATTTGCTGAAATGGACCAGCCTCCAGTGGATAATTATCCTTAGGATTTTTTCTAAGTTTTATTATAACATTCTTGTTGAACACGCCCCCCCCCACAAAATGCAAAAAAAAAAAAAAAAACTTCCTGTAGTTTGTGCTAAAAAAATACTTTTAGAAATGTGTACATTGCAAGAAAGTTGTATTTTAATAACTCTTTTGTGATATGTATTTAAATTCAAATTTTGCAAGGATTTTTTTTTTAATTACAGATTGATTTGGAAACAGAAAGGAACAAACTAATGAGTAAACACATGTGAAATAGATGTGGAATAAGAATAGACTGATCTGTCCATCCTATTCCAGTCAAGAATCAGATGAAGGCCAGTATCATTGTAGGATATTGGCCAACAAAATTGGATCATCTTAACCAGATGTGCACCAAGAAGTCATTGCAATAAAAGCCCCTGTTATCAAACACTAGCCCTGCCTGAAGATTCCAGGTTCCTAATCAACTCTATGTTAAATGGTTCCTTGCTGTAGCCTTTTTATCTCACAATACAAATGCCAACTTTTTTCTGACATGGTGCCTATGACAGCTCAAGGGCAAGATGAAATTCACCCTGTGACATTTTGCCTGTCTGTCACAGGAAATCTACCAGAAAAAGAAGGTGGCAA
The DNA here is from genome assembly GCF_964252035.2 of Podarcis erhardii. Taxonomy (NCBI): domain Eukaryota; kingdom Metazoa; phylum Chordata; class Lepidosauria; order Squamata; family Lacertidae; genus Podarcis; species Podarcis erhardii. The sequence continues at coordinate 52,972,375 of NC_138510.1, read as the reverse complement.
TTTTATTTAACCCAACAGTTTTTTTCCTTTTTTTTTTTTAAAAAAAACTTTCCTAATAAGCTACCCTGCTAATCACTTTTGTAGGGCATTAACCTTTGTAGTTTGACATTAAATACCAGGTTGTCAATAGGATCACAAAGGCAGGAACTTTTCACACCTTCTCTGTGGCATGCTTTGCCTCTGAGTTTACGCCCCAAACCCACAGCAGTGCTACTTGCTGCCCTTAGCTATAAAAGGTAAAGGTAAAGGGACCCCTGACCGTTAGGTCCAGTCGTGGATGACTCTGGGGTTTTGGTGCTCATCTCACTTTACTGGCCAAGGGAGCTGGCGTAACCAGAGCAGCGCACGGAAACATCGTTTACCTTCCCGCCGGAGCGGTACCTATTTATCTACTTTCACTTTGACATGCTTTTGAACTGCTAGGTGGGCAGGAGCAGGGACCAAGCAATGAGAGCTCACCCCGTCACAAGCATTCGAACCGCCGATCTTCCAATCTGCAAGCCCTAGGCTCAGTGGTTTAGACCACAGCGCCACCCTTAGCCATACTGCCTTGCAAATCTGTGCTTTATATGTTCCGTCTACATGGAGATCCTGCACAGAGCCAATTCTGTTTTCCTGAATTGTTTTGTACATCATAGAATAATAGAATTGTATAGTTAGAAGCAGTGCTTTCCCCCCCCCCCAAAAAATGTTTAGGGTTACTCTCATTTTTAGCATGTTTAGCCTGGAGAAGAGGAGGTTAAGGGGTGATATGATAGCCATGTTCAAATATATAAAAGGATGTCACATAGAGGAGGGAGAAAGGTTGTTTTCTGCTGCTCCAGAGAAGCGGACACGGAGCAATGGTTCCAAACTACAAGAAAAAAGATTCCACCTAAACATTAGGAAGAACTTCCTGACAGTAAGAGCTGTTCGACAGTGGAATTTGCTGCCAAGGATTGTGGTGGACTCCCCTTCTTTGGAGGTCTTTAAGCAGAGGCTTGACAACCATATGTCAGGAGTGCTCTGATGGTGTTTCCTGCTTGGCAGGGGGTTGGACTCGATGGCCCTTGTGGTCTCTTCCAACTCTATGATTCTATGATTCTATGATTCATTTTCCTACTCATATTGAAATACTGCCCCTCAATGAGGCCAAACTTAGATTAACAAAATGTTTAGGGGTATGCGTACCCCTGCGTACCCCCCAGAAAATAGTACTGGGTAAGAAGGAACCACAAGGGTAATTTAGTCCAACCCCCTACAATGCAGGAATCTCAACAAAAGCATCCATGACAGGTGGCCATCCAACTTCTGCTTACGAACTTCCAAAGGAGAGTCTACCACCTTCTGAGGGAGTCAGTTCCACTGTTGAACAATCCTTGCAAATAGTCACGATCTGAATGATTTGCCCAAGCTTTCTTAACTGATTTTTATTAAGTGTTGTTGGCTGTGCCACATTTGTAGTTACCTATCACCATCCCTTCCCCAGCCCCTATGTTTTATTCTGTAGTGTGTTTAATCCCCTTTCCAAGCCATTAGTGCTGCTGAACGCACTTCTGGGACACGCCTTTCGCATGTTCATACTTACTGGTTAATCATTACCTCTCATGGTCTTTCAGTTAGGGCTACAGTGTGTGTGACAGTGTTTTGATTAAGACCTGTTTTGAACAAAGATCACCAAGTTGCCTGAAACCATGGCAGATGGCTCAGACATAAAGTTGGTGGTTTCTCCAGGAAACATGGAGGGTGACCGTGACCAGATGCAAAGGAGGACAAGGCATCTGTGCCTTTAATAGTAGTTCTTAGCCTAAATTACTATTAATTCAATACTGTGTACACATTACCAGCTTAAAAAGCAGCGAGGTTGTTCCTCCTTCCCTCCCTGCTGTGTTTCAATTCACATGTGCATGTTGTTGTAAACATCAGTACAGTTGGATGTTTTTCCAAGTTGCCTACTGCCTGCCCCCTCCAATGGGTGAAGAAAGGGCTAAGATCATTTTATTTGTATTTGGTAGTCTATGTACACACACCTACACATGTTCATATGCACAACTGTTAATGTTCTAAGTATTATTATTTTTGATATCACTCATTTTCACTTGGGTTCCTTTGGCTTTTGTTACTTATATTTGGGGATCCTCTCCTTTTTCTTTACATGGTTTCCATTTTATCCTTACAACAACCCTGTTGTTAGGCTGAGAAATAATCATAGAATCATAGAATTGTAGATTTGAAAGGGACCCCAAGGGTCATGTTGTCAATCCCCTGCAATGCAGGAAGCTCAACTAAAGCATCAGTGACAGAAGGCCATCCAACCTCTGCTTAAAAACCTCCAAGGAAGGAGAGTTGACAACTTCTCCAGGGAGGCCGCTCCACTGAACCGCTCTTACTCTTAATGCATTTGAACCTGAGCCTCCCTGCTCCTAATGCAACATGCTAACAACTCCACTGCACTGCATCCCCGATGGGCACACTCTATCTGATGAGCACAAAGCAGTCTCTGGGCATACAGTAGTGCTGTGAATGAATATAGCAAAGTGCTCTGTATACTTTCATGCAAGCTAGGACTTTGTATTGGGATCTGTTACGGCTAATATGTGTACCAAAATACAATTAAATCAACTTCAGTGCCAGCCTCCTCATCTTCCTTTGCTGGAATCTGTAGAAAGCTCAGCATCTAAATGCAAGTGGCTTTTTTCAGGCCGTAACCAAGCCTTGAGTAATGCCCAATTTCTCCAGAATCTCTGCCGCACTGGTTCTATTTTGGGTGCTACGTTCAGCTGCAGTTTTCTTATGCAACCATGGCAGCCTGTGCATTGCCGATATTATGAAGAAACAGGAAGGATGAGGCATTTACCATTCCCATCTCTCTTCCTCCTCCTTCTCCACCTCCTCCATCTCTGTATGTCAAAAGCTGCTCTTTGGTCTGGTTTCACATGTCACAAGATTGCCTTTTCACTGGCATGACATAGCATAGATGCTCCTGCAGCTGGTTTTTTTTATTTTTAAATAAGCTATAAAATCCATAAATGTTGGCTCCTCCTCCAGTCTGGCACAGACAGCTTCTATGGCTGGCAGAAATTCCCACTACCTATGTAGACTGCAGCTACTGTCTAAAGGAGGATAGGGATTTCTGTTACCAAGTTGCTGTGGAAGGGAATTCATCCCTTAGCATCAATCCAGTTTGGCAGGAAAGAAGGGCATGTTCCCTGCCTCACTTTGCCCAAAGTGCTCTGTCCTTAGTGTTACCAAGGATGAAGGATAAATATGCACCATCAAGTTGCTTTACATGCTGTTGTGGATACCTATTTATCCTTGGCCATTCTGCACAGTATTCTGCTTCTCCCTCCCAAAGCAAATTTGGGTTAGAGCAATGTTTTGATGTGTTGTCCCTCCTCTTTCCCCAAGTCAGTTTCCTTAACTTTCCAAGGCATTGCCTCCCAGTCTTCACCTTTGCAGGCCGAAAAGCTTTCCCCATTAGATATGCTGCAGTGGGTAGAGCGATGGATTAGAACTGAGCAGACCCAGGTTGAAATCCCTACTCAGCCATGAAGTTCACTGGCTGACCATCAGCCAGTCATCATCTCTTACTCTGACCTACGTAACAGGGCTGCTGAGAGAATAAAATGGGAGTGAAAGAAAGAGGACCGTGTTTGCCATCTTGAGCTCCTTGGAGGAAAGGTGGGATTCGACAATAATAAATAAATACCTCTCTCTCTCTCTCTCTCTCTCTCTCTATGAGTCAGGTGATAGGTGCATTCGCACCATTTGGGATAAAGTGGCCTAGTATGATGACCAGTCAACTGCATAAAATAACAAACCAGTGTGAAGTACCAAGTGCTTTGGGAAGACTGTGCTAATGTCATCTCTTCATTTAGTTAGGTGATGCAGCACATGGGGTTGTAAAAGGTTCCCTGTGTCCTTCACTTCTTTGTCGTAAAAACAGCTAGTTTGTGCAATGCTGCCATAGTGACATGACAGTTTCCTCTTAGTGGAGACATTTGTCATTTATGCTTTCATAATTTCCACTGTGTTAAGAATATGATTAAAAACTGACTTCTTAAGGGCTGATTACCAACTAAATGGGAAGGAAAGCTGTGTTGTGGAATACACTGGAAATTCTGTTGCCTTACGGCTTCCTGGAGTGGAGCAGTAGTGGTCACGACCCTGTTTAAAGACCTATTCGTATTGTGGTTTGCTTTCTCCTTACACAGTGTCCCTCATTGCAACATCTCTGTGGTGACCATTGTTGGTGCTCTCACACATTCCAACCAACAGTATATACAGACCTACAATATACTGTACTGTATACCCTGAGCCCATGTATCTGAGGAAACATCTTCAGTAGAAAGCCCATCCCTTTCTTGCTAGTGGGTAACCAAGGTTTGTCCTTGACTTACTGCTTCTTGTTTGTTTCGGTTGTTTCATCCCTGGCAGCGGCAACAGCAGGAGTAAGGTTTGATGTGTGAATTGGCTGCTAGTGTGTGTACAGTCAGTTATTTGATTTCAAGAGTTTCTAAAAGGCAGAAAGCATGAGACCTATCAAATATCAAGTATCCAGCTTCTAATAACTCTTGTAATTGTGTGAAAAAGCTGAAGGAGGAATGTGATCAGTAGTTTCTAATAAACTCTTCTCCAGAAGAGTTTATTTCTACTCTAACTTTTCTAATGCATTAATTAGACAGTTTAAAAAAACCCCCACCATTCCAGTTCTAAACACAGTTTTATAACTTGGAGAGGAAGCTATTAATGTCATTAGATCATCCTCATTAGATCATTTTATGCTGATGATAACCATACATCGGAATTAAAGCTTAACCATACATCGGAATTAAAGCTTGGCTATTTGTTCTGCTTTCAAACATGTCAGTTGCATCTGCTTCCTTATTTCATCTCTATGGTGACCTTCAGATAACCTTTTTTATTCTGCACTCATCCTGATTTGCTTGTGCAGAGTCAACACAGTGGTTAGATTAGACCAGGCATGTCCGAAGGCTGTTTTGGGGGGCCTAGTCCGATTTTATCCAGTACCTGTGGCAGTATATGTCCTGGGGTAAAATCCTAACCCTAAAAAAAACTCAACAACTTTGGTCGGCCTCCACGCATGTTCAGTCCATCAATCTGGCCCGCTTTGAAAAAAGTTTGGGCACCCTTAGACTCTGCCTGATTTTTACTGATAATTCATTCTGATTTGCTTACAAAATACCGACCGTATGGAGTCGGGTTGTAGGAAGATCATCAGGATATCAGGATATAATTCCAGGTAATCATGAAAGTAGAAGCCACAGCTAGAGCAATGGGAGAGAACGTAAGCACAGTGAAAGCCAAGGTTATCCAAGTTTTTATTCCCATGTCTAGAAGGTCTGCATGTTTTTTTTTTCTTTTCTTTTCTAGGCTCTGTTGAACTAAATGGCAGCTCCGGTTCTCTAGAGAGAATGCTGCTCTTGATCAGCTGGCATGGCAATTCTGAGTACTACTGACAATGTGCTCACTAGAGCCAAGTGGAACTGCTTAACTGAGAGTAAGTCTCATTGCAGTTAGTGAGAGCTTCCTTCTGAGTAGACATGCATGGCATTTCCTTGTCACTGTACTACAAAAGCACATTCTCAAAAAGAAACCAGATGTGTCTTATTGTAAGACATCCTGTTTTCTTTACATGACCTCTGGCAATGTTGTCTAATAATTTTAAAATCATTTTCCATTGTCCAATGTTGCTGAACTCCCAGCTTCATAGATGTTGTTGGATCAACTCTCAGAAATCCTTACTGCTGGCCATTTGGGGATCCAAGGTTCAAAAAAAGCTGCTGTGTAGCATTTAGTGTCTACCACCAATTTTCTACAGCTCTTCTTCCGCTTTGTCATGTTACTGTTCCTTGACAAACAGAGACATAGAATTGTAGAGTTAGAAGGGGACACAAGGGCTATCTAGTCAAACCCCCTGTAATGCAGGAATCTTTTGCCCTCTGTGGGGCTCAAACCCACAACCCTGAGATTAAGAGTCTCATGCTCTACTGAGGACAAACTATTCAATTTAAGGAGGGTCATGCTAAATGATGAAAAGTGCATTCATTTTATGGTGTGTGTGTGTGTGTGGACCAGAATTCAATGTTTCTGTTGCATTTTAAACCTCTTTTGGTGGAGGGAGTAGATGTGAAAAACAAAATAAAGAGGAATGGTTAAGCACCCCCTCCCTTGTCACTTCTCCATTGCAAATTTACCATGTAATCAACGATGTAGTTTGGTCCTAAATCCTTGTCTATAAAATATGTGTGTCACTTATTTCTGATTTCAATTCCATTATGTTCCATCTGACTCCAATTTTAATATTTTCAGCATTAAATCCTAGTTCCCTCTAGGATTTCTTTTGCAAGAGAATATATTTGTTTAGCCAGCCTGCCTCCTTGGTTGAAGACCAGTTGACAATGAGAGCTTTTTTCATTTGTACTTCATAGTGAATATGAAAGTATGTGATTCAACAAAAGCTAATTCTGGCTCATTCTGCACCACAGTGAATGGGACTGTCATTGAAAAAGAGAGGATCCCACACTCCTGGCTATTATGTGTCATGTTTAGTTGGCAGTGATAACGAAGGCGCGGAAGGATCACGCTCATCAATTCCGTCCTTGGGGAAAACCCTGCATGCGCTGCACTTATTGCTCCCAATCTGCTGGCATTCTGCTCATTGCTAGGAAACTAATTATAGCTTTGAAATCAGAGAGTGTGAGTGGGGGTAGAAAGCCAAGTAGCAACTGCGTTTCTCACAAAGTGTGGGAGTGGAAGACAGTGCCTTGCTCCAGAAAAAAAGCTGGGATTAGGGGTGGTGGCAAAATTCACTATTAGCAGACTGAACTGGCCTTTAATCCACTTGTCTTTGCAAAGTGGTCTTTCTTGCACCAACTTTCTGTATTTCCCCAATGCCAGTTTGATCGTTTTTAGAACAGAGTATGACAGCATTTGTACGGATACAATTTAGCCAGCTACCACCATCATCAAAATTTGATCTTAACTGTCTGTGCATGGGGTACTGCTTAAATTTGTATTCACTTTAACTTATATTTCATGGATTCACTACTGAGGTAATTATGTTAGCCATTTACCACCATTAACAGTCATTTTTTAATTGTTAACCTCTCTCTCACTAATTCGTCCCATGTGACTTAGCTTTGTACGGATCCATCCAATTTGCCAATTTTGCTTTAATTCTTCTATTACCAGCAGCATCTAGGCTCATTATTCAACACTGGGACTCGTTTGGCTCTAAATTCTGGGTCATCCTGAAACATGCCCAGCTGGTTCATTTTTAATTCTTAGTCCCCTTGGCCATTATGACACTATACTAAAAGTCTGCTCTCCTTTGCTCTTCTTGTAAAGATTCATGAAATAACCTGTTATTGTAGTTAATCATCTCTGCAAGAGTGCTAGGGAGGTTTGGAGCATTTTTCTTTTTGTAGTTGGCAGACAAACTCTGAGGACAGGACGTGGGGGGTGGGGTGGCACATCCTCTCCTGTAAATCCCCTGTTACTGCCACAGAAAACGTCAGCACCTTCCATAGATGAATGGTAAAACACATGTTTTTTTCATGCAGAAGGTCCCATGTCCTGGCTTCTCCAATAAAAAAAAAAAACCTAATTTATTTCCCAGCCTAGTTTTAGACTGAATTTTATATCTTCAAATCTTTAAATTGTCCAAGAGGATATTTGTAATTCTACAGAATATCTGCCTTATTAGGGAATGCTATTTTTGGTTGGTGTTGTTGTTTTAATTAAAAACAATATGCACATACTCTCTTGTAATGCATGTAGTCTGCAGTCCTTTTCCACTTCATGTAGCCCTGGTGTAAGTGTGTAGGTGAGACTGAGTAGTATGCATCTGGGTCAGAAAGCAAAAGTGACATTTGCAATACATGATGTGTGATTTGACCCATTAGCACTTGAAAATCACTGTTCAGTTGCAAGCCCAGAGGGGTTATTTTGAGCCGAGTGACTGTGTCACAGACAGGGATGACATCACTCCACTTTGCATGACCTTCACATGGTCCTATCTTACAATCTTTGTTCACTAATGAAATTCAAAAGCTTTCACTGGTTTTGTCAGTCCAGCAATCTCTGCTCCAGTATTTCTTATTAATAGTTATAGTTGTTGTGATGAGGATATTATTATTATTATTATTATTATTATTATTATTATTATTATTATTATTGCTGCTGCTGCTGCTGCTGCTGCTGCTGCTGTTAATTATTATTACTGTTATTTTTATCTCACTTCTGGCTTTTGAATCATTACTCTTTTGTCACTTTCTTGGTATACTTCACCTGAACGTCCAGCTTATGATTGCCTTGCAAAATTCTAGACAGTCTCTCAGTGTTGCTACAGCAGCTGCCAAGGTTGAAGTGCGGGTCAGGCTGCTGCTCAGACTCCACAATGGGAGTGATGAAGCTTAACTTGAAAATCTCTCTGACTATACAAATGCAGAGAAGTCAATTCCCAAGGTAGCAAGAAGCACAAAATGGTATAAACTTTGCTTTCTAGCAGCCCTTATTTCCATGGTTCAGAAAGCCTACTAAATTTTCTTATAAACCAAAGGGGCTAGAACTATCACCCTCCCACCCAGCTCCACCTGCCAAAACCTGCCTCCAAGGCTGCTCATTGTTGTTGTTGTTGTTTAGTCATTTAGTCGTGTCCAACTTTTCGTGACCCAATGGACCAGAGCACTCCAGGCACTTCTGTCTGCCACTGCCTCCCGCAGTTTGGTCAAACTCATGCTGGTAGCTTCGAGAACATTATCCAACCATCTCGTCCTCTGTCGTCCCCTTCTCCTTGTGCCCTACATCTTTCCCAACATCAGGGTCTTTTCCAGGGAGTCTTCTCTTCTCATGAGGTGGCCAAAGTATTGGAGCCTCAGCTTCAGGATCTGTACTTCCAGTGAGCACTCAGGGCTGATTTCCTTCAGAATGGATAGGTTTGATCTTCTGGCAGTCCATGGGACTCTCAAGAGTCTCCTCCAGCACCATAATTCAAAAGCATCAATTCTTCGGCGATCAGCCTTCTTTATGGTCCAGCTTTCACTTCCATACATCACTACTGGGAAAACCATAGCTTTTACTATACAGACCTTTGTTGGCAAGGTGATGTCTCTACTTTTTAAGATGCTGTCTAGGTTTGTCATTGCTTTTCTCCCAAGAAGCAGGCATCTTTTAATTTCGTGGCTGCTGTCACCATCTGCAGTGATCATGGAGCCCAAGAAAGTAAAATCTCTCACTGACTCCATTTCTTCCCCTTCTATTTGCCAGGAGGTGATGGGAGCAGTGGCCATGGTCTTTGTTTTTTTGATGTTGAGCTTCAGACCATATTTTGCGCTCTCCTCTTTCATTAAGCTCCACCTAATGCAAAATGTGGCTGGTTGAAGAGAAACTGTGTACTGCTCTTACTAATCCATTCTTTTTCAAATAGAAGGGTAAGGGGAAAGGTTTGTTTATTTATTATTCTTACATTTCCAACACTTTAACAATAACACCATGCTGGCTCTCAGTTCCCTCCCTGGGGCATGGGATGTCCCTTAGATTGCACAGGCGCTATAAGCATTTATCTGTAGTGGCTAGAGAAGGCAATTTGGGTGTGGCCATGCACTGGGTTTTGTGGGACTGAGAAAGAAGGTGCTATATGGGGTCTGTTTTCTCTGCAGCAATATGTGGAGCAGCCCTCAGTTCACAGTGCCATTGCCTAGAAAAACTCATTGAAGGTCAAACTGGAACAGAGACAAAGTTCAGAGAATAGATTTCAAAGCAGCAATGTACCGTAGGTCTCCTGTTCCAAATTGGAGAGGCTGTAGCTCCAAAAATGCTGTAGATCTCAGGAAAGTGTTGGGTTGTTGCTAGTGCTACAGGCGTGTTCAAGATTCTGTCTTGCACAGTCTGATTCTCAACCTCTTTTGTTCCAGCTATGTGTTGAATTCATCAAGGACACACTGAGTGTGGATCAGGCCTGTGAGGCCTTTCAGGTGAGTGGCATTTCTCCCTCCTCCTCACAATGCCTGTCAATCCTAGAGACCTAGATTAATTTACATGAAGGGGCGGAATACCTTTCCTAGGACATCCTGTTGTTAGTCAGCTGAACAGTTCCGATTCCCTTCAGATTAGGCTGGTTCTAAAGATACGCATCTCCAGTGATGAATATATAAAAGACATGGGATTGTTTGTGTGATTGTGGGCAGGCTGCAGAATGGTTAAACAACCAATCCATCTTCTCAGGGAGCTCTGAGAACCATAGCTCAGTGAGGGGAATAGGGGCCCCCTATCAACTCTCAGCACCCTTAACAAACTACACTTCCTGGGATTCTTTGAGGGCTGGTTGTGACTGTTCAATGTGATACATTACTTTGAATGTATAGTGCAGATGGAGCTTCAGATTTGAGGTGGTAATGTTTTCTCTTTAAGAGCGCCCTATCCACTTTCTTTAAAGCCACGCACAAATTTGTTGAAATGGAACGTAAGTAGTTATTTATCTTTTGGCAGCCTATCTCTGTGAGGAGGGATGTTGGCATGGATACTACCCATGTGATCCATCAGCCCAATGGGATTCTGGCCTTCAAACACTCAGGAAAGTGGCAACAGTGCCTTGATGATATATTAATTGGGACTAATTTAAAACCAGTCAGACGATTCCTAATGGGCAATAGTTATTCTTGGATCTCATTAGCTAAGCTATAGAAGGTTTTTGCTGCTACGAGGAAGCAAAGGCTTAATACTACTCTTGTTTTGGCAATACGTACACTCTCATCTCTTTTGGTATATAAACAGAAGAAATTGTTATAGCCTATCCCACTCTACCACAGACCTCATGAACGCAGCTTGTATATTATTTTTACATATTTATTTCCTAGCAACAAAAACAAAACAAAAAAGCAACACATCACCCAGGGCTTGATATCAATAAAATTGCTATTACAGCTTCAACCTTCATCTTCATTTATCTGCAGAAAAAATATCCAAGCATCAATTTCAGTTTGTGAGCTCTTTTGCCCCTCTGTTATTAGAAATGGAGGAAAAAAACAGAGCCTAATCGCCCTCTCTGGAACAGACTTCATCAGCATGAGAAGTGCATGTCTCAGAGTTAGAGCAAAAAAGCTGCCAATATTTTCTCAGCTTTATTGCAGATATTATGATTTTAGATTTTGTGGGTAAGAGACTAAAGTTTTGGAAAGAGGAACTGGCCAAGGAGGAGCAATGCATATGCTGGTGAGGGAGCACTAGAAATGTATCCTGATATAAAAATCCCTTTTCCAGCTTTGTATTGCCTCTGTGGTGCCCTCCCTCCTTTACCATCTCCCTAGAGATTGTACTGCCCCTTTCAGGGCAATAGAGGAACCATACTCTCTTTGAACTTTACTCTCCCAGCTCCCACTCCACCATCTGAGTTCTCTTTACAGGACCATAGCAAGGCCTCCTGTAGTGCTGCAGCCTTTGTTCTGGCGGCACCTGCCCCTTCCAGGCCAACACTGAGCCCTGCGGGCTGATTTCACGCCAGCTGACACACACAAGCCAAATCTAGCAGCTGAAGTTCAGGAGCAGCCGGTAAATGGGACTCTGGCATCTACCAGAAACCACTCTAAGCTGGTGACCAGGCATTATAAAATGGGGAGGGGAGGGGAGTCCTGTTGTGCCCGGTTTCCTTTGCAACAATGCCTAGACGCTTCCTTTATTTTTGGTCGATTCTTTGTGTGCATCTTCTCCCCTGCCCCCACATATAGCATGTATGGGCCAGAAGGATGAGGAGCGGCAACAAAAGGGTCTGTGCTCACTTTGCCTCAGGGAGCAGCCAGCCTTCTGTGCTGTATCAGTTGTGCCCAAAGGGAAAGGAAACTACCATGCTGTAAAATCTCTGGCAAAGGCTGGGGCAGCATTCAGTTGCTAGATCCTTGACACAGTAGGCCAAATACTATCACCCCATTTATGTGATCAAACATTGAGAAAACATTGAGAGCCAGTGTGTTGTCATAGTCAGAGTCCTGGGCTAGGACCTGGGAGACCAGGGTTCAAATCCCCATTTGACCATGAAACTCACTGGGTGACCTTGGACTAATTGCTATCTCCCATGCTAACTTACCTCACGGGGTTGTTGGGAGGATAAAATGGGAAGGGGGAGAACTATGTATGCTATTTTGCATTCCTTGGAGGAAAGGTGGGCTATAAATGCAATTAGCAGCAGCAGCAACAACAACAACAACAACAACATTGCTGTGGTACCTTGGATCCCGAACGCTCTGAAACTCAGATGTTTTGGCTCCCGAACGCCGCAAACCCAGAAGTGATTGTTCTGGTTTGCGAACGTTCTTTTGGAACCTGAATGTCCAACAGGGCTTCCACGGCTTATGACTGGCTGCAGGAGCTTCCTGCAGCCAATCAGAGGCCGCGATTTGGTTTTTGAACGTTTTGGAAGTCAAACGGACTTCTGGAATGGATTCCATTTGATTTCCAAGGTACGATTGTATTCTCTACTACAGTAATCTGATTTCATGAGGGTCTCAAATAGGCCTCACTTGATATAGTTTGCCACTGCTATAAGAATTGAATAAAGCAGATGTGGAAGCTCTGTGGCCCACCAGATGTTCTTGGACTCCCAGCCTCCATCAGCCCCAGCAGTGGTCCCTGGTATCCATTGGGACTACTAGGGCAAAAGGCAAGGAGGCCAACAGTAGGCAGAGGCAGGATCAGTCATGAATCCTAGTCATGAAGCTAGTTGTGTCCCCGTCCTCATCCCTGCTAAGTACTACTAGGGGCAATACTAAGATTAAGGAGCAGGAAGCTGACAGTCAGTGGATTGGGTTGTAAGTAAGAAGGCAGTCAGGTGGGGCTGAGAGATGGTGGGACCATTTGCTCTAATGGGCCAGCCTCTACTCAGCCCCAGCCAGCATGGCCAGTGGTCACAGAAGATGGGATCTTCTGGAGGGTCACTATTTTCCCGAAAAGGTAAATTTTTGCAGTGATGCCCAGGATAACTGGAGATGCTCCACTGTTGAGTCTTGTTGGCTTCCATAGGTGCTTGCTGTCACAAACTGAGTCTCCCACCTTGCTTCTTGCTTGTATCATGATCACATAGCATCATAACATGTTATGATTATAACTGTGATATGATAGCAGGCTACAGGCAAACTGTGACCAAAGGTGTGTCAAGGTAGCAACCTTGAATGCAGCAAATCCATATGTTCTAAATGCACCCACATCCTCATTCCATGCTTCTCCCTTGTCCGCTTGCACCACTCCACACTGCAGGTGGTGGTGGTGGTTATAGGACCATCACAAGCTGTGCAGTGGCTGAATATATACCATTCAATGAAAGCACATTAAAAGCACATGGTTTACCTCAAAGAATATTGGGGCCTGTAGTTTGTTAAGGGTGCTGGGAACTGTAGCTCTGTGTGGTATAAACTGCCAAATATACATACACAATCATTTAATTGTATGCCACCTTTCCACAGCTGAAACTGTGCTTAAGCTGGCTTACAACATGAAAAAGTTCAAAACACAGCAAAAGTAGTCAGAAACAATAAATAAAACATCAAAAAGTGCACAACCAAACTGAACAGTTTCCACATAAATTATAATAAAGATACAAAAAAAAAAAAAATCACTAAGAGCAACAGTAACTCCCTAACAGGGGCACTAGCTGGTGGGAGGCGAGGGCCCTTGCCCTCCCCCCAATTTTCAAGGAGGGGGATGAGCCCCCTCAATATCCTGTGGCAACGTGCATTCCTTTATTTATTTAACATTTATTTATTTTTATTTATTTAAGATATCTATACCTTGCCCTTTAATAAAATTACATGGGAATCTTGCAAAATTTCAGACACAAAAAAAGAAATTTAAAAATACCCTTAAAAATACCCCCCCCCCCCGTTTCCTAATGCATGCTTTGTGGTTGCTGTTTTCCCAAGGGCATTTGTGAAATTTGTGGAGCTAAAGTAGGCTAACCAACTGATGCTGCTGCTATTTTTGAATGAGCCACTGACCCATATTTCTGTAGCCCAGGGGCTATCACTATACTAATTAGGGGAAGGAAAGGGAATACTGGACTTATTCCAGTACAGTGTATATACATACTCTCACCCCACTGAATAGATAACCAGTGCTCTGGTAGCACTATCTGTGCACCAATCACCTCTTGTGCAGATGATGGTCAGAAATCGGCACTTATGTGGCCCCCACAGTGTATTCATACCCTCCAGCCTAGATAAAGCATGGTTAGACATTCTGATTTTCCCCTTGCCTGTGAGAAGGTAATCAAATCTTCCCTAAGCCGCAAACTCTGCGTTGAGCAATGTGATGCACTACATGCACTCTTTCTTCTGCTTATATCAGAAGCTACCCCTAAATTGTTTGATTAATAAGAGCACAATTTCTTCATCTTCTTTCCCCTGCCTGTGTATATTTTTTACCCCTATCTTCAATGGTCCTTCATGTGTCAGCAAATGCAGGAGGGCTGCACTTCCTGGCTGTAACCTCATTCATCATGTGGTGGCCCCGCCCTCCCAATCTTATTGCATTGAACATGAAGGCCTGAAGAAGGAAATTACTCCTGCCCAGGCAACCCAAGACACCATGTTCAGTGGAGTGAGAGTAGACCCCTACTGAATTGAGTCAGGAATTCCCTTTCCTCCCCCTAATTAGTATTGTGATTGAACCTGCCCTTGGGATCCAGAAGCCTTAGGCATGAAAGTCAAGAGTCAGAGTCGGCAGGACACACAGCACCATAGGTGGAATCAGCAGTCACAGTCCCATTCTGCCTCTGTGCACATGCAAAGGTTTTTTTGTGTGTGTGTGTGAATAGAGCTAATGGATAACTGTATTCTTAACTGAACTAGCAGAAGGACACAGCACCAGCGCCATATTAGTCCCCACTCCCCATTGCAGTGCACATCCATAAGAACTTAGGTCCAAATAGTAATTGATCACTATCAACATGTGTGGAGCCTCTTTCATGCTCATGTTTAGGTTAGCTTCATCCCCACCTTCAGGCAGAGTCGGTGGATGTGAGACTAAAACGAGGACTCCTGGCCTGGGGAGTGAAAGCAGTACTAGTTACAAACAGAGTTGTGGGTTCACAGATACTCCCTCCCTTTTCCTGTTTTGCTGCAAAAAGAGAACAGATAAAGGGTAAAGCCTCACCGTGCGCTGTTGATGAACTTTGTGTGGCCAGGTCCAACCCAGTTTACCAGAATGTCATCAGCATGATGACGTGTGCAAAACTCCCTCATATCTGTCTGTTAGGCTAGGTTTCTCCCACCTACGACAGGACGGATTCCCCTTAAGTTCTCTCCTCCCACCCCCATTACCAGTTAAAAATAATAATACTTAACTTTTGGTACTGTGGGAACATTTTATTTGTTTATGAAATGTAGTATCTGTTGCCTTTTGGTCCCCAGAAAGGACCCCTAAAGCAGCTTGCATTTATAATAATGTGCAACACAAATAGACAAGAAGACTAAGTTAAGGTGGAGCTAGTTTAAATACAATCAAGTATTTAAATAATCCAGAGCCGATATAACACCTGGAAGATTTTTTTCAAAAAGTTTTTACATCTCACTAAACAACCATAAGAATGGGAGCCAAGTGAAGCTCGTGGGAAAGGTGTTCTGTGATATGGGTGCTGCACCCAAAAAGGTTCTTCTGCAACTGAATGTATCTTTGAGGGCACTTGGAGATGGAACAAGGCCTCAGATGATGAACATGGCGGGTGGACCAGTTTACGTGAGGGGACAAAGCAGTACTTTGAGTAGCATGGTCCCACAAAACCATTTAGGGCTTCATAGACCTAAATGCATCTTAACCATGTTGGGACTAGTTGCATCAGCACCTCTACTGCTTCTTTTTTTCCCTCTCCAAAGACAATCTCCAGAGATGAAAACCATGAAGCAATTATTCAGGTCTGCAGCAAAGCTGTTGTCCAAACTCAGATGGTTCCGGCTGTTAAACAGGAAAAACATTTCTTGTTTTCACAGATGTGCCATCTGACAGAGTGCAGACATCCAAGGTTTAGTGGGCAAAAATATAAAATAATGTTAACTCGCATGACAAAGCACTCCTTGCAATTATCTCCCCAGACCTGCTTATTGAGCATTCATCTCAGTTTGCTTGCACAAAGAGTGGAGATAATTCAATGTTAGCTGCTTCTGATTTGTTTGCAGGGAGGTTATACATAACTGAGTCAAGTGATTGTTATCTTGCACTTTCTGCTGCATTGCCCTGTCACTTTCCATACCACAAGAAGTCTGGGTGTGTTTTTTTATTTAAAAAAGTGGTTTGCTAACTGCATAACCTAAATTTGTCAGTAAGTGACTGACTCTCACTCAAAAATAGTGACATTTTGGAAACAGCTTGATTTGCTCTAGTAGAGGATGTTGAAGTCTCCTGCTCCACAAATGTTGATGCCTTGGACAAGACATGCACTTTCAGTCTTTGGACAGAAATGTGTTTTAAAGTTGAAGTTCATTGAGTCATTAAGTATCTGATAAGATTTGGAAATATAAAATTTCCATTCATTCAGACAAAAATCGGGAAAAGGAAAAAATCAGGAGGGGAAAATGCATCCTGGGCAGCAGGTAGAGGAATGACTCTTTTGCTTCTTAACAATTGAGGTGTTGGTGTGACTGGGATGCCTACCTCCATCTTCTTCATTGATAGCTTTTAAGGAAGCATTCTAGCATCTCTCACTTCTTTCTTCCGCAAGAGTTCTTCAAGTGGACATACACAGAGAGACTGATTCTGCTAAACACAGAAAACTGCTTGCTTTCTGAAAGCAGGCTGGTTGACTCCTGATTTGTCACAGGATTTGCTCTGTTCTCCCTCATGCCTTTAGCTCAGGGGTGCCTGCCACCTTTGACCCTCCAGATGTTGTTGGACCACAACTCCCATCACCCCCTGACCATTAGCCATGCTGGTTGTGGCTGATGGGAACTGGAGTCCAATAATATATGGAGGGCCACAGACTCCTCATCAGTGAAATCACAGGAGGACCCATAACTCTTGTTCACACCACTCTTCCCATACAAGACGTCAAATATAAGGCTATGGTGAGAAATGAACCATATCCAACTGGAGTGGAGGCAGACAGATAATCTCCCCACCTCATGTCTCTCTCTCGGCTGAATTACATCTGTGGTATTCACAGAATGCATTTCATTGACCTGACACCCAAAGCTTAATGAGCCCTAGGCAAAACCCTTAGACATGTAATGGCTACAGAATGAGGAGAGACACAGTTAATTTCACCACAGCTGGACAATACATTTGCACCCCATTGTGTCAGCTTTTAAGATACAGCTCATCCAGTTGGTCTCCATCCTGTTTTATGTATGTAACTGGCTTCTTCCAGTTGAGTTGCATTTCAATTTTCTTTTTAGAAGAACCATGCATTTCTACCAATATAGGAATCCCTAAGGCTGGAATGTTGCCAAATTGGGTAGAGGGTACAAACCTGGGCTAGTTGAGCTCTAAGAAGGGCATGGCCTATGCCAGGCATGGCCAAACTTGGCCCTCCAGCTGTTTTGGAACTACAACTTCCACCATCCCTAGCTAACAGGACCAATGGTCAGGGAAGATGGGAATTGTAGTCCCAAAACAGTTGGAGGGCCAAGTTTGGCCATGCCTGCCTATGCCCCTTTGTGGGGAAAGCATTCCATATCTGTGAAGTGTTGCTTCTGGCAGTTCCCATGTGATACAGGGATCAGTTCCTGTAGGAGACATGAGATTTGGTGGTGTCATATGTGGTGGGCTAGCCATACCCATGTGTCAGAATTCCCCCTTTTTAGGAGGCTGGGTTGACTGGAACTCATAGTTTATACTGCATTCTCCCTTTTACTCTGTCTGATAATAATAGAAAAACAATGTTGCTACTCTGGTCACATGTGGTTTGACGGCTGTTTACAGTGGTCAGCTGGTGCCGTTAATTGGAATCGTTAGTTTCCAGCTGCATGCTTGGCCATGTGGTGGGGCTGGTGTATCCTGAAAGCAACCAGCAAGATAATGTGGTTTGCCACAAACACATTGTTTTCACACAGTAGAAATTGTTTATTTCTTGCTTAACTGCACAACTTACTACTCCTAGCTCCCACCTGTAATTTGTGCTCACTGAGCCTAGGATGTGTCTGACACAATATTCACTAGTTCTATCCCCATGGGAATCAGCAGAGTAAGCAGACATCATCACTTTCTATGGGGACTGATCATTTTCCTTGTAGCGTTGAATCCACAGATGCTTCTATTGCTCTGTAGGAGATTGTGTTGATATCATTTGGATTTTCAGATAGTGATACAAAGGGAACATTCCACAGATGCATTTCTGGTTTTACCGAGGTGATACCTGCAAGTTCTGTCTTTAGAGATGGCCATGCTTGACCTTTCAATAATATGAAAGTTCATGTAGAAAGTAAAAAAACACACAACACACACACAAAAGTGACCCTGTTGCAGACAACGTTAATTCAGAACTTGGCCTATGTTTTAAACCATGTATACAGTGTGACACTTCTATATTGATAACATCACAAAATGTGTTTAACTAGAAATTATTTTCAATTTCCTAAGTACCATCACATATCTTTATTGTCATTTGCAGTGCAGTCCTTCACATGCTTCATTATAAGTAAGCCCCATTGTGAAATAAACTAGGTGAAATGCCATTCACACACTTAGCATGACTGGCTTTTTAAAGGGAAACTACAGGCCCAGGGAGCCCAATCTGCATTGAGACCCTGGGGAGGGGACTTTAGCCTTTAGGTCTTGATTGAGATCACAGTACAAGGCAAGAGCTTAATGTCATCTATTCCCCATTCCTGGGTCTTGCACTCCTGCAATTTACTTTTAGAAAGGCATTGATACAATTACAAATTACATGATAGCCACTTCTAGTTTGGCCCCAAGTTCAGTGGGGCTTACTCCCAAGTAGTGGGCATAGGATTGCAACCTAAAATGTTATGTTTAAAAATATTTTTCAAGCAAAGCTTTGCATTTTTTTATAGAAGACGTGTAAATATTTTAAGAGATGACAATTCAGTTAGCATAAACTTCTCTTTCATTGTTTACATTTTTAAAAGAGAATGAAGGCATTGAAAACCATTAATATACTAATTTTAGCCTGCCCTCAAGAGGTGCTGATTAGATCTATATATATTTTGAAGTATAGACTTCTGGTTAAAAATTTTTTATAGCTTTGAAACTGCCCAGTAATTTTGTTACGTTCCAAATTAATTTTATGATACAATGCATTTTTAGAAATGAGAAAGATTCCATGGAAAAATGTAGTAGTGGAAAAATTTCTACTGTACATCCGCAGTATAAACCCACTGAACACCAAATCACAAACACATTTGGTCATTTTGAACTCTGTTACTTAAACTACGTTATAAAACAGCTTGTGATTGGGTTCAAAATCAGGTTTTGTGTTTGTAACGAGTAATTCAGACTGGTACAATGAAGGTAGGAATCCTATGAAGGTAGGAATCCTAATACATCCCCATCATTATACAGAATGGGCATATGAAACAGCTCTCGGCCCCATCTCTTTGATTTCCAGAGGAACCTTGCTATTCTAGAACACAGACTTGCATTTGGTCCCAGGAAAGGATCTACTGATTGCAGAGACTTTCCCAAGTTTACCCAAATGTACCCTCCAACAATTCTCCGATGAAAATAGGGACATCCCATTCCATAATCATAATTTTACTATTTATACCCCACACATCTTACTGGGTTGCCCCAGCCACTCTGGGCAGCTTCCAACATATATAAAAATAATAATAAAACATTAAACATTAAAAAAAACTTCCCTATACAGGATTGCCTTCAGGCAGCTTGGGGCTCAAATAACTCCATACCCTCCAACATTTCTTCCAGTGTAAATAAGGACATCCTACCATGCCCTCCAACATTTCTCCAATGAAAATAGGGACGTCCTAAGGAAAAGCGGGACATTCCATGATCAAATCAGAAACTGGGATGGCTTCTCTAAATCAGGGACATCCCTGGAAAATAGGGACACTTAGAGGGTCTGCCATAAGTATCTCCATTGTGGGAGAGGGGAAGACTTTTGATGGTGTTTCTTCCAGGTTCAAATACTTAGAATGAAATGAAAAGCAAACTGCAGCCAGTTCTGTCACTCCCAACCCACGATCCTTTCCTGCTTCACCTCTACCTAAAGCCCCAACATTCTTTCATGGATGGGCATCTGGTTGGTCTGTGTGAGAACAGTGGTAGATTAGATGGACCTTTGGCCTTATCCAGCAGAACTCTTCTTACATTCTCTCAGCTTTGTCTCTTTAAAGTAAACACAGCCTTTTTATCAATTTTTCTTCTCACTCTCTTAATGGCAGGCAGCTGTAGCATATGGGCAGATGGGTTTGCAGATGCATTGCCTGGCTTTCATCGAGAGTTGTACTCAGGTAAGCACAGGACAAGTGCAGAGGTTTCCCCATGAAATAGGGAGGTCCTATTCTAATCAGACCTCTTCCCTATAGGACCATGTTTGTTGTTTGTGCATTTGATATATTTATATCCCACCTTGCTTCCATTACCGTGGCGTATATAGGGTGTCCAGAGTTGCTGTGTCATGTGCTTTCAGACCATACTGGCTCAGTATCATGATTTGGTTATGCAGGGAACAGGGTGCCACCGGCAGAAATGACCTGTCCTCCAGATTACATCATCTCTCAGTACCTCGGTGCAATTGGGAGGGATGGTGGTCTTTGTGCTTCATCATGGTAGGAAGAGGGCTCTAATGCAGTTTATGTCATCTAGCAGACCTAACTAATTCAACCCTAAACTCTCTATGGACATACCATGGGTACCTTACTCATTAGCTGTGGCCACCATTTTTTAATGACAGAGGAGTTCTCTCCACTCCACAGATGAGCTGCATATTTTCCCCCAGGATGTGGTGCTAACACGTGGCTTCTTGGAATTGTCGGAACTGGCAATGCAAACTATCTTGCGCAGTGACTGTTTGGCCATCGATGAGGTGAAGCTGATTCGTGCTGTTCGGGAATGGGCTCACGTTGGATCCGTAAGTGCTCATTACGTGGTGAGAAAAGGGAATAAAGGGAGCAGGGATTGAGGATCCCGCTCACGGGATTCTCTTGGAAGATATATAGAGCTGAAAAAGTCATGTAGGGGAGGAATGATTGTGGATTCTTCCTGGTGATAGCAGGTTGCTGTGGAAGTGGGGAGTGCATAATTTTGCCCCACAAGTTGGAGAGGCAGCAACAGATGTGAGAGTGCTGATGCTCCATATAAATACAGGCTTGCACAGTTGGTGGGTGGGGCTGGTTGTCTCTGCTGTAGTTCTGTATTTCAGTCAGCTAGTGGTTATTATTGTCTCCATATGTTAGTTGTTTTAGTTTATTCTCATGTTTAAGAGGATCTAATTGTTCTGTGTCGTAATTTTTGGTGATATTTTTATAATGTTGGGAACCACTCAGACAGTTCTTGGAGGAATGAAACAGTATATAAATTACCTAAATAATATAAATAACTGCAACCCATTGGCCAAAGGCAGCAACTTAACCTTTATTGAGTATATAAAACGTTTTCCACAGAATTATGTGGTTGGAAAATAAATGTACAACCAGCAAACCACATCACATTAATAGCAGATGTTAATCTACAGTTATTTGCAGGTTTTCCATAGCATTGGTGTTAGGGCTCTAACTCTCTCACACCCACCCACACTGAGTCCACCTCCCTCATTTAACTACCACCAGGCCTGGCTCCAAGATAGAAGAATCTTGGTTTTCAGACCAGCCAATCAGGCACCGCAGCTGCAATGTTCTAAACCTAATGAGCTAGTCCAGTGCTCTCCTTCAGTAAATTTGCTTAGAGCCAACCACCTACCAACCAACAGAATCTAGGCCACAGTGTGTTCCAAGGAGATAAGAAAGGGTTGTAGGATAGAGCAACTGCTTTGCATGCAGATGGTCCAAAATTCAGTCCCTGAGAACTTGAGGCAAGGTTGGGAGATACTCCTGTCTGAAATACTAGAAAGCCCTAGCAAGTCCATGTGGTAGACACTACTGAGCTAGACACTACTGACTCAGCATAAGGTACCATATTTTTCGCTTTATAAGACGCACCTTTTCCCCTTCAAAAATTAAGGGGAAATGTATGTGTGTCTTATGGAGTGAATGCAGGCTCCTTGGCTTCAGGGATAGCAATGCGAAGCCTCCGAAGCGCAGAGGGAGAGCTCCCCCCGCGCTCTAGAGGCTTCGCGTTGCTTTCGCTGAAGCTACCTGAAGCCCCCGGAGCACAGCGGGAACTCCTGCTGCACTCCGGGGGCTTCAGGCAGCTATCCACATGCCTTTGGAGCGCAGCAGGAGTTCCCGCTGTGCTCCGGGGGCTTGCGGATAGCCGCCTGAAGCCTGGAGAGCAAGAGGGGTCGGTGCACACCGATCCCTCTTGCTCTCCAGGCTTCACTTCGCTGGAGAGGCGCTGCACAGTTTTCCCTCTCTGCGCAGTGTCCCTTCAATGAAGCAGGAGGAGAAATAGAAGGGGCTCCGTTTCTTCTGCCACTTTGCTGAAGGGGCGCTGAGCAGAGAGGGGGAGAATTTTTTTCCCCTGTTCTCCCCCTCCTATGGTCCGGTGCGCCCTATAGAGCTAAAAATACGGTAGCTTCAAATGTTCCTATGCTGCACTTGCCCCAGTGAAATGACAGCCATCAAATTTCCCTATGTTCTTACCAAAAGCTGCCTACAAAGCAAGTAGCTCCGGCTTAGCTAAGAAAGCGAGATGAGACACATCCAGGAAAACATGGGGATTTTCCTACTGGTGCCACCATCACATGAGTTTTCCCTATTTCTACCCAGCTGCAAGAGCACGGAGCAGGGCCCACTAGATCCCAGGAATTCTGAGGTGCCTTTCTCTGATACTTCACATCTCCCATTGTTTGGCGACCCACTCCCTGGAACTGAAAATTATTTCCTTCCCTTTCCCCAGAGTTTCTGCTGCATCACAGCAGCTCAGAACTAGGACAGCTTGTGGCATGATTGCTTATCCAGGTCTGTCAGCAGCCCCTCTCCCCTGGCCTGTGCTGATCCTGAACTCCCTTCTTGCAGGCTGTTCTAGACAGGACTGTGCATGATGTGGCAGCGGCAGTGGTGCCAGGGCTCCGTCTGGATCTGCTGTCACCAAGTGAGCTGACCACGGTGGAGGAGGAGAACAAGAAGGACCAAATGATTCCAGTGAGAGAGGCTACCCACCACAGTAATAGCTTTTTGCACCAGCTTGCATGGATCACATGTCTCTCCCTGTCTTTAGAGCGCTTGCTCCTTCTTTTCATATTTAATTAGCTAAAATTAATGGCAGAGAAGAAGCGCCTTTCCTGTGGTTTGCAGAAGTACATAAGACTTTTAGGGGAGTGGGGAACCTTGAGGGAGGTGGGACCAAAAATAGCTCTGTGACGACTGAGAATGCTCAGTGGCCGGACCACAGAATACTGACTAACTCACTGGGGAAGTTGTGGAAGGGATGAGGATAAAGGAATAGAATGGATTATCCTGGAAAAAAGCATCACTGGCTCAGTGGAACCCTGGACAAGAACACATGTAGAGTTCTGAGACCAAGAGAGTTTGTTGGTTTACTAGGTGATGGCTTCAAGGCCTCTGATGGAAAAGAAGTAGCTGTCTCTACTTGTTCCATCTGCTTCCCACTGTATCCTCCTCAATTCTCCTGTGCCATCCCTGCTTAGACACCATCCTGCTGCATTACCCACCTGGGTATGGTTCCCACTTATCTTCACTCCTGTCCAGCACTGGCCTGAATATAATGGATTTGTTTCTACCCTTGCCTAGGTGGAAAGCCTGGCTCAGGCCTGGAAGATGCATGCACTACGGAAGGGGTGTGGAATGAGATCCTCCTTGTGCCAGCGCCGGCGTGGAACACTGTCGCGGGAACATCAACGCCCCCTTGACCCACAGCACAAGTGACATGGTGACGCCTGAATAAGAAGGGGGTAATACCTCCATGCCCAGCCCATCCAACTTTGGTCATGTTGGCACTGGGAACTTGCAGCTCCTGCTTTGAATGCCTTGGGGGCACCCTGCCTGGAGCCTGAGCCTTACAGTCAATTGGCAGAGAGAGGTAGGGGAGAGTTCCATTGTGTGAGGGGGAAAGGCCTGGTTTCCATCAGAGGTAGACAGGTTCCATCCAGGCTAGTGTTGTACAGTGGTACCTCGGGTTACAGACACTTCAGTTTACAGACTCCGCTAACCTGGAAATAGTACCTCAGGTTAAGAACTTTGCTTCAGGATGAGAATAGAAATCACATGGCGGCAGCGCAGTGGCAGTGGGAGGCCCCATTAGCTAAAGTGGTACCTCAGGTTAAGAACAGTTTCAGATTAAGAACGGACCTCCAGAACGAATTGTTCTTAACCAGAGGTACCACTGTATCTAATATTTGGTTTTTTATTCTTTTGTTTCTTCCAATCCCAACCTGCTCTTAGTGTAGTGATGAGTGTGTCAGACTGAGACTGAGCAGGGAGAGGGAGAGACCCAGGTTCAAATCTCCACTTACCCTTGAAGTCACACTCTCTTAGCCTGATCTTTCTCACACGGCACCAGGCATGCTTCCCTGGGGAAAGCACTCCTCCACAAGCAGAGAGCCGCCACTGAAAAGTCCCCATTATCATGTTGCCATCCCCTGCACTTCCCTCAAAGGTGGCCCATAGAGAAGGGCCTCAGATAATGAACACAGTGTCCAGATAGGTTCATGTGGCCAGATGCAGTCCTTGAAGTTCTGGGTTCCTGAGCAGCATAAGGCTTTATAGATCAAAACCAGCACTTTGAATTGAGCCCCCAAACTAGCTGGTAGCCAGGGCAGTTGTGCCAAGATTGTTGTTATATGCTCAGACTATCTTGCCCCAGCTAGCAATCTGGCCGCCTTATTCTTCACCATGGCTCGCCTACCACAAGGGACAAAGGGTAGGAGAGATGTGTTTACTTGGACTGGTCATGGAAAGGTGCTCCTACATTGAAGTGAATGTTTTCATTGTAGACAATAGGGTGTGTCATAGGAAATCCTGAGCACTATCGTATAATCAGCTACCATAAACAGTGCTTTCTTAATACTTCGATGCACTTTCTGTTAAGCAACCAGCTTATCACTTGAAAACTGCCACTCCAACCGACCTTCTAAATTGCACCCGTTACTAAAAGTTATAATTGCATCTACTCAGAGTAGTGCTTATACATGCTTGTCAGTCTGTGTCAAAGCTCGGGAGCTAAGGTCTCTTTGACACTTATCTCACTTATCTCAGAAACATTGCTTAGTATAATATACTCATCTATATGAGTCACTTTTCCACTAGGAGATTGCAGAAGTAACAAGGGCAAGGTTCAAAAGCTGGTCAAGTTGTGGGAGATGGTTCTGTAATGACCCAAGCCCTCATAGAAACTGGCTGTTCTGTGGGCAGGATCATCCCTTTGCACTTACACAAATAATGTTGTCTTTTCTTTTAAATGGAAATAGAACCTCATCTTAGAATAATAAGAACAGCAAGCATTATAAATAAAACTCATTCCCCTTTAACGTAATCCAAGCAACTTCTTATGAACTTTAGCATTTTCCAAATAGTCCCTAGTATAAGTAATATGAAGGAAACAAAACAAACCAA
Source organism: Podarcis erhardii (assembly GCF_964252035.2). NCBI lineage: Eukaryota > Metazoa > Chordata > Lepidosauria > Squamata > Lacertidae > Podarcis > Podarcis erhardii. The sequence continues at coordinate 52,946,744 of NC_138510.1, read as the reverse complement.
AGAACACATTTGAATACTGATAGCAGCAAGGTTGCTCATCATCCAAACTTGGATGTATTTGCATGGTTTAACAGTGGAGTTAGTTAAAGGTAAAGGAACCCTGGACAGTTAAGTCCAGTCAAAGGCGACTATGGGGTGCATTACGATGATAATGATAATGATAAATTACTAATTTCCCAGTCTTCAGCCTAAGGTCCCAGAGCACATTACAGCGATAAAACAACAGAAATAAGGTGGGTCCTAAACATATACACCTAAGTGTCAAAAACCAGGGTGAATAGGTATGTATAGAGATGGACTATAGCTGAAAAAAATCACTAATAGTAGTAGTAATAATAATAATAATAATAATAATAATAATAATAATAATACAAAAGGGCTGCCTTCAGAAGTTGTGTAGTTCTTTATCTACTTGCCACCTGATGGGAGGGCATTCCACAGGGAGGATGCCACTGCCAAGAAGGCCCTTGCCTGGTTCCCTGTAACATCACTTCTCACCTTGAGGGAACTGCCAGAAGACCCTTGGGGGACAACCTCAGTGTCTGAGCTGAATGATGGGGTGGAGACGTTCCTTCAGGTATACTGAGCTGAGGCCATTTAGGGCTTTAAAGATCAGCACCAACACATTGAATTGTGCTCAGAAGCATACTGGGAGCCAGTGAAGATCCTTTAGGACCAGAGTTATATGGTCCCGGCGGCCACGCCCAATCATCAGTCCAGCTGCTGTATTCTGGATTAGTTGCAGTTTCCGAGTCACCTTCAAAGGTAGCCCCACACAGAGCACACGGCAGTAATCCAAGCGGGAGATAACCAGAGCATGTACCACTCTGGCGAGACAGTAAGTTTAAAGTGTTGAACAGCAAGGAAACACCAGGTGTGTTTTTTATACTACATGGTAGCAATTTATTTCGTACACCAATGAAACAGGACTTAAAGAACAACATTGCAAATACAGATGCCATAACTGTCTCTGTCTCCTTTAGTATGAAACAACTTTTATTTTTTTGGATGATGACGGGACTGTCGCTCAGATGTTGTACTTGATATATCATATTTTGCTGTAATAAATTACAGAAAGCTTTTATAAATGCTATGTACCTCCACTGGTGGGAGGGAGGAATAGGCTCAATTTCATTGTCATTATTTTATATATCTCCTCAAAATATTTTTAGAAAACAACACATTCAGAGTAAATAAAATATCAGTTGGACAGGAGCAGTTGAAGTTTGCTATATCCAATATACAACTTACTCTCTATGCAACACAAATCAAAGGTTAGCTCCCTGAGCCATGGAGAATTCCCTCACCTCCAATGGCCTCTTTCATGCAGCATATTCAGCCAATAGATGCTCCCAGAACTTCATTCTAAATTCCAGGGACTTTTTCCCCCCAATAGTCCCAACATTCTAGGAGTGGAATACATGGAAATGAACCCATCAATCTGTATCCCCAGTGACTGACTTATGCAGAAGTAGTAACAGCTTCATTTTTAAAGGCCAAGAAGCAGAGGATCTAACTGTAAGGGCCAGTTTTTCCCCCTAACAACACAGGCTCTGGTGAACCTCTCAGTCTTCATGTGGATGCTAGGGGTTCAGATTAACTTCTTAGGTCAAGGTGTGGTGGATACTGTCATTGTGTAACCAGAGTTCACCATGAATGGGATTTGACTGTACTGTAGCCTTTGGCACAGTTGGCTGGCCACTCCTTTCAAAAAGAGGCCTGCTAGCCAGCTGCTTCAGGTCAGACACAGGTAGGTCCTGTCTGGCACGGTTTGTTTGAGTACCTGGTTGCTAGGCAGGCAAATGGCCCAGGAAGTCCAGAGAAAACCTGCTTTTCACTGTATTGGAATGTGCTGAGTCACTTGTGTAGTTATCAGCCATTAAATTTATATTTTTCATCGTTAGCCACACTCCTAGGTATTTTACCTTTTTCGCTTCTTTAATTCCCGATTGAAATTCTAACTGCCTCCTTAGAACTTCTCCCATGTTCTTAACCATCATTTTAGTTTTAGTTTTGTTTAACTTAAAGCCCGCTACTTTCCCAAATTCCTCTAGAAGTACCAGGACTTTGTCAATACTTTGTTCTGGGTCCTCCACTGATATTACCAAGTCATCAGCGTATGCTTTTAGTTTGAATTCTTTCGCCCCCAAGAATAGGATAAAACTCTCCTGGTCAGGTAGAATGGCAGCAATTAAGATGTGCATTCTGCCAAAATTATTATTCTTATTCCAAAATGTCCCGGTGATTAGAGGAAGTGTAATATTCAAAAACTGGCAGAAAATTCTCTCTAAATTCATATGGCAAGGCAAAAGACCGAGAATTAGATTTAAATTGTTAACGGATAGAAAAGACAGAGGAGGATTCTTGGTCCCAAATTTGAGATTGTATTATGAAGCCTCGTGCCTTTGCTGGCTTAGAGAATGGATTACCTTAAAAAATACAGATCTGCTAGACTTAGAAGGCTTCGATTTAAGATTTGGTTGGCATGCTTATCTCTGGCAGAATAAGGAGAAGGTGCATAAAGGCTTCTCAAACCACATTATCAGAGGAACACTGTTAGAAGCATGGGGAAAGAATAGGAAACTATTGGAAAAAAATACCCCCTGGTGGCTTTCGCCTATTGATATCTTAACTATTAAAAAAATAAACATGGAAGGTGAGAGATTGACCTATGAAGATCTCCTGGTAAGATCGGAAAGAGGATGGAAAATTAGACCATACGAAGAGTTAAAAAGCAAATTAACAGGTTGGTTGCAGTATCATCAAATTAACGCCTTATGGAAGGAAGATAAAAAGATTGGAATGAATGAGAAAAAATCTAAGTTCCAGGTAGAGATAATAGAAAGCAAAACAAAACTGCTATCTAAAATGTATAATCAGCTATTAGATTGGGACACCAAGGATGAAGAGGTTAAGGAGGTTATGGTAAAATGGGCAATAGACATTGGATATAATTTGGATTTTGACAAATGGACGAGGTTGTGGACTAAAGGAATGAAATTTACAGCCTGCACTACCCTTAGAGAAAATATGGAAAAGATGATGTACCGTTGGTACATCACCCCTGTGAAATTGCAAAAAATGTATAAGACTGGTGATAAAAGGTGTTGGAAGTGTAAATCCAAAGAAGGAAGTTTCTACCACTTGTGGTGGAAATGTGAAGAAGTTAAAAAAATTTGGGAATCCATATACAACGAACTGAAAAAAATACTTAAATACACTTTCGTTAAAAAGCCCAAAGCCTTCCTTCTGGGAATGATCAGAGATGAGATTAAGAAAGAAGATCATATAATGTTTCAATACGCAACTGTAGCTGCCAGGATTCTCTTACCACAAAATTGGAAAACCCCAAATATCCCGACCGTTAAAGATTGGCAAATTAAATTATTTGAATATATGGATTTGGCAAAATGACGCAGGATATCAGACAGCAAAAAGGTACAAAGTTTATTGACAATTGGACCAAATTCATAACATACATGGAAACAAACTCAAGAGACATAAAAATCACAGTAGGTTTAATATAACCCTTGCAATGTGTAGACGATATAAAATGAAAAACTGCAGAATGGATGTAATATTTACATAACCCAAAACCGAGATGGAGGGAAGTCAACCGTTATTTGTTGTTAATTAATGTTTGTCTTCTGGTTTGTTCATGTTTTTTGTGTTGGTTGATGTTTTCTTTTTTCTTTGGTGTGTGCTGTTTATTTTTCTTTTTCTTTTTTTGTTGTTTGGTTATAGAAAATGAATAAAAAGAAGTTAAAAAAAAAAAAGGACTGTGCTGAGTCACCTAAGTCCAGGAGTTGCTTTTATTTGCTTCTCATTTGTGGGAAAAGAACAGCTACCCCAAACAAAGATGTGAGCCCTTTGGTGGAATTGTACAAGACAAGTGCACTGGAAATAAAGTTGTGAGTTCGACCATTTTGAACACTGAAGTAAAACTAAGAGCTAGATTTAATGAGATGGTGGGAGATTCACAATTGGATCTCCCATGATTTTCAAAACTGATAAATGCAGCTGGTGGGGGGTGAGATTCAGATCAGGAGGTGCACTGAAGAAGGGAATTACTTTCCCATCTCCATCTGGTTTCCTGGTTAAAATTCCCCTCCTTCTGCCCCTACACAGCTGCTGTTGCCAATTCATGGATTAAAACATATGGTGTCCTCCTTCGTCCTGTAACAAAAAGATGAAGTCACAGGAACCCAGTTTAAAGTGAAATTAATATAAACATAAACATAAGATACAAGCCAAAGCCATTATGCGAACAACAATATAATTCTCTGAACAAATTGGTATGTGTAGACAGTGAAACAAATCTCCAAAATAATATTTACATTCATATCACTTTACATTGAGTTCTTGTGACTTGGTTACTTTCAGCTGGGGACTCCCTCCTCTGCTTGGCTTTTGTCTCCTTCCTCCTGTGTCACAGGCCCAATTTTCTTCTCTCCCATGGTTGCATTTGCCGTTTTTCTAAATCTGTTGGGAAGTCAGTAACAGCTCTCCCTTCTTCTTGTCTAGTCGCTGCTTAAGAAGCTGAGATGTGTTCTCTGGTCGTGTGGGACGATAAGGTTTTCAAATAAACCTGCGTTTTCAACCACATACCTGTTTTTTCAAAGCCCATGAGTGAGTGAGGACTGGTATAATTATTATTTTAAATCAGGTTACGAAAAGTTTATACCTTAGGTATAACAACACAAACATCATCTACTGCAAAACATAGCAAATTACATACATACCATACAGCCATTTTCAAAACATCCTTCTAGCATTAGACAGCATTTGCTCCAGCAAAATATTCTCTATCTTTAACTATCTAATAGGTGTTGTGCAGCCTGAACCTATGAATGTAAACGTCACTGAATTCATTAGAACTTACCCCAGAGCCTTGGTGCGCAAGGTTTTCCTGATGTTTCTGGTTCTCATGAAAAGCACCTTTGGAGTCCCAAATTAGAATGAAGGGGAGCCTTTTTTAAACCATTTCCCTCTTTTATCCCTTTCCTTGAGCTAAACCGGTCATCCCCTCCTGATGCTATTTGCCCTACTGAGAAAAACCGACCCCAATCTCCTTCATCTCATGTAGTTCAGTCCAAAGGCAGCAGACTTGTGTAAACTGTTTTGCATACATGCCTACAAATCTGTTATTTAATCTGCTCTCTTTAGTATACAATAAATGGTTTTTTTAAAAGAAGAAGAATATGTCTATTAAAAATAAGGACTGTCAAATCATTTTAAATAAGGGTGCACAGTCCTTGGAACGGTCTCCACCCTCCTCATGTTGGGCAACATCAAAACTGGCCACGCCCTGACTCACAGCTATTCCCTGTCAGGTAGATTTTCTTCACAAAACCTATGGAGACTTGACAGAAATTTGTTCCAGATGCTGCACCTTTATCTTAAGGCCCAGGGCTGGGTGGGTTGGCCCTGCTGTTGTTTGGGCCTCACAGAAACCAGGAGGTGCCAGAAACTGGATGAGGAGAATGTGTCTTGTATAAATGTTACTGTCTTTATCTGGAGAATAAGGTCATCGTGCTCACAAAGCTATTCTTTTAATAGTATTGACTGTTGAGCTCATGTGGTCTAAATAACAGAAATGTGTAGCAGGGTTTTGCCTATGCCAGCCGTTTGTGTGTCTACATGGCTAGGGGAGACTGAGGGAACAGTGGAACCAGCCCATTGTATGCAAAAACTGTCATCGTCTCAGCATTTTTGGGATGATGGTGCCTGTCCTTTCCAGGGAGATTTCCTGGACAACCAGTCATATGCCTGGCTGTAGCGGCTGCTGTGTAGACATACCCACAATACAAAGCAGGTACAGTGTTATCTTCTACTGGATCGTCTTACATTGGAGTATGTAAGCCTCTTTCTCACACAGAACTCTTAGTCAGGCAGACTGGGAATGCAATTCTTTCTGGGAATGCTTTGTCTAATGAAGCTATTTCAGTGATTCCCAATATGGCCACTCCCTCTGACACCTAACTACTTATAATACAAGGAGTTGTTTACCTACCACACCTTTTTGAAAGTTGAACGGAGATATTTTGGGATCGTTACAATTGTATTTAACTCTTATGAGCCAGCACAATTTGCATTTGAAGTGCTAAAATCTTTGAAAACAGGCTGCTAAATTACATTTGTAACCAGTCAGGCGCCTGTCCCTCTCTCTGCCAAGTCCATGGCAAGAGCACATGGGATCTCAGGCACCCACATAGGGTCTGTGTCCCTTTGGAGAACAGAAGATACAGTGGAGCCTATCATGCTTTAAGAAAGAGGATTTATTCGCCTAATTACAACCTTGGTCTGTGTGGAGGGGGTCCAAATCTTACAGCATGGCCCAGATCATTGCAGGCAGTTTTTCTTTCACCCTCACCATGATCTGTCTCCCCTTTTCTTCCTCTTTCTTCTTCCCAGAAGCCCCTTGCCCTCCCCCAGAGCAGTTACCCTGGCAACCTTCCAAATCCCCAGTCTCTGGTCTTACCTGGGACAAGGAGTTGTTGACTGGTTTGCGTAAGGCAGCCCAGGAACCCCCTTGCAGCTTTTATTTCCCCTGCATATCACAAAAAACCCATAATCCTAGCATTTATTAATTTCTAGGGTTTAGGGGGATTCCCCCCAATTTCTATAACAGTATATACACCCAGACTGCAAGAAGGAGAGTCCAGTTTAATTTGAAAATTTGCATACTTAGGATTCTTACACCAAGATCAATTAGTCAAATCAAAGATTGTCCCTTTCAACATGGAGAAGGATTCTCTTGCTGGGTTTTCATCGGGTTCAGGACATCACACTCCACCAAACAGATGAGAGGTACTGTCAAAACTGTGGTAAATGTGCCAACCATCAAGGGAACAGAACTGTTAATCAGAACTCTGTAAACTATTTTGGTGCACTCTTAAATCTGTGCTTATGCCAACACAAGATCAAGAACGGGCATATGGGGATACATAAGGGGGAAAGTAGAGTGGTAAGCAAGGTTTCAAAAAGCACTGTACAGGAATCCCCTGTCAAATTATATGAGCCTTTACCAAGAACATATTTGGCACACTCAGACACACCCATTGATCACTGTCCATTCTAGAGTCAAATTTATTACTCAGCTAAGCAGAGAGAGAACTTCAGTTAGTAAAACTTAGGTGCAGAGAATCACTTTTGTACTTCTGTACTGCCCTCTGGTGGGGAAAACAGATCTCTGGCGCACATGATGCTGTTGACCAGGCCTGTTTGAATCCAGTTTCTTTGTTCTTTTCCAGTTCATTTGTTGATGAGAAAAAGCTGAAGGAACTGAATATGCATGAGAAAGAAGTAGGTGCAGAGAGGAGTGATTAATAACATTTTTAATATTCAAAAGGTTACCATCTGGGATGTAAGAGGGTACTGATTTATGGTCCGCCACGTATCTAAACCAAGGAGTAGTCAACCTTTTTGGACAAGTAGGCAAATTGGAATTTTGAAAAAGTGCTGTCTTTTGAAAAGGCACCAGTCAGAAATGGTACCAGTCAGAAAACGCTGCCACAGGATAATAACTTAACACAAAATGACTGCCTAGAGGGGCATGGCATAATGCAAAAAGGTTGCCATGGCAAAACAAAAAACAAAAACAGAAAAAGAGAACCACAAAATGATGCTGGGGTACATACAGCCCCATCAACAGAGAGAGGAAGAAAGAATCCTACATCAGCCACTACCCCATTCACTCAAAGAGATAAGCTCTTTGCACCTCTCCTCTGTTTGGAATGGAAAGGAAGGTAGATGTCCAGTTCTGGCATCCAAAGAAATGTGGGCCTGTTTAAGGAATTTTAGGAGAGAATGAGTCAGTGCAGACAGGAACTGAGCAGGAAAGGCAATAGACTTTCATGGGGGGGGGTTGAGCATATTTTTACTGTGACAATTTGCAGGTGTCACAGGAGATACTGGTGAGCACAGTGGTCACACTGGTGCCCCCTGATCTAAACAAATGGTCTTGCTCCAGGTTTGACATGGAACATATTTTGGACCTGCAGTGAGGTGGGTATGGATTTAATCTGTTACTTTTCAGGGGAACGCATATGGGGAATTCCCATATTCAACACCGGGGATGACAGAGGACAATAAATTAAGGCATTTTATCAAAAGAAAACAATACAGGTTTAAGCCAGTATTTTTATTCTTATAAAATGCAACAAAAAAATTAACCAAAAGGGAACATACATGGGGTTACTTTCATTTATAAAATAAGATATGTTACAATTAAATAAACAACAAGAATGATACAGTATTCGGCATATACCTGACACATGCCTTCATGAATTTTAGTTCTAGTCCAACGTAACCCAAAATACTTCCATTGGATCATGTGTGGAGTGTCAGTTCTCCCATAGCTTCTGGAAGTGAATCATTTTTATCATTATCAAAGTTTCCCAAGCATTTTGAAATCATTCATTTTTTGTTGGTAAATTTAGTTTTTCCCAGGCTCAGGCCAATGTTGAAGCTTTGCCAAAATCAAAATGCACATCTTGCTCTTGGGTTAACTCACCCACCTGTCATTTAGTCTGTTTGTAATTTTGTTTGTAAATCTGCTTGTTTCTCTGTAATGTGATAAGTGAGTTGATAGCTGAAATATTGTTTTAAATATCAGTTCTATAGTGGGGGGGGGTGAGGTTGAATGTTGGAACAGATTGTTGAAGGTATGATGGCAGAAGGATTCCAGGCACATGGAGGAAAAGAGGATGGGATGAAGACCATATGGGGAAGGGCTACAGGGCAATATGAGCATATGCTTTGCATGCAGACAGTCCCAGGTTAAAATCCCTGGCATACCCAGGTAGGAAAGGAAAAGACTGCCAGTCTGTGTAGATAGATTGTACTGAGCTAAATTGACTTGGTATAAGGCAGCTTCCTATGTTCCAGTGAAGCTTCAAGGGGTATGATTTAGTTCTGTGAAATATGGAATAATATAGAAGGAGAAGGCTACCATTGGCTACTAACTTGGTTGGCATCTGTCTATCTAGAGAGACAAAGGAAAAGTGGCCTACGTAGATGGGCCACTGGCCAGCAGGTCTCTCCTTACATTTTTAGGACATTGGCATCACTTGCTGAATGTTGATGTGAGACCTTCCCAGCCCTATAGGAAGCCTGTGTGGGCATCCTAGTGTTCATCCATATAGTATATAGTCATGGAAACGGTTCTATATTAAAAGCTTCATTATTCTTTAAATCACGAGCATGCTGTTTCTTAGGGAAACTGATATGATTCATCCTGTTGCTATAAAAAAAAGTCAGAATGCAAGATTTAGAATGCAAGCTGTCAAAATTTCAGAGAGATCAGTTGAAAGGTGGCTTGGCTTATGGCAGTTTAAAAATGGGAAAGCGGATGGTACTTATATACCCTGCACACATAGTGGCATCTGCTACTAAAGAGCAACTACAGTGAATGTAGCTACTCCTCACTCTCCTGAAGTCTTTCAGCGTTTGCCCAGTCCTCTTGTTCTTCACCATTTAATGTTAATTGATAAATGCACCCACAAGCCACCTGCTTCCATCAAGCTGCCCACTGACAGAACTTCCAGGTTATACTGGCTGGCTTCCCATACAGCACTCAGGGATGGCTGTCCTGTCAAAGGAGCAGTGATGCAACCAACCGAGATGCAGAGTGTTGACAATTGCTTCTGGCGCCTCAGATGCCTCCCGAAGTTTCATCTTCTTCCTCTAGCTGCCTGGTTGACTCATGCGGGGATACCAGAATTGGCTAGGGGAGCAGGGAACATACGAAAGAGGGTATGGGGCAAGGCAAGCTTTTTCTCCATGATGAATTCCCCTTTTCCATTGGGTGTTTATAGTGGCAACAAGAGTTTTGAAATGTAATGTCAGGGAACCTATAAAAATAGGATGACAATCCTGCTTTTAGATTGCCAGTTTGGATCAGGGACAGTGCTTTGTGGTATTTCAACATCTTCTTGGAAAGCAGATTCCAGAAGGGGCTCCTGTTCATTCCTATGAGAGGTGTTCTGTGGGGTTCAGTTTTGTCCCCCATGTCTGGAATGAAATGGTTGGTGGAGGTCATCCACATGCAAGTATGCTATTTTCTCCTTTTCATCAGATCCGAGGAGGGTGGTAGATCTCCCAAAGGGTGCAGTGCCTTCAGTGATTAAAACTGATCAGTGGTTTCTGTGATAAAGAAAATCCTGGTGGGGATGACTCACAGCAGTACATATGTAGTAGTTGCTATTTATTGTATAAAGCAGCAGTAGCTGCTGTGAAAAGGGATTGATTGTTAAACCACTCTAAGAATTGTAGCTCTGAGGGGGGGAATAGGGTCCTCTAACAACTCTCAGCACCCTTGATGAACTATAGTTCCCAGAATTCTCTGGAGGAAGCCATGGCTGTTAAAGTGGTATAATAGTGCTTTAAACATGCAGGTGTGTCCCTGGCCTGCAGTGTTGCAGATCCACTATGGACCATAGTGAACTCTCATTGCTTGGGACGTTGACTATACTACAGATTTGCCTGCAGGTGGTGCTGCTTGGCCACATTTTAAATGTTCAGAATAGTTGACCGGCTCTGAAAAAAGAGTGACAGAAGACCTAACCCCTCTGGTGTTTACAGTATTGTGATCCTTGAAATTGATGCTGCATATAATTCTTTTAGCCTTATTCTATGCATGACTTTGTAGATTGGGCTAAGTGACCATGGCTGGGTTTTTGCATGGCCATGCTGTTTATCTAACTACAGTTTTATCCTGCTCTAAGTTCTCCAAGGAACTCAGGCTGGCATAGGTGGCTCTTCTCCCTGCCCTCCATTGCCTGTCACAACAATGCTCTTTTAATCTATGATGCAAAGTAAGAATCCTAAGTATTCTTATTAGCAGACAGCAAACACCACTGAATGCATTGGGACTTCCTTCTGAGTCAGCATGTTCAAGTGTTGTCCTGACAATTTTCTATCATGAGTCCATGGCAGGTGTGTACATGTGGTAGTTCACTAACATTGCAAGAACTATCTGTTTATTACTGATCTCTGTTTCTTCTTCTTCTTTGACCACTTATCACTCCATAAGAAAGTCCAGCTTCTTACCACTTGTCCACTTGTCCAGAGCAGAAAGTTATTCTGCCATTTGAGTGGACATAATTAACCCGAGATGTGTGAGTGCGTGCCTGTGAAGAGGCAAGACACAGATCAGGAAAAAAGCTGGGGTAATGCCAAGGGAATTGAAAGCAACCACCACCAAAGAGTTCAAAGCCTCCTCAGGAATTTTGCTCAAAATGAGATTTATGGGTAATGTAGTGTACCCAACACATTCTTCCTTTTTCAGGGGCAAAAGGATTTTGTTCCATTCATTGTGGTAGCTTATTGTAAATTACTACAATAAGTGGAACAAAATCTTTTTTCTCTGAAAAAGGCAAGGCTCCAAAATGTGTTGGGCACACTCTATTTGTCACAAACCTTTTCAGTGTTTTCTTCTTTGTTTTTTGGAGACAGAACCAATATACCCATCATATTTTTGTCTTCAGGCATCCATGCTGCAACCACCCCAGACACATACGCACATACTGATCCTTCCTTAACTTTATTTTATTTTTAAAATTTCTATGCCACCTTTCAATATAAATATTCACAGAGCAGCTTATGCAATAAAGTTTAGTCAGCCTCTTCATATTTTATATGATAGAATTTTGTTTTTACTCTGTTTTTCTCTACAATAGATTTTTAAATGCTCACCATCTGTAAAATATCTACCCAGTTGCCAAAATGTTATCAAGCATCTCCTGAATTACAGCCCTATTTAAAGTGCTGGCAATTGCACAATTACAACCTTGTTTTGCCGTTTTGATCACTGCCCTTCCTGTTGCTCTGTAATCATAGTTAGGTAAAAGCTTTGGTCAGTGACCAACCCTCGCATGGCCTCACTCAGTGCAGCCTCCCAAGTTGGCAGGGAGCAACTAAGTACTATTTCCAAACAAATTGTCAATTGATTTTTCATCCACCTTAAAGTAATTTGGCCCAGTGCGAGGGCCACACATGGAGGCAGAGCAGCCCTTCCTTGCTCCCCCATAGAGATCAAACAGCTGGCTGAGCCTATGGACTGCCTGGAAAGATCAGGCGTGGAGTGTGGTGGGTGAGGGGAATGCCCACCCCCAGTGAATAGGGAGACACAGCCTTGTGGAAGTCTTCCCTCAGGGCCTGTCCGGAGCAGTTTCCTGTGCTCCTGGTTCCACCACAACACACAAATGCAAATGCAGGAAGTGTCCTTCCCATTAGCCCACTGCGAAAGCTGGCTGTGCAATCCATCCACATGGGCTGGTGGAGGGAGCAGCAACAACAGCCAGAAGCACTTTTTGCAAGGGGGCTGAAAGTTAGAAGCCCTGCTGAACCCACTAATCTGATCTTCAAATTCAGGGTATTTTTGCACGTGTTCATATTTATCCCTTTCATCCCCTTCCTCTGTTATCCAGCCCTACCCGCCCCACTCCACTCTCCATGCTGCTTCAATGTAAGCTCATTGCAGCAGGCATCTGTGCTCCTCTTCCTCCTCCTTCCCGTCTTATATTTAACATTCATTTTGGATTCCCTTGACACAGAATCCATGCTCCAGAGTTCATGCTCCTTGATGCCATGAGGACACCGCAGGAACCGTCAAGCAAGGTGGAGAAACTCCATGTTTCATACAACCAGGCCTTCGGTCTCTGATAAGGGCAGCCCCACCATGCTTAGGTGACTGGCTCAGCATCTGATAGTGTGCAGTGATGTCTGTCATTCACCTCAAATCCTCACAGCTCAGGCATGCTCCCAAGTAAGTGTTTATTGAGGAAACAGTGCTGCTCGTGCATGCATGCTTTCCACAGCTGCCACTGATGCTGTCAGCATCAAAATGCCAGCTCATACTTTTAACATGGAAAAACCACTGTTGTACATCCAAAGGAACCACTGTTATGGATGCTTGTTAGTGCATTTATTTTGGTAGGTGGCCCTTATCACTCTACTCCTATTTCTGTTTGCTCCTCATTTGTTTCGGGTGGCCCAAATGATACAAGCATGTCTATTCCCACTGATTGATTCATGCTGAAAGCAAATCCCAAACTGAAACAATCCGATTTGGAGGAACTGTCTCCACACTGCTCATGTGTGAGGGATTATTCTAGAGACTGTATGCGGCATATACATTAATTGAATACATTTTTTAAAAAAACACTAATAGGGAGGTCTTATGCAAGACCTCTTCATCACTCTTATGCAAGCCTTATGCAAGTCAGGTAAATATTCTTATGCAAGATCTCAGTATTGGAAATGGAAAGGGGAAATGAAAATGGATATTGCCCCCAATTAACCACCACAACAACAAAGCCTTAGTTTTGCACATTATGAAACATAGTAATTAAGGCTGGTGATGTTTGTTCTTGTATACTTCCAGGGATTTATTCTTTTTAAAGGTGTGCACACACAGGTACATAAATACCTGTGCACATGGCCAGAGAATGAAAATATAGTGGAGGGCTAAGAGAGAGGCGGGGCAGAAAAGCTCCACCAACTGGTGTGGATGACATGCAGGAGAATAGCAATGAGTATCCATGACTTAAAAAAGAGGAACGTCAGATCTTTACAAACATTTGCAATGTAAACTGTTTGTAATATAAGACCCGGGTCTGGAAATATACTAAGTCAATCTACCAAACAAGGAGAGTCCCCCCCCCACTTTCCTAGTTTGGTTGTGTGAATCATCTATCTGCTAGATTCAAGTTGTTGTTGTTGTTGTTGTTGTTGTTATTATTATTATTATTATTATTATTATTTTACCCCGCCCATCTGGCTGGGTTTCCCCAGCCACTCTGGGCGGCTTCCAACAAAGACCAAAAATACACTAAGATGTCACACCTTAAAAACTTCCCTGAACAGGGCTGCCTTCAGATGTCTTCTGAATGTCAGGTAGTTGTTTATCTCTTTAACATATGGTGGGAGGGCGTTCCACAATAATAATAATTTAGTCCAATGTGTCAGATGGAAACATGTTAGCAACAGGGATAGGGGCCCTCCCCAAACAGAGGCTTAATTCAAAATTTCCTTGGAGTTTTTTGTTATGCATTATGGCAGGTGGAAAGAAAATAATGGTCCACTAAACTTCTTTAGATGACTAATAACTTACTCATATTTTGTGCGAGGTCCATAGCTTTGTGGCATGTATACAGCTCCAACATAGTTAACATTAAAATACTTAAGCAAGTTATATTTATATGTACATGGATAAGGCCCTCTAGTGTTCTTTGGGCTGCAAGCATTTTTGTCTCCGTCTGCTGCCACCATCCAGTTACTCTTCACCTCATTTGTTTAAACAGTTGCTCATGTCCTGGGGCAGTGAGTTCCAAAAGCCCATTAGTCTTAGCAGGAAGCCATCTTTTATTGAATTCATTTGGAATTTAACATCTACCTTGAATTTTGTTGACTTTAGGATAGATAAGTAGCAATTCCTATTAATATTTGTACAAAATGTTATTTTATATTATAAATCTCCATATACCAAAATGGAGTTTGGGGAGTTACTTTATTTTCCCCATCCGCTTCTGGTGTGTGTGTGTGTGTGTGTGTGTGTGTGTGTGTGTTCCAGTCCTTCTCTCCCTCCTAAGTCCTCAACGTTAGGAGCACATCCCATTCAACTCAATAGAATTTATTTCCAAATAAGTGTACTTACAACCGCTGCATGCTTTTCTTTCTCTTTCTCCCCAAGCCATTTTTGGTGTTAATTATGTTTTTCATGTGAATCCAATAATCTTCTTGGCAAGTAGCGAGGTGGGGGTGGGGTCTACACATTAAAGGATCCACAAATCTTGCCAAGACTGGCAAGATTTATTGAAAGCAGGATTCTGATTCCTGCATGTTGGGACAGCACTCTATTTTGGGTCTGGCTGGGAAATGAGACACAGTGGGCACATCTTTTCTTTCTCCCTCTCCGTTTTCTTCAGCCCCCTCCCTCCCAGGATGGAGTCTCACCCAGTAATGGTGTGAGAGAGAAAGCGATTGTTCCTGTAGTTCCAGACAAGCTCACATGAGAAATCCAGTCCCTCACTGGGTTCCTTGGCACAGACAGGCATCTCAGCTGCTGATCAGTGATTGATTGATGGCCCCTTAGCCATCAATTGGGCCTGGGGGAGCAGAGGCGGGTACCAACCAGCTGGATGAATCACCCTGATCAGGATGCGTTCCCTACCCCCCTTGGCTTGTTCAGTCATGCTGAAGCTGCTTTAAGAAAAGGTAATGATTATTATGAATCTTTGGAATGGATTCCTGCTCCAAGTCCCCCTCCACACACCCTGCTGTCTGCAGCGTGAGGCATTCCCATGAAGCGCTGCTGAGGAAGTCAGCTGGTTTGTGGGTGAGGCACCCCAGTGAGTCTGGCTTAGGTAACACTTCCAATTCCTCCGTACAGACAGGGAGTGGTGAGTAAGCAACTGTGGAGTTGCAATTTTGGGGGCAAGGGCTGTGTGTTTGCTTGTGCGTGCGCTCTCCTCTCCCAGGCCAAAACCACCCACTGTGTGGCCCCAGGGATGTGTCTGTGTGTGCAACTGCATGCCTGCACGTCTGTGCATGTGTTCAGAGGCACACACTGCTTTGTCCTCTAGGAGGCATACACACAGAGATAGGATATTTATAACGCTACTACAGTATGATGTGCTGGGAACTAACGAGACTTTCCACAGAGATGTTTCCTTGTGGAAGTAGCTCTGAAGTAGCTATAACGTCCACATAGTTCAGGGTGCGGTCTGAAGTCACATCAGGGTACCACCCTGCTAAGGCTAAGTAGGCCTGGCTCTGCTGAGGGCCAGATGAGTGACCTTCTCAGATCCACAAGTGACACAGCCTTGGCTTCCATGATGGAAGAAAGGTGGGGTAGGAGCATGAGAAAATACAAGAGTAAAAAATAATATAGATTATAAAAAGGATAACTTTTTGCAACTCCTTGCTGATTACAGTGCCCTAGCTTTTATCCTTTAATCTTATTTTTCTGTTAATTTCACTATCAATATTAAGAAGAGGATAGGATATCTAAAGTAACATGATTATACCAAAGCGCTTGTCGGAAGTTATCAAAATGATGTCGTGTGACACTCCAGTTTATTCCTTGGATGCCAGCAGGCTGCATGAAGCTGCAGGAGAAGTGATATTTGCATCAGCCTTTTGTAATATTATGTTCAGGTTTTTTAAAAGCACTTTCTCCGCCATTGCCTGGCATTCGTCTTGGTCAGATGCCTGCTAAGCTTCTTCCTCACAAGCAGGTGAGTAAAGGGCGGGTGGGGAGGTTGAAGCTATTCATGCCACTAATTAGCAGCCATTTTTCTTTAGACTGAGGGAAATAGGAATGTTTCCCCCCAGCCAACCGGGCCCCAGGAATGAATTGGAGGCAAACAAGCCAGGGGATAAAGGGGTAGGCGGGTGTTTTCCTGCCTCAGTTGGCAACTGTTTCCCTAATAAAAAGAGAAACATACTTGAGGAGGGGGCTGCAGGCCCTAATTAGAAGGAAGGGGATTAGAATAGTGAAAAGGGGGCTCTTCTCTCTCTCTCTCTCTCTCTCTCTCTCTCTCTCTCTCTCTCTCTCTCTCCTGTATACAGGATCCCTGAGTTAATGGGAAGAAAGGGCTTTTGGGGGTGGATGGAGTCAGCATGCGGGGGTGCAGGTCCCCCCCCACACACTGATACAGCTCAACTGCCACTCTTGCCACCACCCCATGGGAGAGAGGATCGCCTGATTTAGGAATGGGGATTGTCTGAGTAGGCTGCACCAGTTTTGATCTGGCAAAGCAAGAACCAAATTTCAATAACCATGTGCCTTGGGAAGGGGAGGGGCCCAACCTCTGGTGCCCTCACTTGGGAGTTGGATTGATAGTTTTTTGCCCTTCGGAACAAAAACGTATGAAATGGAGATCTTAGCAAATGTTTCGATCCTAGAAAGTTTTCTGGCTGAGGGAGTGAGTAGCTGGGAGTTAGTCTGCTTCCACAACAGGTGTTTAGTGTGGAATCGCCCTGCCTTAGGTGCTTATATTTCACAGTGGGGTCACACAACAACCTTGCCCAATATTGTAACCCTCCTGTGTTTTCCCTGTGCTGCTTCTGTCTTTCTTCTTACCGCAGAAAGTCTGACTTTTTTTAAAGGGACAGTTGTAGCTGCCTTGAGCACTACTCTAACTTATTAAAGATGGATATCTTTACTTTATTTATTTATTGAAATACTTGTATAGTGCAGTTTCATTTAAAAAATAGTTAGAGCAAGTCCAGTTGAAGCATTCAGTGAACTGTCTGCTTCATCTGTACTGGATCAGTTGTGATGTGAGGATGTAGAAAAACTGCTTGAAAAAGTGTGACTGACAAACTGTCACCTTTGTCCATCTTGGCTTCTTAAAGCTAGTAATGAGGGCTGACTGGGAGTGATCAGTGCTTCATTGGAAGTGGGGGAAGTACCATTCTCCTTGAAGGAGGTGGTGGTCATCCCCTTCTTAAGAGGTCCCCCCCTGGACTTTAAAGTGCTAAGCAGCTATCACTCAGTGGCGAATATCCCCTTTGGGGGCAAGAGTGACATGGTGCTTGGTGCAGTCTCACTCAATGCACATTGCTTAATATCTGGTACTTGTTATTCTACTTGTTTATCCCAGCTATCCTGGATGTGGCTCTTTCAATGGCGGTTTAACCTTGGCAAAAGACAAATTTTACTGCATGCACCTAGCACAACCTTATCTAGCCTGGTGTCCTCCAGGTGTTTTGAAATACAACTCCCATCAGCCTAAACCAGCACTGCAAAAATATCTGGAGGGTACCACGTTGGCCTAGTACAAGACTCAAGAGTAAGAAAATTAGGGGTTTGTTTCCCTTGTAGACACTTCTGCACCCAGCAATAAATGCTTCTGGTTTTCAACATTATGCTCACAAGCAGATTCCAGAGAAGATTGATTACTGCGTACTATGCCCCTGCCACTTCGGATAAATCTCTGGAGTTTGAAAATCATCAAATAGCAGTAGGGAAGGAGCCCAGGGATAATATTAGTACAGTGGTACCTTGGGTTACATACGCTTCAGGTTACATACACTTCAGGTTACACACTCCACTAACCCAGAAATAGTGCTTCAGGTTAAGAACTTTGCTTCAGGATAAGAACAGAAATCGGGCTCCGGCGGCGCAGCAGCAGCAGGAGGTCCCATTAGCTAAAGTAGTGCTTCAGGTTAAGAACAGTTTCAGGTTAAGAACAGACCTCCGGAATGAATTAAGTACTTAACCTGAGGTACCACTGTATAGGGCAGAGTGCCTCAAATTCACATCATTCCCAGAATTACTTCTGGTTGATTGTTACCAGGCATTTTCATCTGCCCAGAAAGTTTATAAAAAATTTTATGGAGTGGTGGCTGCTGGTGGTATCTCAGGCTATTTTCTCTACAACCCACATTACATTTGTTTTAATCCCACCCCTAGGGTCCCATACAGAGTTCTCCCCATTTACCCTATTTTAACCTCACAATGCCATCATAAGGTAGCTTCATTTCACAGTGAGCTTCATGGCTGAGTGGGATCCCTGGTCCTAAGGTGGTAGGGGTTGCCTCATGAATCCTGGGAGCAACTCCTGTTTCATGTGGGCACTCTTAGGGCCCTGCTGCTGAAGTCCAAAGAACCTAAGAGTGAGTGAAAAAGCCCTTGAGCCCATCAAGCTTCTTGTCCTCCCATCGAGAGCCATATCGTGAAGCTGGATGAAGCCAAATCACACTAGGGTATGGGAGAGGGATCACTATTTACCACTTCCTAGGAAACACACGGCATTTCCGTGCACTGCTCTGGTTCGCCAGAAGCGGCTTAGTCATGCTGGCCACACGACCCGGAAGCTGTCTGCAGACAAATGCCAGCTCCCTTGGCCTATAGAGCAAGATGAGCGACGCAACCCCAGAGTCGTCTGCGACTGGACCTAACGGTCAGGGGTACCTTTACCTTTAGGAAGCACACAAAAAACACATGGCAGTGTCAAATCTGGGATGGAGAAGATCCCTGAAAAGGAAAGGCCCATATGTGGGAGTGACAGTCAGTCAGGACTGCAGGACTCCTGTGCCTTGAACAGTGGCTTGGCTGACAGAAGGATGGTGCAGTATTCCTTACAGCCCCACCAGCATGCTAAGGATACCTTTGTCTGTTGCATAACTGTCACGGAGCTTGCAGAGGTACAGGAACCTGCCAGGAGCAGATAGTTTAACACTTCCAAATAGGAACAGCTGGGAGCATCCTGGGCATTGCTGTGAGTCAAGAGGTGGGCCTGCCTCCTCACCTGCACAGAACAGTCACAGGATAGATCCTGTACCTGTGAGAAAAGTAACCTATCAAGAAAGTAATGGGAAACAGGAAGCAGCTGGAGCATATAGCCCCTGAATTTGCATGCACAGTAGGCATGAGGAAGTAAGCAGGAGTATGGGGTCCTTGTCGCGGGATGACATTCACCCAGTGGTATACCAGCTGCACTGGCTCCCGGTGGAGTACAGGATCAGGATTAAGGTGCTGGTTTTAACCTTTAAAGCCCTATACAGCCTAGGACCCTCATACCTACGGGACCGCCTCTCCTGGTATGTCCCATGGAGGACCTTACAGTCTTCAAATAAAAACATCTTGGAGATCCCGGGCCACAGGGAGGTTAGACTGGTCTTGACCAGAGCCAGGGCTTTTTTGGCCGTGGCACCAGTCTGGTGGAACTCTCTGTCACAAGAGACTAGGGCCCTGTGGGACTTGACATCTTTCCGCAGGGCCTGCAAGATGGAGCTGTTCCGCCAGGCCTTTGGCCAAGGCACAGTCTGACCCCCTCTCTCCTCCTGTAATCTTCATAGAATTCTAACCCAATAATTGCCATTAATTTGATTCTGAATTGATTCTAGAGTGTATTTTAATTAACTGACTGTGTAATTTTATGTACACTGTGCTATTTTTACCTGTTGTTAGCTGCTCTGAGCCCGGCTTTGGCTGGGGAGGGTGGGATACAAATAAATTATTATTATTATTATTATTATTATTATTATTATTATTATTCCCTCTCTCTTGGTGATTGTAGTGAAACACTGTGTCCAGCCATCGCTTGTTCTGTTCCATATGATCCTGCAAGGCAAAAGTATTCATGTCAGTAGGGTTGCCATATTTCAAAAAGTAAAACCAGGACACCCCAAAAGTTTTTTTTTAGGAAGACTCCCTAACCTGAAAGTTGTACTGGTCAACAATGCCATTGGCTGGAATGGAGTGCCTCATATTTGGAGGAGACAGCACTCCCTGCTGTTGGGAGGGGAAAGTGTTGGAGCAATACAGTTCAGAAAAGACACAGTACTGTATTCACACATGGCAAAGGGGTGTAGGATCATGGGAGACAATCAGTGCAGTTATGCATTAGATTAGATTAGAGCAAATGTTTTACCACCCTCCTGTCAAAAGGTAGCCTAGAGGGTGAGCCAGATCTGGACCTGACCCACTGGACATATCCATTTCCTTACCTCTGCTATAGTGTAGGATTGTACCCTATGATTCTGAATTTCCAAATGCGTGTTATGTACCAAGCCCAAATGTCTTTGAATTAAAGAAAGTTTACTATTTCAAATTTTCCACCATTCCATATGGAGATGAAAATGAATTTTGAAACATCAGACTCTCATGTGGGATGGGGATTCCATTTTTGGCTGTACTCTAGCACAGACATGCTCAGGAGACTTACATTGTTCAGAGAGCTTCCAGATGTGGGGAACCTTGAAGAAATGAAGTATTAAACAAAAACAGTGAGAGCTTGCTCAGGAGAAATACTGGAGATGGACTGCCTTCCCTAACTGCCATTAATTGATCACGTTTGCACAAGCCCTGCCTAAATGTTCTTTAGTCCTGATTTTGGCCCAGATAAACACAAGGTGATCTTTTTTTAAGTTGTCATTAATGTACATCTTACAATATGGAAAAACATGTTTGCGTATGTTTTAATTTCCTTGTTTAAACATTCAGTTCTATAGAATCAGCAGAAGCATAACATTTTTGATTGGTTCATACATCATAGCTTGACTCTTTTTTATGTTATGACTTTTGGAAACATTAAGTGATTATTGCAGAGCATATACAGTATAAGCATTCTGCATTCCCATATAGAAGGCACTCGGGGACCACAGCTCGAAACCATTCAGCAATGAGGCCCAAACTGCTGTTATAAATACAAAATAACCCCATTTACAGTACTTCTATATTATATTAAAATTTACATGCAAATATACTGCAGAATGTGAGACTATCCCTCAAAATTACTTCTGTTGCCTAATTTTAGCCTTTAAACAATCCATCTATAGTGTCTCTAGGTAAGAACACAAAAGTATGGGCAGGATTCAGCGACTAAGCCCCATACGTAGAAGCACACAAGGACTTCCACTAGTGCAATGGTGCTTTCCCCCCACATCTCCCCCCTGCATCCCCATTTCCTCCCCAATTGGCTCAGGAGAACCTCCCAAATTGGCTCAGGAGAACCCCAAGGACAATATGCAGGGGGAGGTGAGGGCAGATCGTTCCAGCAGGCAAGAAGATATGCTTGCGCTATTGGAGTAATCTGCTTAAAGCTAAAGGGCAGCACCAAGATAGTAATTGGTTCTGAACTTTCATAGGCTAAGTTTCATGAGCCCCTGAAGGAAATGAGGCAAACTCCTAATCCTTTGGGAGCCAATGCCTGCAACCTATAATGCCTAGTGTTATGTAGTGAAGTTTCACCCTGGGCCAGCAGGGGGATACTGTATATAGTTTTCAATCAGGTCTGTAGATAGTTTTCCCTCAGGTCCGCGTCAGTTATTTTAGGCGGGAACTCTGGGCTGTTGTTGTTACAATGTTGACAGCCGGCTGCCTATAAAAGCAGGCCGGCTGAGCTGTTTGCAGTCAGTTCTATTCCAGCTTACGAAATAAAGAGCTAGTTGGAGAAATCGCTGTGTCGTCGGCTATGTCAACCCACAACTTAACACTGGCGACGAAGGTGGGATTGATGGACATCAGAGCACAGCCAGATGCGGCCAGCCTCTGAACTGAGCTGAATCACTGAGCTGAATCACAGAGCGAAATCACTGAGCGAAATCACTGGACAGAACCAATTCAGAGCTGACTGTTCTGGCTAGAGCACTGTGTTCCATCCATCGCCCTTCACGCCGGCATCGGAATCATGGCTTCACTTGTGCCTCTACCGCCGTTTGCGCCAGCCTCTGAATCATGGGATTCCTACCTCGCTCGGTTCGACTGCTACCTCCAAGCCAACGAGCTGACAGCAGTATCAAAGGATCGGAAGCGGGGCCTATTCCTCAGCCTCTGTGGGCCTGAGGTGTTTGAGACGGCCCGAGCATTGGTTGCGCCCGAAGCAGTCCAGGCAACACCATGGGACACGATCCAAGAGAAGCTCCGCAACCACTACGCACCAAAGCCGTCCAAGATTGCTGCCCGCCATGCGTTCTACCACCGGAACCAGGCAGAGGGGGAGTCAATCAACAACTACACCACCGCCCTGCGACAGGCTGCAATGCACTGTGAGTTCCGAGACTTAGACGATGCCCTGATGGATCGAATCGTCTGCGGGGTCCGGGACATCCATCTGCAACGGCGTCTCCTCGCCAAGCCAGACCTCACGCTGCAGAAAGCCATTGAGGAGGCTGTGGCCTCAGAAGCTGCTGAACGCTCCGCCCAGGAGATCCGCAAGTGCAGCAGCCCGCGTCTTGCTAGGGAGCCAGTTCCGGTGCATCATGAAGAGGCCAGCAGTGATGAGGCATCCTCCAGTGAAGGCGATGACGTGCACCAGACAAAGCGGGAGCACAGGAAGTTCCAACAGAAGTCCAAGGGCCAACCGGAATGTGCCGGCTGCGGAGGCAACCATTCCCGTGCCAAGTGTCGATTCAGAGACACCATCTGTAGGAAGTGTTCCAGAAGGGGCCACATCGCTAAGGTCTGCCGATCGGCTCCGTCTGACACCCCCCCTTCATCGACTCGCAAGTCCAAGCCTTCCCTCCAGTCTGCCAAGGAAAGTTGTTTCGCTCTCACCAACTGTCGCTGCCCGTCTGGAACCACGATTGGCCAAACCGACTCGCCTACGCGACGCAAGCTGAACGTCACGGTGCTCATTGAAGGAGCTCCATGTGACATGGAGATCGACACCGGGTCTGCCCTGTCCATCGTGTCGTGGAGCACCATCAAAAGACTGGTACCCAGAGTGTCCAAAAGGCAACTCGACTCTCACCGCGTACACCTGAGAGACTACCAGGGAAACGACATTCCCGTGGTAGGCGTTGGCCGGTTCCGGATTGCCTTCAAGGATTTTTCGGGCCTGCTCCGGTTGGTGGTGGTCGAAGGTCAGCGGCCAAGCCTCCTAGGGCTAGACTGGTTTGATGCCCTCGGCCTGGAAGTCACCGGCATCAACTGCATCTCTAACGCAGAGACTGAGGGTCTGGTCAAAGACTTTGCCGAGGTTTTTGACGGCACCTTGGGGCAATATACAGGTACGCCCATCTCCTTTAGCCTTGATCCACAAGTCGCCCCCATCAAGCTAAAGCCACGCCGGGTTCCCTTTGCTCTCAAGGCTAAGGTGGACGAACAACTGGACAAACTGATCGCCCAAGGAGTTTTGGAGCCGGTTGACCACGCCAAGTGGGAAACCCCCATCGTCACGCCTGTCAAGCCAGATGGGTCGGTGAGAATCTGCGCTGACTACAAGTGCACGATCAACAAGGCACTTCAGCAGCACGCTTATCCGGTTCCTGTTGTCCAACACCTGCTGCATTCCCTGGGTGAGGGTAAGGTCTTCGCTAAGCTGGACCTTGCCCAAGCCTATCAACAACTGCCAGTCGATGATGCCACTGCTGAAGCCCAGACGATCGTCACCCACCGGGGGGCATTCCGTTGCCGCCGGTTGCAGTTCGGGGTGAGTGTGGCTCCTGGCATCTTCCAAAGCCTTATGGAGCGTCTCCTGCAAGGGCTTCCGGGCGTGGTACCATATTTTGATGACGTCTTGGTGTCTGCAGACTCACACCAGCAGCTGTTCGAGCGCCTCCGTGCCGTGCTGACCAGGTTCCAAGAGGCCGGGCTCAAGGTAAAGAGGGAGAAGTGCCAGATCGCCGTTCCACAGGTAGAGTTCCTGGGCTATCTTATCGATGCCTCCGGCCTTCACCCGACCACATCCAAGATCCGCGCTATCCAGCAGGCCCCCACCCCAAAGAACAAGACGGAGTTGCAGGCATTCCTGGGGCTGCTGAACTTTTATAACAAAATAAAAAAATTCCTTCCAGTAGCACCTTAAAGACCAACTGAGTTAGTTCTAGGTATGAGCTTTCGTGTGCATGCACACTTCTTCAGATATACAGATATACAGATGCATGCACACGAAAGCTCATACCTAGAACTAACTCAGTTGGTCTTTAAGGTGCTACTGGAAGGAATTTTTTTATTTTGTTTTGACCATGGCAGACCAACACGGCTACCTATCTGTAACTGGAACTTTTATAACATGTTCCTGCCCCACAAAGCCACAGTGGCTGAGCCTCTTCACCGACTCCTTAGTACAAAGACGCCTTGGGCCTGGGGTCATCGGGAGACGGCGGCCTTCAACGCGGTTAAGGCTCTCCTTTCATCAGACAGTGTGCTGGTACAGTACAGTGAATCCAGGCCGCTGGTCCTTGCCTGCGACGCCTCACCTTTTGGCATCGGTGCTGTCCTTAGTCACCGTTTTCCAGATGGAAGAGAAGCACCACTCGCCTACTTTTCCAGGACACTATCTCTGACGGAACGGAATTACAGCCAGCTCGACAAGGAGGCATTGGCACTTGTGGCTGGAGTGAAGAGGTTCCATGAATACCTCTATGGCAGGACTTTTGACCTCATCACTGACCACAAGCCACTCCTGGGCCTCCTCGCCGGTGATCGTCCAACTCCACCGGTCCTCTCGCCACGCATGCTGCGATGGACTGTTTTCCTGGCTGCCTACCACTACCGGCTCATCCATCGCCCGGGGAAATCGATGGGCCATGCTGACGCCCTCAGCCGTTGCCCTCTTCCAGCATTTGTGGAAGACCCGGCTCCAGCTTCATCGCTCCTTCTGATTGAGGATCTTCCGGCAGCGCCTGTATCAGCTGCCTGTGCTGGTCCCGGGGGAAGGTACCGTGGGTGTAAGCAGAGTCCACACGAAGAGGGGCGAGGTCCAAGACGGGGAGCCGGGCGGGGAACAGGTACGCTGGAACAGGAGGCCGAGCTGGGAACTGGAACACCGGATAGTCAGGAACAGGAGGCCAAGCAGGGATCAGGAACACAGGAAGGTCCAAAGCCAACAACGACGTTGCTCCCGCAACCTGGGGCCAGGCTGACTGGGCTTTTATCCTCTTCTAAGGCCGGGGGCGGTCCCGACCCCCAGGAGCCCCGCCTCCTCTGGCCTTAAGGCGAGCACTCCTCCTGGGGGCAACCAGTTCCCTTCGCCTCTCTGCCCTAAGCCTCTGCAGATCAGGAGAGGCCGAAGGGTTACTGGGCCCTGGAGGAGGCTCACCTGTGGCCACTGAGTCGTCAAGCCCCTCTGGGGCCAGAAGGGCTTCACCTGGGGCCAGCTCCTGATGCTCTGTCACAGGTGCAGGCTCTTCAGCATCTAGGCCTTGCCCCAGTTCAGCCGGCCCTGGAGGCGGGGACTCCTGTGCAGGCTGGGATTCCTCTGGTTCATCCTCTGAATCGGAATCCCAGGCCATCACACCATCCCCCCTCCCAGGCCCCCCCCTCAACCGAGGGTCCGGACCCGGCTTGCCGGGGTACGTCGCATGGAACTCTCGGAGGCAGGCAGGTGCGTGGACGTTGGCCGCTGGTTCCCAGGAACGGTCCTCCGGTCCATACCCCTTCCAGTCAATGAGATACTGCAGCTTTCCCCTGCGGTATCGGGAGTCCAGGATGCGTTCCACCTCATACTCAGGCTCTCCCTGAACCAACACTGGCTGCGGACGGGGACGGTTCGGGTGGAACTCGTCGGGTGGGGCCACCGGACTCAGCAGGGACCTGTGGAAGACCGGGTGAACCTTCAGGGTTGCGGGTAACCGGAGACGGAATGCTACAGGAGAGACTTGGTCCACGATAGGGAACGGGCCGGTGAAGCGGGCGTCCAACTTCCGCGAAGGTCGAGAGGGGTGGAGGTGGCGAGTGGAGAGCCAAACCAGGTCACCGACGCGAAGTTCCGGCCCCACCTGGCGGTGGCGGTCGGCCTGGGCTTTGTACGCTTCCTTGGCCTGGTGCAGTTGCTCCACCAAAAGCTGTTGCTGGGACTGGAGCTCTTGAAGCCACTCCGTCACCGCCGGGACCGCGGATGCTGGCAGCACATCTGGAAACAGCCGTGGATGATAACCGTAACTGGCCTGGAACGGGGTCTGCTGGGTGGATGCATTCACCGCGTTGTTGTAGGCGAACTCCGCCAATGCCAGGTGGTCGACCCAGTCATCCTGCTGGTAGCTGCAGTAACACCGGAGGTACTGCTCCAGCACCGCGTTCGCCCGTTCCGTCTGGCCATCGGTCTGTGGGTGGTAGGCTGACGAGAGGCAGACCTCTGTCCCGAGGGTCTGGTGTAATGCTCGCCAGAACCGGGATGTGAACTGAACGCCCCGGTCGGACACCACGCGCTCTGGTAGGCCATGCAGGCGGAAGACATGCTGAAGGTACAGCTGAGCGGTTTCCTTGGCTGTGGGTACAGATGGGCAGGGGGTGCAGTGCACCATCTTGGTGAAATGGTCGGAGAACACTAGAAGGCAGGTACAGCCACGAGACGGGGGTAAGTCCACTACAAAGTCCAACGAAACCGTGTGCCAAGGGCGCGGTGGAACTGGCAATGGCTGAAGTAGGCCGGGGGGTCGCCCGGTAGGACCCTTGGCGCGCCGGCAGACATCACAACCAGCAACGTAGCGAGCCACGTCGGCCTTCAGGCGGGGCCACCAAAACTCACGACTGACCAGATGGGTGGTCCGATACCGTCCAAAGTGCCCCGCTGCTGGGGCATCATGGGCCATCCGGAGAAGCTCCAGCCGCAGTGGCCCTGGCGGGATGTACAGACGGCCGTGGTGCAGCAGAAGGCCCTGATGCAGGACCAGCCCCGGATACTGTGGGCTGGACCCTTCAGCCAGCTCCCGGAGTCGTTCCTGGGCCCAAGCGTCGACCCGCTGCTGTTCCCGCACCCGAGCCTGCAGTGGTTCCGCCTCCTGGGTGGCCAGGAACGCAGCTGGAGGTAGGATCGTGGTGGGTTCTGCTTGCTGTACCGTGTCTGCGTTGTCTTCAGGTTTCCGGGACAGGGCATCTGCCTTCTGGTTCTGAGAGCTAGGGATATAGCGGATCCGGAACTGGAACCGGGAAAAGAACAACGCCCACCGGATCTGTCTTTGGTTTAGCTTGCGGGTGGTCTGGAGGTACTCCAGATTCCGGTGGTCGGTTCTCACCTCCACCGGATGTCGTGCCCCCTCAAGATGGTGGCGCCAGACCTCAAAGGCCACCTTGATGGCCAGTAGTTCCCGCTCCCACACAGTATAGTTACGCTCCGCTGGTAGGAGCTGGCGGGAATAGAAGGCACAGGGCAAGAGTGGCGCTTCAGGTCCATTCTGTTGAGACAAGACGGCACCGAGAGCCGTACTGGAGGCGTCGGTCTCCACCACAAAGGGTCGAGAGGGGTCAGGATGTTGTAAGATCGGCGCCCTCTGGAAACAGGCCTTCAACCCCTGGAACGCCTCCTCTGCCTCCTCGTCCCAGGAAAACGGCGTCTTTGGGCGCAGTAGCCGGGTCAACGGGGTGGTGCGATGAGCATAATCTGCGATGAAGGTCCGGTAGTAGTTGGCGAACCCCAGGAAACGCTGTAGGTCCTTGCGGTTCCGGGGTGCCGCCCATTCTCGAACCGCTGCCACCTTCCCAGGGTCCATCTGCACCCCATCTGGAGAGAGCCGGTGACCAAGGAAGTCCACAGTCCGCTGATGGAACTCGCACTTGCTGAGCTTTGCGTACAAACGGTGCTCACGCAAGCGCTGCAGCACGGTCCGGACATGTCCCTCATGGCGAGCCGGGTCACGGGAGTAAACCAGTATGTCATCCAAGTACACCACCACGTACTTATCTAACAAATCCTGGAACACGTGGTTGATGTAGCGTTGGAACACAGCAGGCGCGTTGCATAAACCAAAAGGCATAACCAAGTATTCGAACTGCCCGTACTGGGTCCCAAACGCTGTCTTCCACTCATCCCCGGCTCGGATCCGAATCAAGTTGTAGGCCCCCCGGAGGTCCAGCTTGGTGAACACCTGTGCCCCTTGCACCCGCTCCAGCAACTCCGAAATAAGGGGCAAGGGGTACCGGTCTGGGATGGTGATTTTGTTCAGGGCTCGGTAATCATGGCAAGGACGGAGTTCCCCACATTTCTTCTTAACAAAGAGCACTGGTGCCGCAGTAGGCGAGGTGGAAGGCCTAATGAACCCACGCTCCAGGTTCTTGCGCAAGAAGTCCTGCAAAGCCTCGCGCTCTGGCTCTGTTAGAGAGTATAAGCGACTCACCGGTAGGGGCGCTCCGGGCTGGAGGTCTATGCCGCAGTCAAAAGACCGATGCGGCGGCAGCTGGTCTGCCCCCCGTTCCTCGAACACGTCTTGGTAGTCCCGGTACACGGCTGGGAGCGTGGGTGCTGCCTCCTCCGTGGGTGCGGCCGCTAGCATCTGCGACTGAGCATGGGAACATGGATCTGGGAAGTGTACGGTCCGTTTGACCCAGTCAATCTGAACGTTGTGAGCCTCTAGCCAGTCCATTCCGAGCACCAGGGGGAACCGGGGCATGGAGGCAATGTCCAAGGTTCGCACCTCCCGGTGCTGCTGGAGACACAGGACCAAGGGCTGGGTCTCCCGAGTGACGGCACCCGAACGCAGGAGCCGTCCGTCAATTGCCTCCACCTGTACCGGTTCTGGTTTGTTCTGAAGTGGCACCTGATGATGCGCGGCAAAGGCAGCGTCCATATAGGAGCGGGTTGCCCCCGAATCTACCAAAGCGTGGGTAAGAATCCAGGGCCCACCTGGAGGGTAGAGACGCACCGGTACCATGAGATGTCGCAATTCTACTGGTGAGGGCCCTTCTTGCATGGTTTGGGACCCCACGTTGCTAGGGCCTTCGGCTACCGAGGTTGGCGGTTTCCCTGCGACTGGTAGCTTCTCGGGACAGGAACGGGCGTAATGTCCACCCCCACCGCAGTAAAGGCACAGGTTCCCCTCCCGACGCCGCGACTTCTCCGAGGGGGAGAGCCGAGGTCGCGCAGTCCCGAGCGGCGTTGGCTCGACTGGCAACTCGGCTGTGGGCGTGGACCTGCTGGGAAGGACTGGCGCCAGGAGTCGGGAGTGCTGGCGGTCCCGGGTCTGGCGACGGTCCTCCAACCGATCGTCTATCTGCAGGCTCCGCTGAATGAGGGTATCCAGTGTGGTGGGACGATCCATCATGGCCAACTGGT
The DNA here is from genome assembly GCF_964252035.2 of Podarcis erhardii. Taxonomy (NCBI): domain Eukaryota; kingdom Metazoa; phylum Chordata; class Lepidosauria; order Squamata; family Lacertidae; genus Podarcis; species Podarcis erhardii. Next base: position 52,917,297 of record NC_138510.1, on the reverse strand, counting down.
CCAGTATCTCGTCCGACAGTCCCTCAAGATACTGGTCCCGTAGTGCAGAGTCATTCCAAGACAAGTCTTGTGCCAACAGCCGAAATTCTGTGGCGTAGGCGGCGGCTGTGGACTTGTCCTGTCTCAACTGACGAATCGCCCGATTGGCTTGGCTCTCCTTCAGTGGGTTACCAAACGCAGTCTCTAAGTGGTTACAAAACCCCACATAGTCCGTTAGCAAAGGAGAGACTTGCCGGAGCAGTGGCAAAGCCCACTTGGCCGCCTGGTCCTTTAACAAACTGATTAAAAAATGCACCTTGGTGCGGTCGTCAGGGAAGTTCCGGGCTCGCCCCTGAATGTACAACTTGGCCTGGGCGAGGAACATGGGAAAACTGGCCTGGGTCCCATCAAATTTCTCTGGCAAGGCCACTGGGTACTTGCCTGGAGCTAGGGCGTCGGCCCCAGGATCTGGAAAGGCTTCCAACCGCTGCTGAAGCGCCGCAACCACATCGCTTAGCTGCTGAACGGTGTGGGTCAAGGCCTGGTTTTCCTGGGCCAATGCCACCAGCGCAGCCGCCTGGTCAGCCATGGCCTCTGGCTCTTCCCGAACGCACCCCAACGAAGGGGGAGTGCGGGTGTGGCGGGAGCAAACTGTGCTGGTCCCGGGGGAAGGTACCGTGGGTGTAAGCAGAGTCCACACGAAGAGGGGCGAGGTCCAAGACGGGGAGCCGGGCGGGGAACAGGTACGCTGGAACAGGAGGCCGAGCTGGGAACTGGAACACCGGATAGTCAGGAACAGGAGGCCAAGCAGGGATCAGGAACACAGGAAGGTCCAAAGCCAACAACGACGTTGCTCCCGCAACCTGGGGCCAGGCTGACTGGGCTTTTATCCTCTTCTAAGGCCGGGGGCGGTCCCGACCCCCAGGAGCCCCGCCTCCTCTGGCCTTAAGGCGAGCACTCCTCCTGGGGGCAACCAGTTCCCTTCGCCTCTCTGCCCTAAGCCTCTGCAGATCAGGAGAGGCCGAAGGGTTACTGGGCCCTGGAGGAGGCTCACCTGTGGCCACTGAGTCGTCAAGCCCCTCTGGGGCCAGAAGGGCTTCACCTGGGGCCAGCTCCTGATGCTCTGTCACAGGTGCAGGCTCTTCAGCATCTAGGCCTTGCCCCAGTTCAGCCGGCCCTGGAGGCGGGGACTCCTGTGCAGGCTGGGATTCCTCTGGTTCATCCTCTGAATCGGAATCCCAGGCCATCACACTGCCACTGTGGCCTCCGCGTCTGCCCAGGATTGCACCATCAGCCGGGTGCTCAACTGGGTGTGGAGGGGGTGGCCACAAGGGCCTTTTGCATCGGAGTTCCAGCCCTTCGCAACCAGACAACATGAACTCTCAGCTCATCGCGGCTGTCTGCTGTGGGGAGACCGCGTCGTGATTCCCCAGGGACTCCGTCAGCGCGTCCTGGAGGCTCTGCACGTTGGCCACCCGGGAATTGTCAAAATGAAGGCGTTGGCTCGGTGTTATGTCTGGTGGCCTAATATGGACGATGCCATCACTGCCTGGGTGTCCGCCTGTCAAGCGTGCCAAGAGTCGAGGCCTGCACCACCGGCAGCTAAGGGACACACCTGGGAGACGCCAAAGACACCCTGGTCAAGGGTGCACATCGATCTGGCTGGCCCCTTTCACGGCCGGACCTTTATGGTAGTGGTGGACGCCTATTCCAAATGGCTGGAGGTCGCCCTGATGCCCTCCACCACTACCGAAGCTGTCATCCGGGTGCTGCGAGGCCTGTTTGCAACGCATGGGTGTCCTGATGTCCTTGTCTCTGACAACGGACCACAGTTCACGTCAGGCACGTTTGAGCGGTATCTTTTGGGACTGGGCATCCGCCATGCCCTAACGGCACCCTTTCATCCATCCAGCAACGGGCAAGCGGAAAGAATGGTGCGCTCGACAAAAGAGGCACTGGCGCGCCTGGACCGGGGAGACTGGCATGAGCGGGTCGCCGAATACTTGTTCTTGCAACACATCACCCCGCATGCGGCCACAGGGAGGAGTCCTGCTGAACTGCTTATGGGCCGCCGCCTCAGGTCACCACTCGACCGGCTACACCCGGACTTTGCCGTGGCTGAACCCCCAGGCTGTGCCAACGCGCCACGGTCATTTGTCCCAGGAAACCAGGTCTTTGCCCGGAACTATGTGGGGGACATTCCTTGGGTGCCAGCCACAGTAGTGGGAGTCACTGGACCTCGCTCGTACCAGGTGGCACTCGAAGACGGACGCTTGTGGCGACGGCACATAGACCAGCTTAGGCGCAGGGTTGGGGACTTGGACACTACCGAGGTGCCCCCAACTGCGCTTGCGGCTCCAGAAGAGACACGTACAGATGGCGAGGCCCCACCTACACCTCCCTCGCAAACTGCCAGCGTGGAGCCGAACCAAGCCGCTTCAGAGGGTCTGCCAGACTTACCACAGACTCAGACCACTCCACTTGCGGAGGCTCCACCCACAGCAGCGGATCCAGGGGATTTGGTTCCAACGCCACCTAGGGTCGCACCACAGCCTCAGCAAGAACTGTGTGGCCCTCCGGACTTGGCTACCAGTCCCCGGCGGTCTGGCAGAGTTCCCAAGCGCCCAACTTATTTAAAGGACTATGTTGTTGGACATGTATCACTGTTGGTCTAAGTATGGGAAATGTAACCAATATGCTTTTGTGCCTAATTGAACCATTACGCGTAGTGCTGTATATAAGGAAACCATTACGATTGTAACTAACGCCTTATCTCGGTGGGGAGGGGTGTTATGTAGTGAAGTTTCACCCTGGGCCAGCAGGGGGATACTGTATATAGTTTTCAATCAGGTCTGTAGATAGTTTTCCCTCAGGTCCGCGTCAGTTATTTTAGGCGGGAACTCTGGGCTGTTGTTGTTACAATGTTGACAGCCGGCTGCCTATAAAAGCAGGCCGGCTGAGCTGTTTGCAGTCAGTTCTATTCCAGCTTACGAAATAAAGAGCTAGTTGGAGAAATCGCTGTGTCGTCGGCTATGTCAACCCACAACTTAACACCTAGGTACCAGGTTTTTTGGGGTGGGTGGGTGTGTCTTTTGTTCTTCATTAAAATAACTCCTTTCCATTTTACTCATTATATCCAACCTACACATACCCAAGTGACATATTGCTTGCTACCTAAACATACAGTCCACTTGGCAAGATTACATGTGGAAACTCAGTAGGTTCTAAATTACTCTGCTCTTTTTGCCTTGTGTGGTCTCTCACAATGTTAAGCAAAGTTAAGCTTCAGCACAGATTCAGCCCCTAAATGTTATGTTCTTGGTCTTGCTTCAACTGTTCGACCTCCCTCCCCACAATAAGCTTCTAGTTATCTTGGGAATGCTGTAGTCAAGCGGCTGTACTGAGTCTGGTTTTCTGCAGACCAGGAAGCAACAATGTCATTCTGGTCACTTCCAGACTGTATTTCATGGGAAAGAGTTAAGTGCATACCAAAGGTTTCTGTAATTAAAGTTAATTAAAAGGTTCAGTCACCCTAGTGCAGCAAATCCACTCTTAAAAATGGTTAGACTTTTTGTGATTTGAAAGTGATAGGGAAATGCATTGAAAAGAAACAGGAAGACACCAGAGCGGCAAATCAGGAAGAATGCTCAGTTATATAGCCACCCTTCAAGCAAAGTAAATGTTCGAATAAAGACAGGATATAATCTAACTTCTGTGTAAGGTTTCTGCAATCAAATCATGTTTCTGGACTGCCATTCCCAAAGAGGCTCACGTGGCACTGATTCATGTTGTGGGCTTTCAGTGCCAGGTAGACCCTTTTTCATTCCCACAGGCTATAAGGAAAGTCTTTTTAGTCGTTTTTAGATCTTTGGCACTGCAGTTTCCTGTGTCAGTTTTTAAAATTGTTTTTATATTGTGCTGTTACTCTTTGTTTTAGAGTCAATGTATATATGCTTCCTTTTTTCTAATTTTGCTATCTTCTCCAGCATCTTGAAGCCTTCTGTATATGCACTGATGCAAAAAACAACAAGACAAAACACTAAAACGGTAGCTGAAGATGTCTCTTATTTTTCACATCATTTTCTGGAGATGATAACAGTGAGCAGCCAACAGATTTGTTTTTAAAGCCTCTCTGATATTTCAGTGTTTCTGGGCAGAAAGGCTAGAAATTTTCCACAACCCTGGATTTGCATTTGTCACTAAACCCGTGTTTATATTGAACCTCGGTTACCACTAGCTGTAATAAAGCTCAAATTTCAGAAACATGCATGTCTTCCAGAGCCAATTTTGACAAAACCCAGTCAGACTCACTATCTGTATTGGCAGATATTCTAAGCTGAAACAACGTGAGATTTCAAGTTTCACTGCTTCCCATCAGGCAAAAGTAGTCAACGGCAAGCACACACAGAGAGAGATAAATCCGCGCCAGGTTGCGCGGATTGACTTGTCCCATTCGAATCCGGCTTTACTCAGCCCAGATGTTCCTGGACTACAACTCCCATTATCCCTGACCATCGCAGGCTCTGTTGCTCTGCGGCTGGTGGAAGCTGCAGTTTAACAACGGGGCAGGGGCGAAGGTTTACCAACGAGAAACAGTAGATATTTTATTCTTTGGGAGTTATACTTTGGGAAACAAGAGGCAGCAAGCCACCCCACCCGCCTCCCCTCCTTCGAGCAGCTGGGAATGGGCTCCTCCTATCCGAAAGAGCTTCAGAAAGAAACCTGCAGATCGGTAGCTCGGCGTTGCTGCCCCTGCGGGAATCGACAGCTCGGTACTCTTCGCGCCCGGCTTATTTTCCCCGCCCGCAAGGAGGAGGGTTGGTTGTTCGGCGCTCTTCCTGAGGGGATGCTCATCGATTCGCTCCGCGGGTAAACACGCTGGCGCGAGCCTATGCACGTTGCGGCGGCGCAGGCGCGGAAGCGACCCTGAAGGAAGGGGAAGTCACTGCGATTGGTTCCTTGTCACTCTGGCAGGGGACTAACCGGCAGCCTTTGGTTTCCAGGTGACAAGGTGAGGGGTGTGCTGGGCTGCGAAGCCCCGGCGAGCCCACCGGGGGTTTCTTCGCTGTCACTGGGCAAGGGGGACCTCGGCCATCTTCAGCTATCCAGCATAATAAAAGAGGCCGAAGTTGCCAGGGGACATCATCAAACCCCGCCTCGCTTGCTTTTGCTGAAGTCCGTGGGCGCTGCAAACAGGCTTTGATACCAGAGCTCAGTTGTGGGACGCCTTTGGCTTGCTTGCCTGAATTTCTAGCCCTCGCCAGGCCAACCCAGTAAGGCAAGTACTGTAAACACAAAGTAAAAGTAAAATTCAGCATGAAGCAATAAAGGTAAAGCCTCTGAGCGTATGAAGAGTGTGTTTCCCCCGAGTTACTGTACCACAACCTGCCCTGTCCCAGAAGATTCAGCTCTGGCCCCTCTGGTTTTATAAACTGGATCATTGTGTTTCAAATTTTGAGTTCAGCTCTGAGGTCGGCATACTTTGGGAGCAACTTAGCCTGGTTGGGGGCATGTTAATTGTCTGTAAATAAGAGATTAGGGTGATGGTTGTGCTCCAAGGCAGTGCAGAAGCCTGTAGATAAGTTCAGGGGCAGTTGCCTCAGGGTGACACTAGCTCTGCATTTTCTTCCCTAGGAGACAGCCTATTTGCTGGTTCTGTTTCTAGATTGCTCTCTAATTTGTCTTTCCAGATCTTTGCCATGGAGTTTCAAGCAGTGGTAATGGCGGTTGGGGGTGGATCCCGCATGATGGATCTGACCTCAAGCATCCCTAAAGCTCTCTTACCTATTGGCAACAAACCCTTAATATGGTACCCACTCAATCTGCTGGAACAAGTTGGTTTTGAAGGTGAGCACCAAACATTGCAGAATGCCTATGATAAGATGACCTGTAGTGTGAACAAATTACACATAATATCGGAAAGAAAAGAGAGATGGCATTGTATTTCTTGTTTGCAGCAGGTGTAGGAATGAGCTACAAAGAAGAAGCAAAATTGGAGGATTTTGCTTCATATATGCAGGCCAAATAAACCCAAACTGACACCCTACTCTTCAAGGGGTTTATATATAGTTTTATATATAGTTATATATAGTATATATAGGGGTTTACATATAGTTAAACTATGGCATTTACTACCACAGGATCTGGGGATGGCCTCTAATGTAGTCAGTTTTAAAGCGGAATTAGACACATTTGTGGATAGTAAAAGCCATTAGTGGCTACTAGTCGTGATCCCAGGATCAGAGGAACAGAGCAGGTGCTGGGAAACAAGAATGGGAGAATTGCTTGAGAATTGTGCTCAAGTCCTGCTTATGGGCTTCCACAGAGGTGATTGGTTGGTTGCTTTGTGGAACAGGATGTGGCACTGGATGGATCTCTGTTCTGGTCCTGAAAAGCTTTTCTTATATTCTGATCCTGTGACTGATATAGCTTGGTAATTCCTGTATTTAAGTGTAGGGTTATATGCATTGGTGTTATATATGAGTGTTCTATAGTATGGCCATGATCCAGAGGGATGCATATGCCATAATTATTCTTATTGCTTTTCACTTTTGGGATTTGGCATGCAAGCAGAAAAACAGTGCACATCAGCAGCACTATCTTTTGTTTTAAAACTGTTGTGCCAAGTTTCAAAAATGCCTTCTGAGTCAGAGAAAGTTTAAAGTTTTGGGGTTCTTGTAGGGCCAACTTCTGTGATGAAAACACAGAAAAAATTGAATGTATGCATCTGGATTTCTGTAGAATAGTTTGGTTCATTTTAATATGATTCCCCAGATTGTGGCTTGCAGTTAGTTTAAAGTACCGTATTTACTTGAGTCTAAGCCAACCTGAATATAAGCCGAGGCACCTAATTTTACCACAAAAAACTGGGAAAACTTATTGACTCGAGTATAAGCCTGTTCACCACACCACAAACCTGGTGGCGGCGGAGGAAGAACAAGCAGCCCCAAAGGGCTGCTTTCAGGCTGCTCATTCCTCCTCTGCCGCCTACAGCGGCAAAGGCGGAGGAGGAGGAAGGAGCAGCCTGAAAGGACCCTCACTCGAGTATAAGCCGAGGGGGGCTTTTTCAGCATAAAAAATGTGCTGAAAAAGTCAGCTTATACAGTACCTTTCTTCCAAGTGCATAGGTAACATTTTCCAGGTATAGCTTTCAAATAGTAAATTGTTGTTTGTATACTGCTTTTCTACCCTAATAGTTCTCAGAGCAATTCACAGTAGTAAAATTGGATTTATAGGTAGATTACTGCCTCTGCAATAGTAAATCTGGAATACCAGGTACTACTTATGGTATTAAACACTGATGTCATCTGGTTCCTGGCCCTGTTCTCCTGAAATGTGATAGCTGCAAAGTGGGGTACTGGGAAACAGATGTTCTTCAATTGCTCCTCTCATGCAGGTACTCTTGCCAGAGATCAGACATTAGCCAAACTTACCCAACAAGTTTTGCTACCCCTAACAAGTGGCCCTGAGACTTGATGGTTTACCCAAGGTGTGTGATTAATAGCCTAATGGAGGAGTTGGACCTGTATTTCCCACATCCAAACTTAAGCATTCTAGATACTCTTCAGAGTGAGGTGTTCTTACGTACCTATAAAGTCACATGTTTCAAACATGATCTGTTCAGGTAAATATTGAGTGCCCATTTAAGTCCATGGAATGCCACACTAAGCAGAGGTGCTACTATTTCTTCATGTTCTCCTTACGTTTTTGGTAACTTTCTTATACTTTGATTGTGAGCTCCTTTAGGTGAGACTGTTGTCTGCAAGGCAACTGTGTCACAAATATAAAACTAATATAAAAATAAAATACTTAACTCCATGAACTGTTAACTATTTACCTATTCTAATGCAAATCATTTTTAGTCAGTAAAAAGCAGGTGTTCTAGATTTCCCACAATAGCAGCTAGTCTTGGGGAAAAACAAGCTTTGATTGATTCATATTCAGTTCAGTAGACGAGCATAATAATGTTAGAACTTTTCATAGTTGTACTCATACAACATTTTCTTCTGCACTTTAGAAGTCATTGTGGTTACAACAAAAGAAGTTCAGAAAGTGCTAAACTTGGAGACGAAGCTGAAGCTTGATATTGTATGTATTACTGATGATGCCGATATGGGGACTGCAGACTCACTGCGGCATATTCATGAGAAAATAAAGGTATTACTGTATTTTAAAATTTTACTTTAAATTATTCATTTAACAGAATTTTTAGTAGATATGGATAATGTATAAGGAAAAGCTAATAACACAATTAGCACAATATATTCTTCTATAATGAAGAAATGATTAGTACAATATATATTCTTCTATAATGAAGAAATGAAATAAACTTAAAAATAAATAAATATAAGAAATAGGGGAAAAAAGAATTAGATTTCCCGTATCCAGGTTTCCTGTATCAGATTAATGGTTGTTCTTTAATCATCGTACATCATGCTAAATCACAATTTAGTATGATAAAATGAGCTGCAGTGAACCTTTGCTCTCCAATGCAACTGTGAGAAGGAGTTTGGGAGCATTTGCTTCTATTGTGGTTGTTGTACAGTCATACTGCGGGTTGCGAACGCTGCGGGTTGCGTGTTTTCGGGTTACGGACGTGCCGAACCCAGAAGTACCGGAATGGGTTATTTCTGGGTTTCGGCGCTTGCACATGCACAGAAGCACTAAATCACGCTTTCTGCATGCGCAGAAGCGCCAAATCACGTCACGCACGTGCGCAGATGCGGCGCTGCAGGTTGCGAATGTGCCTCCCGCATGGATCACGTTCGCAACCCAAGGTTCCACTGTATTATCAAAATCTGACAAACCGTGGCTAACTATGGTTTGAAACAAGTCAACTTTGTGCCATGAGTTATAAAACTAGCTTATTTAAAAGAACCATAGTTAACATTATTCTAAACTGTAAACTGTGGTTGAACTGTTGCTGTGCAACTAAAAGCATCCAATCTCAACTTCACAGCAGAGCGGGGAGGCAGGGGCAGAACATGGTAGCCAGAGGTTTTCTGCAGCTTGTTCTTGTCTCACTGAACTATAGTGTAATGTCTATATGCAGCCAATAATTTTATAATTTTAGCAATCTGCCAGACCTTGTAAAGTCATGGATATGTTTTTGAACTTAGTATTTCTCCATTATATCGTACTTGAGTGAATTTCAGTGTTTCAGTGAATAGATTTGCTGTTCATTTCAGTCAATCCCTGGGCACAGCATCTTTTAAGATAATTCAACATTTGAACAAGTAGGTCATGTACACCATCCTGAGCTCCTTGGAGGAAGGGTGGGATATAAATGCAATACATAAATAAATGTGAAATATTAATTCCATTATTTGTTTTGTTTAATACCCTTATTCCCAAATCGAGTAATAGAAATACGTTCACTCCAGATGCCTAATAATTCTTCTAAGAAACTTAATCCTTTTGAAACACAGAAACAAAAAGGATGGATTCTTACCATTTTTGTGTATTGTATTTCTCATGGTGTAAGATATCGGTAAAACAGCTTTGTAAAAAATGTTTTGGATTTATGGGTGGGGGGGACCCAAACCAGAGCCTATGTAAACCAAACTTTTTCACACTGTTTCATGCCTTCAGTACTTTCCCTCTTGTAAGATATTTTGTTACAATTATATAATCTCCATTGCATAAACACCATTGCTAGCTAATAACCAAGTATTTTCTCAGATATTTATGCATAATCTTAAAACTACTTATTTAAGTGGTTGCCTTGCCCATTATTGTGCTACTTCCTCATGTGAAAGATTGTGGTGTCTTATTATAGCCTTTAGCAAAGCTGGCCAAAGGCAAATAGTGCCTTTCCTAGTAATTAAAATGGTACAAGATCTGCTGAAATATCCTTCTATACAAGCTGCCTTTGAAATGAGATGGTTTCCTTGCTCTTTCCCACGCAGCTGATGCAAATGCCTCCTCAAATCTGGAATCTCAGGTGGCTACTTCCTGGCAGTTGTCTTCTCTCTCTTCTCTAGCCATACATTAGACCTTCCCAGTTTGACTGGTTAAAATCTTTTTCAAACAGGCATGCAGACAAGGGAGGGTTTCAAATAGGCAAGCAGACAAGGGGGACTCGATATATTCTGGAATTCATCCCAGGTGCTGAGTAACAAAGTGGAGAAAAGTCTTGTAAAACAGTTCGGTTTGTTGGATTTGTATCCCACCAACTGACTGTAAAACACAGTTTCAAAATATTCCAGTTAAAATAAAAGTGATGCTTTTCAAACAAAATTAAAAATCCAAAATGTTTAAAAACAGCAAATAAAATATCCTCCTCCTGGTCAGTTTAAACACAAATGTGAATTGGCTGTCTTACTGATTCACAACAAACAATCCAGATGTATTTTGACTTGCTCTTGTTCCAGAGCTGCCCAAGAAATGTTGTCTTTTCTAAACATTAATCCCTTCTTTAATCTTAGTTTGTATAATTAATAAAAGAATTTCAGGATTGGGAATGCCATGTCACCTTTAGCATGTGATTTTTCAGTGTTCTTAGAAAAAATCAGAATGTTTTTTAATTTCATGTAATTTAATTTCATGTGTACTCAGCTGTTTTGCTTAAAAATACATTAAAGGTACATACATTTGGAGACATGGTGCATTGTTTGTTACCCCAGTTCAAATGGTTTCCTCACATTTATCTATTCTTCCCTTTAATTCAAGTCAGGGGGATTTTCTGCTTGATTGCAGATTTGTTGTGTGTTTAGATAGGATATTTTGCATAGCCATTCTTATCCTATTTCCTAAGTCATGCTACCTAGCAGAATAAGCCATGATGTCACAGGTGTGGGCTGGAGTATAGCAAATGTGCATTATGTACCAGTGTTGTATGTAAAAAATTATGGTAGATCCTCAGCAAGATGACACCAAACAGAAGACAACCATGTTCTAACACAGCAATTTTCCAAGGGTTTCAGTGATGTTGCAATACACATCCCTGTGGTGCCTTACCAGACACTTTGTTTAGGAATTATTCTCACATGATTCTGCACATGTTAGACTCCATTGGATAGCAGCTGCAATGATTCTTTGGGAGCCACCTGAACTGATTTCTAAAGGTTCCTCTGTGTCTCTTGGTCCTCTCTACAACTCTTCTTCAGAGGCTTAGGAGAGGAGGCAAGATTAAAGGGAAGGTATATAAAAAGATAGTCGAAAGCTCAGAAGTGCGGTGGAGCTTTTCACTAATAAGATCCTTATAGTAACCTTCAGATATCCTCTTAGCCTTTGTAAAAAGGGTAAACTTTAGAGAGACACCTGAGCAAATTGCCTGGTACGGCTTTTGAAAGCATTATCTGTGGTTCTTAAAATTACCTACAGTGTTAAGGTAAAGGTAAAGGGACCCTTGACCATTAGGTCCAGTCGTGACCAACTCTGGGGTTGCGGCGCTCATCTCGCTTTATTGGCTGAGGGAGCCGGCATACAGCTTCCGGGTCATGTGGCCAGCAAGACTAAGCCGCTTCTGGCGAACCAGAGCAGCGCACGGAAACGCAGTTTACCTTCCCGCTGGAGTGGTACCTATTGATCTACTTGCACATTGACGTGCTTTCGAACTGCTAGGTTGGCAGAAGCAGGGACTGAGCAACCGGAGCTCACCCCGTCGCGGGGATTCAAACCGCCAACCGGCTGATCGGCAAGTCCTAGGCTCTGTGGTTTAACCCACAGCGCCACCCGCGTCCCTAATACCTACAATGTTACATACATACAATTAATGCCAAGATTCTTGTGACTGAAGCAGTTCTTGAATGGGTACATTGTTCTGTTTGTATTTATGAAAATAATTATATTTTTTTCCAATTAGTTTTACTCTGGTAATGATACAGGAAAAGGAAGATACAAATATCTCTGGGGACTATGAAGAGGGTCTGGAAGCTATACTGAATTCTGTTCATTGGCTGCCCAGTGCTGTCTATCTTTGGTTTAAGTCTTCTGTAGAAATAGCTTTCATTTGCAGACATTTTAGCACTCTGTATACATTTTTCTTGCTCTCTGTGTGCCTTTGTAACATTGAGTGCTTCCATTTTATTTTATTTTTAAAGGGGTTCATGAACCTGTTAAAGTCATCATAATGTACAATGCAGGCCATCTTCCCAAGGAGATTCCTGGAAGTCCTGGCCATTTCAGTAATTCCATAGCAAGTCATTTGGTGTAGCATCTGTAATGCAAGTGGAAAACATAGAAAAGTGCATAACTGGCAACTAACTGAGAGGGTGGAAAGGAGTTAGTGTGAAGAAGCTAAAGATGCAGATTGTGATTGTTATCATATTGGCATTCTGATCCCAGACTTTGCCAAGATGCCTCTATTGTATGTTGAAATTTATTTTCATTACAAATTAAGTACTCTGGGACAAACAAATCTTTTTCATAATGGAAAATGGGGCTAACTCTTTACTTTTTAAAACAGTTGAATTTCTTACAATGGTGAGTGAACGATAGTGACACCTGTAATATAAAATGTCCTGATATATACATACATATATATATATTGTAAATCAATAGAATTTATGCTGTTGGATCCTCAGTAAATTCAAGAAAATTCTAGGTCACCTTATGCCAGCAGTAGGAAACCTGTAGCCCCCTCCAGCTGTTGCTGAACTCCTTCTCTTACCATATCTTACCAATGGCCATGGTGGCCGGGGTTGATGGGAACTGGAGTCCTACAACATTTGCAGGGTCACAGGTTTCTCATTGCTGCCTTAGGCCATGAAATGATCCACATGTTCCACCTGGTACTCTGGCTATAATGTTTTAATTTGACTTGTATATCTGTTTACCATGTGATGAAGCGGAAACTTTTATTACCACAGCTGTTATGAACAGAATTAGTTTTCAACGTGAAGGGCTAAGATTTGACTTCTCGGTACAAGTAATGTTTTTGAGCTGGGGTGGGAGGATATCCATTGCCTTCCTATGTTTTGAGGCATTGTTCCCAGATCACTCCATGTGCCCCCTTCCCACCTGGCAGGAAGTGGGAAGTCTAAACCTGGACAAAATTTCATCATTCAGTTTTCTGAGATTTAAAAGCAGTTTTCATTAAAACCACTGCTGCCAAGAGGTTTTTTCCTTCCTGAAGTGCTACTCCACAAGACCCACTTGACTTTATAGCACTGTAACTTGGTTCTCCATCTTCCATCTTTACCCTTGAACCTTCTCTTGTGCTACCTACCATCTCATACATTCCTGGAATGCTGACTCCCATCGCCACTCTTCTTATAACCCTAACGTTCCACTACTTCAGACTTTATAATGACAACTCTAAGCCTAAGAAGTCTAAATGAATGTATGCCACCTTTAAAGAGCTTCAATGAGAGCCTTGAAGACCCTGGATATGCAAGCATCCAGCTTTCTACTCTTCTACAGCAGCAGCAATTATGCTTCTCTTCAAACTGAATTTGGACCATCATCTTCCTTGCCTTGATGATTCTAACTCTACAAGTCTCCCGTCAAGATCTTTGCATAGCATCAGAGCAGATAAATACAACTGTGTATCCCCATCACATGTGTTGGGAATTTGGTATTAACAGCCCATAAAAGAAACTTGTATTGTTTAGAAAAATAAGCATAATATCACTTAACCTCCAAATCTTCCAGAATAGCCCTCTCAGATTGCGTTTCTCTTGCCTAAAATCCACAATACTTGAGAATGAATTCATATGCAATATTAGCAAAGAGATAGTTAAGCTCCTGCCTGTTTCTGCTTATGGCTCTTTCCTGAAAAATGTATGCAGATTTCACTTTGTGACCTAATGATTTTCACATGTGTTCCACTATCAGAATTGGGCTCCAAACTGGGCTATTTCCACTCTTTTACGTTATGTATTCCACTGCCAATCCCTTGAATCCTAATTTTTTTTCTATACAACGTGTTAACATCATATGCAAAGCACAAGAGTCTCCATGGAGCCATCAAGAGAGGTAAGTGAGGCAAAGCAATTTTTATTTGTATTTTAGAGGGACGCACTGCAGCCTTAAAGTACAGAGAATGTCCTTTCAGCCTCACTAAAGGAGTCTGGTGAAATGCTTTAAGAAAACTAACTGCTCTGTTTATCTTTTTCAAATTTCACTCCTAAGTGAGGGAGGAAAAGGTCCCATTTGTCTCTTCATAGATGAATTTCATGGTACTTTAAAAAAAAATCCACCAAAACAGTCCAAAAATATCTCTAATATGAGTTTGAAGTTTTTCTTTCCATGGTCACCAAGTTCTCGTCAACTGTACAAGAGATTCAGATTCCACCTCCCAGCCGTTACAGTGAGCCTTCTTACATCATGTGTTTGGAAAGGAGATTTTTCAACAGAGGAAGTGAAGCGCTAAGCTGCTCCATCCAAGACTACACGGATCAGTGATCCTCAGCAGCATACAGACCACTGCTGTGACATCACACTTTCCACAATGTGGCTCCAAAAGATGTACATACCAAACAAGATCTGGATTCTCGGTCTTTGTTTAGCTGTTCTGAGACATTATTCCCCCCTCCCTCTCCATCTGTGGAAGAATTGTGAGCCTTTTAAAAAACATTACTTTGAAAAAAATAAGGAGAAACCAGGTAGTCCATCTGACAGAACATTATTTAATAGTCAATGTCTTAGCAAAAATGGAAGGTAAAATATAATGAAGACTGGTTTGCTATGTGTTAGTCAGGGCTTCCATCACCCAACTAAGAACTCATTGAGGAAGGAAAATGTAAAAATTTTCCATTGCTGTAACACTACAACTTAATAGCTGGCCAGAGTATAGCTAGTGACACAAGGCGGAGAAGAACTTAATAGCATGAGAAATACTTAGGAAAAACAAAATAAAGTATATGGGAACACATGCATATACTCCAGCATACTAGCTTCATGTTCCAAACTCTCACCAAATAGTCCAAATGATCCAGTTATATCTGCCTAATTAAAAGGGTGTGGCAGGAGACAAAGAAAATAGGAGAACTATTGTCCTATATTTGTCAAGGAGCTGTACTTCCTGGTCACATCTGTGGCTCTATGTGGTTTGGGTTTCTACCATACGCAGCAGGGACCTCTTCCAACATTTCCCTTTGTTACATGTGCCATTTGGTAAAAAGTCAGAGATCTTGTGGGAAGAGTTTTCTTCTCATGCTAGCATTGCTCCTATTCCCAGGAGGAGCATTAAGAGCATGGCAACCAACCATGCCATGTGTTCCTTCTATGAGTCTTTGGTTTTCTGATATTATTGGTAGAAGTAGGTTTGTATGAGGCATTTCAAGTCTAGTGATGAGGACGGTGCATTAATTGAAATGCTTTTTCATGTGGACGTAGAGAGTTTTCACTGTCAAGATAGAGTTCTATTTCAGATGTGTGAGATGCTCAGTGGGTGAATAAAGATCTCGCTACAGCCCATATTGATGGTCTGGGGGAACTGCTGAACTGATAGACATTTCATTGATGAGATTTATATAAGTCTTAGACCATGTCAGTGCTGTGAAGAAACGTAGAAGGATTTGTATTTCATGTTGAATTATGAGGTTTGTGGG
Source organism: Podarcis erhardii (assembly GCF_964252035.2). Lineage (NCBI taxonomy): Eukaryota > Metazoa > Chordata > Lepidosauria > Squamata > Lacertidae > Podarcis > Podarcis erhardii. Next base: position 52,901,821 of record NC_138510.1, on the reverse strand, counting down.
AAGGAAAGTTTTATTTGAGTTCTTGACCTACTTACTGCAATTCTGTAGATCGCAACAAGCTTGATACATTTCCTTTCCTCCTAAGCATCAGTCATTGCTTAGTAAGTCAGTGAACTGAGAGGAAAATACACTGATGCTGAAAATGGTCTGTTCAACCCAACCACTAGTAAAATGGAGATAAACAAACAAATAATTGTATTTTAGGATAACTTTGTTCTTTGTTCTTGCATGTGTGTGTATCAGTTTATTACTCCAAAAGTGTGAGATCATATTAAAATGAGTGATAACTTACAACTTCTGTTGGGAGCTGCCCAGAGTGGCTGGGGAAACCCAGCTAGATGAGCGGGGTATAAATAATAAATTAGCAGCAGCAGCAGCAGTAATATTGTGTCCAGCTAGGAATCTAGAAAGTACAGAGCCAAAAATAGCTTCAAATTCAAATACCATCAATATCTAGATTTAAAAGATGTATTTCATTCCATTTCAGCTGGGCATTATCCCTGCAATTGTTTGTGGTTCTTATTGCCCTGCATACTCAAGAGTGAGTGAGTGAGAGAGGGAGATCTGTCTGGCCCCCTCCTCGATAACATTCTGTCCCTGTATGAAGGCATTTCCTTTCCAGTAGGCCTTTTACCTGACCAACACTTGGCCTCTTGGCATTTTTTAAGATCTGCATTTCCTGTCTTTGTTCCCTTGTGTATTTATATTCTGACTTTTTAAAATTATGATCTGAACCACCTTAGGCATATATTTTTTTCCAAATGGAAAGGTAGGACATAAATACTTTAATAGATGCATTTAAATCTTCCAGATTTATGTTTGGCTGGCAGGCAAGGGGACTATTTGCTCACCAGGGCTCTTCCTCCCCACCCTACCCCCTGTAATTCTAACTAATTCACACTTCTGCAGCATGCCAGATTTTAAATAGCCAGAATGACCTGAGAGAGAGAGAGAGAGAGAGAGAGAGAGAGAGAGAAAGTTCTCTGGTGTAGTTGGGGGTTGAATGGGATGATTAGATTAACCAGAGTGTAGTTGCATCTTTCCTGTCCTTTCCTCAGCCAAAGCCCCATTTCAGCTCTATACAGACATGGTTATTAGCAGCAAAAAAAAAGCCTTTGCTGGCATGGATGGACAGGTTCCCCTGTTTTTTAGTCTAGCCACTGTTAAGCTGGCATGAATCCCAAGCACAAATGTATGGGGTGAAAGGGATATGTATGGGGGAGTGTTGCAGGTGTTCCCCATATGTAGCATGTGCTGCTTTCAAATAACTAGTTTTGGCAGTGCAGTTTGTATAGGGAAGAGAAACAAGAACATCACCATCCTGAGAATCAAGCTGCTGGGAAGTTTGTGCTTGAAATTAAATATTTTAGAAGGGGTCTTGGCCTTTTATCCTGGTTATTTATTCTGTTTTGTTTGTTTATTAATACATTTACTGTATATGCCACCCTTCATTGAAAATTCCAGGGTGGTTTAATAATAATAATAATAATAATAATAATAATAATAATAATAATAATAATAATAATTTATTTGTACCCCGCCCATCTGGCTGGGTTTCCCCAGCCACTCTGGGCGGCTTCCATAGAAACCTTACAACAATTTCCATAAAAAGCAGTAGAGTAAAGACAGAAAAAAGATTTTTTAAATCCAAAGTAGAAAAATTCAAATACTAAAAGCTAGGTAATAAGAGCAGTAAATCGTTAAGCAAATAAGTTGTATGGGTTGTACTGTTTGTTACTGTTGTTGTTGTTAATTTAAATTTATATCCCACTTTTCCTCCAAGGAACTTGGCCTAAGTGATTTTGTGGGTAACAAGTTGTTTATTGTGTACTATATAAGCCTATAAATAAATAAAATACACTAAAAGGAAATTGGGATCTGTTTATCTAACAAGGACCTAAGGTAACGAAAGTGGGGGTAATACACTGAGGAACAGGTCTGAATGATTTAAATCACAGACTGAACAGATTGAACATTAAGAGTGACTTCTTCATGGTAAAAGCAGTTTTGGCAATGGGACTATTCACCAGAATTGTGTTTCTTTCTTGGTGAAAGTATTGAAGCAGAGACTGCAGAGTTTATTTATTTTTTATTATTACATTTATATCCTGCATTTTTAATCCTCAGAGGAGTTGAAAGTGGCATACATGACACCCCCACCCCCATTTTATTTTCACAACAGCCCTGTGAAATAGGTTAGACAGTGACAGGCCCAATGTCACGAGTGAGCTTTATGGCCAAGTTAGGATATGAACCCTGGTCTACCAAGTCCTATTCTAGCATTCTGAAGCTGCTACATCACTCTAGTCTTCCTTCATTCTCAACTTGTGAGGATTGCACTAGATGTCCTGCAAGGCCATGTTTCTGTTCAGCTTTCATGTACAAGTATCAAATAAAGGATGTTTATATAAGTAATGAAAAATATATAATTATAGGTGATCTGGGAGGTCCCATGATACTTTGAATATTTAGATCCCAGTGTTTACATCAGGTATAATTTTTATCTCTTTCCCAAACTATGTTATGAAAGTATAGTTGTTCCGCATGATTTTTATTCCTGTTTGCATTGACTGAACCTGAAACATAGCGCCCACTTCAGCATCAGTTAGTGTTGCTTCTTATTGCGTCCCTTTTTAATAACTGGGGTTTGATCTATCCGGTATGGAACATTTTTAATTAAGATTTGCTCTGTTGGGATTTTAACGTTTGCGGAATTTATGAAATCAAGCGGTAGGACCACATTTTTGTGCAACCCCCCCCCCCTTTTCCTAGTGGACATGCACTCTGTATGTGATTGTCTTCCAATCAGTGGCTCATCACGAAAAATTTTGTATTCTATAGTTTAAAAAATACAAACTGTACCATTTATTTTCTTTCTACTGCACCAACTATTGAAAGTAAAGGAAAATACACCCTTCTACTAGGGTGCTCGCCTGGTTTATTTTTTCATTCAGCCATTAGTTTATTCTTTCAGGGGTTCCACGTTGGAAAAAGGGCATCCGTCAGACAGTAAGGGCTTTATTTATGAGGGTGTTGGTGTTTCAAAGGGGAGGCTGTTGAATCCCAAAAGAGCCTTTCATGGTGTACTCTCAGCGTGCATCTGAGGCCACTGCTCTGCTCATCAGGAGGAGAGGCAGAAATGTGGGCTTTACTTAGCAACCGTGTGTTTCACTGGTCCCTGTGCTCTCTGACGTTTATTTACATATTGAGAGAGTAAATGGGTAGAACAGATGGCAACCAGACATTTGGTGGTTCTGTTCCCTTGCGCTCCTCGGGGGTCTTGCATTCAGCCTTTGCCAAAGTTCATCCTAAAACTAGAAGCCTGTTCGCAATTATGAAAGTCTTGTTGGCAGTTTACTAGGGTGACAGATTAAAGTACATAGTTAAATAATTGCACGATTGAGTTAACAAGTCCAGATAGTTGTTTCTAAAGGCATGTCCGTGGCCCTGACGTAGTTTTCATCGTGGATGTGAATTCTTTTCAATTTTGAAATAAAGAGGTTTCCTAATGGAAAAAGAACAGTCTAGTCTTTAACAGCAGCTATGCCATAAACTTTTTGCTAAAACATTTTCGACAGTTTTTTTGGTGCTGTCACAATGAACTTGACAGGCCGAGCACTCACAGATTTCAACACTTCCATGTTTTTTTCACTCTGTTCAAGATTAGCTTATGACCATTTGCAACTGTCAAAAGTTAATGGTGGAATTTTATTTCTGCTGTACAAGGGATCACTTCTGTGTTGAGGTAGGGTTGCTCTGAAGCGGACAAGTTGTGTTTTATCCTTTGTAATTTTGATTTGAAGGCAGGGCAGGGGACAACTGGAAGGACATTATCTTTGGAAAACAGCGTATTAGCAGGGACATGGGCAGTTTGATAATGGTAACATTTGCAGTTTTACCAGTGCACTTACACATTTTCTCTGGAATTTGTACAATTTGATTTCTTCTGGATATGTTACTATCTCTGTAGAGTTTACACTTCATAAGTGGTAGCCTGGTGTTAACAATTATTCCTTGAAGACCCAGTGAAAGCTCAGTCCTGTTTTCCCTGGGCTCCTCAAAAGAAATATATCTTTCTGAAGCAGTGTGTTGGTTTCAAAAGCAGCAATTCATATATTCCCTTATTCAGTGCAACGCAACATAGGATAGATGTTTTGCCTGGAGACAGTGCAATTCAATACATATCTACTCAGCACTAAGTCTTGTTGAGTTCAATGAGACTTACTCTCAGGTGAGTGTGTATAGGATTGCAGCCTTAGGCTTACCTGGAGTTTTGCACCCATTGAGTTCAGTGGATATTACTTCTGGATAGAAATGCTTCTGGACAGAAATCATTGTGCTATAACTTACCTGTGAATTTGTGAAAATTAAACTAAGATAGGCGAAATTTGGTTTAATTTGTTTTTTAAAAACAGCCTGTTAAATGAGATTTAAGCAAAAAGGCTTTTTAAATAAATGCCCATTTATTTAAAATGTTTTGCATATTTCCTTTTATCTGTGGATAAGTTGCGATCTTGAAATTTGGGGCTCAGGAGAGAATCAAATACAGTAAACTTTATTTTCTCACATGGCACACAAACTAGGAAGCATGGGAACAGAGGAAGCTCAGTTCTTCTAGCTCAGCATTGTGTATGCCAGCTGGCTTTCCAAGGTTTCAGGCAAGGGGCCTTTCCCTTATTCTACCTGAAGATGCCAGGGATTGAACCTTCTGCAATCAAAGTAGATGTTCTACTACTGAGCCAAGAAACGTAGCAGTTTTAACTAGGGACTTCTATACGATTCTAGTGTTCTGTAACCTGATAAAAGGTTTAACGGATCAATTCTGGGTAGTGCACCAGCAGCAGAAATATGCGAAATGGAAACAATCATTTAAGCTTTGTGTGCTATAAGTAAGTATGACAGGTAAAATTTCTTAGTGGAATGGCCCATTGGTAACTCTGGTAGTTTGATGCAGATTCCAGAAAAATAATAATATTTGTTGGGATAACCTTCCACATTGACTTCTCCTTGACAGTTTGTATTTCAGATGTGTTTGCATGTGTATGATCTCTCCTCCTCTTTTCTCTTTTGACAGACAGATGTGTTGGTTTTGAGTTGTGATCTGATTACAGATGTTGCTCTTCATGAAGTAGTGGACTTATTCCGAGCCAATGATGCCACACTCTCCATGTTGATGAAGAAAGCATATGAACCTACAGAACTTATACCAGGACATAAAGGGAAGAAAAAGCTAGGTAAATTGGGTGCTCTTTATACCAAAGTCCTGTCATTTTCACAGGGATTGCCAGCAGAAAATGACAGTTTTCACAAACTTGGAGCAGAATCTGCCAGCTGAAATGGTTCTCCATGTTTGTGTCTGGTTTCCCATATTTGTGTCTGCCAATCCCTCTGTAATCTTAGCATTGTTGCCACATTGTCCTGAAGAATTTCCAATATCCACATGTACAGGGGGGGAAATACAAAGTATGTATGTTAGTTTGTTTGAACAGTTATCAATCACTTATTAATGTCTTGACCATAGTCAGAATCCCCATCTTAGGGTTTGAGGCCTGGGATTCAGAGTAGGAATTTCCTTCAGAGTCAGCCCCAAATATTCATTTAAAGACAGAAATTCTGACACTAGAGGAGCCTGTTCCTGTACATCTCCAGTTAGTTGAGGTTTTGTTGCCCTGCTCTCACACTATGGATGCCAGCTCAGAAGTCCTAGCGGAATCAGTATTTCTCATTCTTTTGGACTCTTAAAGTAGATTGAGCCCCTTCAATGGAAAAGGGAGTGCTAACTAGTCAGGGCTGCAGTTTAAGGCTCTGTTGGAAGTTCAATGGTGCTGAAACAACGCTTGATCTCTCTTGTTATGGAGCTGTCCAGGGTGCCACTATATCCTGCAACCCTTGCCTTGCCAAAACCTAGAATTGATTGCTTTGATTCTTCTTGGGCAGGGTAAACAGTTTCTTGAACAAAGCTACCACCGCCCTGAAACCCATACTGTACTTTGCTGTTTATGCCCTTTTCACTTTTGTATTGTCACTTTTAAAGAGATGACTTGTTTCAAGAATTTATTCTGGAAACCAAAGCATGTGCCCAAGATTTTAGGTGTTGAAGAATATCCTTGTACAAAATGAAAAGCTCCACAGTAACGAACCATGTCAAAAAATAATCTGATTTATGTTGAGAAGAGTGGCTTGTGATGACAACCTCACTATTGCTGATTCTTAATGAGGCAAATTTTAAAGCAGTGATGCGGTGCCAAAATGTATGGGAGGAGTTCTATCTAAAATTCATCCAGTATTCTGAGGGTTTCATTCTCTACATATATCATTTCCAAATTATAGATGCAGGTAGCTGCAGGGGTGACACATATTGTTTCTTCAGCTTTTCTGCCTCCCCTCCCTTGAATGGCATGAGTATGCTCCAGAATTTTCAGGAATTCTTTCAGCTTTGATGAATGAACTTTGCTGACATTTATATATGCTGTGTTTCAGCTGGAATATCTATCATTAGATTGCATTAAAACAGAGGTGTAAAATGTTTGTGTTATGATTTTCTACTTCAGTGGAACAGCGTGACTTCATTGGAGTGGATGACTCTGGAAAGAGGTTGCTCTTCATGGCCAATGAAGCGGATCTGGATGAAGAAATTGTCATTAAGAGATCTATCCTTCAGAAGTAAGCTTTGGGACTCCTCTTTCAGCCAACTCATTTGGAGTGGGAGAGTATAACTAAGGGTACTGAAAACAGATTGGGTTGTTAAAGGAAATGAAAAGCAAGGAACTTGTCGTAATGGTAAAGAAAGGATAGCTCCTGTAGGTAGTAGTGGGAATATAGGTAGGGCTGGATGTATATTCTGTCCCTTACAAATTTTAATTCTATGCCCAAGCAATAATTGGTAGTAGCTAAATTGGAGTCCGTGGAGGGTTCCTTAAGAAATACCTACATAGCTTCTGCCTCTTGAGTGGAGAGCATTGCCTTGCATCTGGTTACTCACAGGAGACCCATTAAAATTAATGGGCCTAAGTTATTTATGTTCATAAATTTCAGTGGATCTACTCTGAGTAGGAGTAGCACTGGAAACAGACCATAGTTATATAATTTAGAAATACAGACAATACAGACGATTCACAAATATTTTCCCCCTTCAGCATCAGTGTCTAGAACAACTTCCTAGACTGCTGTTCTGCCATAGATTAATGTTGAACATTTGACTTCTGATTTTTCACTTGTTGCAACTACCGTATTACTTAATGTGCAATAAGACATGCAGTTCCCTTTCTTAATCAGCATGGTTGCATTTGATTCCTGCATTGCAGGGGGTTGGACTAAGTGACCCTTGGGTCCCTTCCAATTTACAATTCTATGTTTCTGTTATTATTGAGTTGTCTGTATCACTTTTTGGAGAGGATTTTCTCTTGATTATGTTGTGTTGTAGATGCAGTTCTTGTTTGCTAGCTCATATGCCAAATGCAACTTACTGTCTTACCAGTCAGTTGGATTGTGTCCAGTGAAGTTGTCCGGTTCATGTGTGGATTCCCACTTGCATAACAGAGCTACTTTTTTCTCTCTTCCCTCCATGTAACCTCCCCCATTTGTTCTGGAGTTTCCTCCAAACCTCTGAATAAATTTGGGGGAGGGACATGGAATGAGGAGAGGGAGGGGACCTTCTGTTGTGCAAGCCCTTGAGCAAACAAGATTATTTCATTGGATGCAACCCATTGTTTCTTGTCTGTACTTATTTTTCTATCTTGTCTGTGGGGCATGGACTGCAAAAAGCCACTTGATTTTCATAGAAAATAACACCGATTTAAATGTGAAGATACCATAAGCAACACAGCCACTGTTGGTTTTGTTTAAGCTTTCAAACTGTCTTTCTATTGCATGCCTAATCATCTGCGTTGAGGATTCAGCAATCCTATTTCTGCCTCAAGCATTTCTTTTCAACCCATATTTTGTTTGTTTGTTGCATTTTAATAACTTGCCTTTCAGTTCTCAACAAATAAAACAAAATATAATACAACAGTAAAACAGTCAAAAGGAACTGTGAGCAGAGAGACTAAACAGCAATCAAGAAACCCAAATAAAACCAGGCACTTGAAACATCAAAAGTATCATCCAGATGTTGTTGAAGTACAACTCCAACTATCCCTGATTATTGAGCAAAGTAGCTTGAGTTGATGGGATTTGGAGTCCATGAATATTGGAAGTACATCACATTGTCTCCCCTGATCTAAATAAATAAATATTTCATTAAAAGTCTGTTTTTAAAAATCAAGTTCCTGAACTTGACAGAAAGCTGGTTCTGTAACCTGGGAGCTACCACCAAGAGTGCCCTTTCCATTGTGGCTACCAACTTAATTAGAGATAGAACCACCACAAGTTTTTCTCAATTAGATCTTAGAGTGGGGAAACATACTGCTTCCTTCATGCAGTTTACTTAAAAAGCCACTGGCTCAGTTTGAGCATGACACTAAGCTAAACCATGGCTAAATTTAACGAGTATATGTGCTCATGCATATTTGGAAAACTGCTGCTGCTTTATTTCTCCCTTGCTGTTGCTGCACTTCAAGAAGTTAAATGATGGAATGGCTTAATGTTACATCTGAACCCGGGCTCATGGTTTGTCTCCCCAAAACAAACCAATGTCCTCAGTAACAACTACTAAAATAAATTAAAAGCTGCAGCAGTTTATTCAGTTGATCCCAAACACCCTCTTGACTAAAACTGTCATCACCTGATGGGAGAAGGAGAACAAGGAGAAGGAGAAAGGTGGGGCTCCATGAGGAAGATGTTCTTTAATTTAGGGTCTTTTCAGTAGAAGTACCAAACTTGTGTCATCATCCTTGCACTTCTGGCAGAATGGGAGTCTGAGGCCAGGCCTTCAAAGGTAACTTATGTGGGCAGGTTTATATAGAAGAAGGCAATCCAGGTTCCAAACTGTTTAGAAATTGGAGCAGAATATGGTGATTATCTGCAAAATTGTTGGAACTTATATGGAAGAGACCAAACGTGTTGAAATAGTGACTGATCTAATGATAATGCTGAATATTTTATATAAACTGCTTAAAGATTTTTTTATATATATTAAGCCCTATATGCATTTTATAAATGAATCATTAACATCTAGCTGTTCAGGTTCTGTTGCACTAGAGGTCCTAACTTTCTAAAAAAATATTTGATATGAGGATCCTGTTGGGTCCCCCCCCCCCCCCGGAGATTTTGAAAATTGAAATGTCTGCAATACTTACTTAGATGTCAGTATTATTCTGGTATAGAATCTGATGAGCTCAGATATAATATTTAAAATAGAACTACACACATAACCCACAAATCAATTCTAAATTCTATGTCGTAGATCCAACACAGAGTTAGGCTTGCCAGATTTAGGCCTATCATCTGCTCATGTTCTGCACAAATCTTCTTAAAATATATCCTGGTACCCTCTTTTGTGTCCATGGAAAAATATTTGCCTTAAAGTGACCAAGGACTCCATTTCATTCTGGATCCCTTGCCTCTGACACCTTCGCACCACCTCCACCCTCACCCTTTATACCCTATTGGTCAAAGCAGGGCAGCAGCTAGCCCTGCCCATTTTTCCTGACTTCTGTTCAGTGTCCTCCTACCCCACAGAAGCTTCACTTCACCAAACTCCATCTCTTTAAGCATTTTGGCAAGCCATGGGGTTGAGGAAATAATGAGAATTCCATTGGCCTTCGTTCCCCCCCTCCCACCTCAAGGATGTGGGGGCTGATATATTTGTTTTCAAAGAGTGATTATTATGGGCAGGGAATTGTTTGCCTCACCTTAAGACATTTATGGTTGCACAAAGAAACACAGCAAAAGACACCTGTTGGAGCAGGTCTAAATTTGGAGCATTTCCTTTTAAAATGCTGCTGGGTTGTTTGAGGATGAGCTGTCCCTAATAAACCATCCGCCTTCGTGGGTGTTCCATCTGTGCAAATGCAGGTGCAGTGCTGTTTCCAGAGGATGTGCTAATAAATCACAGTGACAATCCGGACTACTCATTACCTCATACAGAAAAGAATACCTCCTATATAAATGTATGGGGTAATTGCAAGAATGGCTTTGAAGTGACAGTGCAGCCTTCTTTTAAAAGATCATACTCATCATGTGTTTGAAACAGGGTGTTTGGGGTACCCCCCCTTCCCCTTGTCTCACTTTAAGATGCAAATGAAAATAGTCCTCTTGAAGTTCTTAATGTGGGGAAAATAGATGAAAACCTCTTTAAGTGCAGCGATAAACACACACACAAATGTTGGTAGATCATGGGGACTTTTGGTTTGGGTAACTCCACTTAAAATGAATATAAAATAAAGACAAAACCTAAGTTAAAACAAAAGAAAACATCAACCCTTGGGTTCACTTGCAACATTTTTAATTTTTTTTGCCACGGTCTTCTCTTTAAATTCCCTCTCTAAAAGCCAACTTGACTCCTTTTGTACCTTTGGAGCATAATACCATAACAGAGGGTAGCTGCTATAAAGTACATATTTCAGGTTAATTTTGGGTTTTATGTCAATGTTGAGGTTTTTACGGTTTCCTCCAAGGCATCATAAATCACCATGATTAGAAAAGGGGTAACTAGTGAGAAGGGCATGTTAAATAGCTAAAAGATCCACCCACCCACCCTGCTCCCCCCCCCCCTTTGGTAGATTCAGAGGATTCCTCTCCCCTGCCCCCTTTATTGGCAGTTTAGCTATTTGCCATAAGTGGTTGGAGGATGGAATTCTCTGCATGTCAGACTAAGTGCTGATTTTTAAAATATAGTTTGCTATGCTTTTGGTACACTCCTGTCCCAAACTGCCTGCAACAGCCACAAGCTCTGTCTAAATATCCTGGGAAAATTACCAGAAAAAAATCATTTGGAAGAGATTTTTTTTTTAAAAAAATATTATTACAGTATTTAAAAAATCAAACTTTATAGTTGGCTGTGTGCCTGATTTTACAATAGTGTGCCCATGGAGTGAGTCATCAGTTTGCCTTAACTCTAACCTCCTTTGCAGAGTGTGGATTTGTGATGGAGAACCTTCTGTGCGTGTTTGGATGCACATATTTTTCTTCAAATTTGAGGGGCACCTTGGTTCACTATTTGTACTTGGCATCAATGCTATGAACTGATCCTGGTAGTGACACCAAATACTTCAGGGTTGTCCTGTTTCCTTATTCAAATTAAGGGATCTCAAAGGAGCACAGAAAGCTGCCTTATGCAGAGTCAGACCATTGATCCATCTACAGTGGTTGGTTGGCATCCGTCTGTCTTGGAAGACAATAGAGGAATGTGCCTTTGGGGGTGAAGTCAAACTGTTGGAAGGTTACAGTGCCTGCTGTGGCTGTAGAGACTGACACACAGCACAACAAGACAATAATCCCCCCCCAACAGCATACAAATCAATATGGCTAGCCTGACCCAACAACCTGCCCCCTCCACACACATATAAGCAAGCCACACTGCAATCAACTGAATGCAACCAACCAAACTCAGGACCCCCTAATCTCTCGCATTATCAATATAAATAAATAAATAAATAAATGCATAAACAAAGGACCTCACTATGTGATGTTGACACAAACTCTTACACTAATAATAAGCAATAGAACAAAAGTTCTGGTATTGTCAGATATTGGACCTGGGACCTTCTGTATGCAAAGCATAAGTCCTCTTATTGAGCTATATAGTGGTACCTCGGGTTAAGAACTTAATTCGTTCCAGAGGTCCGTTCTTAACCTGAAACTGTTCTAAACCTGAGGTACCACTTTAGCTAATGGGGCCTCCTGCTGCCACCGCACGATTTCTGTTCTCATCCTGAAGCAAAGTTCTTAACCCGAGGTACTATTTCTGGGTTAGCAGAGTCTGTAACCTGAGGTACCACTGTATATCCTCTGTATGTGCCCCTCTCCCTTCCCCCATTGCAGTTCTGCACATCAGCTCTTTTGTAGAACTGAAAGCTGTGCGTGTATTCCTATAAAATCCATGCATACCTGAAGAAATGTGAGGGAGAGGGCTGATTAGGCCCCTATGTTCCTATCTGTGGATGCTGCAGTGATTAGAGAAGACTGGATCAATAATAATAAATACCAAAGCAATTTCCCTCAAGTGCAAACAGCTGTGCATGTGGGGGGGGGGGGCGTCCAATGTTTTGAAAGCAAGCTAGAAACTACTTCAGTAGTTTAAACTATATAAAAAAGTCAAAACCTCATTAACTAGTTTAAATTAGCTATAAACTCTTCCGATAATGGAAGTCTCAGCAAAACAGATGTATCCTCATTGGCTGCCTGAAAAGATATGTAGCATGCTAGATCTTGCTTGGGATGAACGCCAAAGTTGCAGAACCACCTCAGCATCTTAATGGCCCCCCCTTTCACCCTTCTGTGAACATGAGTGAGTGTGTCTGCACATGCGCAGACACATACATATCAATTACAGTGATGCCTCGCAAGATGAAAAGAATCTGTTCCGCGAGTCTCTTCGTCTAGCGGTTTTTTCGTCTTGCGAAGCAAGCCCATTGACGACTTAGCGGATTAGCGGTTTAGCGGCTTTTAGCGGCTTATCGGATTAGCGGATAAGCGGCTTAGAAAAGGGGGGGGGAGGGAAAAAAACCTGCAGGAACTCACAAGACATTTTCGTCTTGTGAAGCAAGCCCAAAGGAAATTCGTTTTGCGAAGCACCTCCAAGACGGAAAACTCTTTCGTCTAGCGAGTTTTCCGTCTTGCGGGGCACCACTGTATTTTTTTATTTGTTGCATGTGCACACAGAATGTGGACCTTTTGCCTAGAATTGAATAAGGAATAAGGAATTCACTTGGGCCAGAGTTGTTGAATTTAAGTGTCCCGCTTCTCTATAGTGTGTAAAACGGCTGCATGCTGGTCACATGGGAGACAATATCCTGGTGGCTTTCTGCCTCTTACTGTAACACAGATATTAATAGAACTCTATATGGTCAAATTTGATAGATGAAGCTTGACCTGTGTGAGCTCCTGGTACATTCAAATGTACAAGTGTGCAACTGTGTACCTTAAGAGACACTATTGAGGGTGGGAAAGCAGTATCAAATTTCCTGGTGAGAATGTGAACACTGGTGAATCATAAATGTTCCTTTTTTATTAAGTTTGAACAGGCCTATGTGATATATATATATATAGATAGATAGAGAGAGAGAGTATTGATCTTTGGAATTTGGGCAGCATCCTCTTAGTGGACTGCTCCTAAGCTGTCTAGCCGCATTTTACTGTGCTGCAGGGATGGCGCAGAAGGCTGAGTCAGAGGTCAGAAGAGTTATCCATGCCTATTTGAACACGGCCTGAATCTTCTCGGCCACATGTTAGACATATGTTACTCATCAATGGGCTGCGGAACTCCATGACGCAAAGCAGACTGGAATGCAAAGTGAGTTAACACCCCTGCCCTAGCTGGAAATATATTGACAAATGTAAGGAAGCAGAATAGAGAAGAAATATTACATGAAGCACTGCAAGAGTAATGTGAGGCATGTGGCTGTTCCTTCCTAAAAAGTTAAATGTCCTCAATCCTTGAGAGACCTGAGACTGCTACTAAACTCAGCTTAAGCTCTTTTTGCAGCTTCTGTTACTATCCCGCAAATGTCTAATGTTGTGCCGTAGCACAGCATTTTTAAGGTGGGTACAGGAATTCCCCCACACCCCTGTGGGATTTATTTTTTCAGCTACCTGTGTGATCATTTTATTTTCATTTTGCAAGCTACTATTGATTTGCCTTACTCCAAGAAGCCTCGGACAGATAGGGCTGTTACTCAAACCCAATCATTTTGTCTACAAATGCATGCAGTTTGAAAGAATACTCGAAAGTGATCTCATTGTTTTTAAACTTAGCTACATTTGGTATTGATTGAACTAACTGGAATTACATAATGCCAATTTGCTACACTTACTGCACTGGCTGCTGAGGGAATGTTGTGCGTGGCCAATGCTATTCACTGTGGTGAAACTCAGCACCATCAGGTCGAAACAGCAAATTAAATATCAGCAGGAAACATGAACTAGTAGATTGCTTGTGAGGTCATTTAGGACATTCTGCTTTTACTGATGATATTTTAAAAATCCTCCTTTTATTGGTGGAGAATCCACTGAATCATCTTCTGACTGTTGTTCAGTTGGTCCCCAACCAGAATTGCTCTTATGGTTTTATTATTAATTTGATTGGTAGCACAGGAGAGAGAGCGCGTGCGCAAGTATTATTTCTCTTTAGTTTCCCTGACAGGCCAAGTACAGTGGAACCTCGACTTACATCAGCCTCTTCTTGCGGACGTTCCAAGTTGCGACCGCGGCAAACCCAGAAGTAAACATTGGGTTTGCCGCAATTTGCGCCTGCACGGAAGCGGCGTCTGCCATCTGCGCATGCGCACAAGTGGCTGCCGCCTCTACGCATGCACAGAAGTGCGCTGCTGCCAAATGAGCGTGCACACAATGGCGCCTCTATTAGCGGCCGGTTTTGCCCAGTGGATGGGCCTCCGGAACAGATTATGATCATAAGTAGAGGTTGTACTGTAACTGGAGAAAGGAATAAAAGAGTGAGACACTATATCAGCTTTTACCCTGTTTGACGGCCACCATCTTCATGCCTTGTGGAACATAAATAGTCAACAACTGAAAGTTGAAAGTTAGTTCTCTCCAGCTGCTGAATGGACTGCCTCTAACATGGAAACCTTTTGTGGGAGCAAGAAACTAGACAAGCCACTTCAAGAGTCTGGTTCTGGTCCTAGGCTAGTCAGATGGAAGCATAAGTGAAAACAAGTATTTCCACACAATAATAACCTGGGTGTAGGAAAAAAGTATGTATGTATTTATGAAGAATGATTCAAGAAGAGAGCGAAGGAGGAAGGCAAAGACCACCTTGGAGCCTCCCCCAGCTGCTCTCCAAGTTGTCATATGCAAAGGATTTGAGAAGTGGGAGGCAGGAAGATGAAAGAGGCAGGTAAGCAAAGAAAATACGTGTTCTAGCAGGACTGTACTGCTTCTCCCCCCCCCCCGCCCCCATAGGCAGTTCTACTATCAACTGCCCTTTGGGAATGCTCCCAGGAGAGAGAGAGAGAAAAGCAGGCGAAGAGCTGGATTGGCCCTTCTGTTCCCTCCTCCCTGACCTATTACCACCAATAATCCTGTGGGGAAGTTTGTGGTTAGTTGCTACATTAATAAAGCCATGACAGTATTATTACTTGTAAGACATCTTGGAAGGATAGGCATACCAAAATGTAGGGTATGAATAATTTAAATAAATGAATGTATCAATAAATAATTTAAATATATATGGTGTTTTCCTCAAACTGTATATTTCACAAGCCCATACCCTAAGAGGCTTAGAATCTAAAAATAGACACAATGGGAAACAGAAGGGAAGGCAGATGTAAGCTGGAGAACTCTAGTCAATCACTTTAGTAACATGCACTTCAGCTTGGTTGCAATAGTGTATTGAGACTATATATGAAATGTGTACAGCATGTGGATTGCAAATGCTCCTGAGAGAAATCTGGTGGGCATATGAAGGAGCTTGTTGGATCATGACCACTGTCTATATGTTTTAGCTATTATTGGCAAGTCATTACCTTTCATCTTTGGCTCCCCACGTGTACAATAGGATTATCTTGTGTCTTTTTCACGTTGACTCTGAGGATGAGCAGAAGGAAAGGGGATGCCGTCTGAAAACTGAGGAAAACCTTTTAAAAAACCAAGAAAAAGAAGGGGCAAAGTTTCAAACTGCTGTTCAAAAAATAGGAATTGATTGTGGGGTGAAACATGCTCAACTAAATGAATTGTTGCAATAAAACTGGAATAAAAATGGTGCAAAATTTTGCTTGCCACTGAATACTAGCATAATGGATTATGAGGATGGTCAAGAAAAGATGCCCAAACTGCTTATGTGCTTTAAAATACTATAGCAGTTATTGATATAATAATCCAGGGACTATCAGATTCCTTGCATTGCATCTGCTGTAAGCGTCACTTATTTTTAAAGTGTTAGAAGTTGAACATCACACTCATTGGATAAGCTATGGTCAAATAAAGTGAACATTGTTGAATATCTTTGAGCTCCCCACTTGAAACTCTGAGTCTTGGCCAGATAGAAGAGTAATAACAGAATCTCAGGGTACTATAAATTCAGCTAGAACCTGGGGGGGATGCCAATTTCTGTTTGCATTATTATTAAAACTATTTGTGCAGGAAAGGCTTTTCAGCAAGCCTGATTATTTTCAGAGGGGCCCCATTTTTCAATTCTTGCAGTAGAATGGGCTAGGGTTGTGGCTGGAACATTTCACCCGAAGGGCAGCCACCAGATAGAATATCTAAAAAGAACCCCTGAGAACAGGACCTCTTCAGACTCCCTTTTCTCCTGCAGCCTTTAGTTTTAAGAGTACTTGAAACATATTGTTCATCAGGTAGAGTACTGCTCTGTGCTTGGTCCATGCGTTAGCGTTTCAGTGAACACCTCTTTCCCAGGCCAAGCAGCTATTGAATTTTTTTTAAGCTTTTCAGGAAGGAGAGTATGTGAGCACATATTTAGCTGCACCAGACGCTATTGAAAGAATAATGGATTCTTTCCACATTCAGCTCCATTCTTCTCCTAATGGCCAGACTACTGGAGCGCGGTTGTGTCAAAATTATTTCATTTCTGTGTTTCAGTCTTACTTTTGCTCACCCTCTCAGCCCCAAGTGTACTTAATGAGAATGCTGAAGGCCAGAATTTAAAATTCTGTGTTGGGCAAAGCCCTTTAACCTGTGGGTTTTTCCATTATTATTATTTTTGGGGGGTCCCCCTCACTATCTGTCTGCACAATAAGACAGAGCATTCCTTCATGTTCTGTTCTTGTTTTCCTTCTCCGGCCTCTGCTTGATATACCTATTCCTTAATAATACAGTGCTAGGATACAGCCATTGTCAAAAGTACATTGGTGTATGAAGATAAGAGACATTTGGGAAGCTGGGTAGGATTCTCACAATTGCATGCTGCTTAAAAAGAGGAAACTGAGAAGAAAAATGTAAGAAGTTGTGAGTGCTTACCATTGAAGATGAACTAAAGCCAGGGTGAGAACAGGCAACCTTCAGCTGTTGCTGAACTAAAACTCCCATCAGCCCCTGCCAGCATGGCCAGTGGTCAGAGATGATGTGATTTTGAGTACAGGTTGGGGAAGGCTGTTGTAGGTTATGGGTGTGTATGTTTAGCATGGTTGATTTTCCAACACACTGCTTGAGTTTGCTGGGTCTAGAATAGTGTGTGTTATGTGAAGTGACTCCTTTCTAGTATGGATAAAACTGAACAGTTGTGGAGAACTGAATGTTTTGGGTTCTTATTAGAATCCTGAAAACTGAATGACAACTTTAATTGTTTTCAGAAAAACAAGTGAGTTTAATAACCTGTGCTAAAGACTTGGGAATCGGAGGAAAAATAACAAAGGCACAATTTTAGAGGCACTGACTTAAGGATTTTTATATCTGGGCTTAATAATTCCACCAACTTTGGCTTGCTACCTACAACATTCATTTAAAAAAAAAGAAATAAAAGTTTTTGTCAGCTACTGAGTGTCTGGAGTAAAAATGTAGAAGAAAGCCAGCAAAACCCCTCAAAGGAGAAGTTTTGCCTTGTAATCCTATTTCCTATGGCAGTTCCTTAACTTCAGTCATCACACATCTGAAAGAATTTTTATGACCATGTGAGACAGAGATGAAGGTAGTGAGAGAGAGTAGTCTAATCTTATGATGAAAGACACTCTCCTAAGGTACATGAATCACTTGCATTAGTGCAATTCGTGTGGATATTTTCTGCAAGGTGTCTGAATAAAAGCATCTTTCAGTAGAAAGAGTTTTGTGAATCCAATCTGAATCCAATCCCAGTCCCTATGCTACAACACTTCTCATCAAAGAGTTACTCCTGATGTTATTCAGAGGTGCCAAAAAGGATGACACAGGTGATTCTTGCATCCTGTTCCTTTGTTTTAGCATAATATTCAAAGTGGGGACTTCTCCTGTGGGGAGTATGCACAAAAGACTGTAGGAAGATATGGAGGTTTCTGCTTAGCCTTAGATAGTTAAATTGAAAGTAGGGCTGCGTGATATATTGATCTATTGTCCAAAACCGGTTTGAAGTTCAAATCATGATAATTGTTTCATAATATTTGAGCTGGCAATACAGTGGTACCTCAGGTTACATACGCTTCAGGTTTCAGTCTCTGCTAACCCAGAAATAGTGCTTCAGGTTAAGAACTTTGCTTCAGGATGAGAACAGAAATCGGGCTCCGGCGGCACGGCAGCAGCAGGAGGCCCCATTAGCTAAAGTGGTGCTTCAGGTTAAGAACAGTTTCAGGTTAAGTATGGACCTCCGGAACGAATTAAGTACTTAACCTGAGGTACCACTGTATATTGCGAATCACAATGTGTGTAAGGGCTAGGTGATATCTAGTTTTCAACATCATGATAACTCACCAGCTGAACATTGCGATAACTCACCAGCTAAACACTGCAATGTTATCAGCAGGTAAACATTGCAATCTACCACAACGTCTGAAATAAAGATGGAACTATACAGAGACAAGCAGGACAATGTCCTGGCAACTTGCATTTTCAGCTTGTCCTGGCAACTTGCATTTTCAGCTTGGATTTTGGCTTGCCTGCTGATCAAAGTGATCATGAGGTGATTGATAATATCATAATTTATCCGTTTTGGACCCTAAGTAGTAGCAGTTGCCAGGACATTTTCCTGTTCACCTCTGCGTGGTTCCTTCTTTGTTTCAGATATCGTGACATAGCAATATATCACAATGTTTAGCTGGTGATATATCATGATATTGAAAACCAGTTGTCACCCTAATTGGAAGTGTGGGGAAAGTATCCTCTTTTCAGTGCTTTTGCATATTTTCTGAATTGGTCCAGAGAGAGATGGCTGTAGAACAGATCTGTTAGCTCCTCCTTGAAACTCATTCAACCCAGTCTATGTTATCTCTCTTGATGGAAAGCCCTACTGCTGTCTTTTTTTCAGTGGTGAAGGGACTTTGGTGATGAAATTAAAGCCCAAGATTTGGCTTAGCAGGTCATGTGAACCAGCTCATACTTCACGTTTGAGCTGTGTTATGGTTCTGTGACTACCTTACCCCATATAACTGACTCTACTATCCTATTCATATGTTCTACTTCTACATCTCCACAAGATGCAAGAGGGGAGTGTGAGATAACATGTACAACTTTCTACCACCAGCACCCAATCTCCCTCCATGAATTGGAGGGATAACTCCTGGGGCAGGGAATTTTCTCTACTCATGCATGATATAGAACCCATATTTTCTGTCATTCTAAATCTTTCAAGGAGCCTACTTGAGCAGAGAAGTTTCCCTCTCCAGCTCATAGAGAGCAATGGGGGCAGAACTAGCATGGTTATCCTCACTCTCCCTTCTTGCATGTTGATTAATCACAGAAGAAGAAGGCTTGCCCTGTTTATCCATCGCCACCTCTTTAAGATGTCATTGACACTGATGTCTCAGTTCATTTCAGATATTTCTATTGTGCTAATGCCACTGAATATAACACTGCTGCTTCTTCAGGACTCCATACTTCTTCTACAAATATTCCATGAAGCAGTTACTACACTATTCTACTTTTACTGTGTAAAAACATAATTCTGGAGGCTTAGCTCTAGCATCCTGTGTTTGTCAATGCAGTACACCCAAAATATTCAAAATTATTCATCACTGGTTTATTAACTTCAAGTATGTTCCATGCTAATGTTAACATAATTAGTGCAATGTGTATATAGTCTCTTCTTGAATTATTCCTGCAAGTTCTAAATGTTCATTATAAAACTGGAAAGATGTTGAGCACCAACACAATATGCCTATCCAGCTTTTTGTTCCATTGTATTTGACCACATGGCAGTTTTTAATAGATTCCTAAATTCTCTCTACATTTCTAAAACACCATATTGAAAAATGTCTTTTTGAATAGCAACTAGACCATTGTTGTGCATGCTTTGTATCTGATGCTTTTTTTCCAGGAAGCCTTAATTTTATTCCATAAAGAACAGGACCAAATTAAATAAACTTGATGACAGATTCATATGTTGGTGTTCTTGGACTTTCATGCCTTGCACCACTTCCGTCCTCCACTGCTCAGTAGTCTGCCCGTAGCTCAAGTCTCTGTTAAGGGGAAAGCCTCTTAAAAACAGTGCTTTTTTCTAGGGGTACACAGGGGTACGCATACCCCTAAACATTTTGTGAATCTTTGTACTTTTGTCCATTTACTGTAATTATTTTTCCCGATTTGAACTATAAAATTGTGATTTTCTTGAGTCAAAATGGAGTACCCCTAAACTTATTTTTAGAAAAAAAGCACTGCTTAAAACAGAAGCAAAGTCATTGAAAATCAATCTTCCACCTCCATCTGCTTTGAATCCATTAGTCAGAACATGGGTTTTTATTCTTTATTGAAATGATTCTCCCCCTCCATTTTTTAAGCAATTAGGTCCTGCCCCTTGTCTTGTCTTCCAATAGAAGATTGCCATTGTGGTTTTTATGGACTTCTCCATTGCCTGTGACTCTGTGTCTTCCCCAAAATTGTTTTGCAGCTTTTCTTAATGCCCTACCTTGTACAGCTTCCAGCTATTTTCCAGCACTAAGGATATCTCTCCCACTATCCCTCAGTGAAATTAACAGAAATGGTTTTAGTCTTTAAAACACACACTTGCACCTTAAGACTAAAGCCCCCTCTGTCCCCCTCACCACCCCTACAATTATAAAATACAAAGGTGCTACTTTTGTCTCATGCCTCTAAGCAAGGAAGAATTTAGTGCTCTCATGAGAGGCTGTCTCAGACAGAGATATGTGACGATACTGAATGTTAATTAAATTTAGGGCCCTTGTTGCTTTGAAAGTTGAGTTTCCATGTTTTATGGGAATCTCATCTTTATCAGTCAGTTTTGTAGGTGCTCTAGTTTCACGGTGTTGGGTCAGAGGAGGGAAACTGGTAATTAAGGGAGTAATTAACAGACATGAATATTATTCTATTAATAATATTATTTTTTATTCTGATGTGTTTAGTTCTAGATTTAGCCTCAAAACTCTGATGATCCATACTTGTTTGAACTCCATAGGGCAATATTCTTTTAATCCTGCCTAGATTTGTTTTAACACGGAAGGTTGTCGTATTTGCCAGGAATAGAATTGCAGTGCTTCAGGGTTTGTACTTCCATAAATTCTTTCATGACTTTAATTTGTATTTGATTGTTGGCAGGGTTGCAAGATTTGTATGATCTGATTGACTGACTGGGTAATTTTTTTAATTAAATATAGTTTGAACTCCCTTAAAACATGCTGCATTTGCTTATAAAGGAGTTTGAAATGAGTTTTGAAGTATCTTCCCCGCACTTGGTCATCTTTAAGTAGTTGAGCAAGCAGTTAACATTTATGACTCCATTTTAATAAATGTGTTGGAGGTCTTTAACGCAAACAAAATGTGCTATTCAGGCTAATTAAATCAATACTACCATGTAGGAACTTGCAGTTTCTGGAATTGCTCTCTTAAAGCTCAGATATAAACAAAAACCTCGTTATTTTTGTGGTGTACTACCCTGAATGAGGGAGGTGTTTCCTGCTTTATGCTGTTAGTGGAATGCATATGGGATTTTTTTGTTGTTGAAATGTGACCTGCAGCTGCATTGGATTTGAGCAGAGCTGTGTGGGGTGGCAACATATGAGAATTCCAAATTCTCCAGCACATTGTCTCCAGTTTACAAGAGAAAAGAAGAAGTTTCATTTCCAACAATTTATTCAGTTTCTGTAGTTGCCACACTTGGCTGAAACGTTTAATTCAACCAACAAATTAAATAGGAAGGATACTACAGGTATTGACCCAGAAATCAATTATACATTATCCCAAATTCTCTGAGCAGAAGAGCCAATATTTTAGCTACAGTCCAAAGTTGCTTGTGTACTCAGTGAAGTCTCCTATCCCATGTCAAAGCAACATACAGGGTGCAATCTGCCATTTAAGTGAATGAGGAACCTTGCTTCTGGGAACTTTCAGTAAGTGTAAAAGTCACACTAACAACACATGTCTACTCAAAAGCAGGTCCCACCCTGTTCAGTGTGATTTACTCAGAAGTAAATCTGTGTAAGTTTGCACTCTAAAGGTGCAATCCTTTGTATACTTACCTGGGACTATGGATTGTATCCTACAAAATCATTATGTGAGCAAGATGGCTTCTGTTTGTGCATTGGAACTACCCTACCCTTTCCTGCCTTGTGTGTCCCCTGCACTTCATAAAATCTCATCTGGAGGTTTCCCCAAACTTTTGGAGCCGATTGGGTTGGGTGTAGCAAGGCAGGTGGAAGGGCGAAGAAAGTTACTCTTCTAACTTTGTTGGATCTACCCTAAACCTCACTGAAAATTGAACACAGAAGTGGGACTTTTGAGTAGACATACATAGGACCAGTGCTTTTTTTCTGGAGGGACGCAGGGGGATGCATACCCCTAAACATTTGGTGAATCTTTGTACTTTTGTCCATTTACTGTATTTCTTTTTCCTGATTTGAACTATAAAATGGTGATTTTCTTGAGTCAAAATGAGAGTACCCCTAAACATTTTTTTTTAGAAAAAAGCACTGCATAGGACTGTGCTATAAATAATAGAGTCCTTTCCCATGGATGTAAGTAGCAGAATTGCTGAGAGAGCAAAACTGGAACTATCATCTTGCCTCATTCAAGATGCACTAATTGTATATTCTGCTTTGACCCTCATGGTTAGATTCTGACCCTGATTATGCTGCTTCATTGGGTAAGCCTGGTTTCAGGAGTCAGTGTCAAATTGTATGATTCTAGTTTCTTTACAGTACATGTTTGCTTTTACGTGCAGAAAACAGGACTGAACATGAAGCACTATGTAGTATTTTACTTTTGCTTTGATTGAGTTATCTGTGTTAAAAACATTTGCAGGTCAAGGAGAATTTAAAGTGATGATGCAGGTCATTAGCAAAAAAGAAACAAAAAAATCCCTAGGTTTCATGTTTCTCCTCTGCATGTCATGATCTCTTGTCCATGTTGTGTGCACAGCTCAAGACCACTGCCCAGACTTGTGCCCCCAGGAGGTCACTTTGGCGCTGCTAATGAAATGGTTTGACTTCACTTCCAGAGGTGCACTCCCATTGTCTCTCAAGACAGATGGATGCCACCAACACCAACGTTTGTAATACCGTCTCTTAAGAAGAAACAAACCCTGATTTAAAATGTATTCATGTGGGGGGAATCCCATATAGTACATGAGAAAATTAGTGTTTCTATAGAAATAACTAGCAAAGTGATGTTGGTATACCTAACTTGAAATCTTACTACAGTTCATAATAACTTGGTTTCTGCATTTAATAAAAAATAAAGAAAATATATTCAAAACACTTGTGAAGAATACCCATTGTATTAGAGGTACAACAACAACAACAACAACAACAACAACAACAACAACAACCTTATCAAATAGTCTTGTGGCATCTTCAAAGGCTATTGGATTAATTGTGGCCTAAGCTTTTGCAGGCTGGAGCCTACAGCACTTATGGAATAAGGGCAATGGATGAACAGGTGTATGTTTGTATGACACAGTCTAGTCATGGAAGCCATCAACATTCACCTCCCTACTAATTCCGCAGCAAGGGTTTGGGAACACAGATGTCTCTTGTAAAGTTTTACCATGTAGTGATTTTAAAGTGGAGCTCTTAGAATGGCTGTGGAATGCAGATCCGAATAACTTCACTCTCTTTCATTCCCTTTCCAGGCATTCTAAAATGCACATTAGGACAGGACTGATGGATGCTCATCTGTATTGCTTGAAGAAATGTGTGGTAGATTTCCTTGTAGAGAACAGGTAAGGAAAGAGGTCTTCTAGAGTCTAAATCACATGTGCATTTTAAAGCGTTTTAATAATCACATTAGAAATTATGTGGAATGCACAAGGTGGGATTTTCTGTTCAGAGATTCTTCCACTGTTGGAAGAGGGTGGGTGGGCAGAGAGAAGATACTTTTATGATTCTCAACCCCATTTAATTGCTGTGATTGGGTTTGAATGCTTCCTAAATTCCTCCTCTCTTAAAAAACAAACAAAAAGACAACAAACCCTTAAGCTTTTCCCGTTCTAGCAGCTGCAGTATTTTCTACCCAACCTCTGTTCCATAGGTTAATCTCTTCCACCGCCTATGCCAACCCTGTAGTGACAATGTCAGATACAAAAGCCCCTTTAGGCCACACAATCTCCAAATCTGCTTTGGAGGGTTGGGGGGGGGGCTCAGAACAGTTTTAGGAAGCACATTAGGGGAGGAAAGGGAGAGAATGATTTGCTTAGTGATATGTTGAATACAACCCTGTCTGTATATCACCCCTGCGCACTATTAGTGGAAGAAAGCACTTCTGGTGAGACACTGTGTTCAGCAATCTTGCTTTTAGCCCTCACCTGATGAAAAATCAGCTGGGCTCTGGTGAACAAGAGAAGCCAGAAGCTTCCTCCCAGAAACAGAGCTACAAAGGTGGAGGGATGATTCCAGCCCCAAAGATGGGAGGAAGGTTGCAATTTGCTTTAGCTTCATGCTTGCTTGATGCCAGCAAAGAGCTAAAACAAGCCTTTGCCCTCCCCACTGGCTCATTTTTGTGCCTGTGCCTCAGGTGGATGGAACTCCAGCTGCATGGCAGGTGCAGAGAAGGCCTGCAGGAGTCCACAGCCCCTTTCCATTTCTGAACTGCAGGAGAACCACAGAGGTGCCTCTGTTTGTCCTTGACCTTCTGCTGTGTTTCAGAGATACAGCTGGTGTCAGAGCTGCTTCTTAGTGATGGCTATGTTCTTTTAACCATTAACTTTTTAACTGAGTTTTCCTGAAACATTGGTACAGATTGCATAGTTGCAGAGACAGCAACTGAATCACTATAAATTCAACAGCAACAACAAGAAATGACATTAATCATATTGACAAAAGATGCACTGGCCACCAAGTCTATCCAGAATTAGTTGACCACTGGTGCCATGTGTGATATGGGAAGGCTCATTGGTTTTAACTAAGAAGTTGCCACAGGACCTCTGCTAGCTGAACATATCAAATGAGAGGGAAGTTTGTTCAGCATAAATACTTGACAGTTAACTGTATCTGACAAGACCAAAGCAAGCTGTTTAGACACTTAAATTAAATCCAAACCCTCAAATGTGTATTTTTTTATGACTGATAACTTCCCACCCAAAAGCAGTAGCAATAGAAGATGGGATATACCACACTGAACCAATAATCTTGCTGGTTTCTTAGAGAAACCTAATACGTGCCTGCTTTCTCTTAATTCACATCTATTGGGGCTTCCTTGTTAACAAAATTAACATATTTCCATTCCTTTTGTGTGTATATTGTTTGGTGCATCTGCAAATCCCACCCCATCCTGGATAACCTTGCACATCTTTGATACATCCTGTATTCTTTAACTTGTGGTGTTTCTTCTATGAAACTGAGACCACCCACTGAGAGGAAGCAAAACAACCATTTATGGAAGGGAGCAATCCTGGCTAGAACAGTCTTTGTAGGAAAAAGTCGGCGCATTTGCCTTAAAATCAGGAGCAGCCCATAGCTGAGCCCACGGACCCTCACTTTTCTTACCACTTGCTGTAGTCACTACCGTAAATGAGATAGGCTGTGTACTTCAGTGTCTCTCATCACCTTGAAAGCCAAATGTCTGGATTTAGGAAACTTCAGGAATGCAACTCTATTTTTTACTTTTAAAAAAGCTGGTGTGAGTGGGATAGAATGAAAATCAGTAAAAAAATGCTGCTACGTGATACAGCAGAGATAATAGTTTACTAAACCTTGACTTGTTCATGAAAAAGCCAGCCAAGGAAGAGAGGTCAGCTTCAAAAATACATCTACATGCAGGATGTTCCCTTCAGTACAATGCACTCTAATGGTAAAAGGACAGGGGCAGTACTGTATTCAACTACCCACATCTCATCAGTGCAAGGATTTCCTCTTGCACAACAGGGCTTTTCCTCCCACTGTTCATACCCTGCACTCTCCACAAATCTGCTCCAAATTGTTGCAAGAACCCCTAAACCAGGTTTGGGGGGGGTGGGGGGCTGTGGAGAGAAGGGGGGAGGAGAATGTTCTGTTGTGCCTTTGTGCTTTTGAATATTCTACAGCCATTTGTGAGAAAGGCAGACTTTGCATTCTGTAGTGACCTCCAGATTAGGCTGCTGTAATATGCTCTATGTGGAACTATTTTGAAACTTCAGTTTTCAGAATACTGCATGTAGAATGCTGACAGAACTGCAGCACTCTGATTTTATCATGTGGGTTCTATGTGATTTTCTGGGCTCAATTCAAGGTGCTGGTCTTAAACGTAGCTTGGAATCTGTGTGCTTTGGAAACTGTCTTATTCAGAATGTTCCTCCCTGCACATACTGAGTGTCATCTGGGGCTTTGATTCAGATCCCTCAACCTTGGGAGGTGAAGTTGGTGTTAGCTATGAGTAGGGCCATTTCTGTTGTGCCACCTACCCTATAGAGTCCCTTGCTGTGCAAGATCTATTGGGAACCCATACTCTATTGATTAGTACGATAAGCTAAAACTTGGCTTTAAAAAATGCATTTAGTTCATGTTTTAAGTTTTGCTGGGTCAGTTTTGCTTACTTTTGTGCTTCTGGAATTTATTTGTTCTTAATTAATCTGAATGCTTATGGGGTACATTTAGGGATTATCTTAATTTTGTTCTTAATACTGTTCGTAAGTCCCATTGAATCTCTTTGGTGAAAGAGGCAAGATAGAAAATGATGAAATGAATAAATTTCTGGTTCTAGTCCTCATGACTCCCAGCAGAACAGGACCGGGGGCCTGGATATCATCTATAGCGGGAAGTTCCACACCTTCCTATATCACCAGACCAAGCAGTTGCCATTTATCTAGATTCAACCTGCGTTGGTTGGTTTTCATTCATTATTACAGTTAACCTCTCCCACCACCTGCCTCCAAAGACCTCAGAGTGCTGGATACAGTTCTTCCCCATTTTATCATCCCAGTAACCCTGTAAGGTAAGCTATGCGTGGAGCAGTTCGCTGAGTAACGTGGTTACTGTGCTCTGCTGAAAAGCTCGTTACATTCCAGTTGTAGCTCTTGGCTGGCTTGTATTCAGACTAGCTAAATTGTCACCTTTAGTGCTTCTGAAAAACAGGAATTTAAAAAACAACTATAAATGATTGAAAAACCCTGCATTTTGATAAACCACTTCCTCTATAGTTCCCCTTCCTCTTCCTTCAGCCAGCCCTCCAGACCTGCCTTTCTCTGGGAAAGTGTTCCAGAAAAGATCGCTTCTCCAACCTCAGCTACAGTTTGAAATTCTTCCTGCGAGGGAAAAGTTGAAATGTGTCCTGTACCTCCTATGAAGAATACTGAGATTACCAGGGGGTGGGAAGCTCTGCTTCAGTTGATGAGGGTATAGTGTGTCCATACGCTTCTGCTTGATTTGCTTTGTGGTATGTTGTACACAGAGGCCTCTGCAGGTTTACATTAAGATGCTGCCCAGACTAAACCAGCCCATAGCTTTGCTTTCCCTTCTCAATGCCTTTTTATCATTCACACTGTCACCTGTGTTTCCTGGCAAGGCCTACAGACTGTGAGGGAGGTCTGGCAGAGCCAAACTCCTGGCTTAATGCATGCTTTCTCTCTCTCTTTCTCTCTCTTCTCGCATGCCGAAAAGATGGCTGCAAAACAGAGCTTGCTCTGTGGACACCTAATAGAGAACACGTCAGCCGTAGGGCTGGAATGTATTTTTTTGCCCTGTAAAAATCAGGCTGTATAATGAATACTTTCCTTGTGATTAAAATGCATAAAGAAACAAATTTGTTCAGAAGAAACTGAGCAAATTGCAATATTTCTAGTAATCAAAATGCAAACAAAATGTATATCCTAATTATTTATAATGTGGAATATGAAGTTTTGTCTGTTAAGTAAATGTGCAATTAAGGATATGTGGTTGTTGTTTTTCCTTCCTACTTATGAGGAGACCACTGCTTCACACTTGCCTACATTTTAAACAGTCCCATTTATTTTATCTCAATAACTCTTAAATCTGAAGATTTACAGAGTTGGGGGTGGTCCTGCAGTAGGGGAGGACAGAGTACCTGAAAGGGAATGAAACTTTGAGGGCACTGAAGTCACCACCTCTTCCATAGGAAGCTTTTTCTCTGCTCAGCGCTACTTAGATTTCTTTGGTGCCTATGTTTCCTAGCTGGTCTCAGTTGTATTTGTAGCTTTCAGATGTGCACACTGTCAGATTTTAACAGTCTTTGTAACTGTCATTTCAGAGTGTTGTAGGTATATGAGTATTTTGAATCATAGAACTGTATGTGAATCCTTTGATTTCTTGATATATTAAAATACGAGCAACCCCATCCAGAAGAGGCTGTTGGTCCCAGACCTGGGAACTACCTGCAAATAGCACCTCCATCTTACCTGGATTTAGCTTCAGTTTTTTGGTCCACATGCTGCTTATTACTGCCTCTAAGCACAGATTCAATGTCTGGACTTCATCTCCTGACACTGATGGAACAGAGAGAGAACTGGATGTCATCAACATAGTGATGGCACCTCACCCCAGATCCTCTAATGACGCCATCATATAGCTGTTAAATAGCTTGGGCAACAAGATCAAATCCTGTTGGGCAACCACAGAAGAACTTTCATGGAACCAAACAGAAGTCATCCAGTGTTATGCTCTAGAATTGCTTTCAGAGATAAGAGCAGAACCACCATGAAACAGTGCTCCCAACTTCCAAATTCTGCAAGTGGTCTAGGAGGATACCATGGTCAATGGTATCAAACGCTGCTGAAAGGTCAAGGAGAATCAACAAGGTCACACACACTGTCTCTCTCCCAACAACGGTCAACCAGAGCAACTGAGTCAGTTTCAGACCCCAAACCAGTCTGAAGCCAGTCTGGCTCCAAATAATGTTTTATCCAAGCATGCCTGGGGCTATACCACATTCTTGAGTACCTTTGGACATTTTTGCATACATTGGGGTATATTAAGAAGCACCTTAGTTTGATTTAAGTGAGATTATTGTTTTGTTTTTTGAATTTGTTACCAGAAACAATGAATAATTGGGAATAGGAGTCTGGAATAACTAACTCCAATATATGGTACATCTCTGAACATGGCTTTATAGTCCCACTTAAGGTCTGTACCTGTTCTGTGTTATAAAATTCAATGGCATAGAACTGTTAGACTGCATGGAGACCCTGAAGTCATCAAACTGATCTGTGTCCTTAGACTTAAACTCTTGTCACTAGTAATATAACAGGTACACAACAGTAGATGAACGTATCATTTTGTAACCACAGCCATGTGACACTTTCAGTGGCAAGATAAGCACTGCATGAGGGAAATAATAGATTTTATCCAGTGCTTCTACAGTAGACATATACTGTGGAATTGCCATGCTTTCTTCACTGTTTTTATGAAACACCCTCATGGCACCTCCATCCATCATTGTCATCCTGTATTTTCTTTGAGGTTCTTCCATCTATTCTCAGACTGCAGAGTGACTTTTTTTTCAGTAGAATGGAAAAGTAGTTTAATCTCCACACTTGTGGATGCCATTTTTTTCCAGGAGATCAAACGGGAGCTGTGAGCATGGAAAGACATGAGGCAAAATGATGTACACACAGTCCAGGCCAAAAATTGTATGCCTGTTTATTTTCCCTACTGTTGCATATAACACACATCTGCTAGCACTGCATTCTTAGCATGTCTCTGAAATTCCTAAGTTTTAGAGACGGGACTCAGTAAAGAAAGTTAAAAAAAGAAGAAGCTAATAATGGCTTCTTCCATTGTGCTCACTAAAGCCATATTGTGGGAAATCAACCCAAACCCTGTCTTTTAAGGAATGTGGAGTCTGAAGCAGGTGGTATTAACTGGGGGCTGCATTAACTCTTTTCAGATCTCTTTTCCCTTTCCTTGAAGAGACATGTTTGGTGTGTATATATGGTAGGGGCTGTTTGCCCGCCTCCTGCATTGACATTTTAATTTGGTCCATGATATAAATATCATTTCCCTAATCCCCCTGTTCTTGGCATTGTTTTGTCTTTTTTCTTCAAAGTGAGTTGACTTTTTTCTTCTTCTTTAAAGCAGTGGGGATTGAGGGGGGGAGGGGAATTGTGACTGGTTGCTCTAGTTTGGAGAAATAGAGAGCTGGGGGGAAACCTCCAAGTAACTGTTGTTTCATTATTTGTATTCACATGGAAATTTTTAATCTCCATCAAAGGATCAGGAGAAAATAATGTTGAGATCCAACAAGAGTGCGCCTGGTTTACACGGCATTTTTAAACGTTATTTGGCTTTATCCCTTAAAACGATGAGAACCATGAACTATGTACCAACAGGGTTCATAATTAACTTTTCTCTTTCTTCTATCCTCTTTACTTTTTTGTCCCTCCCTCCCTTCCTCTGCCCCCACTTACATTTTTCTTATTTTTTTGAATCTGCAAAACTCATCAGGACTGAATTGGCAGGATTAATATTTAATTGACAAGCATCTGTCGGTTAGAAACCCATACTGCTATAGGTGTAACACTGGTCTATTCCTATTAAGATCAATATGAATTTCCTGGTCATAATAGAGGTAGGAAACCTAGCCAAATCTCTGCTTAAATTCTAGCCAGATATTACCAGATGGTGGTGTAAAAGACAGACCAGAGCAATATCAAGTCACAGCTCTCCAGAAGTGTCAGGTGAACTTCCCATAGGAGGTGCAGCTGGCTTGAGAGGCGAAGGCAAAGCAGTGGCAGATATTAATAGTAGAAAGATACTAAAAAGTGGGAGGGAGGCAACAGAGGAACTGAGCCAAGAACCAAAGAGCTCTTTTCAAAAGCTCCAGGGAAGTAACTTTATAATTGTTTAGGCTTAATCCCTCAGTATGTTAAGAAACCCTACCTACAGTCTCAACAAACCTTCAAATGAAGCAATCAGTCAGGGGGACCCTGAAATTAAAGGAACAATTCTGCTCTGTTGCTTTGGTCTTTGTAACTACTATTATACCTGAGAAAATAAGTGATGGTGTTGCTCTTCTTAATGAGGAGGGCAACACTCCCACCCTGTAAGCAGTGCTAAAGAAAGGATAGCAGATTTCACAGGTGGGGGCTGGCAACAATAAAAGATTTCACACTTCATCACAGATCAGTATTAAAAAAACACACGAGGCGCTATTAAAATGCTAATACTCATTAATACTGTTTTATGGTGTTTAACTTTAAACATAGAAAATAAAAATGAATGACAGCCAGTGAAATGGGAGTGACACTTGTAGTAAAAACATCTCAAGCAAGCAAGAAACAGTACAAGGAAGTATAAGCAATGGCTGTGTCCATCCCTGCCGGGGGTCAGGCCAAAGAGCACCATTTTGAGGACTAGGAGGCAGAGGAGACCATCCAAGAATTATCTGTATGACATGATTTTGGAGTAGCTGGTTTTGTTGCTTTTTGGCATGACAGTGGGCCAGTTTTTGTTACTAACAGCGTTGTCAAATATTTTTCAGGATTTAGGGTGTGCTTTGCTAAACGCCTGTTCTTGGGATCCTGTTCTGCAGAGGCGGGAATCTTGCTCTGCATGAAGGACATTTTATAAATATATTGTAAGCTGTAGGCCTGTGGCTAATTTTACATATTTTATTTGGATAATGGAAATTTCATCCCTTCCATGAAAACATTCATGAAGCTTCCTGTGCGATGAAGTGTAGATGTTCATTTGGTGAACATGTGTGCATTACCCTTGTCCTAAAAATATTAGCCCTCAAAATAAAAAGCCAACCCCAGAATTGTTTTAGATTTGCCTTAGAAATCAACAGATTTTGCATGCAGTTTGTTTTTCTTATTCAGTTAACCTTTTGCATGAGACTTTGTCCGTGGCAATAAGGCCAAACCCCACATTTTTCAAATGAGATTTTTATGCTGCTGGGGAGTCCTGTTTCAGCCATTGGCGTGTAAGTTGCCTGCCTCTGTTCTGCCTCACTATATTCCTCCTCCGACAGAGTTCTGCAGGCTTCAGCTGCCATGACTGCAAGTTTTCACTCACTTGTGGCTGAATTATTTTCTGTATGTGGATCGGACAGTACAATTCAATCACTTGGAGGCCTTTGGGGAAGCTATAGGATCCAGGATAAGAGGGGAAATTTCTGGGTTTTATCAGTTTACCTCTTCTTATGCCCCATCTGCAGAGAGTGATGAGAGTTGTTGGAGGACTGCTATTCCCTTCAAGGAGCTACAGTTATCAGAGCTCACAGCATCTTCAACTAACTACACTTCCCAAGATGCTTGAAGGGGAGCCATGACTGTTTTAAGTGGTATGATGCTGCTTTAAATGTATGGTGCAGATGGCACCTTTGTTATAATCTGAGCAGGCAGCTGCTGCTGCTTCTATCTTACCTGAAGAATCAAGATGGGCTACTTTGGCTCTTCCCATCTTCCTTCTGATTGGCTGTTAGTGTTAATCCTCCTGCCTTTCCCTTCCTTCTTGCTCCAGCTCCATATTAATTTGCCACATTGGCTGGCAGACTTCCTTTTTTTTAAAAAAAAATAATATTTATTAACATTTTAAAGACTACAAAAGAAAGAAAAAGAATTAAACAAAACAATACAATACAATACAAAAACAAAAACACCACACAACACCAACCCCAAAACATTAAATTAACAAAACCAAACAAACACAATTTAAAACACATCTAATAAGTTCAGTATCTTAACTTTCATTTACTTGTTTCAACGACCTCCTCACACCTCCCTTTTTGTATTCCACTTTAATTAACTGTTTCAGCAATTCCTTTCCATCTTCCTCTGTTTTCTGTCCTGTAATTTATCTTAACATATTTTAACCTTATTTTCCCTTTAATACTCTAATAATCTATTTGTGCTTAATTCCTTGTAACATTTCTACTAAAGCCGTATAACTCCTTTCCAACATTTTTCTAACACACATTAATTTTACAATATTTTTATAAATAGTCTTTAAACTTTTTCCAATCTTCTTCTACCGACTCTTTTCCCTGGTCCCGGATTCTGCCAGTCAAATCCGCCAATTCCCTATAGTCCATCAACCTGGTGATCTTCTGTCCGATGCTCTTAACTCTTTTCCAAGTCCCTTCTGCGAGTCTTCTTCATATTTATACATGAACTTTACTTTGTCTTCCACTGATCTTATTTTCATTTTCCTTCCTTTGAGGCTAAAGAGTAGATCTCGGGGAAACTCCCACCTAAAGATAATTTTATTCCTTCTCGACGGGGCAACCAAATCTCTGTAGTTAAATCTAAGATCCAAAAGGTATTTCAGAACGTCTTTCAAAATTTCCACTCTTAACTGTTGTTCTTCTAAGTTCCTCTGGTAGTTCCAACAGTCTCTTATTTTGTTCTTCTCTTTTTTCCCTCCTCTTCCAAGTCCGAAGGCCCTCACAGTTTTAATCTCTTCTTGACCCAAGTCCCGGTCCCAAAAGTCATCAAATTCCTGTGTGAGGAAATCTATCAAACTTTCCTTCTCCAGTTCAGGTAGGGCTCTGGTCCTCGGAATCTGATTTTCTTTAAATTCAATCGTAGCAGGCATCAACTTATGGTCATCAAATTGCATCTGTAAGGCTGGGACTGACTCTCTCTCCAATTGTGTTACTTTAGGTTCAACAGCAATAACTTTCTCCCTAGCCTTCTCCGCAGTTTGCCATGTCAAAGTAGATTCCTGTGTCAGTTTCTGAATAGTTTCTATATTGGTATTCACTTTTTGTCCCAAATTGTCAATTTTAGTAGTTACCACATCCACCTTTTTGTGAAGCTGTTCCAATGAGTCACTTATCTTACATAATACAACCATTAAGGCCTCTTCTGTCAACATTCTTAACCGATTCAAGGTCCCCAGAATCTCACAGGTTTTATCTTGCAGCTGGAAATTCCCCCAGCTCAACTCTTGTGACAGTTTCAAAGGCTTCCTCTAGAGGGAAACACTTCCTCTAGAGGGAAACAGTTTCTATTTGTATTAGTCCTTTTAAACTCAATTCAAACAATAAAGTTAGTTTCAATTTTCTGTTACTTTTACTCCTTTTTAAACGCAGACGGAGACAATGGAAACAATGTATTCCTCTTATTTAACTGTCAGTGAACGTTCTAATCACGATCAGTCCTGTTGGCAGCCCGTTTCCAGGATTGGAGCGGTGGTATATTAACTCTGTTCGCTCTCTCCTGCAGGTATACTCAGTCCAAAACTTTCCCCCCTCTTCTCCTGCCACCAAGGGGGGTTTAATATTTTTTACTGATGAAAATTTAGTCCTTTACAATAGACTTTCTGAGACTTCAGCTTGCATCCTCATTGCTTCAATCTATTTACAAAAGGGGAAGGTGGACTTCCTGTTTTAGACCTCCCCGTTTTGGCACCAAATTAAGACGTTTAAAAATCCAATTCTCCGCTCTACTCACGGGTAGTTGCTTTAAGATCAAATTGTCCACAGGAAAAAGTCAGCGCTCTCCGGCAACAGCTATGCGGCTTCGCTCCGTGGAAGAAGCAGTCAATTTGAAGCACCACGCCGCTCACCCCATGTCGCTCCGGATCCCCGAAACCGGGTTTCCCCATGAGTAGGGGAGGCGCAAAAGGTGCCAGCTGAATCCCACGTTCACAGGCTTCACCCGCCTGTGATTTCTAGTGGGTCTCCGCCTTCACCATGGCGGCCAGACCCGGATTCCCATGAAGCAAATTCCTCCCGATCAGAGGAATTCCGGCATTACCGGAGGCGCTAACCCGGAAGTCGGCTGGCAGACTTCCATGTAAGATTCTCACGCCGTCACTAGTGTTGGCAAAAGCCTTAAAGAAAATTCCAAAGGCTTTATTGCTCACTGCCTTTCTGCTAATAAAACAATACCTTCCAAAAGCATTAGACCCTGGGACAATCCACAATAAGCCCTGCTTAAGCAGCACCGAATGACCAGCATTCACATGTGATTATTTTTTTCCTACAAAATGTGTGGTACAAAGGAAGCAGGTTGATAGTGCCAAGCTAGAGATCATGCTGTTTATCACATACACCCCTATTTTTATTTTTTGAAGGGCAATATAATGCTAGGTAGAAGCATCCTGAGACAAGCTTTGCCATCTTCCTTTTTCCATCTCTTTAATGCCATGCTGGGCAACACTGCATCAGACAATGTTGGCCTCTGCCAAACACAGCAATTTTATATGTAATGGATCCCATAAATGCTCTGGTCAGCCTCTGAGAGAAACACAGGACTGTCAGTTTTGGACTCAGCATAAAACCCAAGCAGGAAATCATTGCTGAATGACACAGCTGCATGTAAGCATTTTAAGCTAGTAAACTGCCCATCTGCATACCCACATGCATGGCAGAAGGCAAGGCAGAAGGCAAGGGGAGGAACTATGGTGCACTCAGATTGTAAACAGCAGGGAGAGATGCTGTGATTCAAGAATGAAGAGTTATTCATTAGTTCTTGATTATAGCTCTGTGATTATTTCAGACATTAAGGACAGATTACAAAATACAATGCACAGAGGAGGGTAAAATTATGACAAAATAATATAATTATGTTTAGATACTTCAGCTTGCTCCACAAGCAGTGCCTAAAAATTTATAGGGTACAATTATGAAACTTTGGTTGAAAACCTCAGTGGTACCAATGCCAGGAAAATGCTGGGTTTAATCTTTACAGTAGGTCTGGGGATGAAAGCTGAAATATCCCATGGAAGTCAGAGATGGAAAAAATCAACTCTGGCTTCAAGCCTAATCCAACTCCTCTATGTCTCAAGGCCATTTTGCATATTACTTTTCAAGCATCATCTCTGAGTAGGAAAAAATGTGTGTCCTGTAATATATGATGGGTGGCTTGTACACATCAGGAAGCAAATACCACCATGGCTTCCTGATGTATGAACCTGTGATGTTCACATCCCTCTCATTTCACTTCATATATTACACTATACACATTTTCCAACACTACAGACAATTTCCATGTTTGAGAAAGTGTCATACATATGGTACTATGAGAAGACCACAGGATTGTTCTTGGTGCATATGCTGCATCTTTTAAGAATCCATTCAACATGTGAAATAACTCACTCTCCATGATTTATTTCTATGATCTTCATCTTTGCTATGTGCCAACCTAGAAGCAATGCCTTTTTTCCTCCCTAAGGAAAGAACCATGTGTGGTCCAAGAGCTTGCAATTTTAAACAAGCAGAGTTAGCCTCTTATCCTCATTTCGTGAGGCAAATAAGTCAGCACTGCTGGAACATACAAGGAGACAGCAAATCAGTCCCAGGTGTCCTAGTTACAAACATAGAGGAGAAATCTATAATGCCACAAAAATTGTTTTAATCCTTTCACCACTAAATTTTTTGTCTGAAACCATGATAAGATTATAAAAAGGAACACCTGCTGAGTGAAAGCTGCTTGGTACCAACAATATTTTCAGAACATAACTATTTAGATTCTAATTTTACCCAGGTTTTTGTTGTTGTTTTTAAAATGACATGGCTAATGCTTTTAAGTTGTGAATGTGGAGTGGGACAGGGCTTGTAGTGCCTGTGCCTCTCAGAGCATCTCTGGAACTTTCTAAAGCAGGAGTGGCTAATCTGTAGTCCTCCAGATATTACTGGACTGCAGCTCCCATCATCCCTAACCCTTTGGTCATGCTGGCTGGGGCTGAGCACAGTTGCAGCCTAAGAACAACTGGGGGGGGCACTAGGGGCGCATTGGAAGATGGCCGACAATACCATCTCTCTGACCCACACGGGGTAATTAAGAGGCTGTTATGGGAGTAGGCAGCCTCCCTTGTTGCCCCAAAGAAATGGGGAACACTGCCCTTGCCTGCTGTGCCCATAAATCACCCCCTAATTCGAAAGAAGGGGGTGAGGGCCCTAGGCAGAATGCCCTCGTGTGGACCTTGGCTCTCCTGGACGCTTCTCTGATCGCGCACTAGTTGCAGCAATTTGGAATAATTAATTACAAAAGAAGCAAATGCACATATTTCAAGTGAAAAAGGGGAGTGAAGTCTGTTAATTTAAGTGACCTCTGCGAAAGAAGACGACGGGTTGGAGAAACAGGAATATTTTACGATGAAGATACACCAAAGGCTGGGTATGTTGACAACGGGACTGAATGGGGGGGGGAACCTTTTTTACTTTCCTTCTATGTGATTTACAAGAACCCCTCCTCATTAGAATCGTCGGTTGAACTGACCCAAGCAGGATGATTAAGGTCTGTGTGGAGATAAACTTTAACCAAAAGTATGCTTTATGGAGATCGAGAAGCAATAAGAGCTTTTGGAATGGCGCAGCAATTAATTCGGAGTTGCCATCTTGCCAAAGGATTTATAGCCGGGAGGAAGAACGGACTTGTTTTCAGACTGCATTCCTGGTGAACCTCCTCAGAGGTTTTGAGAAAGGAGGCAGATTGGTGAAGATTAATGACGCTAAGACTGTTTTGATGTATGGAAGTGATGTTATATGGAAAACGTCTGGATATGGTTACTGGATAAAAAAAATAATATCCACGCAGGATTACAAATTGTTCTAACCAGCTTGTGGAGACTATAGGAGGTCACAAAGAGAAAGGAAAAATATATGAAAATAACAACAAGAGATGTGGAAAAACAATAAGAAAGGACTGGATAGTACTGTGAACATCATAAGGTTAGATTTGTGGACATTAAAACAACAGCAAGAAGCAAGAAGTTGATTGGATCCCCTTCGGAACTTGAAATATGGGTACCCCCAACAAAAATTTAAAATTCGGCTGTGTAATTTGGAATTTATGTAATTTGGTTTGATTTGATGTGATTGGTCAGTTAATAAAAAATTATTCTTTAAAAAAAAGAAAAAGAACAACTGGACAGAACAACAGTTTACCCAGGCCTTTCATGCATTTGTCGCAAGAGACAAAGTGGTGCCTTCCTCAGTTCTCTTCTGATCATTGCAACATAACAGAGAACTTTATCTGAGAGTCCTCTCTGAGCTCAGTGATTTTACTCATTTTTCTTTCATTTTCTTAGTATTTTCAGTTAATTGGCTTAGACTCCATTCGTATTTTGCAAAAATCATTTTATTTTATTTTACCACCACCCCTGTGACACAGTAGGTAATGTTTAAAAAGTATCTCATGTGTGGAAGCAGGCAAGGTTATTGCTTGATATGTCTAGTTGGGGAGCACAAGACTGAGCACTGTTGCTAAGGAAATTATCATTTTAGAGTTTATGCTTTTGGTGAAGGCCTCCTCTGCTGAATTGGTGGGGGGACTTTCCAGGGAAGCTGTATAAACGGTCTCTGTTCGGCACCTTCCAACCCTGCTTCTGACCCCACTGTCCATTTGGCTTCTGATGACTAAGACCTCTTGCCTAAGACTGAACATGCCACCAAGAAGACTTCCAAGCACTCAGAGGAGACAAAGCTCTTTGCCCCTTCAGATCCACGTACTTGATTTTTATTTGCATTAAATTGAGCTTCTTTTGCATAGCTTAGAATATCATTGTAGTTAAGCTGTATATAAATTGTTCAAATAAATAAATAAATAAATTTCTGATGGACAGGAGCAGCCACAGTAACACGTTGGCAAAGTCTCCCATCTCTGCTTCCACTTCTCCTCCTACTCTAACTACGGTATTGTAAGTACTTGGGTTTCAGTCCCAAGACCTGCTGATCTGATCCAGTTATTTACCCTTCGCCCACTTGTGAGGCTACACAGAGACCTCAAAGAAGAAAAGCAACGTGCTTATCTCTCCCCCCCCCCCGTGTTCTTCAAGTGGTCATCTGTATAGTATAACACAAGGGGGCCCTGCTGGACCAGAACAAAGGCCTGTCTAGTCCAGCATTCTCTTCTCACAGTGGCCAACCTCATGCCTATGGGAAGCCCACAAGCAGAACCTGAGGGCAAGAGTGCCCTCCCCACCTGCCATTTGCAGCAACTGGTATTCAAAGACCTACTGTCTCTGAGGTAGAACGTAGGTATTGTGACTAGTGGCCATTGGTAGCCTTATCCTCTGTGAATTTGTCTAATCCTCTTTTAAAGCCATCCGTCCAAGTTATAGTTGGCCAAGTATACTACAGTTAACCCACTCTCCTTCCCTGCTCCTGCTGTGTCTTCTTTGTTGGTTGGTATAAGGAGGCTGTGTGGAACGTAATGAGCACTAAAGGGTTCTTGTCCAAATCTAGTTCTCTCTGTCTCAGGAGAAGGGACACAGGAGCACCAGCTCACTGGCTTGTGTCATCTTTCTGTATTATATATAAAGTATCTAATATGTGCTCGGTGCTGTACAGAAGTCAAAACCAAAGTGCATGTCTACTTGCTCACAGTTTAAAGGTTCTGCAAATGCTCTGCTCGAGTTTCAAATCCATTGGCACGAATGCAAAGATAACCACTTGAATATCAGTTATA
This sequence comes from Podarcis erhardii, assembly GCF_964252035.2. NCBI lineage: Eukaryota > Metazoa > Chordata > Lepidosauria > Squamata > Lacertidae > Podarcis > Podarcis erhardii. The sequence continues at coordinate 52,862,385 of NC_138510.1, read as the reverse complement.
AATAAGCAACTTGTTTTTCTCAAAGTGTTTCCAGATTTAATATCAATATGTTGTTTTGTTTTGACTTCCCCTAGGTCATTTACATCAATCCGAAGTGAGCTGATTCCATACTTGGTTAGGAAGCAGTTTTCATCTCCTGCACCATTGCAACAGGGACAAAACATCAAAGAGCACGACCAAAGGAAAAAGGACCAGAAACCACTAGGTTAGTTCAAAAAGGAGTATGTATTTATTTAGACAGCTTATATACTGCTTAATTATAGACAACCCCACCTGCTTCAGCTGAATTGCACAGATCAATTGATGGGGGACTGAGTATCCTGAACATGTGTGCATGCATGTGAGAGCCACATCCACTTTTGTGGATGGCATTTTGTACAGCACACAGAAACATGCATGTGAAGATGTGCTGTATGCTTTCCCAAGTAATGTTTTCAAAATATTATGTGATGTTCACTCAAATCTCATTTTTATGGCTTTTGCATATTGTACAGACATCTATAGCTTCTTGAAGGAGGATAGCCTGTTTGAATTGGGCACAGACAACCTTTGTTGGAACAATCGGAGAGGAGATATGAAGGAAGCATTCCATGAAGGGAAAGTTCGTTGTTATGTTCACATAATGAAAGATGGGCTGTGCTACCGAGTAAACACTCTTGGGCTTTACATTGAAGCTAACAGACAGGTAAAACAAAAACAAACCACATCTACATGCTTATCTGTCTACTGGAACAATTTTGAGATGTTGCATGACTTGTGGAAGATGGAGGTGTGTACATGTTTGCAACAGTCCAATATAGACTGGTGTCCTGTGATCATAAATACACAAACTTAAGGAATTTATTTTTTACTTTGTTCTTTTGTCGGGCACCCTGTGCTATCTGTTGGAAATCTAAACTGTATGGGTTGGTTGGTTGGTTGGTTGGTTGGTTTAGTAAGTAGACCACCCTTCGTCTGTAGGTCTCAGGGTAGTTTGCAATATAATATTACAATATAAAAAACACAAAATACATAGTAAAATTTCCAATACTGTGTGTAGCTGTGGCAAAAATGCTGCATGATTTTGTTGATGGGTAAGGTGGGAAGTTTCTGCATCTTGGCTGCATCACTTAGAGGAAGGAGACTGAGTGGCCAAAGACTGCTCACACTTTTAAAGGATACCATTGCATTCTCCAGATTGCCACCATTTTGAGGGCAATTTAGGTTTGTACAATCAAAATAGATTAAAGTGCTCCGTCACAACAAATCCACTTAAAAAAACAACACACAGAGAGAGTTCTTGCAGTTAGGAAAGTGACAAGGAAATGCATCCTAAAGTGTGGGATATGGATGGATTGGTAGGAAGACCACCCTGAATTCTCATTGCCATGTAATATCATTGCAAACAAAACTGCTCAATACAAATGCTCAATAAAGAGCAGGCATAGTATTACATCTATGTAAATTTTGTAGAAAGAAATCAGGATAAATGCTTAATAAACAGGTCATCTGGAGGAGCTCCAGGCATTGGACAGTAAGCTGTTCTACCATTTGAGATGAATGGGACCTGTGCTGTGGCATAGCTGGGATGGCAGCCATTTTATGGCAGGGGCAAGAGAGAGAGAGAGAGCACTGCTGCTACCATTGTTAATTTTGAGCAGTATGGCTAAGGGGGCCACTACTTGCTGTCAGCCTGTGTAAGAAGCCACAAAGTTGAATTCATCCAGAAACTGTGGGTTGCCTCTAACCCCCCCCCCCAGCCGCCTTTAAGATATCTAAACAGTTGAAGCATTTGGGGTCAGGACTGAAAATGTGTTTGCACCTGGGTGGTAATCCCAACTAATGTGCAAATCTTCACAGGGGTCTCGATGGTCAGAGAAGATTTTCCTTGAATGTTTAACTTTCCAGGATGGTAACATTATTAAGGAAACTATGCCGAGGGAAAACATCACAGCAAAAGTCAATGAGGAGTCCTTAAAAGGGAGTGTTGTTTCTAACATTCTGATTTTGTTTTTTCGTTTTTTGGTTTGAGGTGCTCCTTTTAAAAAAAATCTGTATTTGTTCGATCTGCGCATACATCCCGCCCTACTTTTTCTGCTTTAATTTGTGGAGTTGCATTCAGAATTCATTCACTCATTTGTTTGTGAGCATATTTAGTCCACTGGTACAATAAAAATTACGCCAAAGTCAGCATTTTGTTCAGAAAGCAGAGTCTTTACCTGCAGCATTATTCTCTTAAGCCTGCTTCACTTATTACTGCTTTCTTTGCACCGTTTGTGTGCATGTTGGTTGCATAGTTAGGTTTGGAGTGGCTACATGTATACCTGTTCCATCACATGGGGGGAGAGAAGATTAGCTTCTGCTTCACCATATGTAAGCCACACCATTAAGGAGATGCATGTACAGATGTGCACACAGTATATTCTTTTTTATCAGTAACTTGCGAAACAGCTGTTAATGCTTCAGCAGCAGAAACAGAACAGCAGTTTACCTCCCTGCCCTTGCACTCAGGAAATGTTTTACTTGTTTTCAGTTGACCTCTTAAGTTTGCCGCTGCCTTTGTGTGGGCAGGTGGCAGCAGGAGGGAGTAGCTCCAAGAACAGGAAGTAGGTTTCTTCAGAAAAACGAAAAGCTAAGCTAAACCTTCTCTTGACCCTGACACTCCCTGCAAGTACTGCTCTATCTTTCATATCTCCTTTTTCTATGTATAGCCGCTCTCTCTGGCCACTTTTTATGCTACTATATGGGCTCTGATATTTTAACTGAGGATTGTGCCTTGAGTATGCACATTATCTGTGTATCTTACTCGCTCCTCTGAAGACGTGACTATTGTGGAACATTTTCCTATTCTTTCATGCATTTGCTGAAGCACCTGGAATTTACTACAGTCAGCATTAGTTTGACCTGGTAGAGATCATGCTCTTCTATCTACCCTTATGTCTTAAATCTTATTCTTACTACACACCTCCCCTATACCAGAAGCCTTCAAACATACCTTGAGAACTCATATATTCCAGATGGCCTGTCTTTAACAGTCTTTGCCACTGATTCTTACTACTTCTTTTTTTACAATGCTGTATTCTTACAATTTTTTAGTCTTCCGGTGTATCTTAAAGTATCCCATCTCATTGTTTCCTGCCTTGTGAGATTTCCCCCCGAAAGGTGGCCTATAAGTACTTTGAATAATAAATACATAATAAATATATTCTGGCTCCTCTCTCCTCATCTCTTAAGTCTTCAAGGTGGCTAAATATGTACAGCGTTATGCACAAGGTCTCTAGCCCCTTACACAGGCAAAACAGGTCTTCAACATGGAACAAAAAGTGCTCTAACAACTGCCTGATCCTGAACTAGCCCGAAATTGTAACTGGGGAGGAGGGACCTTTGTCTCTTCTTCATGCCTAGTCCTTGCCTTCTATCTAGCAGCAATTCAGTTTTTCTACTTGACTTCTGATGTGTAAATCTAGGTAGCAGAACTAGCATAGGAAAAAATTTCTCCTGGGTTGTTTGGAATGTTTCATTTCTTAGGTGCATAGCTGATAGTTGCCTCTTAGATAGTTATTTTCATTTTCTCATGCAGGCAACAGGCAGGAATGGTGTCCTTTTAGTTGACAATTTTTGCATTATTTAACTGAGTTACACATTTTAAAGCTTCACAAAGCTCTTGCACCTTTTCTCCTACAGATGGGCAGGAAAGCAGCTTGTGATTGGAACAGTTTTGAGCAAGGAAATGGCTGGAAGGGAAAGAGTTCAACAGCCCCTCTCCCTTTGCTTTCTGCATGGTCCTTTGCTACATCTTCTTTCATATATCAGGGAAAAGTGGGTACAAAATTAGTGAAGATAGTATACAAAAAAATGCAAAACAGTAGGTGAAAGTGCTTGCAAAAATGTGTATATTGGTCAAAACTGCATACAAAAAGGGGTTTATTAGGAGAAATTCACACTAAAATGCTAAAGAACTTTTGTGAGGATTGACAAAAAAACATGCAGAGAACTGACTTTCAGATTGGAAAAATGAGAAACTGAGAGAACCAAAATTGATGGTGCCCTAATATTTCCCCAACACATCCATCCCTAGCTCTAGGTCATAGCTCTCTAGTCACACAGCATATTGCTTCTAATAATATTGCTTGCTTTTAATTAACTAGGACTAGTAGTATTTTTCTGTCTCATCATGAACACCTCCCTTGTTCTCTTAAAATAGCAGTGGCACCCACCTGAGAGTTCCGGCTGGAAAAAAGGCCCAAGACACCCAAAAGATTGTCTCACCACATAGATACCTAGACAATCACTTCAGTCTGCAGGAGCACTCCTTCAGATAGTATCGCATCAGGAGATTCATTCCATATGATGTACAAATCAGATTATTAACGTGGTGGCAGCTACACTTTGGAACTCCCTCCTGATATATATCAGAAAAATGCAATTTTTGCTGTCTCTTTGTACCTATTGAGGACCATTCTGTTCCCACAAGCCCTTTGGGTGTAGATTTTTATCCTAGTTCTGCAATGGATTGTAACTTGTGACTTTGGATATCATCTTTCAGGTTCCTAAAATGCTGTCTTCGCTTTGCCCAGAGGAACCTCTGGTTCACTGTACTGCACAAGTAATTGACAGAGGTCTGGTGAGTAGCAACATCTCTTTATATGGGGTGCTGGGACAAAAAAAGGTCCTTAATTTACATGATTTCCTTCCATATTAACGGTCCGCCTAATACAATGAAAGTTCTCAGAGACTGTCTTTGGACTTACTATGCTGAGATATGAGTGATAAGTGTGTTCATGCATGCAGCCACACCCTTTTGCAGCATGCCTGAACATGGGCATAGCCAGGATTTATTTTTGGCGGGGAGGCTTTATGTTGGGATGGGGGCAGAACTGAGTTATTTGTGACACAATTGGTCATTACTTAAGTATACGTGACTACGCCCAGGTGCCTGAATGCAGTATGGAAGTCTCAAATTAACCCTATTTTTCCATTTCCTCTGAACCAGGAAACTGTGGTTACCAACTTTAGAAAAAGACAAGATCTTAAACAAACTCTCAAACATGGTTTAAGATGCTGGTTTGTTTTGAGGCTAGTAACCATAGTTTCCTGGTTTGGATGATATGGGAAACTATGGTTAATTGAAAACAACCACACTGCATTCAGGTGCACTGAAAAGGGAAATGCTTGCATGCCTACAGGCATAAGGCTCACTCATAGCTCAGCTCAATATATAATTGTACAGACTGGGCCAGAATGCATCCAGCTTCAAGTCAGACTGATCCAGCAGACAGGCATCGTTGTTATGTATCAAATTTGTAGATCTTGATGTAAGTATTCAGTCAGATAGAGCTGTCTTCCCCCACCTATTGCAACCAATTACCATTTATGGCAGGATGTATTGGAAAGTATTAAACTCTAAGTGAGAGCAGCAACCAACAGTAGTATTATGCTTTTTCCTGCTTCCTCATAAATTTTAGCCAAAGACTCTGACCATTGGACACCATTGTTCTACTATGGTAGATTGATTGATTGATTGATTGATTGATTGATTGATTGATTATAGTGGGTTGCACCAGTCACTCTGGGCGGCTTCCATCATATATACACATAGTAAAACATTAAACCTTAAAAAGGTTCCCTGTACAGGACTGCCTTCAGATGTCTCTTAAAAGATATATAATTACTCATCTTCTTGACTTCTGATGGGAGGGCATTCCACAGGGTGGGCAATGCCACTAGCTGTAGTGCACACATACACAGTTCTACGTGAGCAAAGACTGCACCACCCTCTTGCTAAGACTCATATCCTGGAGCCAGTTCTTTAGTTCTACAGCACTGAAAAGAAATAAACAGACCTTGTTTATGTGGAAAAGACTCTTGGATCACAAACATGCTTTGTATGACTAGGGGAAGGCATAGCTTTTTTCAGAGATCAAATATCTCTGAAGTAATAGTGCCACTGTATTCTGCTCTGGTCAGACCTCACCTGGAGTACTGTGTCCAGTTCTGGGCACCACAGTTCAAGAAGGACACTGACAAACTGGAACGTGTCCAGAGGAGGGCAACCAAAATGGTCAAAGACCTGGAAACGATGCCTTATGAAGAACGACTAAGGGAGCTGGGCATGTTTAGCCTGGAGAAGAGGAGGTTAAGGGGTGATATGATAGCCATGTTCAAATATATAAAAGGATGTCACATAGAGGAGGGAGAAAGGTTGTTTTCTGCTGCTCCAGAGAAGCGGACACGGAGCAATGGTTCCAAACTACAAGAAAAAAGATTCCACCTAAACATTAGGAAGAACTTCCTGACAGTAAGAGCTGTTCGACAGTGGAATTTGCTGCCAAGGAGTGTGGTGGAGTCTCCTTCTTTGGAGGTCTTTAAGCAGAGGCTTGACAACCATATGTCAGGAGTGCTCTGATGGTGTTTCCTGCTTGGCAGGGGGTTGGACTCGATGGCCCTTGTGGTCTCTTCCAACTCTATGATTCTATGATTCTATGATCTGTCTGGGTTCCCATCTCCTAGTCTGCTGTAAGGGACTGTTCTTCCCTGCTGGTTTTCATTTAAGCTTCCATGAGTCCTCTGTATCTGTTCTGTGCTCATTGGACCTAGCAGCACCTATAAAAGGTAAATAGGAAGTTTAACTATGTTTTCTTTCTGCTCCTCTCAAGGTTGGATCTGACAGCATTGTAGGTGCATCAACACAACTAGGAGAGAAAACGGCAATTAAACATTCTGTCATTGGTTCTTCATGTGTGATCAAAGACAAAGTTAAAATTACTAACTGTATCATCATGAACTCTGTCAGGATTGAGGAAGGGTAGGTAGTTTTCTTAATTTTTTTGTGGTTTGACATACTTAAGTTTTGGTTACTGATTCACCAATGTCTGCTGAAGTAAGTGTATTCCAAGCACACTTGATCTTGGCTGAAAGCCCCGGGACAGAAGCTTTCATCTTCCAAGACCAAAAGAAAAATGATGAAAGGAAAATAAATGTTAAGTTGCAAAGGTAAGGGGTTGCATTCAGTGTAGCATTACGGTGAACATTACATTAGCACAACCATACCTTTCTAGGTTGATGAGCCCCCTCTTCCCCTCATTTCCATCTACAGCACGTGCAGAAATCATCTTCTTGGCCATTGGATTCATTATTGGTCCCGTCCATTCAATCCACCGTAGCCTGTCTTTGCTTGCAGGGGAAGTCCCTAACTCACTGAGGGTTTGAGACCCATCGGTTACCCTCACCTGCTTTAGCTGGCCGGTTGAAGCCATTTCTGGGATGTGACACGCAAATTTATGAAGCATTCCATCTTTTAAAAAATAACAACAAATGGTTACCTAAATGGCAGCTGCCATGAATGTTTTCCACCTCCCTTTACAGAGCAGCCTCCTGTGAGCACTAGTGAATAGGAAACCCTACGAGCTATTGACTCCTTTTTGCTTAAGCTTGACATTGACTCATAGCTCTCATGAGAGTGGTGAGACCCCTGAAAAATGTGAAGTTGGTTCTCACAGCCACATGCTTGGGTGGAGGGGAGGAAGCAAAAGATGTCAGATCTCTGGAGAACACTGTACTTAATAAAGGAAACTACAGGTGAGTGTGGTGCCCAGTTGCCAGACATTGAGTACATCATAAATCCTTTGGCTCAAAAATAATGGCTAGCCTTTGGTTCATTTGTAAATTGATCCCATACAGTTTTGGTGCCATGAATTACACTTGATAAATGGCACTCATATTCTGTTGAGAGCTTTACCTTGGAGAGAAATAGCTTTTTGGTGAAAATGGAAAGCTTGGGATATAAGGATCTCCAGTGTATAAACAAATGGAATATTTTAAAGAGTAACTGCAGGTTTTTTATTATTCTGATTTAGCACCCTGCATTTGACAAACAAAATGGATCTGGGTGCTTTAAATACTACATTTAACAATGAATATCAAAAGCTGATTGTTCATTGGGTGGGGAAATATTCTGAATATCTCATGTGTGAAATTATTCTGCACCTTCTGCTGTGGCATTAAATAATATTTTCCTACACTATTCTAAATACTGAATATTTTAAAACTCCACTGCCCATCTGCTTTGCTGTCCATGATTCACCTTCTGATAGAGCTCCTCTGTGTTAGATTGAGTATTTCTTCTAAGGTATTTGTGAAATCCCATCAACCCAAAATAGCCCTTGTGCTGCTTGGCCTTCATAAAATGAATCAGGAATTCAGCACCAAATAACAGCTAGGATCTTCTCTTTAGAGTTGTGGTTTAGCTCACTTTCTCACCTGAGAGTTTTTATCTGGCTGCATGTGTTCAACCTACAGTGCTGTTTTCAACAATAAAGAAATGTGGAGATGTTTGGAATTTGCATCAAGGCAACTCTTTAATAATGTTTATCTTTTAATTAGCGTGCATGAGCCCATTGATTTGCTATGACAGAAAGAGTTATTTTGTAGAACTCAACAACAATGAGCCAGTTCTCTTTTACATCAAGTCTAGATTCCTAGTTTGGTTAAGTAATCCTTAGCATTTTTTTAAAAAAGAATCCAATATAGCTAAGTGAGATTATCAGTTCTCTCCTTAATGCTTTCCTAACTACAACGCTTGCCCTTCAATTCAGGAGGCAGTAAACTAACGCAAGTTCCATATGTGCTGAATGACAGGCATGCTTGACCAGGTTTGGCAAGCAGGCGGGGTGAACTGGTAAAAGCTGTTAAAGGAAGTAATTTATAGAAGAGTATAAGTGCTGAGAGATGCTGGCAAATCAGGTAACAGGCAGGAGTGTAGAAAATGCCCATGTTTCCTTGTGGATATTCCCGAGGGCTCAGTGACAAATGACTGCACTGAGCTGTGCAGCCAGGAAGAAACTGCTCCCCACACTGCAGAGACTATTCAGTTGCCAGCCAGGTGTATCCATGCACAGTGCACAGTAGCCACATGCTCTCCTTCAATCATTACAGCAGCTGGGAAAGGGACGTTGGCTTTTTTACTTTGGCTAAAGTGTGGCAAGGTAGGAGTCATGATTTATGCCTCTGAGTGTTTGACACTTAAGTCTTTTGTTTTTAGGCTGCTTACCATGCAAACAGCTACGGCCCCTGGCAATAACTGAAAGGTGACCCTTGGCTCCAAGCTGTCTCATTGGTTCTGTTCTGCTCCTTCTGCCACATATGTAACCAATGGAAGAGTGTGGCTTGCAATGAGAAGTGAGCACAGAGATTGGCTGGTAAGTTAATAGCCAATCTCTGCATCAAAGCCAGTTCAGCTAAGTAGAAGCAACTCTCCCACAGCCCACCCCAACCATCCCTAACAGTAGGTAATCTGCCTGAGTTTCTACAGCCTGAAATCCAGTTGTTGTGACCAGTCAAGGATTGTTGCATAGTATCAGAAGGTGCTGGGGAGAGAAAATCTTAATAGAAGCATAGCTTCAAGATGCCATTCATATTATTCCATTTAGTGCTTCTTTCACCAGAGCAAGTGAGCCTCTGTTTTTTGTAGCATTAAAGTTGATTCTAGAACCCCAGAATCAACTAGTTGCACTCAGAGCCAAACTGGGTGTCAGGATCACAAATCCATGAGTTTAAACCTAGATATTCCACAGCCACGTAGAAAGTGGGGAATTGGAATGGTGGTCACTATATGGCTCTTAGTTATGTAGCAGATTCTAATAGATGTTATGGTTAGAGGTGGGAGATTCACAAGAAGTATCCTGATTCCCAAGGGAAATGGAACACCAGACAGCGGACGGGGAAGGAACAATCTTGGAAGCAAAGTTGACAAAGGACAAACTTGCATATTCCCAAGCTTAAGTTTAGTCAATAGTACTAGAGAGATCCACATTTGGAGTTGCTAATTTTGAATTTCATTAAGTTGGAAAAAACAGTGAAGCAGAAACATCAAGGTCTTACCCAAATTTCAGTTTTTGACATGTAAATGGAATGTAGAGGAAACACCTCAGGGATACTCAATTGACAAATTATCTGTGCATTGTTTAATAGGAATGTCTAGGTGTCTAGTCTCATGCTCAACCAACTCCTTGAAAAGGGATTCTGTTGCTACTTGTCACAGAGCCCTGCAATTTATAATTATTCTCCATGTTAAAAATACTCAGTTTGCTACTATAACATGGGCAGGAGACTGTAGCCGTTCCATTGGGAACTTCCAGCCAAGTTCTCACAGCACTGAGCTGGCTTTGCCTATCATGTGGCATGCACAGCACATCTGGGAAGATTGCTTGCCAAATGACAAGTGGTAGTGAATGTCATCAGAGTAAAACTGATGTCATTGGTAACAGTAACATGTTTGGCAGGCTCTTTGCTCTTATTGTATAATTCAGTCAGTTTTATTTTCAGCATATTACTTAAAACACTGGATGTGCTCGGCTGCATTCCAAGATGCCATGGGCTTAAGCTGGCTATGTTTGTATATAAAATGTTTGCCTCTGAGTCTGCATGGTTAATCCATTGGGATAGAAGTGTTAAAAGACAAGATAAAATCAACAAAGTACTTTCTGGGCCATTTTTTTGTTTTGTTTTGTTTTTTTCCAAGTGAAGGCATGGAGTTTTTGCCTATAAGCATGGTAATAGAACACTCAATCTAGGAATGATAGACGACTTCTATTCCTGCAGTTTTCTTGCATTTTTAGAACTAGTCTAGACTATATTGGCCTCCATTTGTGTAGTGTGGTAAAAATACATTTGATGCTTGAACACGTCCCCTCCCAGTTAAGGGACCAGAGAGAATCCCTGCCCTGATTTGCACTTTGATGGCAGTGGAAGCCCCTCCCCCTCACAGACACCTCGCAGAATGTGTGAGCCAGACACACTAATGGCACATGATTGTGCAGAGATCTCACACCTGCTGTCCTCACCAACCAGGCAGATATGCTGCATGACTAGGGTCTCCATCTGAAAAGATGTCATTGTGGAGGATCACTTGACTTGCATATTCTTCAAGGGGAATGCAAGTGGGCGAGCTTCACAAGCACAATACAATATGAAGTTCGCTTGAGGTATTGTTCAATAATAGCACTATGCCTCTTTGTATACTTTAGACACTTGTTAAATGAGGTAACTTGCCTAATTAGGTAATTTACAGGTCAATTCAAGGAACAGGTGAGGATAAAATCTTGGACAAGGGTTGGGTAGAGATCTGAAGGGCCTGGTGACTTGAAAGCTTGGTATCATGTGATAAAACAGACAAGGGAGGTCACTTGTGGGGATGATGACTTGAGGGAAGTATGAGGAAGTGAACAGGCACTTTGGTGTCTGAGGCACAAAATCCAAATAGCACCCTTGCCACAGGGCACAGTCTATTGGGAAATTCTGCTCATGCTGCTTGAAGATGAATGGGCATTGCGAAAGCAATGAGAGCCAGTGTGGTGTAGTGGTTAGGAGCGGTAGACTCGTAATCTGGGGAACCGGGTTCGCGTCTCCGCTCCTCCACATGCAGCTGCTGGGTGACCTTGGGCCAGTCACACTTCTCTGCAGTCTCTCAGCCTCACCTCAGAGTGTTTGTTGTGGGGGAGGAAGGGAAAGGAGAATGTTAGCCGCTTTGAGACTCCTTAAAGGGAGTGAAAGGCGGGATATCAAATCCAAACTCTTCTTCTTCTTCTTCTTCTGTCCTTTTGTATAGCTCCTGTTCATTCAGTGGAGTGCACCAAGAGAATTGCTCAGTTTAAATGCTAAGGATCATTGTGATGGGAATCAGTGTGGTCAGACAAGGATGTTGAGGTGGAAGAGCCTGGATAAGATGTTGGGAGTTTTGAAAGGGTTGGGGAGGAATAAGCAACAATATCTGAACACAACCTAGATGATATATTTGGCATCCAGAATCTGGAACATTCTACAAAGGCCAGTACACCTGGTCCCATCACTGTTCACTTTCAGATGAGCAGTGGCTTTATTTCAATGAAACGTTTTGGGAGATAAAGATTTTACTCCTACTGAAGCTGCTGCTGTGAGCTGGCTTACATAATTTTATTGTTCTTGATTGTTTGTAAGCTGCCTCAATTATAGTTTATATGGAAAAATGGGATAGAAATATCTGGGACCTTCTACAGTCACTCATAGTTAGGAAATGAGCTGCTTCTTGGTGGTGGTTGTGTTTTTCTAAAGCACCTTTTCAGTTACCTGCCTGAGTGAACGATGTAGATGCATTCACTGTTCTCCAGGCAGCAGGCTGATGGGAGAAAGAGCACATGTGTCTAGTTAAGCTCCGCTGCCGCCTACCACATGTCTCCAATTTAATGCTACTTTCTATGAGAATGTGTACAAGGGCGGGGGAGGGGAGAGAAAAACCCAACCAGCAAGGCAAGAGGAGTTGGCTGCTAACTGCAGATTGATTGTGAAGTTTATGAGTTGTTTCCTCGATGGTGCCAAATCAGCACCTGATGTACAAAGTTGCGAGCAATCTGAAGAAAGTTCTAATTAAGCCCAGGGTGGTATTGGGGATTTATAGGGGTACAAGCACAGAAGCTTTCTCCCACCCCCACCTTGTATAACACGTACAAGGGAACAAGCCTGCTGCCAAGGCAATATTTGTGTGGCATCATAAAATATATTTTACAACATAATCCCTCTTGAGTAGGAATGAGAAAATGAAGTTGTTTCCAACCTCATAGTTGCGAAGCTGCAAATAATGTGGAACTCATGTGGAGATGATCAAAACATTTTATATTGTGGTGGTCTGCATCCTAGGATGGTAACTGTCACAGGAATGCCTCCTCTTCAGTTGCCAGTTTGGCATGCTCCTTGTGGGGCTAGACTAAGGGTGATCATATGGGACACACTGATGCAGGCTACTTATGTCCAGTGATAAATGATGGATTCTTTCTGGAGGACACTTTGCCATCAGTCAGGCAGTATGGGCTGAACAAAGTGCTCTGGCATTAATGTGAACCAGAATTTGTTTCTGTTCTGGAGAAAGCATTTGCCCCACAAAACTGAAGCAGCACGAATTTGGAACTCCCTGTTTATACTGAGTGGGCTTTGTGGAAGATGTCCACCACTTAAAAAGGACAAAAATATTCTACATATAAGATTTATATTTAACGCCAAAGCAGCTCTTGCCAAAGACAGACAAGAAACAGCCAGCAAGATGCTTGCTTTGGCGTTGGGCCTGGCCAGCTATGCCTCTGGAGCTCCAGGATGAGCTCTGCACTGCGTTATACTAATAGAGAATGTCGCTTCTTGACACCTTACATGTCCTTCACCATTATGAAGGACTCTAGTTAGCAGACCACCCAGAACCATTGCATAATGGCCCATAAGCTTGTAGGAATGCCCACTGGATTTAATGGGAGAGGGGGTGATGCTATTGCCCTGCCAAAAGACCAAGTCCCCGCTTGAAGAATTGAGACATTTGTACCATTTGCCCCTATCCTTCCTTATTTTACATGATGCTTTTTACAGTGAAGAGTTCTACAAAACTGTTCATTGCACTTTGCTGGAAGCAACGATGAAGGTACATAACTGAAAATATTGCAAGAAGTAATGAAAATATACTAGCACTTACATGACTTCTCTCTCTCTTCCCCTCCTCCAAGTCATAAGGCTGTTGCACTCTGTTTTAAAGTTGGAGAATGGTACCTAAATCTGAAGAGAACTTATCTGAATGGATAATCCCCCAAATCAAGCATATGAAACCTGGAGGTACTTTATATGAGAGTAGAAGGTGATGGGGTCTGCTGTTACTGCAAACATTAAGCTATTTCCCAAAACAGTGCCATAGCCTTTATTGCCTTATTGAATTCAGCAAGTGGCCACAGTAAGAAATTCTCATGCTGTTTTCAGAACAGGTGTTTTTTTTAAAAAAGAAATCTGTTCTGCTCTTAGGCAGAAAAGTGAAAGGATGGAGAGTGCAGGTGCATGCAGGTGCAATGAGTGTTTGGGCTTAAATTTGATCCAGAGGTCTGTGGGACATAATCTCAAAAGTAATGTTCTGACCACATGAGGAAGAATAAAACACCTTTCCATCATGGTCCAATGATCAAAGATAAGATGTTCCAGTAACACAAACACTGTAACAAATACATGGCTGAAATAAATGTTATTGTGTTAAGCAGTTGTGAAATAACCTAGGGACAGGGTTTTGACAACTGCGCTAATAATTCCTGAATATAAACATATTTCGGCAACAACTGAAATGTATCTAAGCAGTTCTGACAAGCAGGTACTGTGACATCTCTGTTTTGGATTCTGCTCCAACAATCAAAGTAAGCTTGTATTATTTTATCTGCAAATTGCTTTGCAAAAAAAAAAAGAGTCCACATTAGCTTTAAATACCATAATATTCAAACATGGGAAACATAGTCTCTGTACCAGCTGGAACAGCTCTTCTGGGCATAACTGTGTTGGTGATTTTTATGCCACATTATAGCCCTTCTGATTGGCTTTGTGGCATATTTGGTCAGATTCAAACTTGCATTGTCACGCCTCCTGCTGCTTTGCTTCTCTGTAAGCAGTGTAACTGACTGAATCTACAATTATGGGTGGCTTCAGAGTGGAGTAGAGAAGCACTTAGGAGCAATTGTACCAACAGCCTCTGTGTTATATTAGACCTTTTTCCAGAAACTGACTACATCATTACCTTGAAAACTTGTGAATTAAGTGAGCAATTTTGAGTTCCGGAAACGAGTCAGATCCATAGATCAATAGTCCCTGAGAGTCATGCCCTGAAAAAGCAGTCAAAGGTAACATTCTAGTCCCATCACAATACCAGTTAGCAGATTCCAGCCTTGTATGGAATTTATAAATCCACTGTATATCCTGCCACATCTGTGGGGCTGCCAATACAATACATGATGAGATCTGTGGTTCCCTCAGGAGCCTTGAAATGTTGAGCCAGTCTTGACACCCGTGATTTAGATGTCGGCATTTTCTAGGACACCAGGTCCTGGAGTCACAGACACCAGCTCTGAGACAGGTTGATCAAGATTGTTTTAAGAAGCTGAATGTTCAATACAGCTGCAAGACTTCTAGACTATCCCAGGTTCCGACACGAAATATGCATATTCCAAACTTGCAATAATTTTGACCTAAAGGATGAAAACTTTACAAGTTCTGGCTAATTACACTTTCCTGTCCCCTTACTGGGCTGAATGATTCACCACATATTCCTTCACAACTCTTCAGAGCAGCATAAGCCATCGTTCAAAATCCAGCCAGGGCTTGTTGAAGTGTGCCACATTGCCAGCCTTGCCCTGTGTCAAATAATAGATGGCTGCTGCTCCATTAGCCACTACCCTGGCATTTAAAAGCACCACATAAAAGAATAGATGTGTTGTGCTTCTCCATGTCTGTAGACTGGCTGCAAGGCAAGGGTTTGTCATCCATACCTTTTTGGGTAGCTGAGTCTAGAGCTGGCGCTCTGCTTGAGGTCTTGACCTCAGTCATCTAAGCTCCTTTTCCTCCATGGCTGTTCATTACTTTAATCACTGACTCCTAAATAATTGGCGGGTAGCCTGTAATTATGGGCTGTGTTTTGGATTTCTGCAGCCTGTTCCTTGTGTGCTGAATGCTGCAGATTTTAGTCTCCCACCCTTCCCATTCTCCCACTCCTCCACACTATGTTTGATTTCACTCAGATGCATTTTTCTGGGGCTAAAGAGAATAGAAGACCACAATTCCTTGGCTCTCTCGCTACCTTTAGGTGGTGGAGGCTTTGCTTTTCTCTCGCTCTTTAAGTATAGAGTTAACTTCCCTCAACGCACTTGATTTATAGACAGATAGCAAGCTTTGAAAGTCAGCAGTCCTGGCACTGTGTAAATCAGCCTTCCTTATTTATAGTTTCAACAGGAAAAGGAATTATTTCCCAATTCTTTACATTTCTTTCCGAAGTAATCGACCACCCTGTCCTTTGGTTTAAAGCTGTGTAGCTTTACCACAAAATGGGGGGGGGGGGAGAGAGAGAATGAGGCCTGGGATTGCTCTGCTATAAAAACTCCAGATTGTATGTTCTTGGACATTGCCTTTAAAACAGCTTCCTTCAAGCCCACACAAGAGATGGCCTGTGTCTTTGCCTCCCTCCCTCCCCCTTCTTTCAAACAATCTCTGACCTCTTAGAAAAATAAATAAAAGATAAAGCAAGGCCTGGAATGCTGCAGAATGAGTATACATTTTACTCTCTGTTGTTTTCTGCTGGGATTAGTTGTTTACAATGGAGGCATGGGGGAGGGGAGGGGGTGGGTTGCGGCTTTACTGAAATTAGAAGCATTTCAGAGTCATCTTGTTAGGTGGTCTCTGCTTTAAAGACTTAAATCCTTGTAATCTACCCCCCCCCAACTTCTTGGTCATCACTCCTCTTCTCCATGCCCCCCCCCCATTTCTCTCAAAAGTCAGACTCCCAACCCGTTTTTCTCTCTATCACACCTGGTCAACACATTAACATATTTTAGCATCAGATGGCTGTGTCTGCATTAGTATCACAAAATTGGGCTAAATCCCTTCCTCTCCAGAGAAGACCAGTTCAGCTACTTGGATTTGCTTGAAGCCGATCAAAACTCCTAGTTGTAATTTCAGTTCTAAGTCAAACGGTTTGTGATGCATCACAGTTTTGTTGTGGTTGATAGCTTTTTCATTATTAAAAAAATTAAAAACTCTTTAAAAAGCTTTTCAAACAAAACAAAAAAAGAACATAAATTATGCTACTGAACTTAAAAACCTGTATAAACATTCATATTGAGATGTATACATAGCCTTCCAAATTTAATGAATAGATGCCATGTTTTGACAAAAGTTTCCATTTGTTGGCTTCCTTATCCCAAGTTTCACAATCTCAGTAACTTTAGACATTTGTACAATGTGCCATTCTTTGGAGAACCATTTTTAAATTGTAGTTTTTTTTGTCTGTGCCCATTTTTAGCAACTAATCAATTGTCCACCTCCAATTGTGATGCCCTTTTGTTCATGAAAGGGCTTTTGAGCTCATGTAGAATCCTAGAATTGTAGAGTGGGGAGAGACCACAAGGGTCATCGAGTCCAGTCCCCTGCAATACATGAATCTTTTGCCCAACGTGGGGCATGAACCCACCACCGAGACCCTGAGATTAAGAGTCTCATGCTCTGCCATAGGAGCGATCAAGTGGTGTCCGCTAACAGCACAGAGAGGTGGTTTTTGCCAGTTCCCCCTTCTCCCTATAGCCCCTTGTGCCACTCTTCACCCTGTCCTGGAGGGTCCCCCAACTCCTTGGAGCTACTTTTCAGTGGGAGCTGCAGAGTGCTTGTGAGAGGCAAAAATACCTCCCCTCCTCTTCCACTAGCATGAACCTAAGAGCACCAGTTTAATTCCACCCACCATTAATAAAGGAGAGGTGAGCATGTGATGTTTATCTCTCACCATTCCATCCAGTAAAGCAGGTACGTTGTAATGTCGGAAAACATTTCCATGATACATTATCACACAATAGATCACATCTCCAGCATTTATGAATGACATAATCATCGTTTTCAGTTTGTTGGGGCTCAAATACTATTATTATTTTATAATGTTTCCCTCATATTAATATTAACTGGCATATCAAAACATTTAGTACAGATTTTATCCCACTCAGGCACTGCAACAATTTTGTTCAAGCATATTTTCTCCACTTAAAGATTTGTTTCATACTAGTAATTAATAAGATAGCAAATTGACAGTGAATTCTAAATAACATTTTTGGAATCGTTCCAATTAACAACTAGTATTTTAAAATCGGTGAATGCTGTTTTCATATTTTTCCCATTTCTCCATTCTGTATTTCAATAATGAGAGCTTGTTACTGTCTGGTTTTCTGTATTCTTAGAAACACACAATTTCTTAAAATATACCACGGGTTCCCAAAGTGGTCTGCGGACAAGCTTCCTTCAGGTGGTCTGCACTGTGTCTGTGAAGAACTCACTTGCCTTTTGAATTCCATAGAATTCTGTGGAATTCAAATTGTAATAGGATACAATACAATATAAGAAATAAAAAAGCAATAAAGATACAAATAAAAACCATACAGCGCCTATCACGGCATATTGTGATTGCTACAAGAGGCAGAAAAATAATGAATTGGTCCACCAAGATCCTCAGCAATTTTTAAGTGGTCCGTGGGGAAAACCACTTGGGAGCCACTGAATATACCATTATAAAAACAAAACCACTACAATTGCAAAACACGTAAAACAGTACGAAATGGAACAGAATGGAATATCTTCCAATGGGCTTGTGCCATGTATTTAATGTGTCATTTTCAGTGCCATGACAAAATAGTAAGAGTTTGGGCAGGCTGCTCTCTTTCTCTTTTGAATTCTGCAAAGAAACTCATTATCATTTACCCTCCCAACTAAAATTAGATAACATTTTCCTGCCAAGTTGTCAGTATTTGTGCATGTATACTAATTGGCACATGTTCAAAGACAAAAAGAAACCTCAGGAGTGTATTAATTCTAATAGCAGCAACTCTGCCCATGCATGACAATTTTAATTTCATCATTTTCCTTAGACTTATTAAGCAAAGAGACCACCCTCGTTACTTATTAAAATAATAATAATTACAAGATATCTTACAGGTTTTTCAGCGCAATAAATACAGTGGTACCTCAGGTTAAGTACTTAATTCGTTCCGGAGGTCCGTTCTTAACCTGAAACTGTTCTTAACCTGAGGCACAACTTTAGCTAATGGGGCCTCCTGCTGCCGCTGCACCGCTGGAGCACTATTTCTGTTCTCATCCTGAAGCAAAGTTCTTAACCCGAGGTACTATTTCTGGGTTAGCAGAGTCTGTAACCTGAAGCGTATGTAACCTGAAGTGTATGTAACCCGAGGTACCACTGTACTATTCTGTCTCGTAATGTCTTTGTTGATATCTGTATTTTATTTTGTATTGATTTTACAGCCTGAAATTTGACTATGGCTCTTAAACAAAGCTTGAGTTGCGGGATTTAATGGACATTAAATATATTATGATTAACATAGAGGCTGATTTTGTGTTCACATTGGCCAATTTGTATACCTTTAAATCACTTGTGACTTGTTAATAAGGTGAGTGCTGCAGATTTTAGGATCGGAAGATATCTACTTTCACAGTGCTGAAAATATAGATTGTCCTTTTCGCAACAATAAATGTGTTTCCCATTAGAAACCACTCTATCCGATACATTCTTACATAGGTGACTGCTAGCATCAAAGCTGTTATACAGGCTAATGTTATATTTGTAGTTTTATAAGGATACAGTACTCAAAACTGGAAATCAAATTGCCAGGAAATCAGATGCTTACCACATAAGAAAATAAGCTTATTTCTTGACAGGGGTGGGGGAACAGAAAGGAGTTTGAAATAAAATAAACACAAAATTCTTCTGTTGGCAGTCTTTATAGTTTGATTTTAAAAATGTGCACAAAAAAGCATTTGCAAGTAATTTCCAAATGGCTGTATTACATCTGTCAGTGAGTGGAAGGAACACCCACAAAATGTGTTTTACGTCTTCAATTTGTTTTCCACTCCTGTGGTAAAATCTGGCCAAACTGCTCTATTGTGGGGCAGGGCCCTAGTGGGAGCTTAGAATTATCAGTGTGTGTTTGAAATCCTGCATTATAGATACTGAATTTAAAATGTTTCCAGCCCTGGTAAGCTTTTGTCATCCTGGAGCTGGAAAATACGTTTCCCTTGTTTTGCTGGAATCTGACATCCAGAATGAGATTTCTGCTCTTTCACGGATTCTTTCAGCCCAACAGATGTTGAAAGCAGCCAAATTTTGTTTCTTAATAAGCCCAAACAAGAGCAGTATTAGAATGCCTTTATTAGGCCAAATAAAAGCCACAAAACATTAAGCGAGCTTTTGAGTAACACAGAACTCTTCCTCAAGCTCCCTGTTTAAAAGGGTGATGGAGGAGGGGGTGAGGGTGTTTGCCTGTTTGCCATATGTCTTAAGAGGATGCTTCTGGAAGTTCTTTGCAGACTAATTGATTTCAGTTTTTCCCAGTGTAAAAGATTTTGTAACACCAAAGCATACTGGTATAAAGAACTTGCCCTTTGAAAATATAGAGGTGAGCAGTTTACTTTATGTATCTCCTGAAATTACAG